>NC_140582.1:77881818-78618484 GCF_964204655.1 Triturus cristatus | reverse complement strand
GTTGGTGGTAATTTGCGATTTCTTAAGGAGAAATCGCACAACTTGGGTGCTTGTTACATTGCATTTAAGGAATCGCAATTTGCAATTCCTTAAATGCAATAGCAAAATAGAGAATCGCAAATTTGCGATTCTCTAATTTGCTATACCCTTTTGGGATGATACATCCCAAAAGGCCTTTTCCTGTTCGCAAACGGGCCGATTCTGAGAATCTCCCCATTTGCGAACGGGAAAAGGGCTTGATACATATGCCCCCTAGTCTCACTAACGAGCTAAATGTCCTTGCACCTGCAACAGAAACATGGGAACGAAAACGTTTTCTCTCCTCTAAGATTTTCTTCATACTGCAACCCAAAGCCTTTACCAAGGGAAATCATTTTCGGCCTACAACGTTTAGCTAACACAAGAAAATGAACAGGCCTTCTCCTCAGACGTATATGCGATCAGGCCTTTACACTGTTAAACACATTACTAAATCACACTCTAAGCATTAGTTCATTATTCTTGTATACGTGAATAAGCAACTTGCACGTTTAACTTTAACATTGCACGCATTTAACCTAATACATTGCATTACATAAAACTAATCATTATGCATTTACTAAAATACATTTACGATAATCTACAGAGTCACTCTTCACAAAATCATTATTACATTTCTAATCACCTCTATGTTAAACGATTCTAGTAATACATTTCTATGGCACACTTAACCTACATTGATTAATATGCAGGTGCTGACTAACGGTGAATATGATGCACCCCTACAAATTTCAGAATAACATGACGCTCTATCAGTAGTTTATCTGCACTTGTATAGTCCTGTGTTGGGTAAGGTGTAAAGCTGATGGTAAAGGGTTAATTGGGAAAATTCATGCAAGAGTTCATAGGATTGACTTGTTGATTATGAAATGTTATGACAAGGCCAGTAGCCTGACCTACTACTTGTGAAAAACATGTGTAATAGGCTTTTAAGGATGGATTGTTTTTACACTGTGCTAACGTCTGTAGGAAGGTCGTTTGTTACATGGAATTTCACAGATTACCGTTGTAGGCAATGGTATTGGTGTTGGTGAGCCACCTGTACAAACCGTGGGCATGGAAGATATGCACTACGAAACTCCTAGATCGGCTGTCTTAAGAGACATAATATTTTGCTTTGTCAACTGTAATTTTGGATACAATTGTACTTGTATGAGTGTATGTCGTACGGTTGCCTTGTGGAAAGTTTACTCTCAGTAAAGTAGGCTCCAATCAATGATAAAAGCTACAGGCCAATTGTTTATTTTGAAAGGTTACATTTAAGACAGTAGATCTGACATATTGATTGTGAAAAGCACACGTTAAAGTGAATCTGCATTTAAGAGGGAATTGTAATTACTCTGAATTACAACCTACAGATAGCTTTTTGTTGCATGTAATCTCACAGATTAATGTAACAGGCAAGGGTTTTGGTGTTGGTTACTCCATCTGACAAGCCATGGGTAAAGAAGATTTGCACTATAAGAATCCTTGTCAAACCCTGTTAAGAGAGAGAGTAGCTTGCCAACTATAATTTTGTATACATTTGTAATTTTATGACTATATGCGTGATGGTTGACTTGTGGTAAGGCTGATTTTCAGTACAGTAGGCCTGAGTTGGTTTGGGTGATATACTAATGACAATAGCTATAGGGTTGATTAGTATGCAGGAGAATGTTATGCGAGATGCCATAGGTGTGGCAATTTATTATCAAGTGTTATTACAAAGTCAGTAGGCCTGGCTTATTTGTTGTGAAAAGCACATATTTTAAAGTCAATAGACTTCTAAAAGTGAACTGATATCACATTATTTTGACAGCCAAAGAAAGATATTTGGTTACATGTACTCTCACATATGATCATAGTAGGAAAGGGTTTTGGTATTGGTCACCCATTATGAAGAGGGGTTGTATATTGTTTTTTTCACTTTTTATTTTGTATATATCAGTAACTTTATTATGGTATACCTGATTATTGCCTTGTAGATAGGATTATGACCAACACAGTATATATGAGTTTGTTATGATGACAAGCCAAGGATAAAGTTTATAGGTCTGATCTTTTATAATGAAAAGCTATGATAAATGAAGTAGGTCTGATATACTGAATGTGAAAAGCATATTTAATTGTTCAAATCTCTTTATTCATTTATGCCAAGAAGGATAACAGACAGCAAATAGTACCTTTGCATACAATATCAGCAAGGAAATCTACAAGTCTCGGCTTTAAGTAGACAACACACTAAAACATACCCAGTACTCTCCCCGCTCCCTCCCAAAACACTCAATTTGTTCCATATAATTGCATTGACAGTATCTTCATAGCCCATTGTGTGAAGCCCTACCAGTGCAAGTGGTAAGGGTGGGTTCAGATAAACGCAGGATCCAAAGGTATTTAGGGCAGGTCAGTTCCCGAAAGACCCGGGAAAGGAGAGATAGATAAGGGCGGCAAAGTTTCCTGAATGATGTCCCTTGGTTGGCAATAAAGAATGTGATTTTTGCCATGCCAAGGATGTGCCAAAGGTGGTTGAGCCATCCCAACAGTGTAGGTATATGTGTCATCCCCCAGTGAGAGAGTATTTTCTGAATCGCTGCCCCTAAAGCTAGACCGATCTGCGCCCTCGTCTGGACTTCTGGGGGAAAGTAAGAGGATTTGGTAACCCCAGGAGCGTGTAAGAAGGAAATCATGGGAGTTGTGTGTCTAAGTCGTGGTCTATATCGAAAAGCACCTGGGCCCAGAATGTTTGGATTTGTGGGCAGCCCCATAAGAGATGCACTAGGGTCCCTGTCGTGCCACACCCCTCCAACAGTCCGAGCTCCTGGTTGGGTCGATCCTGTGTAACCGTTCTGTGGTCAAGTACCACAATGTGGCCATTTTGGTAAGTGTCTCAGTGAGGGCTGAGTTACTGGCGGTTTGACGGCCCCTGTAATATATAAGGAGATCACCCCCCCTCGTCTAGCACATGTCCTGCCGAGCGGCAGGAGGTGTATCGCCACTTTGAAAAATGTCCCGGCACTGCTACCAGAGAGAAAGTCTGGGTTGTCAAACAGAGGCGTCAGGGGAGAGGGAAAGGACGTTAGTCCATATCTGGTGCTGCATTGATCCCAGGCGTCCATGGTAGAGAGGTAGAGGTTCAGGGGCCTATGCGTCCTCCTCAAGAAGGGAATCCTCCATAGGGGAGTATCCTGAACCTTCAGCTATATTTTTATGCAGCTCAATTTAGGTACCTCATTGAACGGAACAAAAGTGAATCGGAATGACACTGACTTTTTCAAGATTGCGAAATCTTGAAAAGGCCAGTGTCATTCCGATTCACTTTTGTTCCGTTCAATGACATTCCCTAATTTAGCTGCCTGAAAATATAGCAGAAGGTTCGGGATACCAAGTCCCCCATCGTCTGGATGGAGATAGCTAACCTCTCTCCTCATCCGGAGCTGCTACTCTGCTCAAACAAAATGGAGCAATTCGGTTTGCAGCTTAAGGATCATACCGTTCACTGGCGCCAAGGGGAGTTTTTAAAACAGGTAGAGAATTTTTGGTCATCTTGATGGCTGCGATTCTGTCAAACCAGGAAATCGGATGAGGTCGCTAACGGGCGAGCTCAGATTTTATGTGCCAAGAGAGGGACTGGTAGTTCATTAGAGAGGTAATTTGTAGAGTGGAGGCCGGGCGTATCACAAGTAAGGGATCGCGGATTTTGCCCATTGAATAGGGTACTGCGCCGCAAGTTGGGCTTCCAGTACGGGGTATAGAGATAGGTTCAGAGCCTGGGATTTGGCGACATTGACACTGAAGCTTGAAGCCAGGCCGACGCTCTCCAATTCGGCTTGGAAGGCAGGGAGTGCCGAGTTTGGGCTATCCAGGGTAACCAGCACGTCATCCGTGTATAGGCTGAATGTGTGTTGGTCCCCCCGAATGCAGTGCCAGTGATTTTGGGTTGGTCAAGGACCCTTTGGGCCAGGGGCTCCATGTACAGGACAAGCAGCAGGGATGACAATGGGCACCGATGCCAGGTCCCTCTAATAATGGAAAAGGGGGCAGAAACAAAGCCATTCACCCTGAGAGATGCTGTGGGGAAGTGGTAGCAGTTGAACACCCAGGTACTACATTTCTGGGCAATCCCAAAGTGGGTCAGAACTCGTTCTGAAAAATGCCAGTGAACCTTGTCGAAGGACTTCTTAGTGTCGATTGCTAGGAGTGTAAACTCCCCTGACGTGCGTGAGGCCTTTTTTATGATGTGCAATACGTGTTTGGTGTTGTCTCTGGTCTGGCGCTGAGGAATAAAGCCTGCTTGATCTGGATCTATGCTAGAGGGCATGTGTAGGCCCAACCTTGTTGCCAGGATGCTAGTGAACAGTTTGAGGTCCACATTTAAAAACGAGATTGGACAATAAGAACTACACTGATGTTTGTCTTTGCCATCAAAGCCGTCAGCATCGAGGAGTGAATAGCTCCTGGGGCGGAGAAGGAGTTATGTAGCCGCGTTAGAATCGGGTCGAGCCCCATGCAGAATGTTTTATAAAATGTGGATGGGAATCCGTCTGGACCTGGGGCCGAGAAATCGATGAGATCACCTCTTCCACACGGATATCGTGCTCCAACTTTCGGAGGAGGGTGTCAGAGGTGACGTATGAGCGTCGGCCCAGTACGAAGCGCAGTCTGCAGGGTCTAACTGTTGGCTTTGTATATAGAAGTCTTTAAAAAACTCAGCGATAGAGCCGTCATCTGTGATAAGCAGACCTGACGGGTTTCAGAGTGAGTGCACTCCCAGCTATTGTTGCTGAGTACACAGTTTGTTAACCAGAAGACGGCCACTCTTGTCCCCCCTACATATAAGGTATGGCGCAATCTCAGTGCAGCATATTCAGCACTGTCAAGGTCAATGCTTGCCAGTTGTACACGTGCGGCGGACAGGTGGCGCAAGACTCTCAGAGCCCCTGTACGCTGGTGTATACCCTCCAGTTCTTTCACTTGTCTCGATAGATGGGCCCTCGTGTGTTTGTGTATTTTATTGTCCTCAGTCGAAATAGCTATAAGCTCACCACGGATGACTTCCTCTAAGGTCCCCCAGAGCGTAACAATGGATATGTCGGGAGTGTTATTCAGGGCAAGGAAGTCAGTAAGAGCTTGGTGAACTTGCTTCACCACTTCGGGGCATTGTAGTAACATTTCCCTCATTTGCCAAGTCCGTGTGGAGTGTCACTTAGGGGGAAGTGTCATCATGAGCTTGATCGCTGCATGGTCTGACAGTGCAGCGGGGAAAATCTCTGTGCAGGAGGAGAGTGTGAGGATGTCTTTCATGCCCAGGAAGTGATCTAGCCGGGTGTAGGTTTTATGTACGTGGGAAAAGTAAGAGTAGTCACAGGTGTTTGGATTGAGTATTCTCCAGATGTCCAGTAACCCCATTTCCCTAAGCCATCGCTGTCCCTCTTTTGTTAGAACCCCGGCCTGATCATGCCTGTGTGTGGACCCATCTAGGTCATTATCGAAAACCAAATTAAGGTACCCTCCCACTAATACCCCTCTTTCCTGTGTAAATAGGACTTCTGACAGTGCCGAACTTAAAAACACATCCTGACCTTCATTAGGGGCATACACAGATGCTAATACAAATGACCAGTCATTAAGAGTGAGATGAAATGCGAGGAGACATCCCTTAACTTCTGCTTCTTTGGGACCAACTTTCCCCTTAAAGGCATGTGCTACCAAGAGGGTCACCCCTGCTGTCTTGGTTCGTGTAAAAAAAAACAATTGAAGCAGGATGACACGTGAGCAAAGCGCGTGATAATCCTGTGGGAGGAGGTGTGTCTCTTGAAGTAGATACACGTCCGCCCCTGAGTTCTCTAAGAATGACAAGATCGTTTTACATTTGACCGAGCTATTAAGGTTCTTCACATTAAGGGAAAGGATCCTAAGGGAAGTGCCACTCATTGCATGCTTGGAATGTTCTAACAGCTACCTCTGATGGCTTTAAATATGTTTTCCGGGAGGCAGTGGGTTGTCTCCCCGAACCGTCCCTGCTTCGTGTGCATCGTGTCTTATCTGCAGTGAGCATGAGTGTGTACCCAAGTCGAACAAAAACCCTGTGATGAAAAGAAGTAAAAATGCAAACTGGAATGTAAGTGAATAGTCATACAGGAAAACAGTTCTAGTTTTCCGATCGTCCATGATGGGGTTTCAATCCATGGTCACCCTTCCCCGACCCCCCCCACCCGCCAGCAATGCAGACAGGGAAGATATTTGCCCTACACTATAGGGAGCCAGTCTTGGCCAGAGTCCCAGGAATCGACTCCAGTGCTGCCTGCTGTCCCTTGGCTGTTGTGGCTGGGTGTGGCCAGGCAGATCTTTTACCAGGCTCACAGGAGTGTCAGCGGCGCTGCCCATCTGTAGAGTGAGCCGGAAACGCCTATGCCACGGTACCGCCCGCCGAGGTCTCAATGCCCAGTATGCTGCATGTTTCTTCCAGGGACTGCAGCTGGAAGTGTCTCCCATCCAGGCGGAAGACAAAGCAGAATGGATGCCCCCACGAGTAGGGCACCCCCATATTCCGAAGGTGGGAATTTTCAGGCCTGAAGGCGTGCTGCTTTTGCAGAGTTGACACCGCCAGGCCCTGATATAGAGTGGGTGTTTGGTCTCTGGATGTAATAGGGTGTTTCTCCCGAGCCTTGTGAAGAATTTCTTCCTTAAACCTGGAAGTCGTGCATACAGAACAGAATGTCCACAGGTGGGGCCTTCTCGGCCCGTAGGGGGGGCGACAATATGCACTCGATCCACTTTTATCTCGGGGTTGGGGGGGTTGTCAAGAACCATCCGAAAAATGTCCACAACGAAGCCAGCAAGGTCTGTGCTCTCTGCTTTTGAGGAAACACCACTGATCCTAATGTTATTTCTGCATGATCTGTTCTTGACATCTTCGGCATGGGCTTGGAAGTCAAATTGTTGGTCACGGAGGCGTAAAATTTCCTGCTGCAACCCTTCGACATCCATCACGTGGCTATAATCCTGCTCTTCTCACCTGAGTTTCTTGATGTCACTGGAGAGGTCCTTCTTGGCCTCTTGCAGATGGAAGTAGTGAGTCACTAGTTTCTCTGTTTCCTCCTCGTTTGTTGGGTGGGATGTGGAAGGCGCCGCTGAGCAATCCCCGGGTCCGCTCCCAGACAGAGCATCTCCTTAAGTTGCGATCCTTCTTAGATTTCGATGTAGCCATCGCTGGGGTTCCCACTTGCACTCCCCTAGGGCCCTACCACACATCAAATCCAGCCCTTAATGAGTCCAGCCAGCCATGTGGGAGTGGGACTCCTGGGGAAGTTGGCCCTCGGAGCTCCCAGCCCCTCCTGCTCTCTCATAGGGACGCCCCGCCACTGCAGGCCCACCAGGCGGAGTCCCAAGGTCCCAGTTATAGCCCCAGGCCAGTCTTTGTCTGAAGCTCGGGAGTTGGGCTAA
This sequence comes from Triturus cristatus, assembly GCF_964204655.1. Classification (NCBI taxonomy): domain Eukaryota; kingdom Metazoa; phylum Chordata; class Amphibia; order Caudata; family Salamandridae; genus Triturus; species Triturus cristatus. The sequence goes on along the minus strand of NC_140582.1, from coordinate 78,611,023 downwards.
GTGTTCAGTCATGTGGGCATCAGGGAGGGGGTACTACCCCAGAGGTTCTGAAGAGCTCCGTTGCTATTGTCTTATCCGTCAGTGCTCTGGACATGCATTTTACGGCATAAGCAAAATGCTTCAAAGCCTGGTAGCCGATCTTCAGCAGAGGGCCTACAAATCACAAGCATTGATCTTGAGGGCCCCTGTGTTTCAAATTCCCTCCGGGCGCAGGCCTAGTGTCCAGTCAATCGTGGGGCCCAAGTGCCCAGGCACCTCATCTGCTAGGGTTGTCCAGCTCCTCTGCAGCTGCCGCACACACTGCACAAAGATGTCTCTCTCTTCTGTCCCGCACCCACCTCCAGCAACGATATGTACCTCCTCTGGGCCCCGTCTTTCACTCGGTCGGGCCTGTTGCTCAGTCCTAACGGGGGGAGAGGGTGGGCGGAAGAGGAGCAGCCTCCTCCCCGCTGGCTCACTTCCAGTAGGCCCACTGGTGACTGCGTCAGGCCCCAAAGCGTGTCAATTGCGCTCCTAGTGTCCAGCTTTGTTTCAGCCCTCTCAGGTCTCTGCCTTCCTTCGATTAGGACCGCCCAGGAACCTAGTAGATCGGGCCAAGCATCCTCTGCAAAGCACATTTTGGAACTGGGAATTATCCCTTTTCCTAGTACACAATGCCGCTCTGTCTTGTTGGTGTGTTTATATATGTATATGTTTATTTATATGTATGTTATTTATATGTACCTTTTTGTTTATGATTAACATCCCTGAAGAAGTCCTGGTTCAGGACGAAACGCGTCGGCTGGTCTATCTGTAGAGTCATAGGAACTGAATGTTATGTTTCTTGAAAATATCAAAAAAATGAAAATAAAATGAATATAAGGAATGATCTCTGAAGAAATTTTATAATTGGAAATGAACTCTGTCTTTAAGTTTTTCGTGTGGTGCACCTCTCTTTTGTTGGTATACACTTTGATTCCTTAGGGAATAGGCATTGTAACAGTGGGTGCCACTGAGTGTGCACAAGAATTTCCATTAAATAAAGGGTTTGTACTGTGAGAGTAATAATTGGTTAGGTGCTGGTCAATTGAAGGCTCCACTGTTTTTGTTGCTCTACATCCTCTGCAAAGCCTCGAAGTGGGCAGGCACAAAAGCTTATAGCCACGCTTCTGCATCACTCACCTCAGTGTGCCCTGATCTCAGTGTGGAGGCCCCTCCGCTAGGCTCTGCGCTCCACAGCCACCAGCTGCAGCATCTCCCAGCGCCGCTCGGGAACACACCGCCTTGAAACCCCGGCCTGTCATTCCGGGACTCCGGTAGTGCAAAAGCAGCTCTGGCAGGGCAGTTGTGCTGTATGTAGCGGCTGAGATCGTAAGCGGAGCTGGAGAGACAGAAAGGAGCGCCTCACTCAGTCGCCATCTTGGCCACGCCCCGAAAAGAATATATTGTAAAGTATTTTGTTACATGAAATGTCACAGATTACCTTTGTAGGGAAGAATTTTGGTGTTGGTGACCACCTCTGACAAGCTTAAAGGGAAAAGTATTTGCACTGTAATAATTCTTACTAGAATCTCTTCTTAGCATTCAAATATCACATAATACATAAATCTTTATATATAAATATGTATCCCTACAGATAGATAGAGGGCCTTTAGGTCAGTTCTATTTTGCCATTGGTCCGTCTGAGTGTCATTTATACTCTGCTTCCATCCTTTATAACGTACTGCATGGGGTAGCAGTTCAGTCAACATCAGTCATTGCCCTGTGAATGATATAATTTTCTGATCACACATGTAACACTTCCTCTAAACCAGGAGCCCATTAGGGAATGCTGTTGTCCATAGTGTATCATTGTTTTATCATTCCACGATGGGCAACACTTTGGTTCTAAATGTGGTAGCCATGCTGAAACTTTACAACAACAAGAGACTATTTAATATACCTCTGCAAGATGGACACCCAGTGTTATGTTATGTTTTATTATTGCAAGCATATGTCTGCTGTGCTTAGATTGCAGCATGTTTTCTTTTTTTACTACTTGCATTCTTTTAATTTATCTTCCATATGCTTTTGAGCTTTTGTGTGTTTTACTGTGTTTTGTATCTGAGGGTGAATGCAAGAATGAGTCAGTGGATGGATGAATGGGTGCATGAGTGGCAGAGTGCATGTGTGATGAGCACCTAAACCACTCAAAGATACAAAACAAGACTTATTGGCATTATCAATGCTTGTTTAAAAAAATACTTTTTGGCAACTCTGTATATTTCTGGAGATTCCAAAAATGAGTATTTTGTTCAGAGCGCTCTGTGTTATGGGGTGTTGCTCCCTCAAAGAGCGCCAGTCACCGCTGGAGGCACTGGGACCTGCTGAAGTCATACTTCTTATAGCATGGGTAACTACTCTCCAAATGACCATAGCATGATACTACTAACAGTTGGTGATAGCTGATTCTTGTACTGGGGTACAGGCCGTTTTACCTGCTCAACAGGGTTGAGACTGCGTCCTGGTTGGCCATAGCAAATCAGCGTGGAATGTTATTGATTGGCTGCCTCATCCACTTAATTGAATGTGTTCTGTGATTGAGTATGCTGACTTTGCTGGGTACATGTGTAATCCTGTAACTATATTGGGATTCCCCATGTGTGCACGTAGCCCATAAAGTTTTAAGGTGCTGCATGTGGTTAGTGGTAGCCAAAGTTAACTGCCTCCCTTCATTGTACATGCCACACTGCACTCTTCCTTAGACCCCACCTACCACACACATACACACACACATACACACACGCACACTTGTTGTAAAACCAACTACAGTGGCTGGCATTGAATCAAGTCCCAGAGGAAGAAATGTTATTGCGAGTGGCTGAAACTGGCCGAGTTCCAGCAGGTAAAGGTGTAACCTGGCCCGAGAGCAGAACTTGGACAAAGACTACGGCCTGGAAACCTGGCCTGGGACGCACCCATCAAAGAAAGACTGTACTCACTACCACACCCTCATATCATGTGATTTGTTTTGTGGTTGTGAGCAGAAACTGACTACCTGGAATCCACAACCTCAGTGGTGTAGTAAGAGTGCCACAGGCCCAAATAGAATCAAGGACAATGAGCCCCCTTTAACCCAGGTTGGCTTGTAATAGACAGCTATAATTGAGGTGCAGGGCCCTGGTGCCACTGCACCTGCGGCACTAACAATAGCTACCACCATGTACAAAAGTGAAGGAAGCAGTGTTAAATCTACATAGTTGCTATGGGGCTGAGACCACCCAAATGGATAATGCACTTCATTGTGATTGGTTCAAACTAAAGGTCACATACAGGGTTTAGAACAGGTGCTTAACACAAGTGCGGGGTGGGGTGCTTAACCCTCCAACCCTTCAGGGACCTGCAAACCCTTCAGAGGCCCCCATTTTGCCCAAGCCCAATGAATATCTCGGAGATATAGGTGTCTCGGGGGCTCCCCTTCACATTCTGCAGGGGGCCTCACCATTTTACGTTTAGAAATGGCAACATTCTACAAGACTGAGGGTGGATTTGTACTCCTTGGTTGGTGGGGCCCTACTTTTGTTATTTGACAGACTGATCCCATATACGTTAGGATGCTGTTCGAAGGGGAGGCTGGGGTTGTGATAGTTGTTCTGCATTCTGTACTTTATAATGTTGGCTGGCAAAATGAGATGTATGCTTCGGGCTATGGCCAAGTGTTCTAAATGCTGCGATCAGGTTTGTGAAAATGGGGTTGGGTTGTATGCTGCACTTTACACTGCTCAAGTTGCTGAAATGAGATGCTGGCCTAGGGCAATATATGTCCACCCTTCCAAGAAAGTATGGCCCTGCACCTTGCACTTCACAATGTTCCTTGGGCTTAAGTGAACTATACATTCTTGGGTTCTTAAGGACTTAAGGATAGCTTGAATGTTCTTAATTGGTATGTGTTAATGTTATGACCCTTGATTGAGTTTTTAACGTGAAGACATTAACCCCTTCGCTGCGGCGCGAATTCCGCCGTGGCGCTGGGGGGGTGCGGGGTGAGCGCGGCGCCGCCATGCTCGTGACGGAACCACTCTGTCATGAGTCACGGGCGAGCTGTGCTCATGACGGAGTGGTTCCGTCATGACTCCGCCCACTCTCTATTTCGCCCGCACAGGCGGGGAATCAGTGCCGCGTGGGAGGAGCGGCCGCAGCATGACGGAACCACTCAGTCATGAGCACACGCCGCCCGTGGCTCATGACGTCATGCGCACGCAAGGGGTTAAAAAATCTATATGGTATGTTCTTTTATTTCTGGCTGACCTTAAGTGGGATGGGTTAATCGAATGAAGTGTTATGCAAGGATTCTATGATGTTTGTAACTGTGTATGTCAAATGAAGTCTATGTAATATTTCTATAAGAATGTATTTCTTAGAAATAAAGGATTTATTACTTTGACTGTAAGAAGCACTGTAGGAAGAAAGAAGTAAATATTACAGTGGTAAGGAAGACTCTCAAAGCTCAAAGATAAGCCGCTTGCCCCGCGTAAGGCTTTTAAATTCAGCAGTATATATGCAGTATATAATGGGGAATGAATCCTTTCACTTTCTGCTGGGATGTCCTCAATAGGGCGTTCATTGTTCTAACTTAACGAGGCTTACAGATTTTTGTAGTCTTTGCATTTCTTGTGTATTTTTAGCCTGCAGATGATTAACCCAAAGGAGTTGGTTCCCTGGCCTCTTTGTCTGTGGAAAGCATGCTGAACTTCCTGACCCTGCCACTTTTTTTAGGCAGCTTTTATCGCACTACTTCAGAATTTGCGCGCCATTGTTCGCGAGGCTTGCTAGGACATGCTCTGCATTGATAGTTTTTTTTTTTTAATGGAGCAGGGCTTTCTCTCTCCGGTACCACTGCCAAAGTACACAGCCAAAGTAGGCATCATCGTCCAGGTACAAGCCAGTGATAGGGCGCTGCAGCCAAGAGCTCCTCACATTGTCTGCAGCGCACATGTGTTAACGTTTGAAAGCAACTCTGGTGAAAGTAATGCTATTTATGCTAAATAAGGACGTATTGCACTTAAGTAGTTATTCGGCACGATTAACTGTTTGGCGCTAGAAATTTGCTTCTCTAGAGTTCTTCCTCTGTTTGGAGCAAATATCTTAGGCCCTGATTACGACTCTGGCAGTCCGAGGACCTTCAGACTCACAGGGGCGCGGCAGTGGCGGTCCAGCACCGTTGGTCTGACCGCCCTATTGGGACTTCGGAGGTCGGGCCGCCATTGCACCGCCACAGCTGCGGTCCCGTGACGGTCTTAGGGCCGCAATAGGCTTGGTGGTGCCTTGAGGCACCGCCAAGAATATTAAGACTTTCCTCACTGCCAGCGGTCTCATGGAGTGCCATCCTCCATGGAACTGCTGTCGGTGAGAAAAGAAATGGAGCCCTACAGGGCCCCCTCTTGCCCCTGTGCACGTTGGTGTATGCGGGAGGGGTGGGGGCACAAGTGCCCCCTGTATGTCTGCACCTCCAGTTCCTGCACAGGAAGAAATGTACAACATGGTGCATTTCTTCCTGTGCAGGAATGTGCACTGGTGGTCCTGCAGGGGTGCTGTTTCAGGCTCTCAATGAGCCTTTTAAACAGCACAGCAGTGGGACTGCCACACCGCACACCTGCCAGACTACAAAAAACTTGTAATCTGGTGGGCGAGCAGCGGCGACTCTTGGCATTGCGGTGGTGCTGCAGCCAGTGGCGTAGCTAGAGCTTGTGGCGCCCGGGGCTATACCTCAGATTGCCGCCCCCCCCAGGGGGGGGGGAGGGCATGCACTTCAAAGAGGTCCGAGAGACACGTAGTATCGCCGCTAATAGTTACCTTGATCATGCAAGTTACATGCACATACATGACACGGTCCAAGGCTACACAGTTGAATACACCGGTGACTGGCAGTACAAAAGAGAACACACAGACTGCATGATCTATCTGGGGACTCATAAAAACCGCATGTGACATCCATCAGAGAGCTGCGTGAACAATGACCTGGTAATCCCCTCAACACAATGCAAACATGCACATACATGACACTGTTCATGTAACCTTCATCTACAGCTGACATTAAATGACCATACATCATGGTCCCCCCCATTAAAGCAGTGGGGACCTGCACAAACGTGAGTGCTCTGTGGACCCAAAACCAACTTAACAGTGTCGAAGCCTGTGATTCTTTATCTTTCAAAAACAGCAAATTAATTATTCACAGGGAGTGACTCACTGTGTGCCCTTAAAACTAAACGCAGCACAAAGGGGTCAGTCAGCTCCACCTTGCTAACACAGACCGGATACAAAGCCCACTCTGGTGGCCCAAAGGCATCAACCAGGGGTCGCTCCCTGTCATTAATTCCAAGCAGCAGCAACCAACTCCCTGGGAATGAAAAGACGTGTGCTCTTGGCACCCAAAACCAGCTTGTAATAGTGCATCTCTCCTTCACAGCAGCCTCAGCACACACATGGTGCACAGCCTGCCTGGGGGCCCAAAGCTAAAATACAGGGAGGGGCGACACATTCTGATCACAATCCTTAAACACAGTTGTGGGGGCCATGGGAACTTGTTCAACTTTATCCAAGACCCGGGACAAACTGTTCCGGCGCTGCGGCACTCCTTGAATATTCAGAAGAAACAAGAAAAATAGGACCAGTAAAACTCACTCTTTTCAAAATCTCTTTCTAAATATTATCACTTTCCATGTAATGTTCCTTTAATGGGAAGAGGAGGTTTCTGAGGTGGGAGTATCAGGCAAGTGATACTACTCAGGCTCCATCTGTTCGAGCCTTCATGGAGTATCCCTCTTCATTACTACCTCCACCTGACTCCGGACTCTGCAACGCACTCCCTTACAGGCTCCCTCTGTGCGAGCCTTCAGGGAGAATCCCTCTTCATTACTACCTCCACCTGACCCCGGACTCGGCAACGCTCTCCCTTACAGGCTTGATTATCCACTACTCATCTCTCCAGTGCACCTTATCTCACAGCTGACCTTGGGCCCCAGCCCCATATCAGGCACCATCGGGCTCCACTTTGCTTTTTCCCGGTAAAAACATTAGTAAAATCACCTTCAAACTTAAAACATTGAATATAGCAGTAAATATAATTAGCATGCACTTTAAAGTATGTTCCACAGTAGCCCTTATGACCCGACTGATAATTAAATAAACAAAAACAGAAAGGCCATGACAGGGCCGGCTTTAGCGCTGATGCGAAAGTCTTTTTTGGCGCCACACTAATAACCTCTTTCTCCGTAAATACCTTTACTATTACCTTCCAACAGTGCCCCTCATCCCTCCATGGCCCCCCTAGTGACCTCCTCCTCAGATTCCCTCACTGCCTCACGCCACAAATGCCCCTCATCTCCCCATAGCCCCTCCCCCTCATGACCTCCTCCTTGGACTCCCTCACTGCCACCATCCACCAGTGCCCCTTATCTCTCTGTAGCCTCTCCCCCTCATGACCTCCTCCTCAGACTCCCTCACTACCACCCTCCACCAGTGCTCCTCATCTCACCCTAGCTCCCCCTTCACACCATGACCTCTTCCTCGGATTCCCTCACTGTCACCCAGGGCACAAGTCCTAAAAAAAGTAGTGGGGGGACACTGACGTCACAACAGCAAGTTATGTCACGAATGGTGTCTTGCACCATCAGACTCATTGCCTCCCCTCGCTCACCCCTTAGATGCCATTGCATCAAAGAAGCCAGCGCATGAGCAGCGTTCTGAATGAGCTCCGATCTCGCCCCAGAGAGGCCAAAGAGTAAATGTGTGGCTCCATTTGCTCCAGTAATCGAGCTCCCGTTAAAATAAGTGAGGGGACGCCGTCCACCCGCCTGGTACCCCGACTCGAGCCCTGCAGTCACCCTCCACCAGTGCCCCTCATCGCTCCACAGCCCCTCCAACTACCTCCTCCTCAGATTCCCTCACTGCCACCCTCCACCAGTGCCCCTCATCGCTCCGTAGCCCCTCTCTCATATGCATTTGTTGTTTAGCGCTACTCATATCAGTGTAGTGTGTCAGCACTTTACACCACGAACACATTATACAGAGACAATGAATCATACAAGTATGTAAATCAGTCTACAGGGAATGTCACATAAGCCAATGAGGATTACAAGGTGTAGGAATCACATGTCATCCATACTGGTGGGCAGTATATTTTGAGAGGGTTTGGTCTGGGGAAACACAACCTTAGGATTTAAAAGAGTATTCCATGGGGGTCAGCTTTACTGATAAAAACGTATCTCTGCCCAAACAAACATACTCATTTTAGCAACATTAGAATGATGAAAGACTGAGGAAGTTCTAACTATATCACAAAACAAAAAAACGATACCATTCATGTTTGTATTGTATGCAGCTCTTTGGTGACAGTTCATTGGTCACTGTCCTATGTTAGGATTGTAACTTCTGAACTGCAAGTAACAGGGGGATCTCTGTGACAAAGGCAGTAACCCACTGAGCTTCCACACAAAATACAATTCATCTGCATTTAAAAACCACTAACAGACAAATTATTGCTCTCCAGCGGATCATTAATCACCAGCGTTATTGGGACATTTGTTATTGTCTTATTGTTGTCCTGCAGTGGCCATGATAATGATAAAAACTGTTTAAATGAAGCGCACACGAAGTACGTGTCCTGCTGGGCCTGCGCATATTTTTAAAACAAAAATAAATAGTCTCACACATTCTCTTACCTACTACTCCATTAGTCAAACTTTGTGTCACAGCCTGATGTGATAAGCATGTGATAAGTCAGGAAAGGTGATTAGGAATAAACAAACTTCTTTTCTCCTGGCTGCATATTAAACGAATTATCCACGCTGCCGCAGCAGACTGCCACAATTGGGTCCTCATGAGAGTGCGTAGTGGTGAAGCGCGTGACGCGTCACCGCTACGCTCTCATCGCAAGGGCCGGGCAAAAATGTAGCCCAGGGCCGTCATTGGTAGCGCTGGCGCGCGCTCTCCAAGATTGACGGCCCTGGAGCAGGCTGGGATGATCAACGTCATGGTGCGGTGGCATTGATTGCAATGCAGCAGCAGGCGCTGACGCACTGACGCACAAAGCACTTCAACCAGGTAGGTGAGGTGCGCGCAGTGCGCAGCGCGCTGCTTGCACGGTGCACTCTTTAAAACTGGTCCGCCGCGGCCGCGCGCGCCGTTGCGGCCGCGGCGGACTTTATAATTTATTTAGTGACACACTGTGTCCCTAAATAAATTATAAAGGCCGCCGCAGCAGCAACGGGCCACCAGTGCCGAGCGGCCACCCTAAATATAGTGCCGCCTGGGGCGGTCCGCCCCCCCCCCTAGCTACGCGCCTGGCTGCAGCGGCAAGCCACCCACCCTTGCACCGCCAAAAGTCATAATCAGGCCCTTAGTGTTCACGAAGTCACAAATAATACAAGTGGAACTCCTTCAGTCATTTGATGAAATCATTTCATATAGAATTTCAACCTGCTGCAAAAGTCTGCATGCAGATATGTGACATAAATGCAGTATCACACATTTAACTTTATTTTATGCACTTATGAATTTGTTTGCCAAGAACAACTTTATGTTCTTTCGAAGACTGGTAAACTATTTGCAAGGTTAGGAACACACCCACAAACATATGAGTTTCTGGGTGTTCACATACTTTGCTGGCTTCCCCACTCAGAAACTTCCAAAGTCCTGACACTAACACTTAGAATGCAGCACGCTCTCACACTAGTAGGATGTCTGCATTCTTAAATACACATAAAAATGTGTATTCTGCATTTGCAAAGAGCCCATGTTTTGCACCTTATATCATCATAGATATGCAAAATGCTTTATGAATCACACCCGTAGAGTCCAGCGATCATGCATGTTTATCTTTTGACATTTTGGGTTACTATGCAGGTGAAAAAAACATAAGATTAAGCCCAATCCACTGTTTTTAGTAGCACTGATAAGGGGCATTGCACCTAAATATTTTTCCAAAATATCTCTGACCTATAATATCGCGGTCAAAATATTGTGAGTGCAAAGATATTATGCATACAAATATTGAAGGTAAGTATATAATGTTTTATTTTTTTAATATTGAAGTTTAAAGTATAGTTTATCATTCTATCTTTTTTTATATGTTGGCTTCCTGCATTGTACTATGTTTTTATTTAGTTATTTATGTTACTTTGAAGTTTAATTTTAACTATTGTGAAAAATGTTATAGCAATGTAAAAGTTGTTTTCGGATTGATGGGTCTATTGGGGTATCAAGTGGGTTATGTTTTCTTAAATTATATATTAATGAATGTAATTGATTAACATGTTCCTTATATGACCTTCTTAACTTTTATTTATTTGTTTGCGCTTAATAATTTTTAGCGATTAATTTTAATTTTGAATTGTAGTTAATTTGGGAAGATTTGGGGGTGATGTTTTAAAATACATATATAACATTGATATCAATTGGTTGATGTATTAATTATGCACGTGCTTGTACTGGAAATAATTTTATATCTGTAACAAATTTTAAATTATGAAACTGTTTAGATTTTATGAATTTTACATGGGTTGTGGGGTGTATTGTGGTTTGAGTGGGTAGTGTTATTTTAAAAGTGTAATCTTTTTTAATTGTTTAATCTGGAATGGTTTACTTTGTTATTTATTTGCTTACATATTGTATAATTGTACATTCATTTATTTGCATAGTAAGTATGTGAGGTTTATTGGGGGAATGAGAGGGTATTTTTTAATTGAAATAATCTACTGATGTCTGTTAATTGATTAATCATGTAATTATAAATTATTCATTACTTTAAAAAAAAAAGGTGTCATGTTTAACATTTTTAAACTAAGTGATTATATGTTTTATGTAAAAAATACATTCCTATTACAAGTTGTTGATTATATTGGGGACTGGATGGGTAGTACTTTCTAATTAATTAAAAAGTAAAACATTACAATTCTGAAATTGGTAATTACGTTTTTGGTTATGTAAATACATTTCCATCATCAAAACAGATTTGATTCATTTACTTTTAAGCGTGTGTATTCTTTTGGGAGTGGGACAATTGACAGATACTGTTATATGTTTTTAAATAACTGTCAAAGAATATCAAAATGTTGATATATTAGTGAAGGCTTCAAATCTATCTTAATACTATTTTGAAATTTTATGATATTAAAATTAAATAGGTTTTTGTAAAGAGTTTATTTACATTTCAGAAATATGTTTTAGTGGGTATATATGCTATTTGGGTGTAGTGAATCTGACCTCATCAATGTATGCATGTGAGAAGGTGGCCTGATATATGTTGCCCACTAGTTCTAGTGGGCACCCTGTATCAGTCCAAACAACCCCTTATGGTGATAGGTTAAAGACAACCTTTATTGAAAGCTATCCTAGTGCTAGCTATGGAGAGAAGCCTTCAGGCTAAGTCTTGAAGGAATGTAAAGCAGCTTGTTTTACCAGTCTAAAATCTCTTGAATGATCAAATGAAAGGAAAACCACACCAGGTATATTTTTAAAATATATGTATTTAGGTTAAAACACACCCCTCTAGTCTCTTTATGAGACTGGAGTTCGAAGTACTTAATTTAGAAGTGAGCAATCATCAGTAATAGCACAAATACACGTTTAGGCCCTAGGGGCGTACCAAACCATATACCAAAAAAGTGGTATAAGAACCACGACTGAACTAGACACAAGGCCTAGAGCCTGTAGAACCGCTGGTACCCCAAGGAACCACTCAAGGCAGTGACACAGGGGACCCATGGGGACTGTATGCAGTGTGTGAACACAACCGCGGGTTCCCGTTATCTTCAAGGGGCAATGTCGCAGTTGGAAATTTAAAGATTAGGGACACTTAGAATCGAGTCAGGACCAAACCCTTTTGGACCTAAGAAGTTCTAGGGCTAGCACCCACAGGAGCACCGGAGTACTCGAGTTACCTCACCCAGGGAAGCCGGGTGCATAGGTGTCTTTTGGTGTCGGGTCGCGTCGTCGATTGCAATGGAAGCCTGCAAAGAACTGCTGCTGCCGTGAAGAGAAGTGTCCGAAGAGATCCAAGCCTGGATCTAGGATGGAAGGATCCTGGAAGCAGAGGGGACATAGTCTGGGTCACTAGCCAGTGACCAAGGGCAGGATGGACCAATGCCCACAGATGTGGGTGCTTCAGGTGAGTTGACGGGTGTCTTGACTCTTCAGCCACGAGGTCCAGGAGGTGTCGACGAAGTCCATGAGGCGGATTCGAGCTGTCCCACAAAGTCTGTCAAGTGCTGCGGTGTCAGCAACCAGATTGGACCCAACAAGCCTTGGAAACGGCAAGTCACTGGAATTCAGAGAAAGGACTGCGATGCAGACCAGCAAGGTCTGAGGGACTCACCCAGCGAAGGTAAGTCAGGGCACGTCTGGAGCAACCAGGAAAGCCCAAGCAGGAGAGGAGTTGCCTTCGTGGGGACCTGCTAGCCAACGGGCTAGTGATCGCAAAGGAGCCTCGAGCAGTCGCACTTGAAACTGGCCCACGGGTCACTCGTGGAGTGGAGGCCAGCAATCTTCGGTGCAAGAGTTGCTCAAGGGTGGGGCTACTCGGAGCCCAAAGCACAACTTCGAGGAAGCCCAGGAAGATGCTGTTGCTGCAAAAGATCACGGTGTCCAGGGGTCACGGTTCCACATCACCCACGATAGCCATGGGCCTCAGCTTTGCTGTGGACTCAGGGTACCCTCAGGGGAGTCTGGAAATCCACCTCTGGTGATGCAAAGACTTCGGCGTCCGGCGGGAGCTTCAGCGATGCAGACCAGTCAGTTGCTTCTTTGGTGCCTGCCAAGCAGGGGAGTCACTCCTTGACCTCGAGGGAGATTTCTTCAGTCTTCTAGTCAGGATAGAACGTCGAAGGTCCAGGATATATGTTGCAGAGTTTCGTCCAGGGTAATCTAAAGTCCTAGGGACTGGATTCCTATACTTAAACTAAGTTTAGGGGATCGACTAACTCTAAGGCCCCACCTATGGGTGGGTTTGGAAAGAGGGGTGGTTACACCCATTTCCTTTGTCCAGTTTCGCGCCAGAGCAGGGGCAGGTAGCCCCTGCAACCGGTTTGAACTGGACTATGCACAGGGACAGCAACCGTGCCCCAGTGCAGGACTTCAAAGCACTAGAGAGTGCTCCCGCCCAGCCCCAATACACATCTGCCTGTCTGGGGAAGTGGTTACACCCCCCTTCGACAGGAAACTTATTGTCCAGGCCTCCCCTGCCGGAGTTTTGGTCAGCAGCAGGTGTCTGTGGTAGAGGCATCCATTTTGTGATGCCAGGGCTCAGGAAAGTCTTACCGGGTTTGACCAGTGTGAACATGTCTCTCCCTCTAGAAGGGTGGAATGCTACCCCCGCCGCCAGAACTGGCAGGGGGGGGGGGAGGTAGTATCCCAAGATGTTTGACACCAAACACGACATGATTTGATGCAGCCATTCCAAAGTTAGCATTTACCGCAAGGTTATAATGCACTTAAGAGTATATGGTAAGGCTGTATCACAGAACAGCCATAAAGAACTATTTCCGAAAGCTGCAGAGGGGCTCAGCTCATGCTTGGGTACCCTCTCTAACAAAACCAAGCACTCTGCCTTCAGGATTGTCAAGGCCTGCCATAGGAGTGACTTATAGGTTTATATGTGTCTGTATATATATATATGGATATAGGTAGCCTATACCACTGTAAGAGGTGCAAGCACACCCTTACCCAGGCCGCAGTAGCAGACCTGTGGTGCCATTTTGGAGTGCTTCCCAGGGGTGGCACAATACATGCTTCAACCCCTGATAGGCCTCTGAGGTACCTATGCCCTAGGTACATAGTATACCCTATACTAGGGGTTTGTAAGGCACTCCAGAATCCAATTAGATATGTACCTAATGTACATGCAAACCATTTTAGGGAGGAAGCAGCTAGGCTGTGGTCATGATTAGCAGGGCCACAGCCAGACTAAGATCGAAAAACAGTGAAACACCAGCAAAAAGTGGGGGTACCCATGTGAAGTAGATCCTACTCTCCTACACAACCCCCCCCCCCAAACGCAGGTACAGTAAACTAACCTTGACCAGTTGAGTCTTCATTTTCTAAGTAGAAATACCTAGAGAGTCCATCTGTTTTGGCATGGTTACTCCTAGGTCTATGTTCCACTGTAAAGTCCATCCCCTGTAGGGAAATGGACCACCTAAGCAGTTCGGGGTTTTCACCCTTCATTTGTTTTAGCCATTAGAGGGGCTTATGGTCTGTCTGAACAAGGAAGTTAGTAACAAACAAGTATGGCCTCAACTTCTTCAGAGCCCAAACCACAGCAAAGGCCTCCCTCTCAATGGCTGACCAACGTTTCTCTCTGGGGGTCAACTTTCTGCTTATGAAAGCTACTGGTTGATCCTGACCTTCATCATTCAACTGTGACAGTACAGCCCCTACCCCCAATTCAGATGCATCTGTTTGGACAATGAACTTTTTGGAGTAGTCAGGACTCTGCAGAATGGGAGCAGTGCACATGGCCTGCTTCAGGTCATCAAATGCATTTTGACAGCTAGCTGTCCACTGAACCTTTTTGGGCATCTTTTTAGAAGTTAAGTCATTCAAGGGTGTCACTATTGATCCATGCCCTTTGACAAATCTCCTATAGTACCCAGTCATGCCTGAGAAGGCTCTCACCTGAGTCTGGGTAGTTGGAGCAACCCATTCCATTATGGTCTGGATTTTGCTCTGCAATGGTTGAACCTGGCCTCCACCTACAATGTTGCCCAGGTACACAACCTGACTCTGCCCTATCTGGCACTTAGTAGCCTTGATAGTTAAGCCTGCTTTTTGCAGGGCCTCCAAAACATTCCTCAGGTGGACCAAGTGATCCTCCCAGGTGGAGCTAAAGACAGCAATATCATCTAGATATGCTGCACTAAAGTCTTCCAGGCCTGTAAGGACTTGATTCGCCAACCTTTGGAAAGTGGCAGATGCATTCTTCAAACCAAAGGGCATTACCACAAATTGATAGTGCCCACTAGGGGTAGAAAATGCTGTCTTTGGCTTTGCATCATCAGCTAGTCTGATCTGCCAGTAGCCAGCTGTCAGGTAAAATGTGCTTAGAAACGTGACTGAGGCCAAAGTATCTATTAGCTCATCAACCCTGAGGATGGGATGGGCATCAGTCCTAGAGACTGCATTGAGACCCCTGTAGTCTACACAAAACCTCATCTCTCTTTTCCCACCACTGGTGTGAGGTTTAGGTACCAGGACTACTGGGCTAGCCCAAGGGCTAACTGAGGGTTCAATCACACCCAGATCCAACATCTTTTGGACTTCTGTCCTTATACAGTCCCAGACATGGTCAGGTTGCCTGTAGATCTTATTCTTCACAGGTAGACTGTCCCCAGTGTCCACTTCATGAGTGCACCAGGTGGTCTGACTTGGAGTCAGAGAAAACATATGTCTAAACTGACTGAGGAGGTTTCTGTAGTCAGTTTGCTGCTGAGCAGTGAGGCTGCCTGCCAAGGCTACACCATCTACTGACCCATCATCAGGATTCTGAGAAAGAAGGTCAGGGAGTGGGTCACTCTTTTCCTCCTGTCCTTCATCAGTAGCCACGAGCAAGCCCATGTCTGCCCTGTCAACATATGGTTTAAGTCTGTTGACATCAAGTACCCTATGGGGACTCCTAGGGGTTCCAAGGTCTACCAAGAAGGTAACCTCCCCTTTCTGTTTAACAATTGTATGGGGGCCACTCCATTTGTCCTGGAGGGCTGCTGCGGCCACAGGCTCCAACACCCACACCTTCTGTCCTGGCTGGTAAACAGTCAGTACAGCCTTTTGGTCATGCCAGTCTTTTTGCAGTTCCTGGCTAGCCTCAAGGTTTTTGTTTGCCTTTTTCATGTACTCAGCCATCCTGGAGCGGAGATTAAGTACATAGTCCACTATGTCTTGCTTTGGAGGCTTGAGAGGTAACTCCCATCCTTCCTTCACCAAAGACAACGGACCCCTGACAGGGTTACCAAACAAAAGTTCAAATGGGCTGTAGCCAACCCCCTTTTGAGGCACCTCCCTGTATGCAAAAAAGGCAGGGCAAGAGCAGGTCCCATTTTCGCCTAAGCTTCTCTGGGAGTCCTTTAATCATGCCCTTTAAGGTTTTGTTGAATCTCTCAACTAAACCATTGCATTGTGGGTGATAGGGTGTGGTGAACTTGTAGTTCACTCCACACTCCTTCCACATAGCAGTCAAGTAACTAGACATGAAGTTTTCACCCCTGCCAGATACTACCTCCTTAGGAAAGCCTACTCTTGAGAACACACTCAAGAGGGCTCTTGCCACTACAGGTGCTGTAGTGGTCCTTAGTGGAATTTCCTCTTTTGTACCTGGTGGCATGATCCACCACCACCAGTATAAATCTGTGCCCAGATGCTGTTTGAGGATCCATGGGACTAACAATGTCAATCCCAACCCTCTCAAAGGGCACCCCAACCACAGGTAGTGGTATCAGGGGGGCTTTTGTAGTGCCACCTGCTTTGCCACTGGCTTGGCAGGATACACAGGAGCGACACAACTCCTTTGTGTCTTCAGACATGTGGGGCCAGTGAAAGTGAGGGACAATTCTGTCCCAAGTCTTGTTCTGGCCTAGGTGTCCTGCTAGGGGAATATCATGGGCTAGTGTCAATAGGAAACCCCTAAACTTCAGAGGTATAACCAACCTCCTGGATGCACCAGGCTTGGGGTCTCTACTCTCTGAGTATAGGAGTCCATCATCCCAATAAAGGTTATGGGTGCCACTAGCATTCCCAGCAGCCTCATCAGCAGCTTGCTGTCTGAGGGGTTCAAGAGAGGGGCAGGTTTTCTGCTCCTGGCTCAGATCAGACCTGGAAGGGCCCCCTGTCCCCAAGAACTCATCCTGGTCAGGTTCAAGCTCCTCTGGGACAGTTCCTTCTTCAGGCTCAAGATCATCTCCCTGAGGAGACTGATCAACATTCTGAGTCAGGTGGGAAGGCTCTGCCTTAACCCTACTGCTCCTCCTCTTGTGAGGCACCTGGTCCATTATTCCAGAATCCAGGGCCTGTCCAGTTTTAGACATTTTAGCCTGTGACCTGGTTACAGCAAAGACATGTGCAGGGATCCCTAACATTTCTGCATGTGTCCTGAGCTCCACTTCAGCCCAAGCTGAAGTCTCTAGATCATTGCCAAGCAAGCACTGTACTGGTAGGTCTGCACTTACCACAACCTTCTTAAGGCCAGTTACCCCTCCCCAGGAGAAGTTAACAACTGCCAGAGAATGGTCTGTTCTGACATTGCTAGCATTGGTCACTTGGTACATTTCACCAAGTATAATCTGCCCAGGATTCACAAGATCTTTTGTCACCATTGTGACACTTGCTCCTGTGTCCCTGAATGCCCAAGCTTCTACTCCATTTATCAAAGGCTGATGTCTGTATTTGCTCAGGTTACTGGGACTCACAAAGGGGGACATATCCATGCCCCCTTCACTGACAATCTCAGAACCCAGGGGCAACCCTACTACTCCCTTATTCTGTGTATTCCCACCACCAATTGTAACTGCACTAGGGGAAGCAGGTGCCTTAGGGGCATTGGTGGTGGCTGGAGTATTTTCTTTGGCCTTGGTGCAGTCACTGGTCCAATGAGTTTTCTGTTTACAGATTTTGCACCAAGGTTTCTTTTGGCCTTTACCCATACTTGACTGTGCCTCCCCATTAGAAGACGATTTTTGGGGCCCTTGAGAAGACTTCTGGTCTTTGCCCTTGTCCCCACCCTTGTCAGAGTTCTTGGAATCTTGCTTCTTAGGGTTACCACCTTGGTTCTGTACCTTCTGCCTCACCCTGGTTCTGACCCATTTGTCTGCCTTCTTTCCCAATTCTTGGGGTGAGGTCAGATCGGAGTCTACCAGGTACTGGAGCAACAGCTGATTTTGACAGTTATTAAGAATCTGCTCCCTCATTATTAGATTGTACAATCCTTTGAAGTCACAGACTTTACTGCCCAATAACCAACCTTCCAGAGCCTTAGCAGCACAGTCAACAAAGTCAACCCAGTCTTGATTTTGTGCTTTTTGGGTGTCTCTGAACTTTAACCTGTATCGTTCAGTGGTTAGGCCAAACCCATCTATTAGTGCACTTTTCAAGACCTGGTAATCATCAGCATCCTCTTCTCTTACAGTGAGGAGCTTGTCTCTACCTTTGTCTGCAAAGGCGAGCCATAAGATTGCTGCCCACTGACCTTGAGGGACCTTCTGTACTTTACAGGCCCTCTCCAAGGCAGTTATCCATTTGTGGATGTCATACCCACTCTGGTAGGGAGGGACAATGTTACTTAGGTTTCTATGGTCATAAGACCTCTCCCTATCTCTAGGGAAATTGCTGCCACCAAGGGACTCTAGTCCCTCCTTTTTACTAGCTCTGTAGAGCTCTAGGGCTTCCCTATCTAAGGTTACGGACTGGCCTCGCACACCGCCCGGTGTCATGCTTCATCATCGGCTGTCCTCGCCCTCTAAAAACTTGGTTTGATAGAGGGCGGGTATACACCTGGAGACAGGGATGCACTTCTAAATCTAAGTGATGGCCGTGGGGGAGTGAAAGGTGAATTAAAAACCATTACCCTTGTCCATATACTATGTTTATTCAGGGAACAAAAGTATGGTGATTAAAAAAGTGATTGGTGGTATGGGACGTTATTCTCCCTTCACCGTATTATATAAGGTCGACATGTTTCTGCTTCCATGTCCCCGAAGGGTACGAAGCATTCTTCAGGACCAAAGGGGAGGTTAACCTTCTGACACCTGGTGTCAGAATGTATGAACCTGCCTCTAGTGTGCGAGGGGGCTGTGTTATACAATTATCCCTCTCGGTGTAGTACCCTAGTAAGTGACTCTGTAGAAAAGGAAACAAAAGAACAAAACAAACATACACTCCAACGTGTGAGTATGTAGAGAACTAGTACATTGTACCATCCATGCAGCGCCATACCTATTGTGCGCGTTGTGTGGTCTTCATGAGACACGTGACATGTACACATGTATCCTTGCAACCAAAAGAAAAACTGGTATGGTATCAATCCTTACCCTATAGTCTAACCTACTTGCTCCATGGGAGAGCAGAGGTGGAAGGACCTACTTAGACTTTCTGGAGATGAGATGTACAAACAAAACAAAAACCCACATGTGGTGAATGGTTCTATATCCCAACTTTAAAATGTTAATAAAAGATTTGAACTTCCACAAAGGCAGAAATCCAAGTACTAGGCGATCCCAGCAAAGTGGAACACCCACACTCATTCAACACCATTCACACTCTTACTGTCTTGCTTCAGTGCTTCCAGCCGCTTTGCCTGAGGCGTCCTCTCGGTCTCCCCGTCGATGGCAAATGATGGGAAACCCGGGGGTATAAATACCTTAGTAAAGTGTTTAATTGGTTCAGCAATGAGTGTTAAGTGGAGGCATCAGGTGTCGTTCCTGTGTCCCACTCGTATATGCCTGGCTGCCTGAGGGTGGGCGTGTCAAAGTGAGTCTGCGTTTATTGGCCTATAGACGGAGAAAATGGAAGAGACCCAATCCTGCGCCTGCACGTTGAAATGCTTGCGAGGTGGTGTGCCCTCGACACTCTGTTTAAATGATTAAATGACGGAATTTCAAGGGGCCATGACTCGCTCGTGCGAGTACCACTGTTCATTGTAATCTACCACACTCGCCGCTGCAGAAAGAAGGTGGGGATGCCCGGCCGTATGCGAGCGGGTAGTGTCTCAACGATGCGCCTGCGCACTTGTTAAAGCAAAGATGAGGTTACTGTCAAGGTCTAGTTAGTGCTCGTACCATGCCGCTACACATGCGCAGTGGGATGCACGCTGCCGTGCAAATAAATTAAATGGCACATTGGAACAATGTCCAAACAAAAGGCACTCTCATACCTCTATTCACAATAAGAGAGGTGGTGCTGCTTGATGGCATGATCAAGTGCAAGCATAAAACAGCTCTAAAGTATCTCAAGTATATGTGTATTACACCCTGTCGTTTGAGCCATATTTTCTCATTTTTTGAACCCTACGTGGCTATACTGCTTTCGCCCATGGAACGATCAGCTGCGACAACATTTGCTGTCAGTGGTTAAAGGCATGTTCATCCCCTACAGGACTGTTAGGATAGGGGGGGCGCGCGGACTCTATAATTATCTTTGGTATAACGCTGTATGGTTCATTTTGCAAGTTGCAGCCATGGAATTTCCTCATTGAGGCCTTTCTCCCAGCTTCGCAGTCTGTATACCCACTGTTGTTCCCGAAGATGTACCTGTCTGGGGGTGTCGGTTCTCTGTCTATTCATAACCTCTAGTACAACCCACTTGAGGTCCTGGTCGCTGTGACCTTTGTCAGCGAAGTGTTTTGTGAGTCTCGTGTTTGTCTTCCTACACCGGATTGTACTGCGGTGTTCACTGACCCGCACCTTCACTTTCCTAGTGGTCATGCCGACATATTTCAAGTTGCATGGGCAGGATATTAGATAGACCACGCACTCCATGTTGCAGTTACTGAATTTATTTAGCTTCCATGGGTTCCCTGTGCCAATATCGACTTCTTTCGTGATGGTAGTAAGTTGGCAGCACACACAATTCCCACATGGATAGTGGCCCGTTGATTTAGGTAGGCTCCATAGGGTCATTTGGGTATCAGCAGTTTCTTTAGTTGTTTTGGAGTGAACCAAGTTATCCCTAAAGTTTCTGCTGCGTTTGTATGCGAAGGGGGGGGCTCGCATTTTCGGTTTCCACTGTTCAGGATTGACCATTTTTTTCAGATGATGTTTTGAATTTTATTAGACACGTCGTGTATGTTGTTACACAAACTAAGCGGTCACCCGGTTCCTTTGGTGTTGTTTCCAGGAGCGCATCCCTGTCATTGTTACTTGCTCGTCTGACCATTTTCTTGGGATAGTGTCTTTCAAGGAGTTTACTCTCAAGTTGTTCTGCATGTAATTGGAAAGTATTGAGCTCAGAACAATTCCTTCGGATTCTATGGAATTGTCCCACAGGTAGGTTTTCCCGAAGAGTCTTTGGATGGTAACTCTCGTACAGGAGCAGACTATTCCTGTCTCTGGGTTTTATATGGACCTTGGTGGAGAGCCCTTCTGCTGATAAAGTAATATCCAGGTCCAGAAAACTGCATGGTTTCTGTCAATGGTGTGTGTGAACCTGAGGTGGGGGTCTTTACTGTTTACTGTTGACCCACTCCACAAATTGTGTTGCTTCCTCTGTTGTGCCCTCCCAGATCACAAGAATGTCGTCTATGTACCGTTTCCAGGTCTTCATCTGAGGCATGAAAGGGTTAGGTTAAATATGTAATCCTCCTCAAATTGATGGACATACAGGTATACCATGCTCGGCGCAAATGTGCAGCCCATGGACGTGCCTTTTACTTGATGGTATAGGGCGTCCTCAAACTCGAAAAAATTCTCAGTGAGCGCTAGTTCAGCGCACTCCATAATGAAGTGTAGGATGTCATATATGCCCATTCCTGTTCTTGTAGGATCCGTTCAACTACCTCCAAAGTGCGTCTCTGAGGGATGCTCGTGTAGAGCGCCTCGATGTCCATGGTTATGAACATGTCTGTGTCGGTGTTTGTTTCCATGTCTCTAAGGTGACAGAGTACGTCCTTGGTGTCTCTCAGATAGGACCGTGATTTTTGTACAATCGGTTTCAAGAACCAATCGCAAAACTGAGAGAGGGGTTCCAGTGCTGATCCTATTCACAATACTATGGGTCTCCCTGGTGGTGGTGTTTTGTTTTTATGAATTTTGGGAAGTGTGTAGAACATGCATCTCCAACGAGTAGCTCGTGAGCTACTGGTAGCTCGCCAGCCCCCTTAAAGTAGCTCTCAAAGGTGGAGCCAAGCCAATCACAGAGAGTGTGTGCATATTAACTGCTCATTTTAAGACCCTTACAGGGACAGCCAGCCAAACCGATAGCAAGGACTCTAGATAAGACTGAAACACACACTGTGTTGGCTTTTGGGGTCAGCCACATGACAATCTGTAGACTTGCCATGTTATATGCCTTGCTCTATCAGTCGCACCACACGTGTGTGAACAATGCACCATCTAAGACAAGTGGCTGCAGTAACCAGTGCTGACCCCCCAAATGTGTGATTATGGAAGACATGATTAGCCCAGGAGCTGCGGAGAGGAGGGTAGGGATCAGAATAGAAAAAATGCATTCACTTATGTTCATGTCCGTCTGACATTGTGTCCCTCTCTAATGAACAGTGTTGTTTTCTGGAAGATATGCCTAGTGTCAAGGACTGTCAAATGTGTATGCTGGCTCCATTCATAAGGGTCTTATCTCTAGGGCAATTGTGTCAGTTCATGACATAATAGTGTCGGTGCCATGAGTATGGTCATCCTTGACTATTTTGGGCATTTGTGTTCTAGTTCTGCCGTACTGGCTGCCAGTATCGACATATTAAGAGCATGATACACTGTGGGCATTCTCAATATTAAGGTGTTCAGCCTTGACACAGTGGTGGCCCTGGTAATAATGGTAGGCAATATTAGCATAACTCATGCATCCATAGTCTTATAAAGAGCATCCTGAGCCTAAGATAATAGCTGGGTTTTCAAAGCAGAATCTGTCTATATGAGTTATTTCTACACAGTAGTACTTGATTAAAACGACAAGCTGATGTTTGAAGACTGTTTTTTTCTAAAGATTATTTCTGAAGGCAAACAATGTTTTTTCACAAGAGTTTTTTCTTCCGGAAAATTGAGGTTGTTTGCCCAAAGTGAAAAGTGCTATATGATAGAAAAATAAGTGCATATTCAAAAACAAATATGCTGATGAAGACAAAATATTGCATTTCTTAAACACATTCAAAGTTGATAGCCAAAGGATATTTCAATTTGAGTTAGGGAGACTTCCTGTTATGATTATAACCTTTGTGCCCCAGGGCATGTGATGATTTGAATATTACTTCATTACCCAGGTAGATGCATTTAATACTGATTATTGTTCTCCTGGCATTTCTGCTGGTAACCTCGCCTAGAATGCTTGGGTGGTCACTAGTGATAATCCTGCTTCAGAAGTGTTATGTTAACACATATCGTCATTATTTTACAGTGATAAAATAGGCAAGTAGCTCAGCAGTAATTTACTTGAGCAGATGTAGCTCTCACTACGGAAATTGTTCACACACATGTGTGGTGCGACTGATAGAGCAAGGCATATAACATGGCAAATCTACAGATTGTCATGTGGCTGTCCCCAAAAGCCAACACAGTGTGTGTTTCAGTTGTATCTAGAATCCTTGCCATCGGTTTGGCTGGCTGTCCCTGTAAGGGTTTAAAATGAGCAGTTAATATGCACACACTCTCTGTGATTGGCTTGGCTCCACCTTTGAGAGCTACTTTAAGGGGACTGGCGAGCTACCAGTAGCTCACGAGCTACTCGTTGGAGATGCATGTTGTAGATGGTCACATGGACTGACGTTTTGAGTTTACTCTCGCTTTGTTGTATTTCAACTAGCAGAGCATCTGCTAGCTGTCTGGCTGTGCTGATGATGAGCACCAGCCAGTCTTTGGTGCACTTCCAGGCTATGCTGGACCAAATAATCCTGGACTCTTTATTGTTCAAGAATAACCTGGGTTCATTCGTGACCACCAATGGTAGTGCATCTCCCCCTAACTCTGTAGATACCTGCAGGAACACACTTTAGGGGCAGCCCTCTTTTGTGGATTTATAGTAGAGTGGAGGCTGGCTTGCCCCTAAGCCCTGTGCCACTGGTTCCCACCCTTGGCGAACGCTAAGGTTAGTGTGTGTGGAACTTCCTTATCTAAGGCCATCTGCTGCTTTCTGAGGTTGAACTTGTCTTGCTCATACTTCAGCAGTCTTTCTCTCCTCTCCTGGGAGGTTTCCCACCCTCTGTGAGAAAAGACAGAGGTCCCTATAGAGGAGTTAGACTGGATAGATCCCCTTGACAGAGATCTATCCCTTCTAGCCCTCTGTTCAACTCTACCTGGAGGGACAAAGGCAGGAGCATTGTTGTCATCCTCCTCATCCTCATCCAGGAGAGCTGTGTTCACCAGATCCTGATCATTGTCATCAGGCTGGTCAGCATTAGAGATAGGGTCAGGGGAATTGCTAACCCTAGGCCCACCCTCACCTGCTGTCCCACCCACACTGTCTACCCCATCAGGCCCACTAGGCCCTGTGATATCATCCAACTTAAGTATCTTTATGAGATGCTGGGTGGATGTACTTTTGCCTGTCTTCAGCTTCCTAATGGAACATAAGGCCCTTAGCTGGGCAAAGGAGAGATCCTCATATTTATAGGGAAGGAGCTCACTGGTTCCTGGTAGGGACCCACTGGTTCCTGGCTGGTTAGACATTACTAATGTGGTGTGGTGTATTGCACTACCTACACTAGTGTGGCCTACTAAACTCTCTTGAGTTGTAGAAAGGGTGTGCTATCCCTTGACACACAACTCTAAGTTCCGTAGAACTTACTGTAGCTAAACTTGATATTATATGTACCTCTGGTACCTTTAGTGGTTTTCTATTGATCAATTCAATTGAGATTATCTGGTAAAACAATAGCAAGCTGAAATCCCACATGCTGCCACCAATGTGAGAAGGTGGCCTGATATATGCTGTCCACTAGTTCTAGTGAGCACCCTGTATCAGTCCAAACAACCCCTTATGGTGATAGGTTAAAGACAACCTTTATTGAAAGCTATCCTAGTGGTAGCTATGGAGAGCAGCCTTGAGGCTAAGTCTTGAAGGAATGTAAAGCAGCTTGTTTTACCAGTCTATAATCTCTTGAATGATCAAATGAAATGACAACCACACCAGGTATATATTTAAAATATATGTATTTAGGTTAAAACACAAACCTCTAGTCTCTTTATGAGACTGGAGTTCGAATTACTTAATTTAGAAGTGAGCAATCATCAGTAATAGCACAAATACACATTTGGGCCCTAGGGGCGTACCAAACCATATACCAAAAAAGTGGTATAAGAACCACGACTGAACTAGACAAAAGGCCTAGAGCCTGTAGAATCGCTGGGACCCCAAGGAACCACTCAAGGTAGTGACACTGGCGACCCACGGGGACTGTATGCAGTGTGTGAACACAACCGCAGGTTCCTGTTATCTTCTATGGGCAATGTCGCGGTTGGAAATTTAAAGATTAGGGACACTTAGAATCGAGTCAGGACCAAACCCTTTTGGACTTAAGAAGTTCTAGGGCTAGCACCCACGGGAGCACTGGAGTACTCGAGTGACCTCACCCAGGGAAGCCGGGTGCATAGGTGTCTTTTGGTGTCGGGTCGCGTCGTCGATTGCAATGGAAGCATGCACAGAACTGCTGCTGCCGTGAAGAGGAGAAGTGTCCGAAGAGATCCAAGCCTGGATCTAGGATAGAAGGAACCTGGAAGCAGAGGGGACAGAGTCTGGGTCACTAGCCAGTGACCGAGGGCAGGATGGACCAATGCCCATAGATGTTGGGTGCTTCAGGTGAGTTGATGGGTGTCTTGACTCTTCAGCCACGACGTCCAGGAGGTGTCGACGAAGTCCATGAGCCGGATTCGAGCTGTCTCACAAAGTCTGTCGAGTGCTGCGGTGTCAGCGGCCAGATTGGACCCAACAAGCCTCGGCAACGGCAAGTCACTGGAATTCAGATAAAGGACTGTGGTGCAGACCAGCAAGGTCTGAGGGCACGTCTGGAGCAAACAGGAAAGCCCAAGCAGAAGAGGAGTTGCCTTCACGGGGACCTGCTAGCCAATGGGATAGTGATCGCGAAGGAGCCTTGAGCAGTCGCACTTGAAACTGGCCCACGGGTCACTCATGGAGTGGAGGCCAGCAATCTTCAGTGCAGGAGGTGCTCAAGGCTGGGGCTACTCGGAGCCCAAAGCACAACTTCGAGGAAGCCCAGGAAGATTCTGTTGCTGCAAAAGATCACGGTGTCCAGGGGTCACGGTACCACGTCACCCACGATAGCCATGGGCCTCAGCTTTGCTGTGGACTCAGGGTAGCCTCCGGGAAGTCTGGAAATCCACCTCTGGCGATGCAAAGACTTTGGGCGTCCGGCGGGAGCTTCAGCAATGCAGGCCGGTCAGTTGCTTCTTTGGTGCCTGCCAAGCAGGGGAGTCACTCCTTGAGCCCAAGGGAGATTTCTTCAGTCTTCTAGTCAGGATAGAACGTCGAAGGTCCAGGATATATGTTGCAGAGTTTCGTCCAGGGTAATCTAAAGTCTTAGGGACTGGATTCCTATACTTATACTAAGTTTAGGGGATGGACTAACTCTAAGGCCCCACCTATGGGTGGGTTTGGAAAGAGGGGTGGTTACACCGATTTCCTTTGTCCAGTTGCGTGCCAGAACAGGGACAGGTAGGCCTTGCAACCGGTTTGAACTGGACTATGCACTGGGACAGCAACCGTGCCCCCAGTGCAGGACTTCAAAGCACCAGAGAGTGCTCCTGCCCAGCCCCAATACACATCTGCCTGTCTGGGGAGGTGGTTACACCCCCCTTCAACAGGAAGCCTATTGTCCAGGCCTCCCCTGCCGGAGTTTCGGTCAGCAGCAGGAGGCCAGACCCGTGTCTGTGGCAGAGGCATCCATTTACTGATAAAACAAACAAATGATGGACGGAATGCTGACAATGCAGACATTCTCCCCCAGTCAAGAGATCTGGGTTAAATCCATCGTTCTTTTGCCCACTACGCCACCCCAGTTTAGACATGGCCATATGCAAATCAGTCTTGACCCTGTGCCTCATGGGGACAGTCCAGCCCGAACTGCCAAGCCATGTCTTCCCTGGACCGGAATCAAGCATCCTAGGACCGGTTTACTGATGCCAGGGTTCAGGAAAGTTCTACCGGGTTTGACCAGTGTGAACATGTCTGTCCGTCTAGAAGGGTGGAATGCTACCCCCGCCGCCAGAACTGGCGAGGGGGGGGGGGTAGTATTCCAAGATGTTTGACAGCAAACGCGACATGTTTTGATGCAGCCATTCCAAAGTTAACATTTACCGCAAGGTTATAATGCACTTAAGAATATATGGTATGGCTGTATCACAGAACAGCCATAAGGAACTATTTCCGCAAGCTGCAGAGGGGCTCAGCTCATGCTTGGGCACCCTCTCACACAAAACCAAGCACTCTGCCTTCAGGATTGTCAAGGCCTGCCTTAGGAGTGACTTATATATAGGTAGGCTATACCACTGTAAGGGGTGCAAGCACACCCTTTCCCAGGCTGCAGTAGCAGACCTGTGGTGCCATTTTGGAGTGCTTCCCAGGGGTGGCATAATACATGCTTCAGCCCCTGGTAGGCCTCTGAGGTACCTATGCCCTAGGTACATAGTAGACCACATACTAGGTGCTTATAAGGCACTCCAGAATCCAATTAGATATGTACCTAATGTACATGCAAACCATTGTGGAGAGGAAGCAGCTAGGCTGTGGTCCTGATTAGCTGGGCCACAGCCAGACTAAGGTCGAAAAACAGTGAAACACCAGTGGGGGTACTCCTACAATGCACTTCGAGAATTTGTTGGACTGGAGTTAGAATAGTAAATGTGACCCTGTTTCCTGGTGTATGCATATTTCTCAGAGTTTGTTAAAGTGAAGTGAGAACAGAAAATATGTCTCCTGCACCCCCAAATGTATCTACTTTCCCAATGCTTGTCAGACTCAAACTGCAATAGTGCACTGTACGGCCACCCCCCAATGTATTTATTCACTTTCCCCAATGTTTATTAGGCTGGAGATAAAATACTAAATGTGACACCCCCTCATCCAATGGATGCACTTTCTCTGCTTCTTGCTCAGCTGGAGTTTGAATAGTAATTCTGCTCCCTCGGTGTATGTACTTTCCCCAATATTTGTTGGCCTAGTGTTAGAATAGTAAATGTAACTCTCCTCAATGAATGCACTTTTCCCAATGTTTCTTAGACTTGTTAGAATAGTCAATCTGCCTTACCCACATATGCACTTTCCTCATTGTCTGGTAGAGTTGAATTAACCAGTAAATCTGACCTTCCAATATATACAATTTCTCAAAGGATTATAGTTAGAACATTGTATTTGACCTGTATTTCTTATTTTTTTTTTTTTATGGGTTTGAGTTGGATTTAAGTTACAAATGTTCTTTAGAATTGTTTTAATGATATTTTGAACATATCTAACTTAAAAGAATATGTTTTAAACTATTTTATTTCTTTTATATATTTTTGCTGTTGTGATTTGTTTTCAATAATTATTTTCAATATTTCATTATGTTTTAAAACAGTTTTAACTTAATAACATTGTTGCATATTTTGAAATGTATTGGAGGCTGCCATTTTTAAAAACATCTCTGTTATTCATTTTTCTAGAAGGATCTTAGTACATATATCATACTAACATTGACCTGCAGCAAAAGTGGCACTGTAGACTGCTAATCATTAATCCTTCCCCCAATCAACAACCCATCCATCACCCACAACTTCCACCTCCCTCCACTAACTCTTCCCTGCTGTCATTATGAAAAATTATAGGAATAGGCTTAACAGTTTTAATTCATCACACTACCACATTTACACATGACTTCTTGGATATAACTCTGATCATTTTTCAAACAGACAATGCTGTGAGTCTCATAGGGTATGTGAGCTCATAATCAGAGTCTGGTACAGATGAGACCAATGGCTGCCAGACATTCAGGAATGTATGACCTTTCTCAGCCATACTAAAGGATAGCCTCTCCAGGAACACAGTGTCCCACAGCCTCAAATACCAAATGGAAATAGTCGGTGCAAGCATCTTTTTCTAAATCATAACTATCACTAATTAAGCAGTTAACATTAATTAACACACCAACTTCCATCTCTATAAGTTAATCTCGTCCCGTGCGGTCAGTTTATAAATGCAGGGTTGGTGGTATACAAAGGACAGTAGACCGCCATCCCTGCATTTGCATTGCCCAACCAGAATTTTTTTTTTAAATCATTTAATGTTCATTAAAGGGACAGGTGCTGTTTTTTTTTTTAACAAAATATTGTTTCTGATTTGTGAAGGCAATGGGACAGTAGCAGTCCTCTGGACCGCTGCGGGTGCCAATGATATCCTATGGGGGACCTGTCCCAAGGAGACCAGGTCCCCTTTGCAAATCAATAACCACCTCAGTTTGGGAGTTAGTAACTTTTAAATGGCTTGAGACCACAACTACTATAGCTCACAATTAGGATGGGATCTCCCTATTATGCTGCCTTCTCGTTGCAATTTGTAGAGTCAAAAATGGCAACTTGAGGGTCAGAAAGGATTTTCTGATTCGCAACATGCCTTTGATACATTCCATCCTTGCACTTTACTGATGCAAAGCCTGTGTTTTTTTTATCAAGATTTAAAATCATAAAACATAGTGCTGCATAGGGCCTCCTGCCATCAGAGGTAGTAGAGTTGGCCTGTGGGACCAGAAGAAGCCCAAAATAGGCACTCTGCCCTAGGCAGGCAGGCAATAAGAATACAGAGCAGAGATGTATGACAAAAAAACACATCTCCAGCATGCGTGAGATCACACCACACTACTCGGTACAACCCTGTATTTCTTGGTTGCCACCCAACCGATAGCACCCAGCGATAATATGGATGTTCATTATGCATCAGTATTTTTAGGTTGAGCCTGGGCGCTCTGCGAAACATGCTGTATTGAGTTAGGGATTTGAAGCTACGCTCACTCTCCGCCCATATTTTTCATTGGCTTGTGTCGTTGTCCTTCGTAAATGCTGGCTTCTGATTCCTTAATCGCCTTGTTAGTCTCTCCTTAGTACTGCCTTGTCTTCATTTGAAACCTCCCATGGCGACTGGCCCTTTTACTTCTGTTGCACTGTTTTCTTTAATGGGTTTTGCCCTACTGCAGGCACTACGTGCTTTCCTTACATTCAGTGCGCCATGTACGCTCTCACTTTCCAAGCAGCCGCAACAATGGCGGGCGCTTCTTTGCAATGCAATAGCTCTTGCATTCAGGACAGTTTGAGCTATCGGCATTATAAATGCCAACAGCTTAAATTCTCGTAAATGAAAGACCTATTGCATTGCAAATGCTTGTTTTATGTAGCATTTCACAAGATTACCAGCAACAGTCCCCAAGCATCCTCCATTCCTGAGGCTTTGTGAATTTCCCTGTTTAACTACGCCGTCCCATGGCCATGGTCAATGTAAATTTAGCTCTCGACTTTCCGTCTACCTCATTATATAAAGATTAATCAGATTATGCTTACCTGCGGCATATTTCTTATACATACTGTTTTCATTTCAGAGGCTGTCTCTTTCAGAAGAGTGCAATATAAATAGTTTCTCTGCAAATGATGTTGTCTAAACTCTTGAATGTATGGATTCGATGAGAGATGGAAAAGGAGGTAATCTAAAGCTTCCATGGCACATTTGCTATATTAAATACACTGATGAAGTTTCACCTAGGTTGGGGAACTGTGTATGCCTCCACCTTATTGACTATTTCTTACTCTGAGAATGCCATAATTAAAAGCTCCTAGAAGGAGAATTGCTGATATGTTGAAGTTCCACACATCTGATTCAATATCAGGTTTTACAGAAAGTTAAATCTAGCTTGCTTAAAGTCCCTTTTATTACTTTCAAAGTCATTAATTACCCCTTCACATGCTAAAAGTCTCTTATCTGGCTAATGCTTCAACGAGAAACTATTGATGCATTAGGAATAACATTTTAGTCTGTCGTAAAATTACTTTTACTAATTTTGGACTCTTTAAATATTCTGTAAACTCCAAGATAGTTTCTACTTGAAACTCTTCTTTTTTTGCACCTTGGTTATATAAATTCTTCTTCCATCGCACGTCTTTTGACATATATCAGTTTATTGGCTCTCTTTCCCTTTTCACATCACACTTCCTTTCTGGTGTTCTTTAAGTCTATGGGGCGACTTATGATGGAACCTATTTGGTAGAACTTTTTATTGTGTAAATAGTTTTCTATGTCTACCTACTAAAATCATTTTTTTTGTATTTGTTTAATGTTTAAACCATCTACAGCCTTGAAGAAGTTACGTTGTAACGAAACACGTGTCGGCTGTCTTTTCATCACTGCCAGCAGGAGAGGCATTATGATCTTGACCTCCGTGGAAATTTAAGGATTATGTTCTTATTTTTGGTTCACATCCCCATTTTTTTATTGTATCTAACCATGTGATTTCTGGAAATTTATGACATTATATATCACTGTGAACTATTTTTGGATCTTAGAGTTTGGTTTCCTGTGAGCCTATATATTTACTCTGGGTGTGTTACTCTGTCCAAATTGTTCGACAAATTATGATATATCTAGAGTGCCGAGGTACATTCTATATGAACCCTACCGAACATCCTGAACAATCCTGCCCAAACGCAGCCAGTACGGAGTGAGGTGTGTCAGCTAGTGCCATTACAGAGGGAGGCCCAGCTTTTCGCAGACAGCAACATAGAAATCGAGCCCCAGTAGCGGAAGAGATGGCTGGGGGAGTGAGGCCTGAGACAAGGGCCACGCCTAGCGCAGGATGTGGCAATCTTTCAGAGGGTGGATGGAGTCAGGGGTCAAGACCAGTATGAGCTCCCACTGCAGCGGCAGGAGGTGTAAATAATCGGCACCTTTGGGGTGAATGAGGTGAGTGTGGGCCGAATCTCCCACCCCCGGCATGTGCGCCTGGCTGAGACTCAATGAGGACCGCAACTGCAGTAGATTGGAGGCACAATAGCACCCAGTGGGCCTGCCGCGGCTTGAAGACGATGGGAGTGTGGACCGATTCTTCCTCCCGGCCTGCATGCCCAACAACAGAGACTCATTGAGGATGGCAGGTGTGGGCAAGGGTGCCCTGAGGGAACCATGAGACACCTGCACAGGTGCCATTAAACTAGTCTTTCCGGCCCCAATGTAAGGGGGAATGGCAGCAAACTCTGTGCCTAAGGAGAGTAAGGTTCGGGCTTGCGGAGTCCCACACACCCCTGCGAGGACCTCAGCCCTGACCTGGAAGACAGTGCGAGAGCCCAGGAAGAGGGGTGACCTCCAGTTGGGTATAATGCACAGGATTAGTACCAGTGCTACTGATAAAGATCATCATCAGGGGCCTGTTCAGCAGGCCAGTACAGGGCTCTACGGCAGTGGTGGCAGTGAGGCGGCCACTCCCCCGGAATGAGGGTACTCAGCTGACACAATCTGATCGGGGGTCAGGAGAGATTGGAGCGAGCACGAAGGGACTGTGGCTCCATCCAGGGGCTCTGAAGACCAAGGCCACTGACATAGTGGTGGGGATCTGGCGTGGGGGGGTCCACACAACCCACAAGACGAACATACAATCATACTTTGTGAAGACTGTAGCAGGGTGGCAGGGAGGTGCAATGCCAGTGGAACATGCTGCACTTGACCTGCAAAGATATCTCACTATAATTTGTGATGCTGTGAATAGGGTCCCCCATGCCAGACACTGTAAAAGGAACACTGTTGGCCTATATCCCACACCTTGGGACACTTTACCCCAAACCCCTCATAACAGTGAGACCCAAGGGAACCAAGTTGATGCAATGCCGTCCAGGGACATATCTGAGAGGCTTGCTACCCAACCATCAGGGAGAGGGCTGCTGAGCCAGCTGGAATCCATACTGGTGAAACATACAGATCAATTAGAGTGTCTCCTCCAGGCAATACAGGACACTAAATCCAACCTAGAGACACAAATTGACTCACTTACCATAGAGGTAAATCTGCTACGAGCTGACCATCAGAACTAAGGTAGATTGTGTGGATGACACAGAGTCAGCATTAACCTCGATGCAAAATACTGTAAAAGAGATGCACAGTCAATTGCACGGAGCTCAAGCGGCAGACAAAAGATGCGAAAAGCCGATCCAGGTACAACAATATTTGCCTTCTCAGGATACCGGAATTAGCAGAAGGCTCAAACATGGAACTCTTCCTTGGGAAGTGGCTATTGGGCACTGTTTTTGTTAGTCCGCTCCCTACGTTTTTAGGTCTCGCCTGACCCAGCGCATGCGCTGGTCTGGCGAGACTTTTTGAGAGGGCTCCAAAAAGTGCTACCAGGCCAGCCTAGAGCTACAGTGCATGTGCGCGGGCGCGCGCGCCACACTTTACCGCAATTACTTACACTTTCACGGCTGCTTTGACGTTTGATCGTGATCGCGATTACTTTCACTTTCGCGGCCGCTTTGCATAGCCAATAGGTCTCGCTTTTGGTACCTTATAAGTATTTAGTTATGCAACTGTTGCATGGCTACACTTATAAGGTCCCAAATGCGAGACCTATTGGCTATGCCAATGCTTGTTCTCTGTTGAGCGGGCACATCGCCTACTGGGCCGACCTCTGCCTACAGGGAGTGCACCCTGCCCTCTCATAGCCAGACTCCTAAACTACCATGACAGGGAAATCATCCTGCAACTTTTTTGTACCAAAGCCCCCTAGCGCTATGAGGGTGCAACAGTAACGGCCTACCCCGACTACATTGCAGAGGTACTAAAGCGCCGCAACTCATTTGGGGCTGTAAAACAGCAGCAGAGAACAATGGGCCTGAGATATGCTTGTCTCTTCCCCGCTAACCTGTGTGTAGTAGAGGGAGACATGACACACCTCTTTCAAATTCCAGAGGAAGCTTGGAAACGGATACAATAAAAGGGGGGCGCCTTCCTGACGAACAGAGAACCAATAGCCGAGCTCTGAGCACGAGCAAAATCGGCCAAGCGACGCAGAAAGAAACCTCAAGGCCATCCAATGGAAGACCAGGCGGCCAGAGCAAGGGCTCAGGTGGGGGGCAGATGTCATACAACACGGCAGAAACCCCAACACCGCACTAAGATCAGAACATGGTTCGGACTCAGAAGCTGAAACCAACAGATCTGGGTCCTCGGAGGGGACACATCGGCAGGGCTTCTGTCACCTAGTTTGGTAGACTACCTTGGCTGAAGGCCGGATTTGGCAGCTGCCTGTCACTGTGTGAGGTGGGTGGTTGGTGGCCAAGGTGACAAATGGAGCTAATGAGGATAAAGGCTGACTTGGTATGAGGAAGGTACGTTAGGGGATTTCATTTCTGGAGCAACATAAGCCCAAGGGACGCGCTCCCACAAACTGATTTGGACACTAGGAGTGTATGTTCTTAATTGTTTACAGTTTCATGTTGTTAATGGCAGGGTGCAAGCGATGTATCATGCCCTAGGAGGGTTAGTTACAGGGGTTGTTATTAGAATCAGCAATGTCTAATACATGGTACACCATATGACAGCACCGAACATTGTTATGTTTTATTGTTTATTGTATAATATTGTATAAAGTATAGAAAATAGGGATTGTTTCTTTAAGTATATTTAATTATATATTTTATGGGTATGTGCTCACCTTGTTTTCTTTTGTAAGTCTCCTTTCGTTCCAACAGCTGTGTCCAAGGCTCTGGATTGTGCAGAATGGACAGAGCAGCTGGGCTGAAGGAGAGAGAGGATGTGTACCAGGAGCAGTACTGTTGGTGTTTCAACTTTGCAATAAATACTTCTTTAATGAACGTGGTTGCGAAATGTACTTTACAAAATTGTCGACGATCTACTAGAAACACCAAATGACCTGCTGTACTTTTGACCATTCCCCGTCTGGCGTGCACAGTGCAGTTTTTTTCCTGAATCTGACTGGGCTGAGGTTTTGTGGACATACTGAGCCAACATTGGTTTTGTGACGTCCTGCCCCTGGAGTCATTTGACCATTTTGGATTTAATTCAAATGAAGATTAAGGAGGTTACTTATTGCCTACATTTTGTCTACAGCAACGTTCTTCAATTGGCTTTCCAATGTCCCTCCAGTATAATCTGCATCTTTTGATTTCTAAGGTTCCAGCGCGCTTACAGGCTGACGCAACACCCAGATTCGAGAGAGGGTAATGAGGAAACAAAATATAAGATTAATAAATTGTACAATAGAAACAGAAAGGAGAACGCAAAAACTATTGAACCTGTTAGAAAGAGTAGCGCCAAATCATATACTTGCCGCGCAGATAGGGTACTTACATCGGAACCGCGCACATGAAAGGCTGATGTAACAACACTGCTCACATCTTTTACTCACTGGGCATATTCAGAAATCGCAGGTACGGGACCCGTCACCCAGCCAGGAATGGAGGCGGCGCGGGACCCAGTGAGTCAGGTATGGGATCAGTGTTGTTACCTGCCAAAAATCTGCCGCTCGGAGGCTTGGGACTTACTCAAATCGATTGGGCTCACACTTTGCTTCATCTCCACGCTCGCAGTTGATGAAACGCTGCTGAAAGGGGAAGTTGGTGTTTTTAATTGGACTGTTCTTCACGCGGGACTGCGAGGACCAGGCTGCTCGGCGATCACTCACCTGCCCCACCTGGCTCCTCTTCCCGGCTCCTCCTCCTCCACGCCTCTTCCCTTCATTAGGAAGGTTCCGCCCACACGCGTCAGCGGGACGCGTGCGGGACGCAGCCCGGGGCGAAGACCGGGCAAAGAGCGGGCCGTTTGAGGCCGTTCGAGGACGGACGAGGAAGGAGGAGGACTAATATCCTGCGCTGAGGGTCACCGGCACCTCCCGTCCCACTATTCAGGCGAGGATGTCCCCAAGAACAACTAGGAGTAAAACATCGTCGGCCCTGGAGGCTCCCAAAGGTACATTGGACACATATTTTGTGAAAGCGGTGTCCCTTCTCATAGATGAAATCACCATATTAGAAAGGCGTATTTCCCAAGAGCTAGAATGGGCTAGAAGATCTTCCCTGGGCCACCTCCAACATGTTATATCCC
This sequence comes from Triturus cristatus, assembly GCF_964204655.1. Classification (NCBI taxonomy): domain Eukaryota; kingdom Metazoa; phylum Chordata; class Amphibia; order Caudata; family Salamandridae; genus Triturus; species Triturus cristatus. The sequence goes on along the minus strand of NC_140582.1, from coordinate 78,575,281 downwards.
CTGATCCCCTAGCTAGTTGCATAGTAACAGAAGAAGGGGGGTCAAACGGAATTGTGTCTACTATATCCGAACACTTGGTACATGGTAATTCCAATTTTTCACCATCTGAATGTGATTTTTCTACTCACACTGATCTCAGTTTATTACCCCTCCCGCCACCTATTGCTTTGATACCAACAACCATTACCGAAACTAGTCTACCCAGAGAGTCAATTTATATTCCTATTGCTCAGCATGACCCAACATCAGTATCTGCTGGGGATGGAGCAGTTCGAAAAACTAAGAGAGGGACTCAATTTATAAGCAGGGGAAAAACTAAAACTAAACCCACTAAACGCACCCCCACAAAGGCCAATAATGCATCTAGAATGACCAAACAAGGTATGACTAGAATACAAAATCAAGGGTTTATACCCTCTACTAACCCACCCAAGGAAACATCAAGTATAAATGTCGTATCAGGAGAGGAGGGCCTCACATTATCCAATATTGGCGCACTTCTGAGGGATTTAATTAACCCTATTTTAAGCTGCTTAAGAAAGATAGAAAAAGCATTAACTACTCGACAGAAGGATTCCATACCAGTAGCCCAGGGTCCTAACTTACCCAACAAGATCCCAAGTAATAAATCTTCTGGTGCCGCTATTACTCCCATACCTGAGATTTTAGAGGAGGCTGGCTGCTCGATTTCACAACTCATACAACCACAGCAGCCATTTACTACCTCTGCAGTGCCACTCAATCATAATCGCACAACGCAAGTAAAAGGCCAAAGTGACCAAGTAAAGACAGTGGCACCTCCTAGGGGCACTAACGGTATTGACCTAAATTATAGAACCATTGATCTCCCGCCCGAAGCAATACCATACACTATAATCCTAGCTGGCATCCCAGAGCTAAACCCTTCCACCAGAGAATCACCGGGAGCCCTGAAGAATAAGGTGATTCATTGGCTCTCTATAAACAGGCCACTACCAGAGGGAATACATAGCGAGGTACTGATGGTGAGTCGAATCCCCTGGATAGGCAATACTAGGAAGTCAATCCAGGGTGATTGTGCCCTGATTAACTTTAGAGATCCCCTTACTGTTTCGCACATATGCAGCTGGCCATCTCAGACACAGGGGTCATCAATACACTCCCTTCCCCTGTCTTTTTTCTATCCAACTCCTAACTGCGAAATGCGGGAGGACCAATGGGAAACAGTGCTTAGAAGGGCAAGAAATCAGGCTCCAAGAGTACCAAGACTAATTCCCCATACCAAGCAATCTAGTCTTGACTATTTTTCCACATATAATAGATTTAGCAGTCTTGACATGGTGTATTGACCAACGGTGATAGAGGGGGAGGAAATCCCACTGTCTAAAGGTTCTACTGATACACAAGATAGGTTTGCTGTTCCCCGAGAAAAGAATAAAATCAGCGGGGTATACCATGTCATGGAGATAGATTCCGGAACTCCCCTCCCAACGCCCAGTTCTTCTGAGGTACCCCCACTGCAAGTGTTGTACGCACAGGGCGCTTTACCTTTAGGGCAGGTAATGAGAGAGGTTGTACCTATAGCCCCAGCAACAGAGAGACCCAACAGCCCCTGTCTCAAGATCCTATCCTGGAATGTGGCGGGTCTGGTTAACAAAGTAAATTGTCCGGAATGGTGTGCACATATCCAGGCCCAAGACATTTGTCTCTTTCAAGAAACCTGGGCGAGAGAACATCTTTATCACGCGGGTTTTGCCACATTCTCTAAGCAGGCAAAATGGGCTGGCATAGGACGCCCTTCGGGAGGTTTGGCTATCTGGGTATCTAGTGACTTGGGCTGCAGGGCTGATGTTTACTCACAAAATTCGGATGAAATTCTTGTGGTCCGGCTTGATTGGCCGAATGCAAACAGCCTTCTGCTGATCAATATATACTCCAGACCAACTAAGAACTCACAGGCATCCCACACGATAGAGGAGCTGGCCGCTGTCTTAGATTATATCTGCAATGGAATTCCCTTTTTAATAGGAGGAGACCTTAATTCCCACTATGAGCCCCTCCCGGGCCTATTGTCAGATTTAGCAGAGGAGGAAGACATGGAATGGTCCATACCCCCCTGCAAGCATCGGCTCCTAGAGCTTGGACCGCTCTTGCCCTACAAATTACCGCCTTAACCATGAACTATGGATTGCGGGCATGTAATGGTAGGGCATCCTCGGATAAACCGGCTAGCTACACCTTTAATAGCAGGGGAAGAGAGTCAAGACTGGACTATATACTTGTTCCTTTAGCTCTTTGGGCGGGCATTGTTGACTTCCGGGTGCTACCCAGAGAGGACAGCGATCATAATGCGCTTGAATTGGAATATGTCCACCCTGGTCTAGACTTAATGCCGAGTCAGAGGGTGCCTCCGGAGGATGGGCTCGGATTTACAGGAAACAGACGCAGAATAAAGTGGGAGAAATTAATCTCTAACCCAGAGAAGATTCCCATGCTTTATGCAAGGGTAGTTCCCATACTTGAAAAGGTACAGGGACGCATGGCTCATGACCCAACCCAGAGTTTCCGAGAACAACTAGGGCAATCCCACAGAGACCTCTCGGCCTCAGTATCCGCAATATTCACCTGCGAAGTAAAGAGGGACAATGGTCGCGTTGCTGGACCAATTTGGTATAATAAAACCTGCCGCAACGCTAAAACATGCTTATTGAACTCCATTAAGGCCGGTATGGGAAGTGAGGTAATCAGGGCTAAGAGATCTGCCTATAAAATTCTAATCAGCAACGCAAAAAAAGAATGGGAACACCAAAAATGGGAAACCCTCTCTGCATCACTTGCCGTGGGCGACTCACGAAAATTCTGGCGAATAGTGAACACTGGTTCGATGGAACTGGCCACAGCACTGGAGCAGAATATTTCAGCCAGTGTATGATCAGACCACTTTCGATCGTTATACCAACTACCAGCTGGGGAATTGGCCGCTACTCCCCTATCATTGGCTGAAGAACCCATAGAAATGCCTTTGTTTACAATTAAGGAGGTTAGAATGGTTATTGTTGGACTGGCATCAGGCAAGGTTCCTGGTTTGGACGGTCTTCCGGGTGACCTTTTCAAGCAGGAGCCGGATATTTGGACACCCTATCTTGCTCTATTATTTAATTGCATTTTGGGTGGCATGGAAGTCCCTTCTTCTTGGCTGGGTGCAGAGATCGTCCCCATATACAAAAAGGGCTCTCCTCTGCTCCCAGCCAACTACAGACCGATTAGTCTCATAGACGTCCCTCAAAAAATGTTTGGCAGACTGATTTTGAACAGACTTCAGGTCTGGATGGACGAACACAATATTCTGAATCCGTTCCAAGCAGGCTTTAGGAGGGGTGTTTCAATGGTGGATCAAATCTTCAGTTTGAACCTCCTCTATTGGAAGTCCGTAACAATCGAGGGGGGTAGTCTATACACAATATTTGTAGACTTGCGAGCGGCATTCGACTTAGTCCCTAGGGACAAACTCTGGGCTGTGTTGACAGCCCTGGGGGCTCCCACTGATTTACTTATTATCTTGAAAAAATTACATCAGGGCAATTATGCAAGGGTAAGGTGTGGCAGAGGAGGAACCCTTTCGGAACCCTTTCCCGTTGACAGAGGGGTTAGACAGGGCTGCGTGCTGGCACCTACCCTTTTCTGCCTCTTTGTCAACGGGGTTTTTAGCCATTTAAACGGGTTAACTAACATCGATGCCCCTAGGTTGGCGGGCACCAGGGTACCAGCAATTATGTCTGCGGATGATACCCTGCTGCTCTCCAAATCTCCTATGGGCATACAAAGGGTCCTCGATGGATTTGTTGACTTTTGTAAGTCTCATGGGCTGGAGATAAATACCACAAAAACGAAATATATGATCTTCAACCCGCCCGCCTCAACCCGATTGAACCCGCGGATAGGGACTTCCAGCCTAGAGAGGGTATACACTTTTGAATATTTGGGGGTCATTTTTAACCCATTTATGAAGTGGGACTCACATCAGACAAAAGTACATCTGAAGTTGTCACAGATGACAGGCGCCATCTCCAGGATGATGAGTGGGCTGAATTACAAACCAATAGGCCCAGGTCTCCATATTTATAAAACTCAGGCTAGGGCGGCTGGGCTATATGGGGGCGAAATCTGGGGACATACATCAAATCAGAAACTGCAGATCACTGAAAACAATTTCTTGAGGCAGTTGACAGCTCTTCCGACTAGCACTCCACTATTACCTCTAAGATTAGATATGGGGTTAAGACCCATTGCGGTCGAGCTTGGCCTTAAACCACTAATCTTTTGGCGCAAATTATGGTGTACCCCAGAGCTCGAGAACTACAGAACGGAGTTGCAAGAGATCTTGCGTCTTGTAAGATCTGACCGAGTACCATGGCTACTGTACGTCAAACAATCCTGTGAGTCAATAGGTAGACCCGATCTGTGGACTGACCCAGCCAATGCATGCTGTAGGACCTCTCGTAAAACCATCTCATTGACCTACTATGAGCACAACTTACGCATCCTATCTTTGAAGGTTAGGCCTGGGTCTTTAACGGAGCAATTCCTGGGATTCAAGGATATGTATAAGCGAGAAGTAGTCCTAGATGCTATTGAACCATTGCTAACCAGGAAACTCTATTTGCAATGGCGCTATGGCACTCTGCCTCTAGGAGCTCATACTGCTAGATGGTCACACTCTCAGTTAGTAACACATTGTCCAGCATGTGGCCATCCTTCTGAGTCTGACTTGCACATAATATTATTTTGTCAAGCATACCATAGATCAAGAAAATATTGGCTCCTTCCACTTTTAAAAAATCTGGGTTTTAAGCACTATATTCCAGCTTAGAGAATTTTAAAAACTGACTTATCAGCACCCACAGTGTTTGCTGTTGCGAAATTCCTAACAGCCATGTGGATTAGTCGTAATCGCTGTATAAAATCAAACACTGAGCTTGAATAGGTTTCTTACTGCTAAATAGTAATTTTTAACTGATGTATTTTAACATATTATGAGTACTGTGTTTTTTACTGTATTTCTGTATTGCTTTATTCTTTTATGGCCCTAGTGGCCGAAATAAAGTTGATAATGAATGAATGTATACTGTCATCCAGAAAGAAGGTTTAAAATGCTATCGTTGTGATAGTAGTGCCCATTTGGCCTTGAGTAAATTTTGTCCCACGCTCAAGCAAAAATCTTCTGCTTGTGGTGTTATGGGGCATTTTGCTAAGGTATGTAAAAGAAAAAAAGTGTTCAAGGGTAAATGTGTGGGGGAACCTATTTCCAGTGAAGAGGAAGATTATGTGGAGAGAGTTATGCATTGCAACATCCAAGATAAAAACCAACAAGATATGTTTGTGTTGAACATCAAAGACACTGCAATTGAAGTTAAAAAATACTATTTGCTGAATGTCTATTGGTGGTGTCAAAGTATATATGTATGCTGATTCTGGGTCTCCCTTCACCATTATTAATGAAGAAGTGTGGAATTCCAGATTTGTGTCTAAGATTGGTAAAACACTTCCTGAACCAGATATTAATCTGGAAGGTTACTCAAGGGAAAAAATAGATTTGGTTGGTATCAGAAATGTAGTTTTAAATTTTCAGAATTGAGAGTCCTTGGGGAAACTCTATGTTGGTAAACAATGGCCTTCAGTTTTAGGCTGGAGAGACCAAGGTGATTTACATATTAATTCAGACCCCAATAGTCCTGATCCAGTTGTGATTGTGGATGAGAGTGCAACTTTGAGTGATAACATGCTTAAAGGATTTCCTCAGGTGTTCTGTGGTAAAATTGGCAAGTTATAGGGGTTTGAACATCGCATTGTGTTAAAAAGTGGTGCATGCTCAAGACACATAAGGCCAGAAATATTCCTATTATTGTGAGGGAAGAAGTGGAGAAAGAGTTAGACAAATTAGTCAGTGTGGATATAATAGAGCCCATTGAATCATCAGAATGGATTTCTCCAGTGGTAGTCGGAAGATGGAGTAATGGGAAAATTAGAATCTGCATTGACTTATGCCACATGAACAACAACATAGCTATTGACAGGTTCCCTCTTCCCAAAATTTCAGAAATGCTTGCATTAGTCAAGGAGGCTAAATGGTTCTCCACCATTAATTTATCAGCTGCATACCACCAGAATCAGTTGGCGGAGGAAAGTAAGCCTTTATCACTCCCATGGGGTGCTTTCAATACAAAAGGCTGCCTTTTGGATTGGCTTCAGCTGCAGCTATTTTTCAGAGACTAATGTATTAACTATTTGGGAGACATACCTCAGAGTTAAATGTTTTGAGGATGACATCCTTGTCTTCGGGAAAGATAGGCAGGAACATGATGATGTTTTGGTGGATGTGTTGAGCATATTGGAAAATAATGGTCTGACTGTAGAACATGGAAAATATAAATTTGCAGTACGTTCTGTAACCTAGTTAGGTCACATGTTGTTCGGTAATGGTGTTGCTACCAAACCAAAGTTAGTGGAGGCAGTCCAGAATGCTCTACTTCATTCTAATAAGGATGAGCGTAGGTCATTCTTAGGGCTTGTGGAATTTTATGTTAAATTTGTGAAAGGGTTTTCTAGTAGATTATTCAATATAATACAACTTTTAAAGAACAAAGTAAAGTTTGTGCGGATGTAGAAATGCGATGAAGAATTTACAGATATAAAAAATGCTATCACTAAAGCTCCAGCGCTTAAGGGTTTTGATCCTGAACTTGATAATGTTATCACTGTAGATGCCAGCAATAAAGGTTTAGGTGGTGTTTTTTCGCAAATGGATAGAGATAAAAAAGAATCCATATCAGCATATACGTCACATGCATTATCCCCGACAGAAGAAACATTCTCAGCTATTGAGAAGGAAACTCTGCCATGTGTGTGGGCTTTAGAGCACTTTTGATCATTTGTATGGGGTAAAGCATGCACTGTGCACAGTGATCACAAACCTCTGGTCAAGTTGTTAACCACGGAATGACTCTTTAATGCTTCTGGAAGGATAGCAAGATTGTCCATGCGCTTGCAAGATTTTATTTATGTGGTGGTGTATGTTCCAGGAAAGGGTAACATGCTGCCAGATTTTATTCCTTGCCTGCCTACACAAATGCAGGAGTGTAGTAAGGATGAATGGGAGGATCTACATATTGCATTTATTCATGACCAAGGTGCACCTAGTTTTGGGGAAGAGATATGGAAGAAGGAATATTTGAAAGATAGTGTTCTTCAACAACTCATTGTTCTTGTGGAACGTGGTTGGCCCCAGAAGAGCTGTATGGATGGTAGGTTAAAAGGTTTTTGGGAGATCAGAAACCAATTATCTGTATATTATGGCATGGGCTTTAGAGGTGAGAGAGTTATTTCCCCATTTACCCTAAGAGAGAGTGTTATGAAATGTGCCATGAAGGCCATTTAGGGATTGTAAAGACCAAACAGAGAGCACAAAAGTGGTATTGATGCCCTGGAATGGATTTACATGTAGAAAGATTGGTGAGGAATTGTCTGTAGTGCGCTAATGCAGACAAATTTCTCAAAACACTGAGACCTAACGTGCGTGCCTATCATATCTAAACAAAAACTGGCACACCGTGGCTGTGGACATTATGGGTTTGATAGGTTCACCAACCAAGTATATCATTCCCATGATTGATATTTCTTCTAGATGGCCAATTGCAATGGTAGTGGAAAGAGTTAATTCTACAGAGGTATTGCGATTAATTGATAACACCTTTGAGGATGAGGGTTTACCTGTCCAATTAATCAGTGATAATGGAGTTCAATTTTTATGTAATTTGGAAAAGGATGTGAAGTACCATTACTACAGATTATTTCAACTGAGTAGGTGTCGAACACAGAATCACCTCTCTGTACAACACTAGTGGCAATGGTATGATCGAGAGGTTCAACAGGGTGCTGAAAGAAGCAATACAAATAGCAATAAAGAATGGAGTAGATTGGGAGATTCAAGTTCACAAAGTGGTTTGGACATATATGACCACTCTTCGTGAGGCTTTGGAGCCATCTCCTTTTGAGGTTATGAGAGGAAGGAGTGCCAGGACCAAATGTAATCCTGAATGGCTTTTAACCCCTTCGCTGCCGCGGACATTCCGCTGCAGCGCTGGGGGGGGGCAGGGGGGCAGCGCGGTGGGCCTGTGCTCATGACGGAGCCGCTCCGTCATGAGCCACAGTTGAGCTGTGCTCATGACGGAACGGTTCCGTCATGACTCCGCCCATTTGCGTTGTCGCCCCGCACAGGCGGGGAAACAGCGCCGCGCAGGCGGAGCGGCCGCCAACAGGATTGTCATGACGGAACCGTTCCGTCATGAGCACACGGCAACCGTGGCTCATGACGGAACGGTTCCGTCATGAGCGGGGAAGGGGTTAAAAAGCACAGAGTTTAAGGTACCCATTGAAGAAGTGAGGGAGAACATGATGGGGAAACACAGGAAGTACAAAGAAGAATGCGACTGTAAAAAAGATTCAAGAAATGCTGTGATTGCTAAGTGCGATTGTGTTAAAGTGAAACTTCCTTGGGTGGTTAAGAAAGGCAGTGGTCAATTTTCAGGACCTTTGCAAGTGGTGGATGTTTTTTGCAATGCTGTTTGCCTTAATTAAAGAAAATTGTGGTATCTCAAGAGAATTGCAGTCCTCAAGGAAAATCATAACATTTATACCAGAAGTCTTGGGGGTTCAAACAGTCGTGTTTTGGGTTTTGAGGTTGCTGGTGATATTGGAAGCTCAGTTGATAAGGAAGCAGAGTATGTGGATGGTTGTGATGTGGAAAACAGGAAGGAAGATGCTGTTGTGATGGACAATGAAGGACCAAGTCAGGTCTATGATTCCAGCGTTAGTGTGTAGGTTCCAAGTCAGGTCCCCAACAGCAGTGAAATGGTTCTTAGAGAAGATTTGAAATTTCATCCTGAGTTTTAGCCAGAGTATAATGCAGAGGTGGCTGTAAGGGAGGATGTGGATGATTGTGTATCAAAAGTGCCTCATAGTAATGAGGTAGATGGGCGCAATAGAAGAGTTTGTACAAGAATCAAATGTATGTCTAATTTTGAATATGACAGCAGTTCATGCTAGTTTTTGTGTTATGTTTTATCATTTATTGTATAATACTGTATAAAGTATAGTAAATAGGCATTGTTTCTTTAAGTATATTTAATTATATCTTTTGTGTGCACGTGCTTAATTTGTTTACTTTTATAAGTCTCCTTTCATTCTAACTGCTGTGTCTAGGGTTCTGCATAGTGCAGAACAGACAGAGTAGCTGGGCAGAAGGAAAGAGGAAGAGTACCAGAAGCTGTACTATTGGTGTTTCTACTTTGCAATAAATACTTCTTTAAAGAACTCGTGGTTGAGAAATATACTTTACGGGGAGAGATAGGGAGCACCACACATGTTCAGGAGTTACCATGACGACCACAGATAGGTGACAGCAATCGCTTATACATCTGAAGGCTCGAGCAGGGGGACGGAGCACATCCCCCTTTTTATAATATTATTAAACAATACAATGTTTTGGTAGCTTTGGTCAGGTGATCACACATCGAGAACATAAAGTCTTAGTGTCAAATATCAGCAATGGCCTGTAGTGGATGACAGTGTTCGCCTAGTATCTACACCCTGCTACCACTAGGGTGTACCTAGATCATGAACCAAAAAGTTTCAAATCCCAATAATTCGAAAATAATGATACTGAAGCACACTACACAGAGTCCAATATATAAGAGTCCGACAAAAGGTAATTTTGCCACTAGATGCAACCTTTAGAACATTAGGGTCTTAATTTCATGTATGCTTTATGTTTTCTATATACCACAGCTGGAGGATTATCATGGCCTTTGATGTGTACACTTTTGAGCCTGTTCTTGGTCAGACTTTGGATTACTACCCCTGATGTTGCTGTCTATTACTCTAACTGTGCTGTGTGGGGATTAGTACATGTAACATTACTTACAAGGATGCTTTTTTGTACTTTATAACTCTTCTTATCCACTGGCGGAGGATGCATATCGAGTTGCATGTTCACATTTGTTACTTCTCATCCTAAGGTGTCTATAATATCCTTCTAGTGATATTATGCCCATCTTTTGCCACTGCCACAGAAATCTGGGTTATTCTAAATACTGTTTCCACACGATGATTTGTGCTGAGGTATCCCATTTTGAATTTTACCCTTTGGAGACATAGTTTGTCCACGTTATATGGTTTAGCTAGACCATCATACAACAGGTGTCTTTCCCTTGAGTCGTTTGTTAAACTTGGTGCAAGGCCACTACTCGGATTGTTTGTATATATTAATATCTAAAAACATTACATTAGTGATGTTCATACTCACTTTGGACATGTTTGGTTTTCCACTGGCTAATGTCTTCCTAAATTCACACTGGAGGTTATTGTGTGTGTTCTACTTATCACTCTTCTCATAATGTTATTGACAAACACCTTCTGGGTTTGGACGTGTGCATGTTTGGGTTCTTTCTTTGTCTCTCTTTTTCTCCTCATATAAAATGGTTATAATTTTACATGTGGCATATAAGATGAGTTCTTATCTTTTCCTACAAATTGTTGCAACCTTGAAAAAGTTGCTATGTGACGAAACACGTGTTGGCTGCCATTTGATGTATCAACCAAACAATATATGAAATCTTGGACTGACTTTGGAATAAATACTTCTGGAACCTTTGGCACAGAACGATTAATGGACTCATATATTGGACTTTGTGTTAGTGTGATTGAGTATCAATGTTTTCAACATTTTGGGATTATAATATTACGACACGGAATACACGGCGTATGGCAACCCCCACACAATGCCATGCAGTATATGAGTATCTCAAGTTCACATTCAGATTGCCTATCTACAAGCGACACATCTGGTGCAAATGGAGCTGTGCAAGAGATGGCAGGGACAAATCTATGGTACAACCTACTCAGCATACTCCTGTGGGATTCTGATATAGATGGCTGCGAGGGTACCCTTTGTCTTGAACACATGCAGGTCAGATCCCGAGGGTAGATATGTAGTAGTGGAGGAATGGCTAGATGTGGAATACCTGACGTTTCTGGTGATTTATGCCCCAAATGTAAACCAATCCAGCTTCCTAAACTAACTTACCCCAGCACTCTCACGCACCTTACTGGCCTGTGCCTATGGGTAGGGGATTTTAATTGAACAATGGGGTAACTGAATCGGAGTACCTGCCTCGACCGATATCAGATCATTGCCGTCAGAAAATAGTGTTACAGTGAGGCTGGGGCAGAGTGAATTCTGCTCAGAGGCCTTACAGGATGCACCTTTTTGCAACATAATTGAGAAGCATATAGCACAGTGCTTCACAGAGAATGAGGGGTGACCTCCACAAGGGTGACTGAATGGGAAGCATTCAAGGTGAGGGGCGATTGCATTGCGACAACATGGGGGGGTCAAGCACACACTAGTTAGGGAGACTCTAGCTTTTGAATGGGCCCCGCGTATCTCGGAAAAGGAGATACTCACACAACTGGACTATGCGAACTGCACAAGCAGCACTCTACCATGATGAATAGACTAGGGAAACTTGACTACAGAGAAGACATAGCCAGACAATATGGAGAAGGGAACAAGGCAGGTACCCAATTAGCAAGGCTTCTGAGCGGGGTTATGACATGAACATCCTTCTGTGCCATTAGAATGCCATGGCGCATCATGGCTATTACTCAAACTGACATAAACACAGCCTTTGCTGAATACTACAAATCAAGTTTTTGTCAATGGGCTCCTGATACTTAAACGTAATCCACTGCAATACAGTGAACTGGAGATGCCTCTTCAGGCAGAGGAGACCCAAATGGCTATCAGACAAAGGGTGCAAAATAAAACACCAGGATTGGACGGCCTCCCTGTAGAATTGTATGCCACATACAGTGCACAGGTGGTGCTGAAACTACTGCAGGTTTATGAGGAAGCGAGGTCCACAGGCATAGTACTAGACATCATGAGGGAGGCTTTGATAATAGTTCTACCTACACAGGGACGTGACCCATCCGATGTATGCTCACACTATCTCCTGTCCCTGCTAAATATAGCTTATAAGCTGCTGGGCAAGATACTAGCAAACAGATTGAGGCTGATAGTGGGGACTTTAGTCCACACAGACCAAAATGGGTTCATCCTGGAGAGGAGCACCTTTCTTAATGTTCGCCGACTGCTGAGCCTGATGTATAATGGTGAAGTAGTGGTTAAGGACTGCCTAAATGTATCCCTCAATATCGAAAAGGAATTCAATATACTGGGCTGGCCATACTTCTTGGAGGTGTTTAAAGAAATGGGTTTCGGTCTGATATTCCTTGGCTGGATTAAAACATTATACAATAAGCCATCGACCAGTGTCAGAATGATGCAATAATCTCCGAACGTTTTGACATACAATAGGGTACACAACAGGGTTGTGCTCTTTCCCCATTGATATTTGCACTGGCCATGGAACCGCTAGTGTGTAAGATACGTGAGACAGCCCACAATTGGAGCGTGCGGGCATTCAGAAGATGTTGTGTAATATCCCTATATGCAGATGACGCATTGATTTACTTGCAACAGTCAAGGGAGTCTCTTCCAGGCTTAATGGAAACACTGGAGACATTTGGGGACTTATCTGGCCAGAAGGTCAATTGGAATCAATTAGGCCTGTTCCCTATGAGGCCTGCACCCCAACTACAGAGAGAAATTGGACCACAAACTGGGTTAGAATAGCACTATGTCTCATTCAAATACCTGGGTGTAGGAGGCTGGCTTAGTATATGGTGCTCACTTATGTAAGTATAGCACCCAACACTAATCCAGACAACCCTTATGGTGATTTAAGTGGTCTTAGACAACCTTAGTAAGCTCTCTAAGTGGTAGCTGTGGAGAGCAGCCTTCAGGCTTAGTCCAGAAGGAGTGTAAAGCAGCTTGTTTTACCAGTTTTTAATCTTATGGTATAGGTTAAGTGAAAAACAACCACACAGTGAGGTTATAAAAATATGTATTTATTATAAACACTCACTAACACATTGCAGTATCTCCTACCTGGAGATAGAAATGCATTACACACAAATACTTTGGAAATAGAACATTACACAGTGGTCTCCAGGGGAAGACCAAACCATATACTAAAATAATGGAATCTGAACCACGGCCTAAGTCAAGAATGGACTCAGAAGACGTAGAAGAGCTGGGGACCAAGGAACCACCTGAGGTGAGTATCTAGGAATCCCACGGAGGTCATGTGCACAGTGGGAACACAAAAGCGTGCTCAGTGCAAGTCAATGGGTACGTCGCGGTTTTCAGAAAATTGACCCTTCCCAGTGGACCCTGAAGCAACCCCGTGGAAGATGGAAGGTTGGAGAGTCACCCCACCCGTGGATACCCCAGGGACGTAGATACCTACACCAGTGGAACCAGGTGCATAGATGTGAAGTGATGTCGGAAACCACAGTAGACCACAATGGAGGACTTAAGAAATTATGCCGCTGGTGAAGAAGGTGAAAGAGTCAAGTGGAATCCAAAGATGGATTCAAGATGAGAGGTAACTGCAAGCAGAGGGGACAGAGTCGATGCTATTCAGGAGTGACCAGGATGCACAGAAGACGAATGCCCACCGATGTCAGAGATGCAGGAGATTTGACAGTGCTCTTAAAGTTGCAGCTGTGCGTTCAAGGTGACGCTATAAAAGACCAGGAGCCATTCACGAGCTGTCTGATGTCGAATGTCAAGAGCCAAGGGGCCAGTGTCCGGCAGGGGCACCAACAAGCCTTGGAAACAGCAACCAACGTAGTTGTCGGAGAAGGTGCAGTGTCGGGCCCAGCAAGGTCCAAGTCTGAAGATTTCTGGAGAAGAGACTCAACAAACCTTGGCAACGGCAAGTCGACGTGGTGCACAGGGGTCCTGCTCCAGCAGTTCCAACGTGGGATACTGGCTTCAATCTTACTGTGAAAATAGTGCAGGCCTCGAGGGAGTTGCAGAACCACCACCTGTGTTGCTGAACCTTTCGGAGTCAGTAGGAGCTCAGGAAGAGCAGACCGGTGAGCTTCAATGCAGTGCCTGCAGATGCAGGGGAGTGACCCCTTCACTCCAAGGGAGATCCCTTTCGGTGTGAAGAACCTTGTGAAGAACCTGTATGGAGAACAGGCACAAACATTGCAGAAGACTGGCAGGACGACATGACCAGGAGCAGCAGGAGTCTTCCCAGTTGCAATCTCGGTTCCCAAAGCGAAGTCCAGCGAAGTCTGAAGAGCCCAGACAGTTGAAGTTGAAGTGGTTTCGGATCTGAAATCTTGTCCCATGATGAATCTAGGGATCCACACAAAGGTAAGCTCTTAAGTACCCTAAGAAAATGGTTGGGATGGTTCAGGGGCACCTCCCAGAGGTGGGGCTGGACAGTGGGGAGGATACTCCCATGTCCTTTGTCCAGTTTCGTGCCAGGTCGGGAGCCAACGGCCTCCTGAACTGGTTTCAACTGGAGTATGCAAGGAGGGCACCAAATGTGCTCTTCAAAGCAGTCTAGTGGGGCTGGAAAGCCCCCTCACTCTGTGCCAATACACTAAGTCCTGCCTGGGAGGTGGTCACACCTCCCTGTGACAGGAAACCTGTTGTCCTGCCTTACCCTGCTCGAGCTTGGCTCAGCAGGAGTGTTGAATCGTGTCTCTGGTCGGCAGCAGCCATAGTTTGCTGTCCGGGTCTAGAAGACTGGTACCAGGAGCACTGAGGGCCTCCCGGCGGAGCTTTACAGTGCAATCATACCTCCCACACAGTTTACAGTGTGGGGGTATGATTCCAACATGTTTGATACCAAGCACAATAGGGTTCATTACAGCCAGTTTAGAGATAGCCATTGCGTAATGACGCATGGCCACTCTATGTATCGTAATGGCTGATGCACTTACAACCCAGTAGAATGGACTCCAAGGGCTTTAGGGGTGTCCTGCACATGCAGGGGCTCCCTCACACTTATAACCAAGCACCCTGCATTCAGGATTGAAAGGCCTGCCTTAGGGGTGACTTATAGGTTTTAAGTGCAGTGACTTCAGATATAAGGAACTTATATCTGTCGTAAGTCGTGCTGGCACCAGCTTACACAGGCTGCAATGGCAGTCCTGTAGTCACAATTTGAGTGGTGTCTCATGGGTGGCATAATACATGCTTCAGCCCATGGGACACCCCTGGTGTACCTATGCACTGGGTACCTTAGTACCATATACTAGGGACTCACAAGGGTACACCAGTAGCCAATCTGGAGTTTACCTAAATACTCTTCATGTCCAATTTAGGGAAGAAGAACAGAGACTGGGTTCCTGATTAGCAGAATCCCAGTCAGACTAGTCAGTAAAACATAATGACAACAGCAAAAAGTAGGGGTGACCATGAAAGCAGATCCTGCTTTCCTACACTGGGCATACACATATACCATGCCACGGTTGACATTATTGATGGCAAACAGTCAATGGCATTTTGAAATGCCAAACCGCTCTCCCGAATGGGGCAGCTTTACCAGTGCTTCTTTTTTAAGGCCCTCAATAATGCCTTGTCAAAATTAATATGGGGAAATGGTAGAAAGTGGGCTTCCCTCTTCAAAATAGTGCAGGAGGGTGGCCTATGTGCTCCAGACTATGAGTTGTACTTTGCTGTGGTCCAATTGTTATGGCTAGGTGAAGGGCCCTGCACGGAAATGGGAGAAGTGAAAGAAAACATCAGAGGCGATTCAGTCCTGGTGTGGATATTGGCCCTGACTAGTTGGGCAGGTGTTCGAACCGCTCTTATGAGCGTGAGGAGCAAAATATTTCTTTAAATACCAGCACATACACCGGTCCTTACCCCCATACCCCCATCACTGCAGTTTGGGGGCAATCCCTGATTTACGTGACGCCCAGCTGTGACATGAGATGGGACCCTGGAGACAGTCCAGGGGTACCCAGTTTGGAGATCTATACACAAAGGGAAAGCTGCCCACATTTCAAGATATACAAGACACATACAGCATAGCTGTGGACCACTTCCTCACATATAATGCAAGAACACATACAGTCAGGGCCCGATGGGGATATGAGGAGCTGCCGACTTTGGCACCCCTCCAGGGGATTCCATTGTATGGCACGGCTCATAGGACAATCACAGTTATGAACACCCTCTTCTGCACACAAGTTTCCACAAATTGCCCACTACACCAGGCCTCGTTGGAGAAAAACGTAGGACAGGACATATCTATTGAACAGTGGCAGAAAATCAAAGGGAAGGTCAAATGAGTTTTGGGGAACTCGAGATTCCATTACACGCAGTTCAGTTATCTCCACCAGATGTACCTCACCCCGAAACGTATACAGACATGTATGTGGCGACATCCTCAGACTGCCCAAAATGCCACCAACCAGAGGCAAGATTCTACCACATGGTCTGGACATGCTCAAAGACAGGTCAGATGCAAGAGACTGTGACTGAGACGGTGCGATATTTGGTTGATCGAACTGTTTCGGGCACCCCCAAACTGTTTCTGCTCTGGCTGACGCGAAGAGCAAGAACAGAGAAATATGTGTGCAGATTCATTGATCTAGCCCACTTATTATTCAAGAGACAGACAGCAATGGCATGGAAAGCCAGCCAGTCACTGGACTTGGACAGTTGGCTATGCAACTTGCACAAATTGGCCAGGGCAAAGGCAGATGCCATGACAAGACACCAACATAGAGGGAGAGAGGACCACATGACACTATATGGGATGATTACATTTATAAATTGGAAGCAAAGAACGACATCCTCCCACCATGACAGTGCATGGTGAGACGGACCCCTAAAGCAGTTTAGAGTATAACGGTTGAACAGAGGGTGTGATCACAGATTAGACTGTAATCCGGAGACGCGACCATCATGGATTTACCTAATAGTTGTTACATTAAACTTCAATGCTTGCTGCATAACTTCACCAAGACCCCACCATACCTGACAAGTATCCATTACATTATATCATCTCCTCTCTCAGCATGATATGGTGCCATGGAAAGTGGATAGAAAGGCATGTATTTTATATAGAAGTGGTAACAGTGTACACAATTATTCCATGCATTCCTGTGGATTGGACATGGATCCACACTGTTGACTTGTATAATGTTTAATTTAAAAACCCAATAATGTTTTGTTTTTTTAATTAGGAGGCTTTTTTTGTGAGTAGTACTTTTAAATGCTGGTCTTCTTTCAAGCAGTGTAAACCTGCATGTATAAAGATTCAGAAGCGCTTGGGTAACATGGGTATTTTATTTCAATCTTTCGTGCTTCCATGAAGTTGAAAATAAATTTGCCCTTATAAAGACACTTCTTAGAGGGAAAGGTGGCTGTATTTGATGATCAGTGGGGTTATGTGTGTATGTATGTACATAGGTGTGTATGTATGTAAGGATAAAGTCAATAAGAGTTTGGAGGGGAAGCAGGGTTCTGAGCATGAAGATGGATTGGTACTTTTACTTGTTGTAGTGTTCTTTAACAAGGTGTTTTTTCAGTTCTTTTCTAAGTTGGAGCAGGATGGGTGTTGTCCTGATGGATACAAAGTAGTTGTTCCGGATCCTGTGTGCATAAATAAAAATGACCTGTTGCCTTATCTTTTTTATTTTTTGAACTTCTTCATCTCTAATCTACTATTGTTCTGGCTATGGATTTGCTGAGAGATACGGAAGGTCTCATGAAATAACAGACGTGGAGATATTCACTCGATTAGGCTCTTCACAGGTTCAATCACAGAAATAAAATATACTCTCCTAAAAATGTACTACACTCAACTATGAGAGACAAAGGCAGGTTGTCAGGAAATATCCATCTTCATTTATAACCACCCACCCTAAAACTGCCCCCTTTACTCCCTTTTTAGAACTTACTACCTGTTGAAGGGAAATGTAGTTAGGATACAACTACCTCCCTCAATAACCAATCTAGGACTCGCCTAGTAGCTCGCTTTACACCCACTCCTTCACCTATCTCACCTTCTCCCATTTCTCTATTCTGGAAACCTGTTCAATATGGGATAGACTAATCCTCAAAGAGAAATCAGCCACTTAAGCACAAATCCCAGGACCAATACCACTGCTTCTTGTTTTTCAGTCACCATTTCTCTAACCTCATACGTTCCTCTTTTTCTTCTGCTGGGATGATAACCTTGGATAAGTGCAACAAGGTGATGGGACCATGAGAGTCAGTTTTGTGGCTGCTATAAGAGTGAGGACACCATTAGGTTCATGAGAATTCTGCACAGAGTATGTGTTTTCAAGGATAATTTCAGTCGTGTAAATTAGGCAATGGTATTAGCAACTAATTATGTCAACGAGCCTGTCTTATCATCTATAGATATATGCATATCAGCACAAAATATGCCAATTTATATAAATGAAATACTGGAAAACAAAGCCTCACCCACTAGACATGGCATTCTTCAACGTAAAGTTCACTGAGGCATGTGGAGCAGCGTAATTTTGATCCCATCTTAAGATACTGTAGGAGTACGTTATAATTTTGTGTAGTCAGTACTCTAATACATTCTGTGTTGATTAATGTTACTAAGAAAAGATGGAGTATTGTATATTTAAAGTACTCCACATGAAAACTAATGGTAATTATATATTGTGTGCAAAGAAATGTGACTAATAAGGGTTGCTGCAACATTTACATATTAATATTCTAGAAACAATTACAGCACAGACCTGTCTCATTGTGAGGTTAAGGAAATAAGGTGTATGTGTAGACTTATGTTAGAGCATTTATATGTGTAACAAGAAAATATATTCATGTTGCTGTATTTGAAATTACATTTCCGTAATCTTTTTGCACTTTATTCATGTGTTAAGAAACTGCATTTGCTATGTATGTAGAAATGTGCACGTATTTGCAACCCTGCGTGCTGTAAGTTGACATGATTTTTGTGCCTCGAGAACTGTTTCAGTGCAAGCTCACATTTAAAGTTTAACATGTAATTTGTATTTAACCTTCAATGTAGAATGTGTTTGCTTCCATATTTTGTTTCTATTGCAGGTGCAGACAAAGCCTTATTAGTTACAAAAGTAGGGTTTTTGTTTTAGTTAGATAGCAAGGTATGAAATGATGGATCTTGGCAAGGAGAAACGCAGTAACGAGTAAGGAGGCGAGTTCCCATGGAAGAGGAGAAAAATAGCGAAAGACGAATGAAGTAGCAATGTATCGATGGGGGAAAGGTAGTGCCAGTAACCAATTAATACTGGAATCGTGGAAAGTTACTGGAGAGGAACACGTGCAACTAATGTCTTATGCTGTAATGTAATGAGGGTCAGAGAGACATCTTAGGACTTCATGAGATACAGACCTCTGCTTCTGCTTTGTGCGGCTTCATGCTACTTGACCCTTAGTTGGAGTTTCTTCTACTGAAGACTGTGACAGCTGACACCTTTCTAATATTCATTCTTATCCAATGCCTCTTAGTTTAGGGTTGTCCCTTTTAAGGCAGTGTAGGGAGGAATAGCATGCTCATGCTTACCTTTGAGAATCATTAGATACAATTTAATATTCAATTATTTTTCCTGAATTACTTGCATTGTCATAACAGAATTTGTTGTACGCTTCTTGTTATATAGGGTAAATCTCTTCAGGAGCTTTGGACTCATTCTGTTTGTTCTGTATTTCTATACTGTGATGCTGAGGTTGATTTATATCAATCTATTTTGAAATGTATAATTAAACTTTACTAATCTCAGATTTGGTTGTTGAGTGGATTATTGTGTGACTAAATTGGTTACACTGTATTGAAATTGAAATTGTTATTGTTTCCTCCTCTTACCTCTCATACAGCTAAAAAGACCATCTGGTTGAGTAGGGATGTATAAGTGGGCCCAAGCTCCCTCACATGGTTCATCATAGAGCTCGCTCGTCACCAGGGTGGTTGTTCATGTACATGCTAGCCTCCTAGCAAGTTCTTTTAGAGAAGTGTGTGTCATCTTATATAGCATAATTATTATTAATTGATAGACTAAGGTCCTAAATGATCATAATTATCCTATATTGTCTGACACCTCATTTTGCAAGCAGCGCTTCATACCGACAGGACGCATTAATTAAAAATTCGCTACCACAAGGCTAAATAAATTTTGAGACATAAAAAGGATTTTGAGTGAACTCTTTGTGTTTACATTGGCAACATGTTTCTGCCCTGGATAGTGCCCCACAGAGTCACTATAACTTGGAATGGACGGAGTTCTGGAAATGCAGCTCTGCTACAGCTAAGCCGTATCCAGTGCATTAAATATTCTTTGCCAAACCCACCTGCCATAGAGTAGGCACTGACTCTTTCGACCACCTCACTCGGCTAAAGCATGGTCCATCCAGGTTATTAAAAACAACAAATGCCAAATTAGTCCTCCTTCAGCATGTAGTGCTAGTACATTCTGCCCACAGGCTGAGTGATATGTCCAAAATGGGTGGATGAGGTGCTTTTTCCCTGATTGACTCCTACGAGCCAACCATGAATCAAGTTTCCAAGAGGAACACAGCAGAGAAACAGCAACACTGAACGTACCCAATGATTTTCACTGCATTCTAGATAAGCTAGGGGCTCACCTTCTCACTTTAATGAACCTTTGATTCTGTTAGAAACTGCCAGCCACTTGAATGTGCTAGCTACCCTGGAGCATCTAATGGGTTTTGAAGTCTTTATCTGACTTTACTCATTTACCCATGGCATGTTGAGTTCCCCGATGCTGATAACTTATAGTTGGACTCGCTAAGCTCAAATCTGGTTTGGCTCCAAGATATTGCAACCAAAATATGTTCTGGCAAAATGGTGTTTCCTACGTACTGCATACGAATCTATCACACCATTGGAATTATTAATGAAATTCTACACCCAATGGGGCAATATATTTGTATATGATATTTAGGACAGCAAAATGTCTTTCAGACAATACTTTTGCTAACAATATTCTGAAATGCAACCTTGTATTGTTCAAATACGAGTCAAGAATCGCAAATACGCAGATAATGCTCAACTTTACCTACAGATATCCTCAATACAAAACATCGTCTTTCTTCACAGTTGCTTTAAAAATATGTAAAGCTGATGTCTGTCACCTTCCTGAAACTGAATTAACGGAATAAGAGACTTATGCTCACATTTCCTAAAGAAAATGAAACAGTGCTATCTCCAGTTAATCTAAAAACAGGAGCTCATGCCCTAATAACTTCAAAATTGGCTGTCGAAATACCATCTTTACAGGCATCAAGATTTGGCATCTATCCAAGTGGTCTTCCAATCCCTTACTAAATTAGTATCAAACCATCATTATGCGTTTGCTGGGGTTTGGTGTGAGTATACTGGATGTGGTGAGGATGTGGTAGGACAAGGGAAGAACTGACTGTGGGATCCTGCCCTCAGTCTGTGCCACTGTGTAAAGTGTGTCGGAGGCTGGACTTAATATTTGCACCTGATAATTCCAGGCCTGAGACAAAGGACTACTCAAAATGGGAAGTTGGGGAATTCCACTTTGAGTTACCACTTTGGGTGCATACCACTGTTCCTAATGAAGTAAAGACTCACTGAAGCTGGAGACACCTAATTTCAGGACGTCCCAAGCCTTAAAGCAGCCCTTCACAAGAGCAGCAACCAACATTTTTATCTCTCTCCCCATTCATTAAGGACCCAACTTATCATTTTCGCTATCAGATTGTGCTTAATATTACAGCCATTACCCGCAGGCCGTGTCTACTCACCTAATATAGTGATATGTTTGTTTCTGTCTTTTTACCTCCTATAAACACATATTTCCCCAAATTCGTTCCAGATATTATAAATATACAGATTTGATATGTAGCCTCTAGACGTGTAAGAGTTTGTTGATGAAATGGAGGAAGTCTCAGATATACTGTGGAAGAAGGAACTTCTGACTGGCTTATTAAACTGATGATCAACCCAAATGTTACATTTTCTGTAGATTGCTGTGAGTAAGACCATCATGAAAAAGGTCCAGGGACCCTCTTGGTGTAGACTTCTGAAACTTTCATAGATGAGGACTTCTCTGTGACCTCCATAGTAGAAGCGTGGTTAAAAGAAAGATGGTTCCATCGAAAGGAATGCATTTCTGCACATTATTTTAAAGTCTAGTGCCTTTGATGAATGGACAAGAGAGGTTGTCTGTTATTCTCTTCTTACCAAGGCTCTTATCATTCAGGCCCTGATGATGATTGTGGCAGAGATTTCCGACATCAGCATAAATCCATTTTCTCAGGGATTAGAATTCTGATTTGTGTAGAGTTTACCCTATCATATAATTTGGTGGTGTGATAAAGCCCACACCCTGGTTATATTTCAGTAGCTTAAACGTGCCGGAATTAAAAAAGAGTGAAAGGGTATGGCAATGCTAGAGCTTTTCTTTGTACAAATTTGGGGCCCGTAAAGCGCTATCTGATTAATCGAAGTTTGATACTGATGCTAGTCATCCAATCAATCCATTTAAATAATGTGAAACATATTAGACTCTACAAAGAAAGACAGACAACGGTTACGTTTCAAACTATAAAGGTTTATTAAAAGATTAAAATTGTTTACAAATGCAAAATAATCAAATTAATATCAATTAATAATCGATACTTAAATGCATTAGTAAATATTGTAATTGTAATTGCATTTATATAGCGCTTCTGATGGAGCAGGTAAAACAGAATTTTGTATACCTCCTCTATTTGCATGAAATTAATTACGTAATCATTCTAAGCATTAACTCGTACTAATTAGTTTGAAGTGGAGCAACTAACCAATCCTTACACCTTGATAAACACAAGATACACGTGGGACTAAAATGCTAATTGCATGGCAGAACAACTAAATTAATTAACTATGGTACGCAAAATAACTTTAGATTGTGGTGAACTAGAGAATTGCATGATTCTTGTTGCTTTTGTGATGCTTTGTGCTTTCAGACATGCAGAATGGTGAGTATTATTGCTTTAAATGTTGCTACAAGCTAGGAAAATACTAATATATATTGGGATTAGTGTGGGATTAAACATTAGAATCTTCATTTCTATATTCTAATTACTGTTATGTCTGTTTTTGCTTAAGTTGGCATTCGGGCCTGCTAGGCCGCAGTAATTAATATGGAGCTCCGAAGATGCCGCCGTTATGTGAGCGCGATGTCTACTGCGCAGAATCGGATGGCTCGGGAGATCTCCAAATGGCCTTAGTTCCTGTACCGGCATGTCCCTTGTCAAGGATAGGAGCATGGAGGGTTGCCAAGGGATGAACGGTGTGAACTACCAAGGGGACAATAGTCCATTCTAACTCTGGAACTTTTGCCTGTGAAATACAGAAAAGGATATACATTTGTTCCCTTCCATGCCAGGTCTCATGGGAAACCAGTCGGACATGAGAAAACTCGGAGAACTTTCAAATTGGATTGGATTAGCCAATCGGAACATTTTTACCCCTAAATTGTTGCATAATGATCTGAAGTCAGTGGGGAAAAGGGTATAAACGACTCTGTTCTGCAAGGGGGGGGGTCACTGGGAAGATCGTCTATGGCATTGAGTCTGTGTGGAGCTGATGATGATTCCCATGGTTTACCTTGGGTTTCTTTAAATTCGAGAGAGTGATTCCATCTGATAGTTTGATTATTGTCGTGGGTTGGACAGTTTATCCTGGAGATTGTCGCAGAGACTTGAATAATCCTCTGTGTGATCGGAGGGTCGCCAATTTCGAGATTTTGGTAAATATAACGCAATGCAAATCTATGCTTATGTTCTAAAGATTTGATGTCTTGTTGAAATTAATCGAATAATGTTATATTCTGAAGCGCCTAAATGCTAATGCAGAGCAAACTAAAATTAGATAAACAAAATTTGGATTAATAAGAAATGAGTTTGTGATTCTATAACTGAGTACGGGTATTTAAACACATGTTTCCAAGGCTTTAATTTGTGTTTTAGCAGGTTCTAAATCACCATCAACCAGTTCAACTAATTGGTCCGTCGACCAAGTGGTGGAGTGCCTTGATGTCAAAGTCAGAATTATATAGGTGCAGATGTATATAATGTATATAATGTAAAGGAATTACTCCTGATAGGTAACAAGGTACCCCCACATGTCCAGTGCTTTTTCTCCTGTGCACAGATTGGAATAAGACGTATGAGTGTTGGTGTTATGGGCCCCACCAATGAATGAATGTATGAATGAGGTAGTGTGATGACGAGTCTGTGACCAAGGGAGAATATGTAAATGTGCCCTTTAGCGCTGGAGCAGTTTTCTTGGTAGCAGATTGATGGTTTTATTGCATTGGTTTGGTGATTATTGATTTATGTGTAACACTCTATGTTGAGTTTGGGTTGCGTTTTATGGTGTCAATTCTTTAAAGACTTCCGGGAAGTAGGAAATTGGTTGCCCTGTATGCAGGCAGGGGAAATGTGTGGCAAGTGAAGTCACACAGCGCATTGTCTGGTTTCAAGGTGGTAACATCGTCGTGTGTTTTCGGTAGGGACATTTACCGTATGAATGTGTGTGAGTGGAATAGCAATAGGTTCTCTTGTGAAACTCTGACCTTAATTCTCAGGAGCATTTAGTCTTCACATGTGTTTTATCCCCAGAGAAACAGTTTGCCTTTTGCTCGTTAGAAGGGTAAGGTACAGGGAAGTGCTACTTTATCGGCGAGACGGAATAATTCTGTGGTAGGGTAGAGGTAAGCGCTGCCTACTGGAAATACAGAATTCTTGTGTAAATGGACAAAACTATCTCTTTGGTTTAACAAAACAGGCAATGGAGATGTTTTATGTTGTTACTAACAGATTTTGAGTAAAAAAAACGTAAGAAAACGTTTGCCGATAAAAATATGTAAAGGAGGGGTCAGCAGAAGCAGGAGTAGCGAGAAAGGCTGACGTCAGAAAGACACCGCTAGGATTGGAGAATTGCCGGTGTGACGGAGACGCCCAGGATTGGTGCATTAGTGTGAGTCGTGCTGGGATTGGACAGAATATGGAGAAGCTGTGAAAACAAGTGATTTACAAAGCGTAGTGATTAAGAACTTTGAAAAGTTGAAAATGATGTACTACGATCCACCTGAAAAATAGAAAAAATCATGGTTTGGGAAAATTAAAGATGTATTTAAGAAAGATAAGCCGATTGTGACTAGGGAAGGTCAGATACTTCCTCCACCGAAATCGCCTGCATCTTTTATGGTAGCGAAATATGGGTACCATACATGTATCTGGTTGGAGAATTGGGCAAAGTATACCAAAGATGATGGAGTACTAGCGTTTCCAGAAAGTGGTTCGTTTAGTTTGGTGGTATTACGAAATTTGAGAGAAAGAATGATGAGGTTAGAACCGAAACCTAGATCTACCCAATTTGAGGCTTTGACTGAATGGGAACAAGAGATGTATGAAAGGGAAAGGCATCGGAGTAGAAGAAGGTACAATTACATGTTTGGTAGACATTGTGGTCAGGAAAGTCATGATGACAGAATGAGAAGATGGCGGAATGTGAATATGACTGATGGTATGTTTCCTCTGAGGAATACTGAAGAGATGAGTGGCAGGAAATGCACAGAAAAGAGAAATAACACAGGGTCAGAAGGTTATAGATATGGCGTGAGTGAATCAGACGATGAAGTGCTGGAGGACATGTTTTATAAAAATCCGTCCCCATATCAACCGAATTCTACTTTACTGACGCCGAGTGCGCCGGTAAAAGAATCTATGAGGAATAAAGAATTTTAGCAAACGCCACCTAATTTGGGAAAAATTAATCCATTTAAAGAGTCTGAAATGTCACTACCCGTTAAAACTGGAAACGAGAATTCAGCCGAGTTAGCTAGAACTACCCTGGAATTAACTGAAAAAATTAGAGAGTTAACCAAAAATATGGAAGCAGTGACCGTACCTGTGACTATAGGACCGGTAATGCCTGTCTTTGATAAACAGAAAGATAGTGAGGATTGTTTAACAGTTCCCTACAAATAGAGATAGAAAGAAGCGGTTCTGGAGGAAATGAATGGAAAAATGTGGCAGGAACATCAGGTTTGAGTACTCCTAAAAATTTGACAGTAAATCAAAGCCCAGTAAGTAAGACCCTTATGACAACGGAATCAGCAACAGAAACCCCGGAGGGAAATACGGATAAAATAAGAAGCAAGACAACCCCTGTAGGACCCACTTCTGAAGAATTAAGTGATTGGTTAAGAAATTTACAGAGAAAAGAACAGAACCACAACCTTTAGATGTAGCTAAATTACAGATAACGTTTGAAGAATTAATCGTAGGAACCATTCCAACTGAAAAGTTAAAAGCACATCAGGATGAGGAGCTAATGTTCCTCTGCAATAGTATAACTTGGAGGGCGAGAACGTTGCATGAAAAATTAGAAGAGACAGCGAGTGAAATGGGAATTGATTTTGAGAAAATAAGGTCATTACAAAAACCATATAGAGTAGATTTTTCTGAAAAGGATATTGAGAACTTGAATACGACAGGAAGATTGACTCAAATTAAAGAACTAATTGGGTGATGTAGATCGATGGAAGAGTGGATGGTTCCGTAAAAGAGAGGAAGCTACAGATAAGACTTTCTCAGCATTCCCGGTGAGAGAAAAGGAGCCACGGTAACTGAATGTCCCATGAGGGAACGCCCAGGAGGAGTATATGTATATGTTCCTTGGACTAGACAGGATATTTTGTCATTTACCAATGATTTTCCAAGGCTAAGAGAAAAACCCGTTGAATGGTACCGGCAGGTAGAAAGGTTTGTCAAACTGTTAAAGGTGTTGTGGATAGATCTGAATGGTCTGTTTGATATAATTGTACCTGCAGATTTATGGGCAGAATGTAAAATTACAATAGATTGGCCAACGCAAGAGTATCCTAGGGATCCTAAGACAGGAGCCCCTGATCCAGAAGTAATGAAAAATATGATCAGGTAATTACTTTTTTGAAAAATAAAGTACCTCCAAAGGAAACTGACTGGGTAAAAATTGATAGAACTCACCAAGAGGCTAATGTATCCGTTCATGCATACTATGAAAGGTTGTTGTTGACTTTTAAGCAATAAAGTGGAGATGAGAAATTAAGCGAAAAGGATCTGAGTCATTTTGTGTATAGATCTGTTTATGGTTTAAAACCTGAGATTAGTGAAATGAATAAACAACATACAGTAGAGTGGCAGAATGAAAAGATAGATGAGGTGTTACGACATGCAAAATACTTCAGTGATAAAATTGAAGTCAAACAGCGTAAACTGAAAGAGAAGGCGATGTGGGCACCGGTTAAAGTAGCAGAGCGACAAGAAGCCCAGTTGATCGAACAAGCTAATGGCATGGGCCAAGTTAAACTAAAGCCTAATATTGGAAAGGGAAAAGGACAGGTCAGCATAGAGGAAGCTAAAAAGAAGTGGCCATGTCATAATTGCGGAAAATTAGGGCATTGGAAATCCGAGTGTAAATTGCCACCGAGGGCTAATGGTGATAATGCATCATTGAATCCACAGGTGCAGAATGAGGTGAGTTGCTAACCGCCACGACAGCAGCAGGTTGTTACCCAACTGTGTCAGGTGCTAAAGCCACCTTTTCCACAGCACGTAAATCCTCAGAGATACAGTAATGAGACAGGATTCTACACCGAGGAACAGGTAACAAAGCTACCGCGCGCTAGTGCCGTTTCGCAGTATTGGCTGCAACGCGATGAGAGTGAGTCAGAAGAGAGTTATTGACGGTGCCTAGGAGAGGAAGAGGAGTGCGTAATTGGCACAACTCTAGAGGTAGACCAGACAGGACCTTTTGTGGATGGAAAGGTGAATGAAGAGAACATCACTTTCCTAGTAGATTCTGGTGCTTCTCGTTCAACTGTTAGATCAACTGACATTAAAAATCTTCCTCTCTCTGGTGAAACAATCCAAGTAGTTGCAGTCTCAAACAAACAGATACAAACTTATCTTAAGGTTCCTGTTATGGTCAAAATAGGGAAATTCATCCACATGCATCGATTTGTCGTGTGTGACACTAGCCCTGTAAATCTGTTGGGGAGAGACTTGTTGTGCAAGATGAATTGCACTATTTTCTGTACCCCTGATGGCATTGCCTTTGAAACTCCTGATGAAGATGTACTGTATAGAATGACAATGGCAAATTTAGAACCTGAAATCACTGAGGCATTTGTTGTATTTGATCCGTAAGGATTGCCTCAAGAGTTGAAGAAAATCGTAAAACCCGAAGTATGTGGATCAGCAACCTTTCACTGATTGCAAAACCATTAGTACGCTTAACAAAAAGTGATGTGAAAGATCCCCTCGAACTAAATAAAGAAGAGATGAAAGATTTTAGACAATTGAGAGACAGCTTGTGTGAAGCACCAGCTCTTGGAATGCCTGACTATGAAAAAGAATTCGAGCTCTATTGCAGTGAGAGAGATGGATGTGCACTTTCTGTATTGGTACAAAGGCATGGAAGATTGAGACGACCGATTGCCTAATTTTTCTACTACACTAGATCCCGTAGCCGTGGCTTTGCCTGGTTGTTTGAAAGCTGTGGCAGCCACGTGTAAAAGTTTGGAACAGAGTGAAAGAATTGTGATGGGATATCCTGTGAGAATGTTTGTGTCTCATGATGTGGCGATCCTTTTGACAAGGAGCAAAACACAGTTCATGACGCATAGTCGTCTGACCAAATATGAAAAAGTCATTTTGGGCGCTACAAATGTGAGCCTTATAAGATGCACTAATGTGAACCCATCAACACTACTACCTGATGCCGTGAATGCGGAGGTGAAGGATGATGTTGATCACGACAGTTTGGAAGTGCTTGATTTTTGCACCAAACCGCGTCGGGACATAAAAGATGTGCCGCTGAAAGAGAGTGACTACGTGATGTTTGTGGATGGGTCATGACTGCGAACTGGAGAAGTGATTTTGAATGCTGCATATGCTGTATGTACTGTAGCGGCCGTATTGGAAGCATCTTGTTTGAGAGGAATACGATCTGCTCAAGTTGCTGAGTTATTTGCACTGATTAGAGCATGCAAGTTAGGAAAGAATCTGCGAGTCACTGTGGTAACTGACAGTCAGTATGGGTTTGGAGTGGTGCATGATTTTGGGCAGGTTTGGTCCCAAAGAGGTTTCTTGACGTTGAGTGGAACTCCAATCAGAAATGCAGAAATAGCTGGAAAATTACTTGAGGCGATACAGCTGCCTAAACAAATAGCAGTTTTTCAATTTCAATTTTAAGCTTTATTTCGATAAAATCAATCATAAAAGCCAATTACCGTACAATACGGTGACCATAACACCATAATACCAAAAGTAATTTAAAAACATGGTTTTTTTGGTCAATAACAGTTCCAATAAATAAATTAGCAGTTTGTAAATTGATAATACTATACAATATTACAAAAAACTATGAATTTAAAATCATCAATAAAAAAACATTGGTCAACAAATAAAATTATCATATGTATGCCGATATATATATATAAAATCGACTATTCCTTTTTGTAGATCTGTTTATGGTTTAAAACCTGAGATTAGTGAAATGATTAAACAACATACAGTAGAGTGGCAGAATAAAAAGATAGATGAGGTGTTACGACATGCAAAATACTTCAGTGATGAAATTGAAGTCAAACAGCGATGTGGGCACAGGTTGAAGTAGCGGAGCGACAAGAAGCCCAGTTGATCGAACAAGCTAATGGCATGGGCCAAGTTAAACTAAAGCCTAATATTGGAAAGGGAAAAGGACAGGTCAGCATAGAGGAAGCTAAAAAGAAGTGGCCATGTCATAATTGCGGAAAATTAGGGCATTGGAAATCCGAGTGTAAATTGCCACCGAGGGCTAATGGTGATAATGCATCATTGAATCCACAGGTGCAGAATGAGGTGAGTTGCTAACCGCCACGACAGCAGCAGGTTGTTACCCAACTGTGTCAGGTGCTAAAGCCACCTTTTCCACAGCACGTAAATCCTCAGAGATACAGTAATGAGACAGGATTCTACACCGAGGAACAGGTAACAAAGCTACCGCGCGCTAGTGCCGTTTCGCAGTATTGGCTGCAACGCGATGAGAGTGAGTCAGAAGAGAGTTATTGACGGTGCCTAGGAGAGGAAGAGGAGTGCGTACTTGGCACAACTCTAGAGGTAGACCAGACAGGACCTTTTGTGGATGGAAAGGTGAATGAAGAGAACATCACTTTCCTAGTAGATGCTGGTGCTACTCGTTCAACTGTTAGATCAACTGACATTAAAAATCTTCCATTTGTTAAATAAAGTTAAACAAAAATTCTAATTTAAGTACAAAACACCTAGCACCAATAGACATTAACCATCGAAAAACCCCAAAAATCTACCGATGCGTTTTAGAAACGCTTTGATCCTGTAACGTTTGTGATTTTGTTAAAATTTAGAAAAGGCACCTACTGACATCGTGCAAACTAGGGGGCAGTGTGTAAGAGGGCAGTGTGTGAGGGGGAATTGTATGAGGGCACAGTGTGAGTGAGTAAGGGTGCGGGCTGTGTGTGTGTGCAGGGTGTAAGGGTGCAGTGTGTGTGACCTAAAGCAAGGTGAGTGGGTAATGTGTGAGAGCAGTGTATGTGGGGACAGTGTGTCAAGGGGTCAGTGTGTGAGGAGGGGTCAGTGTGTGTGGTTTGTGTGAGAGGGGCAGTGTGTGTAGTCTGTGTGAGAGGGGGGCAGTGTGTGTAGTCTGTGTGAGGGGGGCAGTGTGTGTGGTCTGTGTGAGGGGGCAGTGTGTGTGGTCTGTGTGAGGGGGCAGTGTGTATAGTCTGTGTGAAGGGGGCAGTGTGTGTGGTCTGTGTGGAGGGGTAAGTGTGAGTGGTCTGTGTGGAGGGGGGCAGTGTGTGTGGTCTGTGTGAGGGGGCATTGTGTGTGGTCTGTGTGAGAGGGGGGCAGTGTTGGTTAATGACTTGTCAGTAAACTGTATTTCAATTTTCTTTAAAGGCTGTATTAGTATTAAAAAAAATACACAATCTGACACTGGCTCACGTAAATGACTGCAGTGCCTTGGAAGTAAACTGTATTCTTATTTATTTGAGGGTGAGGGGGTGCAGAGTGTGAGGGGGCTAATGTGTGTAGGGTAGTGTGTGAGTTGGCATTTTGTGGGGTCTAATGTGTGTAGGGTAGTGTGTGAGGTGGCAGTTTGGGGGGTCTAATGTGTGTAGGGCAGTGTGTGAGGTGGCATTTTGTGTGGTCTAATGTGTGTAGGGCATTGTGTGAGGCAAAACAGAATAAAAGGATAAAAGTCCTGTTTGTAGAGAGAGTGATTATTTGTTTGTTTTGCATGAGAATGTAAGCAGGAAACTCAGACAAAAGCATATGTGTTTGGATGTGTAAAGCAGAACACAGAGGCTGGAAACTGTTGAAGACGAGGGCAGACAGCAAAACACAGAGAGGCGAGACAGGATAAAAGTGCTGTTTGTGGAGAGAGTGATTTTTTTTCCGCATAAGAATGTAAGAAGGAAAGGAAACAATGAACGTGTTTGGGTGCGTAAAGTTAAATAAAAAAAAAAACATTCAAAGTAAATAAATATAATAGACGCATGCAAACCTCATAGGCACAAGGTCAAGTAGTCAGTC
This sequence comes from Triturus cristatus, assembly GCF_964204655.1. NCBI lineage: Eukaryota > Metazoa > Chordata > Amphibia > Caudata > Salamandridae > Triturus > Triturus cristatus. The sequence continues at coordinate 78,543,711 of NC_140582.1, read as the reverse complement.
GCACAAAGCCGAAAATCAGAAAAAGATGCGAGAAAGAAAAGGCGGAGGGGAACTACATGGAAGAGGAGAGACGCGTGGGCGGTTAAAAAAACAAAACATTCAAAGTAAATAAATATAATAGACGCATGCAAAACTCATAGGCACGAGGTCAAGTAGTCAGTCACACAAAGCCCCCCCCCCAAAAAAAAATGCGAGAAAGAAAAGGCGGGGCGGAACTACATGGAAGAGGAGAGACGCGTGGGCAGAGAGGAGTGCTGTTTGTAGAGAGAGTGATTTTTTGTTTGTTTTGCATGAGATTGTAAGCAGGAAAATCATACAAAAGCATACGTGTTTGGATGCATAAAGCAGAACACAGAGGCTGGAAACTATTGAAGACGAGGGCAGACAGCAAAACACAGAGAGGCGAGACAGGAGAAAAGTGCTGTTTGTGGAGAGAGTGGGTTTTTTTTCCGCATAAGAATGTAAGAAGGAAAGGAAACAATGAACGTGTTTGGGTGCGTAAAGTTAAATAAAAAAAAACTTTGGGTGCGTAAAGTTAAATAAAAAAAAACATTCAAAGTAAATAAATATAAAAGACGCATGCAAAACTCATAGGCACAAGGTCAAGTAATCAGTCACACAAAGCCCAAAAAAAAAAAAATGCGAGAAAGAAAAGGCGGGGTGGAACTACACGGAAGGGGAGAGACGCGTGGGCGGAGAGGAGCCTGTGAGAATGCGCGGCGGAGATCAAAGAAAAGGTGTGCGACCATATGGAGAGTGAGGGGGTGTGCAGCCTGGTGAGCTGAATGCGTGTGGCAACAGAGGGAGAGCGCGGCGCACACGCACAAAGTGTCTGGTAGAAAATGGAAGCTGTAAAGAATGCATGTGGTTGTGGCAGTTGTTGACAATGCGCGTGATTGTGTTCACATGAACTTTACGCGATCCGCAGCTAGGTAGACTTTTTGGACTGCTTACTATAATCTCGCCTATCCATCCCTGCGGGATAGAATAGGCGAGACCTAAATAGGAGACCCATGTATCCATAGCAACGTGATTACATGGCTTTTGCTCTAACCCTGCATTCCCCTATTTAACCAAATTCCAAAAGCCCTGCATATTTTTCCCCTTGCTGGCCTGTAGGAGTTCTGCCCATCTTTGCCCCTCCCAATCCCTTTTAGCTGTTGCTAGGGTGGCTTTGTAGAAAGTACGCACAGTTCTAATTCTCCCCATATCTTTTAATTTAATAGCTAGGGACAGCTGCCTATATGCCTCTCTGCAGTTTTTATTGTACCATCTATCCTGCCTGACTGGTCCTTTATCCTTTGATTTATTTGTTTTTAAAAAAAAGAATTCATTTTTATGAACAATTCATTGTGAGCTTTAATGATAGTATCATTACATTTCTCATATGCAGACTAGCGTTAAAATCTACTAAGGTACTCTCAACTTCTGCTTTCATTTGTGTGAGGGAATCTGCATTTGTTACGAGCCTGTCCCATTTCACCCGCCTCTGATTGTTACACAATAGAACATCCGCGGTTTCGCTCTCAGGTGATGTTTGCCTAGCCTTTTTGAGGCCCGGGGACAGAATCAACAGCACAAGTGGATTGTGGTCGCTTTCAGTACGCTCACATACCTCCATATCTATGAGAGAAGACCATTGTTCAAAGTTGATGAGAATGTAGTCTATGCGGCTACTTCTCAATCCATTGCTATATGTTGGAAGGCCCAGCCTATCTGAAGGCATTCTTCCATTAGTAGCCCTGAGTCCTCTCTCCAAACAAAGTGCTTTTAGTTGTAATGCAGCCTCTGTCAACTTTTTTATTGGTGACAATTCCAGTGAGGGGATGCTCCATTGGGCATCTTCTTCCTCACTAAGGTTGCCATCCTCCCAATCGAGTGGTTCGAAGGTAGTGTTAAAATCTCCCACAATCACCACATTACTTGCACCTCTTTGTTCAGCTAAGAATTGTTCTAATTTTGTGACTGCGGTAGATTGCTTCCCTCCAGCAAGCCCCCTCACATAGACATTTATCAAAATAAAATGGCACGTGTTATTTATGCTTAGGGAGATGGCCATAATATCGGGGCAATCAACATAAACTTCCTCAATCGGATAGCTCATGCTCTGTTTCACCCAAATAGTAAGACCTCCAGATGGTCTGCCCCTCTGTCCCCCTATTGCTGGTTTAAAAAAGTTTATATAACCTACGTGATAAATGGGATTTATTGACCACGTTTCTTGGAAGGCACAGATATCATGTTTATCTATATAGTCTAGCCAGTCCAAGGATGATGTTTTGGAGTGCAAACCTGCTATGTTCCATGCAACAAAACTCATATGATCAGAGATCGATGGCGAAAAAGAGCCCGTAGTTGGAGTGGGCACAACATTTAACCCTGGCATCAATTTTCGGGCAGAATTAGAACGAGGATTACAGTAGGTTTGAACCTCTCCACTACATTCTCTCTCAGATATTGCTTCGTTGACCAGCCTGCTCGCATTACAGCGGGTCGATTTATGTTGATCATTTCCTACCATTAATTCTATATATGGAGCTGTCAGTTGATTTGTAAGGGAGATTGAGTTCTTTGGGCTTCAAACTATAATTGACAGACTCGATCCCTCGCTGACTAATAGACTGGAAACAATTGGATTTTGCTTTATTAATAAAGTTGGAGGATTATACTTAATTTTTATCTGTGTCGGAATCAGATTGGATGTCCTGATTTCAAACGCCACCAAGTTGTCCACCAAATCTCCAGATACCAAAGTGAGGCAGACATAATCAAATTTTGAACCCTCTAACATATACCTTTTTGCCGAAGATATATCCTCCCTTATGACTGATCTGCATTTACGCACCTGTCTGAGCCAGTGAATACATGTATTAGTCAAAGTGAGAGCATCTTCTTTTACTGTGGTAGAGGTTAGCTTTGGAACATTAGTTAAAAATATTTGATTCCTCACAATTCGTGTTGATGTTCTACCCCAAGTGCTGTGGGCATCAGTTGGTTCCAACCCAGAGGGATGGATAGGTTTCGGCGGCAATTGACAGTCCCTACTTATTCCCCCACTCTGTCGTTTGAAACCTTGACTCACTTTCACACCGCTAGGAACTGGGGGCTTGATGGTGGTCCTAGCTAGATAGTAGTTAGTATTATCCTTATTATTTTCAGTGGATTTATTGCAATATTATTTTTTTGTATTTCCCTGTTTCCCAGGCTAACTAATACATTCTCCTGTGATTGCGGGTTCAGTGTAGGTTTACATATACCAGCAGAAGTATTTTGCAAATGATTCTTCATTAACTCTGTTAGGTTTCCAACTAGATTTTTAAGTATGGTGACTTCTTCAGTAAGCTTAGTGGTTTGAGCTTGTAAGCTATTCAGCCGACCAGAAAATACATCTGAACACATATTCTTACATGTACATAGTGGAGTGACTTTATGGCTTATCTTAACAACCTCTTCTAAATTGGTTACATCCAAGCAGCCTTCATCCAAAGAGGATAATGCAGCAAATCTATTAGAGCATTCTATTGTAGGTTCCATTTGAGTAGTGCTGGTCACAACGGAACTTATGGCTATGGCTATGGCTTGAGGATTTCTAGAGCCTTCTACTTCACCACCCAAAGTTGGGCCCTTGGAAATCTCTTTTTTCTTGAACATATCTGGGACATGGGGGGTCGATTTTCTACTTTGAGCATTAGACCTCGAAACTGGTGGTTCAGCAGATATACTACTTTCCGGACCCAGAGGAATAGAAGTTAATAATATCGCCTCACATTCATTCACCAGATCGTCAATGCGGGCTATAGCTCGACTACTATTTTGTAGCGTCGACCTCTTTCCCAGTCTTTTTAGCTTCTTGCCTTTCCCTGATTGACCTTTACCCGGGGCATCGATAGCTTTCCTTTTACCCATTACCACCTTATGCTGCGCTTACTTGCAAGACTGCTAAAACACCAATAATTAATGATTGTACTATAAGGAGGGTACCTTGAGACTGTTTCCAAATGTTCGATGTCCAAATGTCAGTGGGGAGGCCCTGTCCTGTCACTTCCTGTCAGTGACAGGCAAGGACGGGCCCGTCCTTGGCCTGGGCTTCGCCCGGGCGCTGCCTGCGCGCATCCCGCGCCGAGGTTGTGCTGGGCGTGTTTTGAGCACGCAGCTGGCAGACTGCACCTCCCTCCTGGGGGTGCACAGGTTCCTGGGACTGGTAGTCCCTCCGGAAAGCAGGCAGCAGCAAAATGCGGGCAGAAGCAGAGCTGCCGGCGCGTCCCGCGCCACGGTTGTGTTAGGTGTGTTTTGAGCACGCAGCTGGGAGACTGCACCTCCCTCCTGGGGGTGCAAAGGTTCCTGGGACTGATAGTCCCCCCGGAAAGCAGGCAGCAGCAAAGTGCGGGCAGAAGCAGAGCTGTCGGTGCGTCCCGCGCCGCGGTGGTGTTGGGCTCGTTTTGAGCGTGCAGCTGGCAGACTGCACCTCCCTCCTGGGGGTGCAAAGGTTCCTGGGACTGGTAGTCCCTCCGGAAAGCAGGCAGCAGCAAAGTGCGGGCAGAAGCAGAGCTGTCTGCGCGTCCCGCGCCACGGTGGTGTTGGACGCATTTTGAGCACGCAGCTGGCAGACTGCACCTCCCTCCTGGGGGTGCAAAGGTTCCTGGGACTGGTAGTCCCTCCGGAAAGCAGGCAGCAGCAAAGTGCGGGCAGAAGCAGAGCTGTTATAAAATGTGCGGCGCATATCAAGGGAACTGACTATGTGTCAGTGGGAAACAAGTTTGCCAATGACATAGCAAAATATTGTGTGCGAAACCAAACCCCATTGAATCGTAATCGGGAGAGGGAAATGGAGTCATGTCCCTTGCTTTTTTCTAACACTGTGAATACATGGGATGAGGTGAGGCAGTTACAGGAAGAGGCAAGAGAAGAGGAAAAAAACAGTGGATAAAATCAGGGTGTGCACCACGAGAGGTAGACAGAGTTTGGGTTTATCGCGATGGAAGACCAGTGATGCCTGATAGCATGATCTCTACCATGGCACTGATGTACCATGGGCAGGTTCATATAGGTAGGGATGCCATGATCAGACTCTTCAAACAGACCTGGTATAATGCAAAGTTTCGGCTTATAGCTGAGAGTCTTTGTCAGAGATGTCTTATTTGCCAGCACTATAATCCAGGAAGAAAAACGGTGGTAAGCTTGGGAACCATAGGACGGGAGGGAGGTCCTTTCACTCGAATGCAACTTGATTTCATTGAAATGCCCCTATGTCACAGGTTAAGATATGTACTGGTGATTGTGTGTCTGTTTTCACGTTGGGTGGAGGCTTACCCGACTAGAAGGAATGATGGAGTTACTGTAGCAAAACTCCTACTGCAAGAGTTCATTCCAAGATTTGGTTTCCCAGTAACGATTGAATCAGATAGAGGAACGCATTTCCAAAATGAAATTATAAAATTGATTTGTGAAGCATTGAATGTACAACAAAAATTGCATTGTGCTTACCGACCAGAAGCTTCTGGAGCGGTTGAGCAGGCAAATGGCACCATAAAGAACAGATTGGGGAAAATGTGTTTGGCCACAGGTCTAAAATGGCCAGATGTCTTGCCTCTTGTGCTTATGACTATTAGGCAAATACCTGATAGGAGCACTGGTCTGAGCCCCCATGAAATTATCATGGGTAGAGCAATGATACATGTTTTCATTCCTGTCAACAAACTGCTGCCTATATCTGATGAATTTGTCTCGGATTATTGCAAGGGGTTGGCTGATATAGTTAATTCTGTGTTTCATCAGGTTGGACCAGATGCAACCACTCTCGACAAGAAGCCAGCTCATGACTTGAGTCCTGGAGATTGGGTACGCATCAAAGTACACAGAAGGAGAAATTGTCTGGTTCCACGCTGGGGGAAACCACGTCAAGTGATTCTGACCACAACGACTACTGTGAAGTGTGCAAAGGTAAAGAATTGGATTCATGCCAGTCACACTCTTCGAGTCCCTGGTCCTGAAGATCGGTCTGAAGAAGAGCATCTGGAAGTGTCAGATACCAGCTCTGAATCAGAATCAGAAGAAACAAGAACAAGACAAACCACAAGAGCAGGAGAAGCGGATTTGAGCCAAGTTGTGGGACAGGAGAATATACCGCTAAGGAGACGACTTGAAATTTCTGATAGCAGCTCTGCATCTGAGACAGAACCAGTGGGAATACAAGGAAGAATAAATGAGAATACTGGAGAAACTGAACAAGAAATCTTTGGTAAAGAAGTTCAGAGTAAAAGCATAAGAGAAATCCCGCCGAAATCATAGAAATAGAAGGTGAGGAATTAGACACAGAGAGTGAGGGTAAGATCATTGCGGAAGACCCCCAAGGAGTTGTAGGGACAACACACACTCAGGTAGAAGAAGGGACAGTTAGTCAGCAGGAAGATTACGTGGAAGAAACACGAGGCGGGCTAATGTAGATAGTGAACCTGAAGTCCTGAGAATAAAATCCAAAGACAGTAAAAGCCAGATTGATACAGAATTTGAAGAGAGTGAAGAAGAAGATAAAGGAGATAGAACTTTAAGGAAAAGAGCTTGGAAAACGGAGTGAGAAGGGAAAGGAACAAAATTAAAGAGGCCGTCAAAAGAAGAAATTTGGCCCAACAAACTCAAAAGATTGAGATACCAACTAGCGAGAGTAAAATCTTCTAATGCTGAACAAGTGAATGAAGTATCTAGTCAGGAGAAATCAGAAGACACTTATCAGAAACGCTTGCAAGGAGCAAAGAGGATAAAGAAACCAAACCAGAAGTACAAGTCACCGGAATGGACATATGTGGCACTTCCTGATATACAAGAGGAAGCAGATAGCCAAGAAAGTCTAGGAGTGACTGTACAGGGAGTGGTTGAAGAGGAAGAAGATTCGGAAATCCTGAGAGTTATCTTGTCTGACATCAGAGAAGAAACGGATGATCAGGAAGTTCTGAATACAGATTGTGAACCTAAAGACAAAGACGATTCATGCATGGATTGAAATGACAAAGAAAATCGCAAGGAATTAAAACTCCGGACGAGACACACGACAAGAAAAAGAACAAAGCAGGCAGTCCGAGCCTTGGGTTTAGACGAAGGAAAATTATTTATGAAAAGAGGCTAAGTCAAAAGACACTGATCATTACCAAAATGGCAAACAGAGAAGGTAGAAAACCTACATGTGGGTTTCTCCGAAAATGGTGTAAAATGTGTTTTTGTTGTACAGGGTTACTAATGCTTGTCTGGATCATATTGGCAATAATAATTTATTTAGAATAACATTTGAAGATATAGAAAGACACACCGAGATTAGAACAAACAAGGGAAAGATTGATGACAGTCATGTTACGAAACTGGTAGATAGAACAGAACTTCATAAAGATAAGTCCATAAGTGATTTTTCTAATAATGTTTTTTCAAAGTTACTGTATGAGTATGTAAAAACCATGGAGGTTAGGGATTGCTATGTTTGCATGCAGTTACCTGCATCTGTATCTGAAGGTGTCACTTATCATCATCTTCCTTTGACATATGGGATAACTTGTAGTGTTTTAGCTAGCTTGTTTTATAGAACTGGGAGATTAGAATACTATTACACTGATGTTGATAATGTTTTCTCACAAGTACCTGTAGTTCCTGTACTAAACAAGGTGATTCCTGGTAGACTCTTTGGTGAATTTTTCTTGGAAACAAGGGAATTATCTATAGAAGAAGTGTTTAAGAATAATCTTACTTGTAGTTTGAGAAAAGAAGAGAAAACCTTCTTGAACATGGTTGAGGAGAGGAGAATTAAGATGCAAAGGAAAGTGTCTAGGGAAAAGATGGAAACAACATTTTGGGATGTTGGAAAGGAAAATCATTTAAAGGGAGAAACAAATCCAGCAATGGCTTTAGTTTGGCCTCAGAGAGGTGAATTGTGCATCAGTAGAGATAATACTGTCTATGATAATTAGTTTGTAGGTGCAAGTGAATGCCCTGACTTATATAAAATCATGGGAGGATGGGGATTTAAAGGAGGAAATGATCTGGTATTCCCTGGAATATATTACATCTGTGGGAACAGAGCTTATTATAGATTACGGGACCACTGGTATGGAACCTGCTACCTAGGCCTGGTCTTCCCAAAAATATTTCATGTGGAAAGGGGAGAGGATGGTTTGCACAAAATAGGTAGACAACTAACACGTAGAAAGAGGGAGAGTTGGTCAGAAATTATAGGGGATATTTTTGGAGCACTGATACCAGCAGTTGGAATATCTCTGAATGCCCTTAAAATTAGGAAATTGTCTACAGTTGTGGATCGTTTATCAACCAGCACAGCTGGAGGGTTCCTGATGGTAAATACTGAAATGGTTGCTATGAGAGCTATGATTATGCAAAATCGACTTGCCCTTGACATTATATTGGCCAAAGAGGGAGGAGTCTGTGGAATGCTGAAAGTGCAACATTGTTGTACTTACATTCCTGATGAAAGTCAAAACTTAAAGAAATACATTAAGAATATAACTGATTTGCATGAAGAAATCTTCCACTGGAGGTTGAAAGTGTTTGGGAGAAACTTGGTAAAGGTTTTCCACTATTAAGAATTTATTAACTAAATTAGGTAGTTCTTTTGTGGGTAAAATGCTGATACCTGTGACCTTTGTGATTATACTAGTGTTATTATTGAGACTAGGATGTGTGTGTATAAAAAGGAGAAAATTACAAAATAAGATAAAAGGAGAAATTAAGAAAAGAAAAGAGAAGGAAATGAGAGAAAGAGAGGTAGAAGATATAGTACTAGAAGAATTGAAAGAAAATATGTACACAAAACAAGAGAGAATGATATGGGAAAGACTATGATGTAACCTAACAAATGCAAGGGAACTGAGTAACCATTTCCATAGAAAACTTTGGAAATTTTTATTGTGATTAGTGGTGATGTTAAAAATCACCAAAGGGGGGATTTATGGAGCAGGTAAAACAAAATTTTGTATACCTCCTCTATTTGTAATGAAATTAATTACGTAATCATTCTAAGCATTAACTCGTACTAATTAGTTTGAAGTGGAACAACTAACCAATCCTTGCACCTTGATAAACACAAGATACACGTGGGACTAAAATGCTAATTGCATGGCAGAACAACTAAATTAATTAACTATGGTACGCAAACTAACTTTAGATTGTGGTGAAATAGAGAATTGCATGATTCTTGTTGCTTTTGTGATGCTTTGTGCTTTCAGACATGCAAAATGGTGAGTAGTATTGCTTTAAATGTTGCTACAAGATAGGAAAATACTAATATTTATTGAGATTAGTGTGGGATTAAACATTAGAATCTTCATTTCTATATTCTAATTACTGTTATGTCTGTTTTTGCTTAAGTTGGCATTCGGGCCTGCTAGGCCGCAGTAATTAATATGGAACTACGAAGATGCCGGCGTTATGTGAGCGCGATGTCTACTGCACAGAATCGGATGGCTCTGGAGATCTCCAAATGACCGTAGCTCCTGTACTGGCATGTCCCTTGTTAAGGATAGGAGCATGGAGGGTTGCCAAGGGATGAACGGTGTGAACTATCAAGGGGACAATAGTCCATTCTAACTCTGGAACTTTTGCCTGTGAAATACAGAAATACAGAAAAGGATATACATTTGTTCCCTGCCATGCCAGGTCTCATGGGAAACTAGTCGGACATGAGAAAACTCGGAGAACTTACAAATTGAATTGGATTAGCCAATCGGAACAGTTTTACCCCTAAATTGTTGCATATTGATCTGAAGTCAGCGGGGAAAAGGGTATAAAAGACTCTGTTCTGCAAAGGGGGGGGGGTCACTGGGATGAGTGTCTATGGCGTTGAGTCTGTGTGCAGCTGGTGAAGATTTCCATGGTTTACCTTGGGTTTCTTTAAATTCGAGAGAGTGATTCCATCTGATGGTTTGATTATTGTCGTGGGTTGGACAGTTTATCCTGGAGATTGTCGCAGAGACTTGAATAATCCTCTGTGTGATCGGAGGGTCGCCAATTTCGAGATTTTGGTAAATATAATGCAATGCAAATCTATGCTTATGTTCGAAAGATTTTATGTCTTTTTTGAATTAATTGAACTATGTTATATTCTGTAGCGCCTAAATGCTAATGCAGAGCAAACTAAAATTAGATAAACAAAATTTAGATTAATAAGAGATGAGTTTGTGATTCTTTAACTGAGTATGGGAATTTAAACAAATGTTTCCTAGGCTTTAATTTGTGTTTTAGCTGGTTCTAAATCACCATCAACCAGTCCAACTAATTGGTCCATCGACCAAGTGGTGGAGTGCCTTGATGACAAAGTCAGGATTCTATAGGTTCAGATGTATAAAATGTATATAATGTAAAGGAATTACTCCTTATAGGTAACAAGGTACCCCCACATGTCCAGCGCTTTTTCTCCTGTGCACAGATTGGAGTGAGACGTATGAGTGTTGGTGTTATGGGCCCCACCAATGAATGAATGTATGAATGAGGTAGTGTGATGACGAGTCTGTGACCAAGGGAGAATATGTAAATTTGCCCTTTAGCGCTGGAGCACTTCCTACCCCTGAAGAGGAGTCAACGCGCTTTTTCGGCGAGCCGCATGCTACTCCAGAATCCAAAAAGGATTAGTGGTGAATTAGTTTAGTGCAATATGAAATTAATTTGAGCGGTGGACATGTGAGTCTGTTATTTGGATTGAAAAGGATAGTGGAGGGATGGAAGAGGGAAGGGTTTGCATTTATATAGCACTTGCTACCGCTGATGATGTGTTGAAGCGCTTTTCAGCGAGTAGCACGCTTCTCTGGAACCCATAAAGGCTTAGTGGTGGTTTAGTATAGGGAAATATGAAATTAATTTGAGCGGTAGTCATGTTAGTCTGTTATTTGGATTGAAAAAGGATGGTGGGGTGAATTTGGAAGGGATCCCTTAGGGTGGCATAAGACATGCTGCAGCTATTAGGGACCCTCTGTGGTACCCATACCCTAGGTACCAGGGGTACCATTTACTAGAGACATACAGGGGTGCCACAGTGTAGACCAACTGTCACAGATCTGGTTTGAACAGGGTCAAGACTGATTTTAAAGAACAATGATGTATTCACCCTAAGTTGGCAGGGTATGCCCAGACGTGAGTCCCTTGCTTCACTTTTCTGCAGGATTCAAGCTAGCCTGGTGTGTGGACCCAGAAACCGGTCCCAGTATGCTTATTTTCGGTCCAGGGAAGATGTGGCTTGGCAGTTAGGGCTAGGGTGTTACCATGAGGAGCAGGGTCAAGACTGATTTGCATATGGCTGGGTCTGAACTGGGGTTGCGAAGTGAGCTAAAGAACGATGATGGATTCACCTAGATGTATGACTGGAGGTGAGTGTCTAAAAAGTTTCAGCGCTGCGTCCATCATCTCCTTGTGTTTGCTTTGTTTGCCCTAAGTTGGCAGGGTATGCCCAGACGTGTGTTCCTTGCTCACTTTGCAACAGGATTTAAACTAGCCTGTTTCTGGTCCAGGGAATACCTGGCCTGGCAGTTCGGGCTGGACAGGGAACAGGGTCAAGACTGATTTGCATATGGTTGGGTCTTTTCCTGGGTGGCGAAGTGAACTAAAGAACAATGATCGATTCAAACCAGAACTGTGACCGGGGGTGACTGTCTGAAAAGTTTCAGGGCTCCGTCTATCATCACAGTGTTTGCTTTGTTTTTATTGAACATCAGAATATCACAGTTTCAAAGGTTGAGGCAGTATTATGATTTGCTAAAAGACGTGGACACAAACCGGTGGGTGAATTAGCAAACATTTTTAAGAGCAAATGCTTATCTATTTCCAATTTGGTGCTGGTGTGTGGGGCTACGCCAATGGTAATTGTCTACAAAAATAGAAAATACATTTTTAAGAAGGATGTTGGCAGTCCTAAATGTAATTTTTGTCATGCAGAAGTAGGGCTTGGCTTTATAGAACATCTTATCAAACTAGAGCCCTTTCTGCTCTGGCTTAGAATTTGGAGAAAACCGGAGACATATTTAGGCAAAGCCATTCTGGCAGACTGTCTGGCCTTAAACAACTCCCTAGCCAATCCATGGCTCTTCTATGTAAAAGTAATTAAACTAGAGAGGTGGCTCCACTGCCAAAGGAAACAGGGCACTACTAAACTGACTTCCCCTTGGTAACCAATTATTCAAGGCTCTCCAATTCACTCCCATACAAAACACACAATATATGTACTACAATACCCAGTCAGCAAATGTCAACCCCAGTTATTAATGTACAAACAAAAGATGTAGCTCTCAAGGATTGTTTAATTATTTAAAACCACATATTTCAAAATGTTTAAAAATTCAAAGCACCTGAACAAAAAATGTAAAATTCATGTACAACATGCAGTATTCAATCAAATACAGTATACACTAATGTAAGAATCAGATGAAGAATGTTCACAATCATAAACAAAAAGTGATGTCATCAGTGATGTCATTTGAGATGTCATCAGTGATGTCATCAGTGATGTCACTGACCATGTCATGAGTGATGTAATATGTAACGTCATCAGCAGTGCATTGCGGGGGCGCGAGTTATAGTTAGCTGAACTAACTATAACAGGGGAATTTCTAGGGTTTTGTACGAGGGAAATGTCCAGCTAACTATAACACCCCTGAAACCTATGGTTTTTCCAGTGAATTTCTAAGGTTTTTTAAATGCCAATTCCTAACTATAACGCCCCTGAAACCTTTGGTTTTTTCAGTGAATTTCAAAGGTTTTTTTAAATGCCAATTCCTAACTATAACGTGCATGAAACCTATGGGGAATTTCTAGGGTTTTGTACGAGGGAAATGTCCAGCTAACTATAACACCCCTGAAACCTATGGTTTTTCCAGTGAATTTCTAAGGTTTTTTAAATGCTAATTCCTAACTGTAACGCCCCTGAAACCTTTGGTTTTTTCAGTGAATTTCAAAGGTTTTTTAAATGCTAATTCCTATTTATAACTTATCTTTTGATTGGATATGTATATTTTTCAAATTCAGTGTGTCAATTTCATTAATTACGTTTTTTTTAAATACTTTTTTATCACCATTTTTTAAACTTATTTTTTCAAATAATTCTTTTAAAAATGAAAAAATATTATTTGAACTTAATGGGTTTTTCAAACATATTTTTTTAACTATATGTTCAAAACTTTATTTTATATATTTTTTTCAATGTTTTTGGATCCGCGCACCCTAAGCGCACCGTTCTCGATCCCTACACAATAGCATCCGCGCATGGTAAGCGTTGGGTACGTGTTTAGTGCATGATTGCAATGCGACTCCCAGCCTATACGCGACACGTTCGATGTACGTAACGTGACATTTATGCGCTTCCGCGATGTGTCATCTGCGTCTATGACGTGGTAGGTGCGCGGATCCCACGAAATATTTAACATTTAAAAAAACATATATATGTATTTCATGTGAATATTAATTGAAGACAAACTCTAAACTAGCCTTAAAACTAATATATTTTTACATCTAATCCTATAATTTTTTTTAATTCAATTTCGCGGATGCGCGCTGGGTGCGTGCTGCGTACGCGCACGGTGCGCGGATCCCATGTGACCTGCAAAAAAAGAGATTTGATTGGTTCATTACACTTCCTTTTCTAACTATTGCAAGACCCCACCCATTTCAATCATTCTTCTTTGACCTTCTTTAGAGCACCCTCTCTTTGGAGAGAAGAAGATTTTTTAGACTAAGTTTACACTTAGCACTAACTTTTTTCAACCGAAAATGGCTTCAGGGCAGGAGGCATCACCTGCATCGCCTCATACTTCTAAGGATGAATTTTTGGAGGAGGCACCACCCAAAGAACGTTTTTCTTCAGTGGTGTGGAAATTTTTTACTTTTCCCGAGGGGCAGAATAAGACCAATGCCACCTTGGTCACGTGCAAGATTTGCAAAAGAGTGCTGTCACGAGGGGATCCTAACAAGAAATACTCGTGCGGCACGGCAAGTATGATAAAGCACCTGAGGAGCCTTCATCCAAACAATCTTGCACGACAAGAGTGCAAACGGATTAGAAACACTCCTGCTCCTGCGCCTTCCACCTCATCGCAGCCGAGCACATCAAGAGTGCATCCATCAGCCCAAACCTTGGACATCCGTCCTCAATTTCAATTTTTAAAAGTGCTCTGCACTAAGTGCAATAAGACTTTGTGCTATGGTGAGCAGTCGACCGATCTGATCTGCCGCCGGCAAGAAAGTCACATTTGCTAGTTTTTTAAAAAGTTTTTTTATTGTTCCCTGAAGTTCATTGTTTGGTTTCTCCTGTTTTGTTTTTTTTGTGCAGAAGAACCAAAAAAAATATAAAAGAAGAAAGAAGCAAAGAAAAAAGTTCTTGTAAGAACTAACTTTCCTGGTTTAAAAAAAGAGCTACATTTCTTTGTTAGTGTTAGTTTAGATGAATGTATGTGTAGTACGTAATTGACTGAATGAATGCATTAGTAGCGTATGGTGAATGTATAAGTGCAGAACTATGAGGAAGTGCTGCAGCATCACACAGTAACCTCTGTAACTGCAGTGTGCTGTAGTACTTCCGAAGCACAGGGATGCAACATATGTACATAAATATGTTGCAAATCTATGCTTCTGTCTGCACGGCTGCTTAAACTGCAGCCATGTGGTGACACAGGCACCCTTGCACTATAGTGCAAGGATATCTGTGTCATGTGCTGTTTGTTTTTCTACAGGAAGACACACCTCCCTGCACAAAAACAATGAGAAAATGCATTTTTCTCCTTCAATGTATGCTGAACATTTCAGCATGCATTGAAGATATAAAAATGTGGAGAAATTAAAACAATTCTCCTTGTTGTGCTTTCCTACACCAATTTTAGAATGATGCACCATTCACACACATATCGAGATTTATGATTTCTGATAAATCTAGACATGTGTCTTGTTCTATGAGTATTAAGTGCAATCATGCACAACAACACTTATAGAACACCCTTTCAACACAAAGTGGTCTGCATGATGAGGTTGTATTTATATGGAGTATAAAAAGTGCACAGAGTGCCTTTTCCTCTCTTTGTAAATATGAACGAGTATCTTACACAATAACTATGTTACAAAAAGTGACATATTTCCGTTTTTAAAATTCCTTGCGAATGATAAAAGGTAAACACAGAGTTTTGTCTGCAAAGATGTTCAAAGAAGAATGATTGAAATAATTGTGGTCCTTCAATAGCTAAAATAGGAAATATTATGAACCCCTCAAATCTCTTTTTTTGCAGGTCACATGATATCTGATTATGGTCAGATTTCAAAACTACATAGGTATAAACAGAGTGTTTTTAGAAACATGTTTCAACTTTGTAGCTTCTTGCAGACCTCCTCATTCTGCATATTGAGACTTAGTTAAACTTACCTTCACAGTAATAGGAATAAAAAATGGTACACATTTTTTTCACATTTTCATTCCAATCTAAATTCATAAAAATTGCTTATTTTAAAATTTGGATCTGTGAAAGAAAAGGAAAAAAAAATTATAACATGTAATAATACATTTTTTACAACACAGCATAATTTCCACAAAGTAATTTTTTGCCTTTTTTGCTGTTCTCAGAATATATTAAATTTCACTAAAAATAGTGATTTCAATCGTACTCATCACTTAACACCGGGCAAAAAAAAAACTATCTCAAAGATTGTTAAAAAAACAACAACATGCTATTCTCAGAAAAAAAACAAGATACAAATCACAGATATATAAAATGCATACAGCTAACAAAATTTTATAAGTTTAACTTACAAAAACTGTAAATGTTGTCGCTTTAAAACATTCACCGAATCTAAGGATGAATTTTTGGAGGATGCACCACGCCCACAACGTTTTCCTTCAGTGGTGTGGAAATTTTCTACTTTTCTCGAGGGGCAAACAAAGACCAATGCCACCTTCGTCATGTGCAAGATTTGCAAAAGAGTTCTGTTACGAGGGTATCCTAACAAAAAATACTCGTGCGACACAGCAAGTATGATGAAACACCTAAGGACCCTTCATCCAAACAATCTTGCACGAGAAGAGTGCAAACAGATGAGAAACACTCCTGTTCTGTAACTGTAAAAAAGAATCACAAATAAATGTATATTAATAACTTTCAAATGTATACTATTCCATTACTGTACAAACACATTTTATATAAAAACTGACTAAGAAACTATAGCCCTGAACCCCAAGTGTGACGATGGTTAAAACACTACATGCATTTGAAGCAATTCATGCCCTAAAGCCTACCTCACTAAAAGACTACATGCCAACTGACTAAATGATTACAGTACTATAAGGAGACACACTGGGTGAGTGACAGGGTTTTTGCTAGAAGTGTATGAATAGTAACTAGGGAATTGAAGGTGTGAAAGACAACTGTGTAGGTGATTAGAGGACTGCATCCATACTGCATAGGCATTTAAAGCAGTCCATGTGCTAAGGCCTGGCTCACTGCATGACTACTTGGGTATTGACTGAATGATTAGAGTACAGCAAGGAGAGAGCCTAGGTGAATTTATAAGTGGTAGGCATTTCGCACAGGGAATGGATTAGTACTTGGTACTGAATGGGTCACTAGAGGAGTGCAAAGGGAGTGACAGAATGTTTGCTGGACTGTATGGATACTGACTAGGGAATTGAAAGTGTGAAAGACAAGTGTCTAAGTGGTTAGAAGACTGCATACATAGTGGATAGTGGTTTGAAGCAGTCCATGTGCTAAGGCCTGGCTCAGTGCATGAATACTTAGGCACTGACTGAATGATTAGAGTACTCCAAAGATAGTATCTTGGTGAATTTATAAGTGTTTGGGTTTTGGCACAGTGAATGGATTAGTACATGATGCTGAATGGGTCACTAGAGGACTGTAAAGGGAGTTACGAGGTGTTTCCTGGAAGTGTATGGATACTGACTAGCGAATTGAAAATGTGAAAGACAAGTGTATAGTATGTTAGCAGACTGCATGCATACTGCATAGACATTTGAAACAATCTATGTGGTAATGTATTGTTCACAACATGAGTACTTGGAAACTGACTAAATCATCAGACTACTGCTAGGTTAGTGCCTGGGTAAAACTTTTAAATTTTCAGTTCTGGCACAGTGAAGAGAATAGTACATGGTACTGCACTTTAGTGTCAAACCCTGACTCATTTTATCAATGCATAAGCAAAGAATAGCTTCTAAAGCTACTAAAACTTGACAACATGACCGATTTTAAAACAGTTATCTGTCATCAAATACACTATGTTACCAAATGCTTCTCTCACAATCCTTACCCAAATGTACACAGACTCACAGTGTGATTTTAGACAAGCAACACTATCCGTAGCAGTTTACCAAAACTCATTCACTAGTCTAGAAGAGGTAATGGTACTGCACACAATCTACATATTTAAGTACAGCACATTAGTGTCAAAGCATGACTCATTTAATCAACGCATGAGCAAAGACTGGCTTCTAATGCTACTAAAACTTGACAACATGACAGGTTTTAAAAGAGTTATCTGCTAAAAAATACACAATGTTACCAAATGCTTCTCTCACAGTGGTTCCCAAATGCACACAGACTCACAGTGTGATTCTAGACAACAACCACTATCCCTAGGACTTTACCAAAAATCATTCACTACTGTGGAACTGATAAGGGAACTGCACACAATCTACATATTTCAGGACTGCACTTTTCTGTCAAAGCCTGACTCATTTAATAAAAGCATAATCAGAAAATGGCTTCTAATTCTACTAAAACTTGACAACATGACAGGTTTTAAAAACGTTATCTGTCAGAAAATACACGATGTTACCAAATGCTTCTCTCACAGTGGTTCCCAAATACACACTAACTCACAGTGTTATTCTAGACAAGCACCACTATCCCTAGGAGTTTACCAAAACTCATTCACTACAGTGCAAGTGGTAAGGGAACTGCACACAATCTACATAGTTCAGGACTGCACTTTTGTGTCAAAGCCTGACTCATTTAATCAAAGCATAAGCAAAAACTGCCTTCTAATGCTACTAAAACTTGACAACAAGACAGGTTTTAAAACAGTTATCTGTCAGCAAATACACGATATTACCACATACTTCTCTCACAGTGGTTCCCAAATGCACACAGACTCACAGTGTGATTCTAGACAAGCATCACTATCCCTAGCAGCTTACCAAAACTCATTCACTACTGTGCAATGGGTAAGGAGACTACACACAATCTACATATTAAAGTACAGCACATTAGTGTCAAAGCATAACTTATTTTATCAATGCATAAGCAAAGACTGGCTTCTAATGCTACTAAAACTTGACAACATGACAGGTTTTAAAACAGTTATCTGTCAGCAAATACACAATGGTACCAAATGCTTCTCTCACAGTGGTTCCCAAATGCACACATACTCACTGTGTGATTCTAGACAAACAACACTATCCCTTGCACTATACCAAAACACATTTCTTCATCTAGAAGAAGTACTACATTTTAGTATAGAAACATACCATAACTCATTTCACAAATTCATAAACAATGACTGGTTTCTAATTCTACCAAAATATAAAAACAGCACAGTTATCTGTCTGCAAACACATGAAAAACACAAATGCTTATCACAGAATGGTTTCTACATGCACACACACTGTCAATAACATTGTAGAGAAAAAAGTACTCCCTACACTTTAGCAGGAGAAATACATTAGTCTGATTAAAATCAAAATAGTCTACATACATCCCCTCACAATTAAATAACTCACCTTTCAAGTTGTTTTGTAGATTAAGAAGTATATCAGTCACTCACCATATTTATAGTTATAGTTAGCTCAGCTAACTATAACTCGCGCGCCCGCAATACACTGCTGATGACGTCACATATTACATCACTCATGACATGGTCAGTGACATCACTCATGACATCACTGATGACATCTCAAATGACATTACTGATGACATCATCCAGTGAATGTGTGTTTTTCTGATAATTACATATGTTTTATATATGTATATCTCAAGGTCGATGGAAGAATAAATGGGTATATAAGTGTCTAAATGGATGATTTGTTTTTGAAAAAATTATTGTATAACTGACTGATTAAGTGTATCTTAGTGAATACATGGCTTAGTGAGTAATGTTTAAATATGCAAATATCTGTATCAGTCTCTCACTTTGTGTATAAGTGGGTGCATGGGTTGGTGAGTAGCTACATGAGTGTCTATATAGGTTATTAGTTGGTTTTTTGAGTATCAGTATGAGTGTCTGAGTGTCTGTATGGTTCGGTGGGGAGTATTACGTAGTGCATAGGTGCATGAATGAGTGACTCACTGTTTGTATGTGTTGAAGACAGCATGCGTGCAGGACTGTATGGGTGGATGAGTGTGTGCATGGGTGTTAGTGAGTGAATGACTGTCTCAATAGTGTCTTTATGAGTAACTACAAATGTTTTAAACTAGTATATGTGACTATTGGTGTATATAAGTGAGTATATGTGAGAGTGAGAGATTGAAAGAGTTCCTGTATGAATAAGTATGTGTTTCAATAAGTGATTGTTTAAAAGACTAAGTATGTGTAAGTTTCTGTAGAAGTAAGTGTGGTGGTGTGTGTATAACTGTATATGCAAGTAAATGGATGTTTGATTCTTTATTAGCATGAGTGACTATGTGTGTGAGTAACTCTATGGATGAGTGGCGTTGTGTAACAGGATGTATAGGTGTATGAGTACATATGATGAGTACATATGATGAGTGAGTACATGTATGAGTGACTGTATAGGACTGTTGGTGAATGAGTGGATGTGTATGTGGATCTTAGAAATACTGAATAGGTTGTTGTAACTGATATTGGTATGTCCATTGTTTTGAAAATTTTAGTTTCTATTTTTGAATGTATGTATCAAAGGTTATATTAGGGGGAGAGGAGGTCTGCCACTCTATCACAAGGATCATGTCATCAGTGATGTCATTTGAGATGTCATCAGTGATGTCATGAGTGATGTCACTGACCATGTCATGAATGATGTAAAATGTGACGTCATCAGCAGTGCACTGCGGGCGCGCGAGTTATAGTTAGCTGAACTAACTATAACGGGGGAATTTCAATGGTTTTGTACGAGTGAAAAGTCCAGCTAACCATAACGCCCCTGAAACCTATGGTTTTTTCAGTGAATTTCTAAGGTTTTTTAAATGCTAATTCCTAACTATAACGTGCCTGAAACCTATGGTTTTTTCAGTGAATTTCAAAGGTTTTTTAAATGCTAATTTCTAACTAGGCCTACAGAGATAGGGCATGTGAAGAAAGAAGAAAAAACGCACAGAAAGAAACAAAAGAAATGCAGAAAGAAGCAACAGAAGTCCTCAAAGACGAAGAAAAGTGCAGGAAGAAGGATAACGTGCAGAAAGAACAAACAGAAGTGCAGAAAGAAGCCTTGTTGCAAAATCATCCTGTACCCTCAACGGATACTGGGGGTAACTGAGTCTGACTAACCAGTCCTAGAGCCAGTGCTATGTTAAAAGACACTCAGAATACGGTGAAAACACCTACATACACTAGGGAACACTATGCGTTGGGGTCCCCCTGTGATTACCATGACCTCCTCTGTAAGCCCCTGGTATATAATAGGGTAGGGGATTAAAACTACCTCTTAAAACGCGTCACAGGGCGTGTTTGCACACGTCACCTCAGGCCCCGTCCCCTCACTTCCCCACTGTGTAAACACGCCCTGTGGCCATTTTAAGTTGGGAGATTAAGTCCCCTTGAATCCTGAGGGTCCCTAGGGTCCAACTAGACCACTAGGTGCCTCCAGTAAGCGCCACAGAGCTGCGTTACAGAGAGATGTAAAAAGGGGCACGGCCTAGACCACCTCTCTGCAACGCAGCGCAGTGGCGCTTACTGGAAGCACCTGTCGGGCTAGTTGGCCCCCAGGGACCCTCAGGATTGAAGGGGAATTATTTCTCCAACTTAAAACGCGCCACAGGGCTTGTATGCACACGTTAACTCAGGCCCCATCCCCTCCCTTCACCACTGTGTAAACACGCCCTGTGGCCGTTTTTAGTTGGGAGATTAAGTTCATTTGAATCCTGAGGGTCCCTAGGGTCCAACTAGCCCACTAGGTACCTCCAGTAAGCGCCACAGAGCTGCGTTGCAGAGAGGTGTAAAAAGTGGCACGGCCTGGACCACCTCTCTGCAACGCAGCTCAGTGGTGCTTACTGGAAGCACCTGGTGGGCTAGTTAGCCCCTAGGGGCCCTCAGGATTGAAGGGGAATTATTTCCCCAACTTAAAACTCGCCATAGGGCGCATTTGCACACGTCACCTCAGGCCCCGTCCCCTCCCTTCCCCACTGTGTAAACACGCCCTGTGGCCGTTTTTTAAGTTGGGAGATTAAGTCCCCTTGAATCCTGAGGATCCCTAGGGGCAAAATAGCCCACTAGGTATGTCCAGTAAGCGTCATTGCGGAGAGGTGTAAAAAGGGGCACGGCCTGCACCACCTCTCTGCAACGCAGAGCAGTGGCGATTACTGGAAGCACCTGGTGGGCTAGTTGGCCCCCAGGGTCCCTCAGGATTGAAAGGAATAATTTCCCCAACTTAAAACGCGCCACAGGGCGTGTTTGCACGCGTCACCTAAGGCCCCGTCCCCTCCCTTCACCACTGTGTAAACGCGCCCTGTGGCCGTTCTAAGTTGAGAGAGATTAAGTCCCCTTGAATCCTAAGGGTCCCTAGGGTCAAACTAGCCCACTAGGTACCTCCAGTAAGCGCCACAGAGCTGCGTTGCATAGAGGTGTAAAAAGGGGCGTGGTCTCAGAACACCTATCTGCAACGCAGCTCCCTGGCGCATACTGGAGATACCTGTTGGGCTAGTTGGCCCTCAGGGACCCTCAGTATTGAAGGGGAAGTAATTCCCCAACTTACAACTGGCCAGGGGGCTCGTTTGCAGAGTGCTGCAAGGAGGGGGCGTGGCCTCAGGTGCGATGCCGGTCTTTTATTTATTTTATTTTTTTAAGAAGGCGGGCTGTGTGGCCCACCCTTCTTTTTCTAATTTACTGGCCCTGGGGACCCCATCCCCCAGGGCCTGCACCCTAATTTTTTGGGTTGAAAAAAATAAATTTGGCCCTCCCAAGGCCTTAATCGGCCCCGGGGACCCCAACCCCCGGGTCATGGCCTTTTTTTGTTTTTTTTATTCTTTAGGAGGGGGCTGTGTTGCCCCCCTCCTCAGGCCACTTATGGCACCGGGGACCCCATCCCCCAGCGCCGGCCTTTGTTTTTTATTAAAAATATATTTATAGAAACACCTAGGACATGCTGGACAAACCGTATGTACCTATCACCATGACGATTTGCGTGATATTCATTAAAAGGCGACTATGCATAGAATGAATCCACATGGAATGTATTTACACCGCTAGTGAAGCTCTGACTTGTCTGATGCCCTACCGTGCCTAATCCCGGCGCCCCCGCCGGTGGGTACTCTCCAAGTAGACACCCTTGTCATTTATTTATACAAACATGGGTAGCTATTGACGGGCACATTTAATATACACGCGCACCAAGCCATTCAAAGGGGATTCAACAAAAATTCGACCAAACTATGCAAGAAACCCCCTCACGGTTAATAAAATACACATCCACTGCCGGATGTGTAATACTTTTTATTTTACTCTCTGGAAAGGAGACGAACCTCACTTGAGAGTCACAGCGTGCTCCGGGCTGAGCCCAATGCTGTGTTACACCCACCAGTGCCCGCCGAGTTCCTCACACCTCTGTGTTGTATTCCACCAGCTAGTGCGTATGCTATGACACTCTCTAGCCCATGTGCACTGTAACACCACCCCGTGAATATGTCATGCCACACTTGCCTTCGCACAGGTTATATTGCCCCATCTAACGTGCCTTCCTCGCTGCCTATGTTATAACGCACAGCGCTATGCCATACATATTACAATCTGGGATCCATATCTTTGTCACAGTGCATATGCAATGTTACACTCCCCAGCACATATTTTATATTCCAACTTTAGAGACTAGTTAGGTTACACAACACTGCCCTGTGCATATTACACTCCAAGGCGCATATCGCATAGCACGCGCTAGTGCCTGTGCTATCTCGCGCTCTCCAATGAATCTGTCATTGCGCACAATGTATTGCATATTATATTTCACGCCCCGGTTCATCTTATATCACACTTTTTGGTGCATAGTTTATACCATATACTATATCTAGTTTTCATTTTCAATCGTGCTCTCAGGACTATGTTCTATATAACACTGCGTCCACTTACCCTTTTCACGGGCATTACATTTTGCGATGGGGGGTGGAGGGTCAGGAAGTGTTTCTGCCAAGTGAGCCCGGAGTCACAGTCACAAACATCCTCTTCTTCCTGAATAAAAGTGAGATTATGCTGCATACTTTTAAGTAGTTCGCACAGACACACATTTTAAAAACAATAAAGTTCCTAATACCCACCTTCTCTGAACAGTTAGCTTGCTGCTCCATCCACCTCCTCCCTATCCTCTGTTGACTGAATCCATGGACTAGCCTCCTCCCTCCTGCCATGCGTGGTCTGATGTGCTGCCACTGCCTTCCATTTAGCATGATGTACCAGTCCACTCCTCCTGCCCTCCATTGCCCAATTCTATGGCCCATCATTGACCTCCTGCTTAGCCTCTGTGCTTAGCTTGCTGCCCCTATTCTCCTTCCCCCTGCCCTCCGATGTCTTTGTGCATGCCCCTGCTCCATCCTTTTTGCCCACCATGTTCCATGGACCTGCCACTCCTATCTACTCTGAGTGTTCTGTTGAGCTGCCACTCCCCTCCCACCTGCCTAGCATTGTCAGATGACTGTAACCTGTCCCTGCCACCTCCAACCTGCCTGTCCACATGCCATGCCCCTATCCCCTTCCTCCTGTCCTCCATGGTCCATTTTACTGCCACACCCTTCTGCCCTCCCTGGTCTGTTGTGCTGCAACTGCTCCTCCTACCTGCCCCGCGCGGTCTGTTGTGAGGCCCCTTCCCCTGAACTCTCTTGTCTGTGCCCAGGTCCTGACCCTCCCTTCTATCCTCCATGGTCCTTTGTGCATGCCCCTGCACCCTCCTTCTTGCCCATCATAGCCATTGTGCTGCCACTAACCCTCCCGCTTGCCATGCATGGTCTTCTGTGCTGCCATGGCCCCTACCACCTTCCCTGTGTGGTCAGCTAGCTGCCCCTGACTCCCTACCACCTTCCCTCCATGGTCTGTGTGTATGCCATCATAGTCTCATTGTTGCTCTCCATGGTGTGTCTTGTTTCTAGTGCCCATCCTGCCTGACCTCCATGGTCATCTTGCTTCTCCTGCCCTGCCTCCCTGTCCCCAGCACTCTGTTTCCATGTGCAGACCCCTGTTCCCTCCCTCCTGGCTTGTCTGTTCTATTGTAATGCCCCTGATCCGTCCCTCCTGCCCTTTATGGTCTGTTATGCTGCAGCTTTCTCTCCTGTCTGTCCATTATGGTCAGCTAGCTACCATTGCCTCTTTCCCCTCTGTTCTCTGTTGTCCATGTGCATGGTCCTGTCCCCTCCCTATTGCTTTCTATGGATTGTTGTGCTGCACTTCCGTCCCGCATGCGCTGTGTGGTGTATTGTGCTGCTGCAAACCCTGATGCCTGCCCTGTAGGGTGAGTTTGGTGCACCTCTCTATGTCCCTCCAGTCCTCTGTTATCCGAGTCCATGTCCCTTCCCCAATTCCTCCTGCCTACCATGATCCAATGTACCATACTTGCGAACATTTTGAACTTGGTAAGAGGGAGATTTTGAAAAAAAACTGGGGTGTTGATTTTCCCCTTTGAGTTACATTGAAAAAGAGGAGATTGTAGACAGGGGACAGATCAAATAAAGCCCATTTGAGCTTAAAAACATTGGACGTTTCCTGGCTGAAACGGGTCTGTTGGCATGTATGGTTGTACTACCACTGCCTCTTCCTTCTGCCCACAATGGTCTATTATATTGCCACAGCCTCTCTTGCCAGTCCTGTATTGTTGGTTTGTTGCCCCTGCCCCCCTTTCCACTGCCCTCCATAGTCTGTTGTGCTGCCACTTCCCTTCCTGCCTGCCCAGTGTGGTAAAATTGTTGCCTCTGGACTCTCCTACCTGCCTTCAATTTTCAGAGTCCGTGCCCCTGGCCTCTGCCTCTCAACAGTATCCCAATGAACAACTAGATTGCTAACATTCTATATTTATTACAAAAGTGTGGAACGCCTGATGTCATCTTGATGTAATCAAAACTGTAATACCTAGAGTATTTCCTTTAGAAATTACATATATGAGAGGGTCTTATTTGCATCAAAATTATGGTTAGTGCTCTAAAAAACTAAAATGAGGACATATTTTCTGAGTTTTCAAATAGTGACAAAGAACTTTTAAATTATTTGTAATCTTTATGTTTTTTATCCAGTTGACCACTTGATTAAATGTTGCACCTAGGGGAGAGCATGTGGTGCTACTTCCAGAGCGGCAGACTTTGCAACTGGGGAACCAGGTTGGAGTTACTGCTTCAGCTCAACATTCTGCGATTCTGGTCAAATCACTTAATCTCCCCATGTCTACAACCAAAATGAATTTGATCTTGTGTGATGTAACCAATGCTCATGTAAAGCACTCCAATACCCGACAAGTCTGCACTATATAAAACTGCAAATACACAAAAATAAGTGTTTTGCACACTTCTGTCATTGGGCTACATGTGGGCTACATCTGGGTAATATTTGTGTTGCATTTGGGCTCTTTTGTCTCTGGTGGCCATCTTGGGAGATTGATTTGTTATGAAGTTTCCTAATTTCCTCATTTACTGCAGTCTCCTCAGTAGGAAATGCTTTCAGTTTTTTACTTTGATTTCATCAAGAAGGTATTCAGATATGTCCCACATTTGCCATAAATTCTGAATTTTAGCACTCTAGTTGCTCATTAGATCACTGTAGTAAAGCTACTGCTCACCACGGAAGTCTGCTGCTGGTATTAAAAGTGCATGTTTCAGTCTGCATATCAGAATTTTTTAATGAAATAGAAGAGGATTTGAGAAGTCACTCAAAATGTGCCCTAATTTTTCTTTCTTCAGCACTAATCATAATTTCTATGGCAAAATGAACCCCCTCATTGTGTTCCTTTTTAAATTAAACGTTTTAAGTGTTACCAGTTTATTCCAATCAAGATGGCTTCAGGTGTGCCATACTTTTGTCATAAGTAAGACAGTAAGCGCTCTAGTTGTTCTTAAGAACACTCTGGGACATTCTGTCATTGGGCTATACTAGGTCTACATCTGGGTGATATTTGGGCTACATTTGGGCTCTATTGTCTCTGGTGGCCATCTTGGGAGATTTATTTGTTATGAAGTTTCCTAATTTCCTCATTTACTGCAGTCTCCTCAGTGGGAAACTTTCAGTTTTTTATTTTGGTTCCATCAAGAAGGCATTCAGATGTGTCACACATTTGCCATGAATTCTGAATATTAGCACTCTAGTTGCTCATTAGATCACTGTAGTAAAACTACTGCTCACCAGGGAAGTCTGCTGCTGGTATTCAAAGTGCATGTTTCAGTCTGCATGTCAGAATTTGTTTATGAAATAGAAGAGGATTTGAGAAGTCAAAATGTGTCCTAATTTTTCTTTCTGCAGAACTACTCATAATTTCTATGGCAAAATGAACTCCCTCATTTTGTTCCTTTGTAAATTAAATGTTTTAAGTGTTACCACTTTATTCCAATCAGGATGGCTTCAGGTGTGCTATACTTTTTTCATAAGAAAGACTGTTAGCTAGGCCTGGGCAAAAATTTCGTTCCGTTCGCGGAAATTGCGATAATTTGACATTTTTGCGTTCCGCGGAGAGCGCGAAAATGTCAAAAATTCCGGTTTCCGCAGCTTGGCGATAATTTGTTTCTTGCTCGCGCTGTAAAATAATACATTCTCGCGCGCGCGCGATCGCCTTACCTGAATCCCTGCGTTCGCCGACAAGTTTTCTTGATCCGGTCGCGTTCTCCATGAGATGTTGTATTGTTTTTAGCCATTTGCGCTGTCTCGCGACAGTTCGCGCCCGCAGTGACGTCATGCGTCGCGCGATCACGTCTTTCTTCTCGCGATCATGCACCGCGAGAACAACTCAAAACAAGATGGCCGCGCCCGCAAGCAACCACATGGGTAAGTTGGCGACCCGCAACCATGCAGAAAATCTCGCGAACATGCCGGAAAAAAACTTCCGCATCTTCGCGATATTTCTGCTTGTTTGCGATAATTTTAAACATTCTCGCGATAATTTGCGAAGGTTAATTCCGCAAATTCCGCCCACCCCTACTGTTAGCGCTCTAGTTGTTCGTTAGAACACTCTGGGACATTCTGTCATTGGGCTATACTTGGGCTACATCTGGGTGATATTTGGGCTACATTTGGGCTCTTTTGTCTCTGGTGGCCATTTTGGGAGACTTATTTGTTATGATGTTTCCTAATTTCTTCATTTACTGCAGTCTCCTCAGTAGGAAATACTTTCAGTTTTTTACTTTGGTTCCATCAAGAAGGCATTCAGATGTGTCACACATTTGCCATAAATTCTGAATGTTAGCACTCTAGTTGCTCATTATATCACTGTAGTAAAGCTACTGCTCACCAGGGGACGCTCTTTCAGACCTGGTGGAGATCTATTTACTTGTGCGAGCATGCCGTGAGGAGAACGGCTCTACACACGGGCTCACCTGTTCGCCCCTTGCACCACGGACACCACGAACACTGCTACCATCACTGCCGTGAGGGGAACGGCCCTTGGAAAACTTCAACCCCCAGAGTGCTTAGTCCCGGGCGCCCACTGCTAACGTCATCGCAGCGCCCGGGCTGCATTTAAGCCTCCCAAGCGCCCCGCGGCGCGGGACGCTCTTTCAGACCTGGTGGAGATCTATTTACTTGTGCGAGCACGCCGTGAGGAGAACGGCTCTACACACGGGCTCACCTGTTCGCCCCTTGCACCACGGACACCACGAACACTGCTACCATCACTGCCGTGAGGGGAACGGCCCTTGGAAAACTTCAACTCCCAGAGTGCTTAGTCCCGGGCGCCCACTGCTAACGTCATCGCAGCGCCCGGGCTGCATTTAAGCCTCCCAAGCGCCCCGCGGCGCGGGACGCGCGCGGGCAGCGCCCGGGCGAAGCCCGGGCCAAGGGCGGGCCCGTCCTTGCCCGTCATCGCTAGTCGGAGTCAGGGCAGGGCCACCCCCCTTAACTTGTATGTTCTTTGTATGTTCCTGGATTCTGCTCTTCCACTAGGACTGTTGACTAAGGTACTGTGATTTCTGTTGCCTCTCATTGTGGGAGCATTTTACACTCCTTTGTTCCCTCCTTTCTTAGCTTGTTGACATTAATTCCAACTTCCTTCACGCTGTGTGGGCACCGCCTCATAGAGGGGCGCTTTTCTTCTTCGGTCGAAGCCGCTGCTGGGATAAAACAGGGGTTGAGGGTTGAGGGCTGCGAGCAAGAGGGCTGGGACTCCATTTTCAAGAGGCCCAGGAACCCGTGCCCGCTCCACCTGGGCTGCTCTCCCTCCTTCCCCACCCTCGCCCCCAAAGACCGGGTGAGCAAATACCGGCTTACCTCGTACTCTGTGGGACCTCCTAGCAAACCTGTTATTGTCATCTTGGATTCCTTGAGGTCACTTAACGCAATTTTGCCCACACCTCGCGGAACCCGCAGTCCGGATTCCGCTGTGCAGAGGGGCGCTTTCCTTACTGGACTAAAAGTTGCTGTTGGGGTAAAACAGGGGCTGAGGGCTGCGAGCAAGTGGGCTGTGACTCCATTCTCTAGGAGTCCCAGATACCCGCGCCCGTTCCATCTGGGCTGCTCTCCCTCTCCATCCCAGATCTCTCATTTTAAACTGTTTGATTGTAAGTTATAGTACTATTATTCATTTAGTTGTTTCCTAGAACCCACATGATGTCCTTGCGCTCAGGGAAGGGTAGACAGGTTACTGTAAAAACGAACAATGGGAAAGCCACTGGAACCTTGGACGATTTTATAACTCGGGCAACTGTTATCTTGGAAAAAGAAATAACCCTTACCGAAAAGCGCTTGTCCTTAGATCTAATAACAGGCAAACGCTCATCCCTGGGAGATATTGCCTTTAAAATCACACCCAATAAGGCACCCACTCCCGAGAAAAATGCAGATAGTGCAGATAGCAACCTAGAGGCTAGTCCAAATCTAGTGGCACTCTCTGACTCCCAGATAATCATGATAGCAGACCCAGGGGATTCCCAAATTGAAGCATCCACACCTACTCTTATACCCATTTCATCAGGTACTACGGGGGATAATGCCTTAGACGGCAATTTGAGCAGTAATGGGCCCATCCATATACAAGATCAAGTAGTAGACTGTGAGCGGGAACCAAACAATCTGAACAAACGTAAAAGAGGAGAAAACCATAGAAAAGGAACTAGAACTAAGTCAGCGAAGCCAGCGCCATCTAAAGTCCCGACAAATCTAACCAAACAAAAGGGCACTCACCCAGTTGACGCGGGACAGAAAATCTTCTCATTTAACACCAATAATAATGATCGTCTCTTGGGGGTAATTGAGAAATCGGTTCAGATGCTTTTGCTGCCTGTTTTAGAGAAAATTCAAATTGTTAATCTAAAATTAGACCAATTGGAACACCTTATCTCTCTTAACGCTAACTCCCTTGAAACTCTAGTAACTAAAAACAAATCACTCGAGGCGGGGGGTACTAATAACTATAATAAAAACAGTACTGCCAATAATAGTAATTCAAAGAAAGGGGGAGAGAATAAAAACGCCAGCAAACCACCCGAAACACTTATACCTGTTGACCCTAAGGCTGCATCGGTCCCCTTAGCACGAACAAAACCTGTTCCTTTAGCTCGTACCAAACCTGTAGTGGCGGGCATTGTGGGGCCCCCTAACCAAAATATGGGCAGCACAGTACTAACATCAGAAATTTTTACTTCTAAACAGGGAACTACCCAAGGGTCAAAACAAACATCTTTGCAGGGGCCTGCAGGAAACAATGACAACGAGAGAGCACATAAAAGGAAACCACCACCTGTAAATTTGCCCCCAGATTCAGCTCCTTTTATGGCAATACTCACAGGAGTACCCCCAGTTTTGTTTAATAAAATGGAATCAACCCAGGAATTAAAAAACAAAGTAATATACTGGCTCAATAATAACAGACCACTCCCTCCTGAATCTAAAACAAAAATACTTAGCGTACGCAGAGTTCCCTGGGTGGGCCCAAGTGATAAGGACCTAGAGGGGGATTGTATTCTGATCAACTTCAGTGA
Source organism: Triturus cristatus (assembly GCF_964204655.1). NCBI lineage: Eukaryota > Metazoa > Chordata > Amphibia > Caudata > Salamandridae > Triturus > Triturus cristatus. The sequence continues at coordinate 78,513,421 of NC_140582.1, read as the reverse complement.
TACTTGGGTAAAAAATATCATCTGTGGTAAACCAAGATTTGCTAGAGCCGGGGATATTCAATGTATAGGTCTAGAATATTTTTATCCAAATTTGTATCTTCCTCCCGCGACTTTGCTTTATAAAAACACTGGGCAGACATCAAACAGTGAAACACACCCTGGGTGGGCCCGGAGAAATAGAGCCGATTGGCCAATCCAAAACAACTGGGGCCCTCGGCAACAGTGTGACGGTTTCTTTAGGGGATCAATTTATAACAATAACAACTCCTTGCAAACCCGGCATAATGATCTGAGACCACGATTCCAAGGGGAAGACTATCTAGGACGGTTTCCTAGTAATATCCCCCTAAGAAACCATTTTGATGCACTTGCAGGGTTGGAAGAGATAGACTGACTATCTTTAAGTTCTCCCGGCGACACTAATGCTCTGATATCAGGAGAGTCGAGCCAGAGGGAGAAGGGAGAAAGCTGTGTTGATAACTCACGGGAAAATGTTTTTGTTGGTGACGTTTGTACATCCAACCCCCAAGTCCCTGAGGCTGGCCATACCAAAGAAAGCGATTCAAGTACAATCATCTTAAGGCATAATCCGGAAGCACTAACTGAATTAGGTAGACAAAACAAAAGCGCTGTAAGGATGCGCCTTATTTCCTGGAATATTGCTGGGCTCGCCTCAAGATTGGAGGACGAGGCATGGCTAGATTTTGTGGGTGACTATGACATCCTGTGCTTTCAGGAAACTTGGAGCCGATCCACTCAGAACATCGAGGGCTTTCAAGCTTTTAATACCCTTGCGATACCCTCACAAGCGGGTAGGGCAAAAGGGGGTCTAATGTTGGCAACATCTTTAAAACTATGTAAACCTGTAATTTCTAAGATAGTTGACTCCCCATGGTTTCAAGTGTTAATGTTGGTTAATTTGTTTCCTGAACCATTGCTGCTGATTAATTGGTATTACAACATCTTTGACAACAAAGAGACAAGCGTAATGTTGAATTTGGAGGAGGCCATAGCCAGGGCACGCCTCGAGCAACCCCTACTATTTGTCATCTGGGTGGGAGATTTTAACTGCTCATTATGCACCTACGGGGACTCGAAGGCGTGTGGTTTAAGTGACTCCCATGACCAACCCTTGTTACACTTCAAACACACACCCCAGGGGGACGCTCTAAACAACATCATTATCCTAAATGATCTATGTATAGTGGAACCCTGGGTTGGTCCAAATTCTGCCCCAATACCGACGTTTCAGGGAAGTAGAGGTATGATGAGTTTTATTGATTTTGTAATTGTCTCTAGTGGACACCTCCATCATGTTGACAAGTTGGAAGTAATCGCTAATGCTGCTAGTGACCACAATCCTCTAAATTTATCCTTGCTTTGTCCCGTTAAACCCAAACACTCTGTCTGGGAGCAACCTGTAAAGTATAGTAGGAACAAAGGTATTACACTTAAATGGGGCAAAATAGACGCGGTAGGTCTTGAGGCTGAGATCCTAAATAGATATAGCTCTGAGTACGAGGCATGTTTAACACCTACAACCACACCTGAAAAGGTTATAGGGAATTTTGAATCTTTATGTGGGTATGTAGCCGAACGCCTCACAAAACCAATTGGTAAAAGCAAAATGCTTGGTCCTAGATGGTTTGATGCCGCATGCTCGGCAACACACAGATCCTTGAAAGCGGCATTAAAACAAAAACCCAGGGACATAGAAGTGGTTAGAGCATCTAGACTGGCATATAAAGAAGCCATAAGAACAAGGAAGCTGGACTTAAAAAACCAAGCTTGGGAAGATTTAGAGAAGGCCTCGGAATTGAAGGACAGCAGGCTCTTTTGGGAAGTTATTAATCACCCCCTTTTTACAAGTAATGGCAAGGATAGCATTGTGATGCAGATTGCATGTGAAACATGGGAATCACACTTTGGGAAGATTTTTAACCCACATGGTACTCTATCCAATGAACCATCACTAGGAGACGTTAGGGATTTGGTGGTCTCTCAGTCTTCCTTGTCCTTGAGCGCATCGTTCACCTTACAGGAAGTGGAAGATGCTCTGTCGAAAGGCATACTATTAAAAGCACCCGGCCCTGATCTAGTGCCTTTGGACTTTTTTAAACATAATATTAAGGTTTGGGCCCCCCTGTTATTAAATGTTTTTAGAGCAGTCGTTATTAGCCGTATTCCGGCATCATGGAAGGAGGCAGTAGTGGTGCCAATTTTTAAGAAGGGCGATAGATCAGATCCCCGATGCTATCGCCCAATTTCATTAATTGATGCATCATGTAAGATACTGGGTAGGGTCATTTTAGCTAGATTGGAAACTTGGGCCGATTCGGTGGGCCTTATTGTGGATTCCCAATATGGGTTCAGGAAAGGCAAAGGTACTGTAGAACAGTGCCTGAACCTGGCCCTGATCATAGGCAAATACATGAAGGCAAGGAAATCCTCCATCCACCTTGCCTTCATGGACCTTTCAAGTGCATTTGACACTGTGTGTCGGAGCAAGTTGTGGCAAATGATGGAGGTCATGGGTTTCGAGGAACCCTTGGTCACCTTGCTCCGTAGACTCCATGAATCAACTACTGTAGCCATAAGGTTTGGGCCAGGGGGAGAGAAAACTAAGTCTATCCTCTCAACTGAGGGCGTTCGACAAGGATGCATATTAGCTCCTTTTCTGTTTCTTGTGTACACCAATGGCCTGGAAAAATATCTGTTGGATAACTGTCATGACTTTCCAAAGGTCAACGGCAGGAGCATTCCAATGCTTTCTTACGCCGACGACACGGTACTTATGACACTCACAGGAAACAGTATGCAGCACTGTCTTGATGCCTTTCACAAATTCATGTTGGACCTAGACCTTAAGGTAAACTTTGCCAAATCCTTTGCCATGGTCTGTGGCCCAAAGGGCACTAAAACTAGAAAGTTTGTAGTTAACAACTCTACCATTGAAAAGGTTGAAAACTTTAATTATTTGGGTAACCTTTTTAACAACAAACTAAGTTGGGCCCCGTTAATGCAGACTCGAGTTCAAAGTGCTAGTCGCTCTATAGAGAGTCTGTTCCGTTTCTGTGGCAAACTAGGACAAAAACCTGTCATACATTTAAAAACTTTGTATAAAGCTAAATGTTTGTCGGTTGCTACTTATGGGGCAGGAGTTTGGGGGACTGAAAGCCCTGACTCACTACAGATTATGGAGAATAAATTTTTAAAGCGTGTATTGGCTATCCCATCAGGCTCCTCAAACAGATTTGTCCACAACGAAATAGGTCTAAGTTATGTGAGTGACACCATTCGCCTTTCCCCTTTATTGTTATGGGGCAAAATATGGCAATCAGAGGACTTACAGCTTACTAGAGATATCCTCCGGGATTGTTTAAAATTGGCAAATATGAAACAGATCCCCTGGCTATCTTATGTAAATGAAATGTTTCATAAATTAGGCCTGGGTGACACTTTTGACAACCCCGAAAATATACAGGGAAACATCAAAGCTGTAATTAAAACAACTTATTGGAAATCACCGTTTGTGAATTCCCTGGTTAGCCCTTATGCTCCTAAGGCTACTTTGCTGCACCAGTTTTATTTATCTTTTACAAACCATGTGCAATGGCGATTCTACTTGACAAGGTTTAGGTTACACACCCTGCATTTTCTCTTTGCGTTTCCTAAACAGGGGGGTTGGTGTGAGAGACTGCCCCCCTGTCCTTGTAATGACAAAGATAGCCAAAGCACGATGCATATTGTTCTTTTCTGTTCCCTATATAAGGACCCGAGAATCAGGTTTATTAAGCCGATCCTTAAGGAAAAGCAACCATGCCATTATGTAGAGGGCTATGATTATTTACTATCCCTATCTTCACCTGGTGTTTGCTGTGCAATGCTAAATTTTATACGGGTGTCACTTTTGATCAGGAAACGTTACGGCTAAATCTGGCACCATGAAGCTGACCCTTGATTATCTATATTGTATATTATTGCATCGTGATTTTCTGATTTTCTATTTGTTTTAACCGGCACTTTAATGTATGCCCTGGCATGAAGAACCAATGAAATCATCTAATTTGATTGGAAGTAACAGCTATGGGGTTTTATTTGTGATTATTTTAGCTAGTGAATTTTAACAGTTTAGTGTTATAATTGTAAGAATGTTTTTTAAAAATGATTTTGAAATAATGTTTGTAAATGAAATTGTTTGACTTTTATGATTCCTTTGTTCTGAATCGAATAAAGTTTTGAAATGAAGTGTCACACATTTGCCATAAATTCTGAATGTTAGCACTCTAGTTGCTCATTAGATCACTGTAGTAAAGCTACTGCTGACCAGGGAAGTCTGCTGCTGGTCTTCAAAGTGCATGTTTCAGTCTGCATGTCAGAATTTTTTTATGAAATAGAAGAGAATTTGAGAAGTCAAAATGTGCCCTAATTTTTCTTTCTGCAGCACTAATCATAATTTCTATGGCAAAATGAACCCCCTCATTTTGTTCCTTTGTAAATTAAATGTTTTAAGTGTTACCACTTTATTCCAATCAAGATGGCTTCAGGTGTGCCATACTTTTGTCATAAGTAAGACTGTTAGCGCTCTAGTTGTTCGTTAGAACACTCTGGGACATTCTGTCATTGGGCTATACTTGGGCTACATCTGGGTGATATTTGGGCTACATTTGGGCTCTTTTGTCTCTGGTGGCCATTTTGGGAGACTTATTTGTTATGATGTTTCCTAATTTCCTCATTTACTGCAGTCTCCTCAGTAGGAAATACTTTCAGTTTTTTACTTTGGTTCCATCAAGAAGGCATTCAGATGTGTCACACATTTGCCATAAATTCTGAATGTTAGCACTCTAGTTGCTCATTATATCACTGTAGTAAAGCTACTGCTCACCAGGGAAGTCTGCTACTGGTATTCAAAGTGCATGTTTCAGCCTGCATGTCAGAATTGTTTTATGAAATAGAAGAGAATTTGAGAAGTCAAAATGTGCCCTAATTTTTCTTTCTGCAGCACTAATCATAATTTCTATGGCAAAATGAACCTCCTCATTTTGTTCCTTTGTAAATTAAATGTTTTAAGTGTTACCGCTTTATCCCAATCAAGATGGCTTCGGGTGTGCCATACTTTTGTCACAAGTAAGACTGTTAGCGCTCTAGTTGTTAGTTAGAACACTCTGGGACATTCTGTCATTGGGCTATACTTGGGCTACATCTGGGTGATATTTGGGCTACATTTGGGCTCTTTTGTCTCTGGTGGCCATTTTGGGAGACTTATTTGTTATGATGTTTCCTAATTTCCTCATTTACTACAGTCTCCTCAGTAGGAAATACTTTCAGTTTTTTACTTTGATTCCATCAAGAAGGCATTCAGATGTGTCACACATTTGCCATAAATTCTGAATGTTAGCACTCTAGTTGCTTATTAGATCACTGTAGTAAAGCTGCTGCTCACCAGGGAAGTCTGCTGCTGGTATTGAAAGTGCATGTTTCAGTCTGCATGTCAGAATTTTTTAATGAAATAGAAGAGGATTTGAGAAGTCACTGAAAATATGCCCTATTTTTTCTTTCTGCAGCACTAATCATACTTTCTATGGCAAAATGAACCCCCTCATTTCGTTCATATTTAAATTAAATGTTTTAAGAGTTACCTCTTTATTCCAACCAAGATGGCTTCAGGTGTGCCATACGTTTGTCATAAGTAGGACTGTTAGCGCTCTAGTTGTTCTTTACAACACTCTGGGAAGCTGCAGTAGAACACAAAGGAATCAACTGACAGTCTCTGCCCTTGTTGGATGTACATGTTTTACTGAGAATGTCAGACTTCATTCTCACATGACTGAGAAAGATAATGTGAATTTACAGAAAATATGCTCTCAGTTTAGGTTATAGATCACCTTCCAAACCTCTGTGGGAAAAGCATGAGAAAATAGTTTTTTCTCAAACATGATTCATGATATCACAGCAGAAGGCTTTTTCACATGGTAAAATCACCTTAGAACACACCACAATTCCTAAAATGAGTATCGTACCATCAACAAATGATTTATAATGTAACTAAAGTCTTAAAACCTTCTATTAACTGCAATGCTTTTTAATGAGGTGCTATCATGTATATTGGTCCCAAGATGGCTGCCAACACTTCTTGGATGAAGTGCTGGCTGCCAATCAGATCTCACGATGAGATGAGTGGTTAGGCTCCGCCCAGATATATATGTGATTTTACTTTTGATTCTCTCAGGAACTACTGAACGGATTTACACCATTTAAGCAAAAGGCACGAGTCTGAACTGAGGACTACCTCTTTGCCAAATTTGGTGTAATTCCGTTCAGCACTTCGGGCTGTAGCTGCATCAACAGGTCCTATGGGAAAATGCATGGGGAAAACGCGTTTTGGGACCCCCCTTTTTTCTCGGCCCCGCTTTATGAAACACCGTGAAATTTTCACGATAGGAGCGGACCGGAGCTGGCCAAAAGTTTGGAAACTTTCGCGAAGATTCATCAATCGACGCCAACGTTATTCCAAATAGAATGTTGCGGATTTCCTATGGAAAATAGGTCCTAACTATAACTACCTACTGGCGACTGCCAGTAGGTAATATATATATATCTATATCTACATCTATCTAGATCTATATATATATATCTATATCTATATCTATATATGTATATATATTCACTTAAAAAACCATAGGTTTCACACATGTTATAGTGAGCTGGACATTTCCCTCGTAAAAAACTAATGAAATTCCCCCGTTATAGTTAGTGCAGGCAACTATAACTCACGCGACCGCAATCCTCTGCTGATGACGTCAGATATTACATCACTGTATTTAGACACTTATTTACCCATGTCTTCTTCCATTAATCTTTAGCTATACATATATTACAAATATTTATTTTTCAGAAAGACACATATGTAATCAGTGATGTAATATCTGACGTCATCAGCAGAGGATTGCGGTCGCGTGAGTTATAGTTGCCTGCACTAACTATAACGGGGGAATTTCATTGGTTTTTTACGAGGGAAATGTCCAGCTAACTATAACATGTGTGAAACCTATGGTTTTTTAAGTGAATTTGCAAGGTTTTTTAAATGCTAATCCCTAACTATAACGTGTGTGAAACCTATGGTTTTTAAGTGAATTTGTACGTTTTTTTAAATGCTAAGTTATGTATTTATTAATATTTTTTTTCAGGTTTTTCACGGTGTGCTTCGCGGACCGTGCGCGCGCTGTGGGCGCTCGGTGCGCTTCACGCACTGAACGCCCACGATCCGTTGTGCGTGCCGTCGCGCTTTTTCGAAAAAAAATTTTTTTTCACCCTTGGGGGTCCTTCAGTGACCCCCTGACAAAGGCTAGGGGGTCAGGAACTGTCCACCCTGCCCCCTTTTCACATTCTCCACCTTTGTTTTTCACTGCCTCAGACTGCGAGAGACAAAATGGCGGCCGACACTTCCTGATTTCGACCGATTCGAATGTTTACTGACATCTAACAACCAATCAGAATTGCGCTCGCGCACGTTACCTTGCGCGCAGGGTGCGAGGCTATAGATATGTATGTACTTTTAACTGCAATTTTCTCAGGAACTAATGAACAGATTGACTCCAGATATGCAAAAGGCACATCCCTGACCTGAGGACTACCTCTTTGCCAAATTTAAAGTAATTCTGTTCAGCCGTTTGGGCTGTACCTTGGACTAAAGGTCCCTATGGAAAATTGCATGGGAAAAACGCGTTTTGGGATCCCCCTTTTTTCTCAGCCCCCGCTTGACGAATCCCCCCGAGACTTTCAGGGTAGGAGCGGAGCGGAGCGCCCCACCTATTTTGAAAATTTCGCGAGGATTCATCAATCGGCGCCAAAGTTATTTCAAATAGAATGTTGCGGATTTCCTATGGAAACACAGTCCTAACTATAACTATCTACTGGCAACCACCAGTAGATAACATATATCTATATATATATATATATTATCTACTGGCGGCTGAACAGAATTACTTGAAATTTGGCAGAGAGGTAGTTCTCAGGTCAAGGATGTGCCTTTTGTAGGTCTGGTGTAAATCTGTTCAGTAGGTCCTGAGAAAATAGCATTTAAATCAATATATATATCTGTAAGCGCGCTCCGTGCGCTTACCGTAAGCTTACCGTACGCGTACGGTGCCGTGCGCGAGCTCAATTCTGATTGGTTGTTACATGTCTGTAAACATTCGAATCGGTCGAAATCAGGAAGTGTCGGCCGCCATTTTCTGTCTCTCGCACTGAGAAACAAAGGTGGGGAACGTGAAAAGGGGGCAACGAAGAGAGTTGCAGACCCCCTAGTGTTTGTCAGGGGGTCCAAGAAGGACCCAAAAGTACGAAAAATACATTTAATAATTTTAAAAAAAAATCGCGGAGTGCGCGTACGGTAAGCTTACCGTACGCGCACGGGAAAAAAAAATAAAAAAAAAAAATAAAGAAGTAACAATCACATTTATTAAATAAGTTAAAGGACCCACAAGGGAGAAAAAAAAAAATGTTACTGTGTAGAAAAAGGCGAGGCGCGCACGGCATGGACTGCGGAACTTGGGCGCTCGGTGTGCGAAGCGCACCGAGCGCCCACAGCGCGCGCACCGTGCGCGCAGGGTGTGCGCACAGTGAAAAACCAGAAAAAAAAATAAAAAATAAATACATAACTTAGCATTTAAAAAACCGTACAAATTCACTGAAAAAACCATAGGTTTCACACACGTTATAGTTAGGAATTATCATTTACAAAACCTTGCAAATTCACTTAAAAAACCATAGGTTTCACACATGTTATAGTTAGCTGTACATTTCACTCGTAAAAAACCAATGAAATTCCACGTTATAGTTAGATCAGGTAACTATAACTTGTGCGACCGCAATCCACAATGTGTAATTTCAGATGTCATCATTGATGTCATGAGTGATGTCACTGACCATGTCATGAGTGATGTAATATGTGACGTCATCAGCAGTTTATTGTGAGCGCGCAAGTTATAGTTACCTGATCTAACTATAACGTGGAATTTCATTGGTTTTTTACGAGTGAAATGTACAGCTAACTATAACATGTGTGAAACCTATGGTTTTTTAAGTGAATATATATATATATACCTTGAGAAATTCAGCAGTTATAGTTACATGGGCTAACTATAACTTATGACCCCGCAATGCACTGCCTCTAACCTCACATATTGAATAGCCATCAGTGATATCAGAAGTAATGTCACTGACCATGTCATGAGTGATGTAATATGTGAGGTCATAGGCAGAGTGCATTGCAGAGGCGTAAGATATAATTAGTTCAGGTAACTATAGCTGCTGAATTTCTCTGGTTTTGTATGAGTGAAATCGGAGCCTAACTATAATGTCCCTGTAAGTGTTTCCAATGGCAGGCCCATTTTAGCCCTGGGGATCCTATGCCCTGGTCTTTTTCCATTGTGGGTGGGGGCCCGTGGCCAACATTCCCCAGTCCGATATTGGCCCTGGGGACCCCATCCCCCAGGGCCTGACCTTTTTCAATGGGGAGGGAGAAACTCCATTCCCCCTCCCGGCCCGACCCCAACCACTGTGGCCCAGCCTTAAAAAATGCATTTTCAAAAGGGGAGGGGTCCTAGGGGCCCCTCCCTGGGCCAAATATCATGCCTGGGGACCCCATTCCCTGGGGCCTGGCCTATTTCCAATGGGGTGCATGCTGCCCCCGCTATGGGCTGATTAGAAGTACATTATCAAAAGGGGAGGGAGCCGCGTGGCCCCCTCCCTGGGCCAATTTCGGCACCGGGGACCCCAACTCTTGGGGCCAGTCATGGCACCCAGTGTGCAATGGCACTATAGGGGGATTCTAAAGGCCCCAACGGCCGCTGCCGGCTCCGTGCCTCCTGAGGCAGCCGGCATTGCTCTCATGAACAGGGAGATGCTAAACATACGTCTCCCTGTATGTGAAAGCAATTTGTCTGTTTCCCTGCTCACTTGACGGCAGGAAGGGAAACAGACGAAAGCTCTGCTTCCAGCAAGCAAGAACATTTTCACAGCACTTGCTTGCTGGAAGCAGAGTGTTTGCTGTGACTTGCCGAAAGCGGTTAAAGCTTCTGCCAAGCCACAGCAAACAGCTATGTCCCGGGGTGGACATAGCAGAAGCCAGCCCTTGAGAGTGGCAGTCCCCAGGGCCATCAAAGGCTCCAGGATGGTGCAATGTGGCACCCCTCCATTGCAGTACTTAGCCCCGAGAAGGTCGAGGTGGTCCCTGGAGCTGCGGGGAGCCCGACTTTATAAACATTTGCTCTAGAGAGGTGGCGGTCCCTGGGCACAGGGGTGTCGCGTGGGGACATACTGCATACATAAAAAGAAATGCCCTGGGGAGGTGGAGGTCACCGGGGCTTTTATAAGCCTTAGGAGGTGGGGCCCTGTGCGCCCCCTCCTATTTTTATGGTATGACTCTGGGACTTGGCACACCCGGGGGCTTATTTAAAAGCAAACGTGGGACAGCACTTATTTTTTTTTCTTTATTTTTCCGCGAATTCACGAATATCGAAAACTCACGCCATTGATTTTCTTTACTTTAAATGCTTTTAAGATGTGGTGGAGTCCCAGGGGGACCCCAAGACCAAGGCTTGGGGACTAGGGTATTCCTAGCCTGCCGCCTTTTATTTTTTTTATTTTGTTTTTGACTCAGCTGAAGCCAGGTCCCAATATGGCTGCAAACACTTCCTGGTCGAAGTGTTGCCTGCCAATCAGAGCTCTGCAGTTCCGTGCACAAGCTTGTTATTATTTGCGAAATTGTCGAGGTCACAGATATCACCAACTTTATTCTTTTCAATTTCTCAACAACTTCTGAACAGATTTACACCAAATCACAAAACGCACACCCTGAGTAACTAAATTTACCTTCCTGACAAATTTGGTGTAATTCCATCCAGAGGTTCGGCTGTAGATGTGCTCAAAGTTCCTATGGGAATCAACATGGACAAACACACTTTGATTGAAACCCCTTTTTCTTGGCCCTCGCTTGACTGATAATCCCCAAACTTTTTGTTTGGAAAATTTCATAAAGATTCAACAAACTGTGCCAAAGATATAGGCAAGTCAAAAAAAGCTTTTCCTATGGAAACATGGTCTTAATAACTACCTACTGGCGACTGCCAGTAGGTGATATATATATATATATATATATATATATATATATATATATATATATATATATATATATATATATATATATATATATATATTTGGTGATAGCCAGTAGGCAGTTATAGGTAGGACCAATCTTTCCCATTAACAAAGCGAATTTTGTTCTGCTAATAACTTTGGTGGCGTTTGAAAAATCTTCACATAATTTGCAGAAAAAATGGCCTACTTTGCCTAGTTCTGTATGGAGCCTTTCAGGGTGATTGGTCAAATGGGGGCCAAGAAAAAGAGGGGGTCCCAAAATAATTTTTCCCCATGCAATGTCAATGGGTATTGTGCAATTTCTAGACACTGCTACAGGCTGAACCACTGAACGGATTTACACCAAATTTGGCAGAAAACTAGCTCTTGGTCTAGAAAGAGCCCTTTTGGTAATTTGGTGTAAATCTATTTAGTAGTTATGGAGTTATTAAGAAAATAAATCTTTGTATATCTAGGGATGCAGATCCAATTAAATATTACTTTAAGTTAAAAAAAACATACAAATTCACTGACAAAAACCAAAGGTTACAGGGACGTTATAGTTAGGTTCACAGTGTACCCACTGCAGTTATAGTTATACTTCTAGTTATACTTATCTGAAGAAACTATAACTCGTACCGTTGCGTAACTTTAGCCCATGAGTTTTAGTTTCTTAACATAAGTATAGCTATAAGTATAGGTAAAATTGCAGACTTTTTATGGTTTTGTGTGGGTAAAACGTGAACCTAAATATAACGTCCCTGTAACCTTTGATTTTGTCAGTGAATTTGCATGTTTTTTTTTAAATTAAAGTAATATATAATTGGACCTGTATATATATCCAAATGCAACAATGCCCGTCAGGGTCAAAAAGCATTATGTCCCCTGCTTCCTGGAATAAATGAGTTGCTGCATACCTTTCTTTGGAGTAGCTCGCGATTTTTCCTTTTCACACAAGGAATGAAGGCATTCTGATGGTTGCCAGTGGGCAGTTATAGCTAGGACCATGTTTCCATAGGAAATTGATTTTTTGGAAGGCTAATAATTTTGACGAAATTTCATGAAACCTTTAAAAAAATGTTTCCTCTACCTCAGCTCCTTCCTGGAAAGTTTCAATGTATCTGGCAAGTGGGGGCTGAGGAAAATGGGGGTCTGAAACACATTTCCACATGCAATTCTAATGGGAAAATTGAACGGCAATTCAGAAAAACAGCCAAAAGGAATCACACCACATTTGGCAGAAAGCTAGATCTGTACTGGAAAAGGATGCTTTTGTGATTCTGTGTAAATCTGTTCAGTAGTTCTTGAGAAGTTACGGTTAAAATGTATGTATATTTCATGCTGCAGAGGGAAATGACCCAAACTACGAGATCTGATTGGCTGGCCGTAACCTGAAGAAGAAGTTGTGGCCTCTATTTTAGACTCAGGGGCTCGTTCCCGTGTTCTAGGAAATAAAAAAAAACATATAAGAGAGTAGGGTAGGGGTACTCTGACGACCTGGGCATTGTGGGGGGTCGCAGATGGATCCCCTCTAGGGTCAAATTAAAATAATTATTTTTTGTGGGCAATTATGTAGATCAGGGTGTTGTGTGTCGAGTTAGATACTGTATAAAGGTTTCCCGATTTATGTCCTTATATAGGCACAATTCGCATTGCCCATATCTAGGCATAGAAATCCTACCCTTATTTAGGCATTATCCATACTAACCAAATACAGGCATGGCCACCTACATCCGTTCATCTATGTCACAACGAGTTCTTGGAAAACCAGACTCTTAAGGCTTTAGGACTTCCCCTTGCTTGGATATTGATTTCTCCAAGAACTCATTTATTATGCATGAACATCTATTCCTTAGGGGTTCATTCATGACGTTCTTCTGCCCGACTTTTACGTCAATACTGGCATTCCTAAACACCTTCAAGGAACAAATATACATTCACTTACCATGGCAAACCACGGTTCGGCTGCCTACTTGCACGACGTGGCTCGCCACGGCAAGTTTGGAAGGAGGTCAAGTCCCCGCCTGACGCACTGACTAGATGCTGTCATCCTCCTCGCAGAGAATCCAGCTCCAGTGTTTCTGACTCCTCTTGCGGGGTGTTAGAGATCGAGACTCGGAAAGTGACACTCCGAGAACTCCATCTCCCCAGGTTGTATCTGAAAATAAAGGGGAGGACATTTTGGCCCCCTCCCAGTGTCTCTGCGAGGCCCAGAGGACCCCATCGCCCGAGGCATTACCTGAAATAAAGGGGAGTGTGCATGCGGCCCCCATCCCCGACCCATACTATGGTACCAAGGACCTCATCTCCTGAGTCCTGTTCTTTAACGTTGTACCGGGGAACCCAACCCCAGGGACACCAATGGTTCCATGCCTGTGAGAGCGCAGGAAATGAACTGTTATATGCTCCCACCCAGCAGAGCAGAAATCTTCTTCCACCGGGTTGGAGCACATAAGCTTCTCTCTGCCAGTGCCCTCACAGGCAGGGAAACACAGAATTGCTCCCATCTAGCGGGTTGAAAAGAAAGTTGCTCCCACAAGGTGCTGCACCAGGACTGAGTGCTGGCAGGGAAGGCGGCAGGACTGTGGGAGCTTGGGCTCCTGTCGCATCCTCCAATGTATGAAAATGCTGTGGGGTGCCTCAGGTGGGTACCAGGGTACCCCTTGTGTAGAGAAAACAACATGTTGTCGGCTCTAGTGGGGCTTATGGGGACTGCTTGCAGGGAGTCAGCGAGCGGCAGGGGCAATGGGGCTCCCCTGCAGCCAATATAAAAAAAATAATATGTGGGTGCCCCTGGTGGGCACTGGGACACCCAAAAAGAAATTTAAAAAAGAATAAAGGATGTTAAATGAGCACCAGGAGCTGTTCGTTATTATTCACTGCTCTGGAATGGGGCTCCCCATAGTGCCCAGCCAGATATTTTTTCTCATTTTGTTGGGGACCCCAGTATTGCAAACGGCCAGGAACTTTGTACAATCCCACACTATGCATGGCCAAAGGCCGCACACAGCGTGAGGTTAGGGCACCAGCAGAGGGTTGCCAGGCCCTTCGGCCATGCGCAGTGAGGAGTTGGGCAACAGCAAGAGGCTGGATCCCTCGCCATGCAAATTACATCACTCATGGCATGTTCAATGACATTACTGGTAATTTCACTGCAACATCAGAAATTACATCAATGATGACAACACTGTGCAAGGACAGGGTGTAAGTTATAGTTACTTTAGTGCAAAAGTTATAGTTACTTGATATAACTATAGCTGGTGAATGTTTGTGGTTTTGTTGGTTTAAAGTGGTATGTTTTAACTGGCAATTTCACCTAACTATAATGTCCAATTAACCTTTGATTTTTCAGCAAATTTCTTAGTTGTTTTAAAATGTAAAGTAAGATATAATTACAGTCCAAACTACAATGTCACTTTTTTATTTTTGAACGAACAAGATCTTTTTTGTTCTCATTGGTCATACAGCTCAACCACTGCCTACATCCCTTCGGGCCGGCAGGGCCAAAGTAACAGTGCTAGGTGGTATGTGGGGGGGGGGGGGGGCAAAATACACAGCAAGCCGCCTACAACCCCATAGGGGGCTGGCCGCGTCAGGGGGGCAGCGGTAACGACACAAGGTGACTTAGATCTCGTTTTTTGTTAGTTTTCCTTCTGAAACAAAAATATATAACAGAGACAGAACTAGGGGAGGGGAACCACTATCCTTGAAGTGTGTGCTAGGGTACGTGCGCCAAAATAAATCGTGTTAGTGTACGCCACGGGGATGAAGATTGGGGGCGAGCCGGGAACGTTGTTGCTTGTGCGATCACATTGTGTCTAACATGGTGGGTTTACTCTCCGCCTCAGCGCTAGGGGCGCACCCGGCCAGTGCGAAAGGATAAATGTGATCCACTGGGTGTTGTGGTCAGGGTATCAGAGTGCGTGGGAGCTATTACCTTCCAAAACAGGGTTGGAGGGGGTGGATGGGGGGGGCTCCCTGGGCGGCGACAGTGGCATCACGTGCGTTCCTGTGGGCGGCCAGGCTTGGGTGAATTGAAAGAGTAGTTGGGTCCATTCCATTGCTAGTGGGTACTTTCTCCGCCCTCGCGCCTCCTCCTCCCTGATTGCTTCCTCCTCCGCTGCTGCCCATTTCCTCACCTCTCCCACCCACGCCTCTCTAGTTGGCCCTTTGGGGTCTCGCCATTTCATGGCGATGACCCGTTTAGCTAGCAACAGCGTGAGGGAAGCAAAGCGGGTGCGGGCTTTGAGTGGTTTAGGTTTGCGGAATAATCCCAGGGCCACCGCCTCCCAGGACTGCAGGTCTGGGAGCTTAGTTATCGCAGCGATCGATGTGAGGACGGCCATCCAAAACTGACCCAGTAACGGGCAGCTCCAGAACAAATGCTGGAGCCGGGCATCCGGGGATCGGCAGCGGGGGCACAAGATAGGTACATCCGGATAAATACATTGCAGGCGCGCCGGGGTTTGATACGCCCTATGTAAGATGTTATACTGGACGTTTTTGAAGCGCGCATTACGAGATACCTTCTTGGGGAACTCGAGGGGTTTCTCCCATTCTGTATCATGCAATGGTCTCCCGATGTCCTCCTCCCATTGGGATCGAAGGGTGACCAGTGGTTGATTAAGAAGTTGTCTAATAGCCTTGTACAACCATCGAACGAGGTGGCGACCGGAGCCCATGTGGAGAAGCGCGTGGATGACCGGGTGCGTCTCCGGCTCCCCTTTGGAGAGGTCCGCATAGGGCTGGAAGTGTGCTATCAACTGCCTGTGGAGTAGGAATTGCCCCGGAGGCAGACCATACAAATCCGTGAGTTGAGTAAAGGGCACAAGCTGGTTTTCGGTAAATAGCGCCTCGGCCTCTGTGATGTTGCACGCAGTCCAAGGGCCGAGCTGAGCCACCTGGAAATAGTGCTCCTGACATGGCCAGCCAACCAGGGGCAGCTTGGGAGAGTAGGCCGGCGTGTCGGGCGCCTTTCGA
Organism: Triturus cristatus; assembly: GCF_964204655.1. NCBI lineage: Eukaryota > Metazoa > Chordata > Amphibia > Caudata > Salamandridae > Triturus > Triturus cristatus. Next base: position 78,497,302 of record NC_140582.1, on the reverse strand, counting down.
TGAATCCACAACATGCAGCGTCTGGCCACGGAGACCTGAAGTGGGTAGGTGCGTCGCGGGTTGGAGCCAGGGAGTAGCAGTCGACACAATTCCGGTACGGGGACTTGGCCCTGCTGCGTATAGGTCTCTCTCATGTGGCGGTTAGTTGTCCAGTACGACAGCCATTGAAGCTGCGCCGCCAGAAAGTAGGATTCAAAGGCCGGGGCCCCCAGGCCACCCTCCGTGGTGGGCAGCTGCAGTGTGCGCAGGGCGATCCTAGGCCTGTCGGCCCCCCAGATAAGGGAGCGCAGGAGTGTATCCAGGTCCCGAAAAAAGGATTGAGGTGGGATCACCGGCAGGTTGGCGAAGTAGTAGAGAAGGCGGGGGACCAGTATCATCTTTGCAAGCGCCACTCTACCTATGGGCGCCAGAGGGAGGGCTGTCCAGAATCGCACCACCGATCTAATCCCAGCCAACAGCTCACGATGATTACCATCAAACAGGTCAGCTGGGGAGTGATATAGCCGTCCTCCCAGGTATCGGGGGGCTGCAGCACCCACCGATAGCGTCCTCTCGCCAAGGCGGACCTCCCGCAGCAGGGACCCCAGGCGAAGGGGGTACACGATGGACTTGTCCCAGTTCACCCGCAGCCCCGATGCTGCCACGAAGTCCCGTAGCACCATCCAAACCGCCGCAAGGTCCGCTGTGGCATCTCGGATGTAAAGGAGCAAATCATCCGCGTACAGGGAGACACTGTGTATCCTGTCTGCTATTGGTATGCCCCAGTCAACTCCGCCCTCCCGCAGGCGTATGGCAAGAGGTTCCATCGCGAAAATTAGGGGGGAAAGGTGGCAGCCCTGTCTGGTCCCACGCTCGACTTGTAGTGGCGCGGATATATATTGCCCTATCCTGACGCGGGAGGTAAGATTAGTATAGAGAAGTTGAGTATATCTGAGTAAATTGGGACCTATCCCCGCTTTTCGAAGGACTGCGAATAGATATGGCCATGTGAGAGTGTCAAATGCCTTCTCAAGGTCCAAGATCAGGCACGCTGCATTAGGATATGTGGTAGTCACCTGATCCTGGACATGAAAAAGACGCCGCAGATTTTGGGAGGTACAGCGACCGGGGACAAACCCACATTGATCCATGTGAATCAGGGGTCTAAGGATCCCTTCATAGTGTTCTGCCAGAATTTTCCCCAGTATCTTGCAGTCCGCCGAAAGGAGCGTAATTGGGCGAAAGGATGATAGCGATTGCGGGTCCCTATGCGGCTTCACGAAGGACACAATGATAGACTTGCGGAGAGAGCTAGGTAGTTCTCCTTTCTCAAACGCCGTTGCGTACATCGCGACAAGGCGCGAGGTCAGGAAGGAGGAGAAGGCGCTAAAGTACTCTAGGGGTAGACCGTTCATCTCTGGTGCTTTACGCTGGGCCATGGCCCGGAGAGCCTGCGAGACGTCAGATGCCGAAATCTTCGCTTTCAGACTGGCGTCATCAGCTCTAGGGATGCGTGGAACCTGCAAGGGGTCTAAAAAACGGGGAATGGCTTCCGGGTCGGTCGATTGTGGGTCCCGGTAGACGGTACTGTAGTACTGATAAAAAACCTGGAGGATATCTATTTGGGTCCTGACTATGTCTCCCGAGGGGTTAGTTATCTCCGTGATGGGGTATACGCCCGCATCCTGCTTCACCAGCCAGGCCAGGAGTGTTCCCGCTTTATCTCTATCTCGGTGCACTCTGGCTGCGTAAGCTCTGAAGTTATACTTCTGCAGGGTGGTTAGCACCTCGGTGTATCAGGACCGTGTCGTAGCTACCTGTCGTGCCGACGCCGCATCCCTATCTTCGCGCTGTGTGAGTGTTGCCAGGTGTCGCTCCGTGTCCGTGAGCGATCGCTCCAGTGTGCGCCTTACCCTGCTATTTGTGTGATACACGCGCCTCGCACCACCACCTTGAACGCATCCCACTCCACTAGCCGTGACAAAGCCGTGTCGGTATTATTGGTAAAGTAGTCGTGGATTGTGCGTGCATGGTCATGTTTAAAAGCCGGATCAGTAAGGCAATCCCGTGGGAGGCGCCACGTGGGAACCGGAGGGAGCGGCGGCCTCCAGTGTAACCGTATGACATGCGCATCGTGGTCGGACACTACTCTACCTAGGTAATCTGTCTCATGTATTTTTGGGATGAGCATCGGGGAGCATAAAAACCGGTCCAATCGGACCCGTAAATTATGGGGAATGGAGTGGAAGGAGTACAGCCTGGTGTGAGGATGGTGTGCTCTCCAAGCATCCTCCAACGCCCAATGCGCCACCCACCTGCGGAATTGCTCTGTGTGTTTTGAAGCCGGGGAATGGCGTGGAGGCGGGTGAGATCTATCAAGGGGGAGATCCAGTACTCCGTTATAGTCACCCCCTAGGATCCAGGGAATGGATGGAAATTGTGCCAATACCCCCGTCAAGGCCTCCCAATATCGCTCTTGCTCGGAGTTCGGCGCATAGATGCTGCCCAATAGTATCGCCTGCCCATCCAACACCCCATGTAATAGTGCATATCTCCCGTCTTTGTCTACCACCCTTCGAATTTCCTGAAATGGGGTACCCGGGCGCAGCCAAATGAGCGCCCCCCGCGCGTAAGTAGAAAACGTGGTAGCACATAAGGTTCCCCTCCATTTCGCCTGAAATTTACCCGCTTCTGTGGCCGTGAGATGAGTCTCTTGGAGAAACGCTATGTGCGCACGTTGCCGTTTGATGTATGAGTAAATGGCATAGCGTTTACGCGGTGTATGTATGCCCCTGGTGTTTAGTGTGAGGATGCTAAGTTCCGTGTTGGGCATTGGATGGGGTTCTGGTGAATGCATAGCGGTCTAGTGGCGACGTTCGCAGGGAATGTGATGGTCCCCGGGTGTCCTGGCCCCGACTGAGAGGGTGGTGTGGGGTGGCGCAGGCGTCGCGGTGTCGAGCGTGTTCCTCATACGTGGTTTCCTTAGGGTAGGAGCTGTTATGGGTGGGGGTAAACCAATAAGTAACCAAGACCATGTCCGGGAAACCGTCCCAATACGTGGGACCCATCAGCAGAGCTAATGCGTCCAAACAGTCTCTCCCCAATCTAGGACTCGTAACCATCGGAACAAAAGCAATGAGGGTGATGGGCGCCCCCAGGGCTGGAGCGCGCCGGGCATTCGTAGGAGTGTTATTCGTCGCCTGGCCGAGTGGCCTGCCCAGGTGTAGAGGCACCGGAGCAGTGTGAACCGGTCAGCTCATGTGGGTGCAGAATGTATGTCGTGCGGGTACCTGTGGGTCCATGACTCTTTGGTATAGGTGTTTCTTCAGCCCGTGTCCGACTGTAGCATAGTGTCCGGGACTGTTAGGATGGAGTTCGCGGGGGATCGGGCAGGGGGGCCTCTTCTTCCTCCTCCGAGGTAAAGATATGAGGTGCTCCGTCCAGCACCTCACCGGTAGCATCATGCCCCAACGCCGCCACAGCCTGCATGGCTCTGTTTCTCTCCCTGAGGATCTGATCCGGGCTCGGGGAATGCTCTGTACGTTGGTCACGTAGATCTCGGCCGCTCTGCCATCGCTGGGACCGTGTTCTTCGTGTCTTGCGTCTGCAGGGGCGTAATCCGGCCCGAGGGTGAAGTCTGGCTGGGGCCTCCCGTGGTTCTAGCCTGCAGTGGGGGTCCGCCCAGTCGGTGGCCTCCTCAACAGCCATGAAAAAATTAGTGGTGCCCTCGTGGATGACTTTGAGACGGGCCGGGAACAGCAGTGAGTATGGTATGTTATTGTCCCGCAACCGGCGTTTCACCTCCAGGAATGATGAGCGCTGTTGTTGTACTGCCCTGGCATAGTCGGGGAACACCATAACATGGTTGTTTTCCACTTGAAGAGGGCCCTTGGCCCGGGCCGCTCGGATGGCCGCATCTCTGTCCTGAAAGTGGAGGAACTTGGCGAGCATCGACCGAGGTGGAGCCCCGGGGCGCGGTCCGTCCGATGGTACCCGGTGAGCCCTCTCTATGGTGAAGAAGGCCGTTCGTTCCGTCTGAGGGGTGAAGGATTTGATCCAGGTCTCCATATAGTCCTGTGGTGTCGCCCCTTCAATTCCTTCAGGCAGACCTATCACCCGGATGTTGCATCTGTGGAAGCGTCCCTCCAAATCATCGAGGCGTTCCCCTATGGTGGCCTGTCGATCCTGCAGTGTCCGTACCATAGTCTTGTGGGCTGTCACCACTGGTGTGAGTTCCGAGATCGAGGTCTCCCCATCCTTCACCCGGTCCGCCAGCTTCCGATGGTCATCCCGTAACAGGCTAATGTCTGTGGTGATGGACCCAAGGCGTTCCTCCATAGAGATCCGGGATAGCTCGATGGCCGCTAGCACCTGGTCAAGCTTGGCTGTGATGACTGGGTCCGATTGCGTAGCCGTGGGTATCTCCATCATACTGGCTTGTGGTTGGCGTTCCGGCGCCGTCTCCGGTATCGTGGTCTGCTGCGTCGATCGTGTCTTCCCCATGTCCAATCGGCACCCAGCGATCTCTCGCTGTAAGGGCGTAGCAAGGTGCGGTCGCGAGTCCTCCCCGGGGGCCACCGCCGTCTCCGGTGGTCTGCCGGGCATTCGTTTCGCGTACGGGATACAGTGTGTGCGTATATCCCCTCCTCTGCCCCAGCCGGGGCCGCCTCGCCGGGTTGCCAGTTGCCACGCCGGCGACTCCCCCCGTGGGAGTTATTCAATGGGGAAGCGGGTGCCCGCCCCACGGCGTCTGCCGATCTCTTCCTGCTACCGTCTCCACCTCAGGAACCCCTCTTTACCGGATCCTGGGCAACGCTGGTCCTAGGCGGCGGGGGGGGGGCCGACCCCGACTGCAGGGCGCCCCTCCAAGTATTCTGATGGGATGTCCCCAGGCTCCGAGTACTGTGCGGCTCCTGTCCACCGCGCCCCCATGAGGGGCACCGCCGTGGCCCGTCTTCTCCAGCGCTACCGTGGACTCTGGCCGCAGGTCCCCGGCCCGCCGGCCCCCAGAGGGGGCGATCTGATGATGGCATCCGGCGGCGGGGGCGGGCCCCCCCCCCCGCCTCCACCCCCCTGGGCGACGCGTGCGGACGCCGGACCTGCGGCCCCCTGGCTGGGGTCGGCGCTGTCCCAGTCTCGTGCCCTTCTCTGTGCTTGACTGTGGCCTTAGGCGCGGCGCCGCTGGTGTTGTGCGGTGGCCATGTTAGGGTCAGGCAGGGGGTCTCGCAGTGTCCGGACCTCTCCACGGTCCTCCCGTGGCCCGATGTCACTTGGCCCCCTGTGCCCGTTGCAGCCCCGGGGGGCCGAAACTTCCACTCACCCCTTGTACCTCCTCCGGGGTCGCCCGGGGGCGTCGCTGGTCTGGGGCGCTGAAGGGATCCCCTGCCGGGGCACGAGCAGGTCGGTCTGGGGGGCATCCGCCGCTCCTCCCGGGCTGGGGGGGCATCCTTCCCCGTGTCCGTGCCCTCCGTGGTCGTCTCCAGGGATGGCCGGCGCTGTCGGCTTAATTCTCACACTCCGCCGGGCACTACTTGACGGCCACCGCCATCTTGCCTCGATGGCCTCTGCTGTCTCAGGGGTGATTGGCGCCGCTGGAGCACCTTTCTCGAGAGTAGTGAGTGCCCAGGGCGGCTCCCCGTTGTCCGCCGCTGCTCCGGTGCTGTTATCCGCGCTCACCCCGCCAGGGCGATGCAGCGTGCCGACCTGTGGGCTGCCCGGCCGGGGGGACGGCACCTCCACCTGCCCCTCGCACCTCCTCCGAGGTCACCTGGGGAAGTCGCCGGTCTCGGGCGCTGAAGGGATCCTCTGTTGGGACACGGTCAGGTCGGTCTGGGGGGCATCCGCCTCTCCCCCCGGGCTGGGGGGGCGTCCACCCCCACGTCAGTGCCCCTCGTGGTCGCCTCTAGGGGTGACCGGCGCTGTCGGCTAAATTCTTACGCTCCGCTGGGCACTATCTGACGGTCGCCGCCATCTTGCCTCAATGGCCTCAGTTATCTCTGAGGTGTTTGGTGCCGCTGGAGCACCTCTCCCGGGAGTAGCGAGCGTCCAGGGCGGCTCCCCGTCGTCCGCCTCTGCTCCGGCGCTAATATCTGCGCTTACCCCGCCAGGACAACGCTATGTGTCGGCCTGTGGGCTGCCCGGTCGCGGAGCCCTAGCAGACTGCCTCCGCCATCGTGGCTTGCTTGGCCACACCCCCCAACTACAACGTCACTTAACCTTATGTTTTTTCAGTGAATTTACATATAATGAATTGCTGTTAGGCCACATCACCTCTCTCATATTTTACTAGGAAAGTGATAAAGTGATCCACTTCCACCTAACGTGGCTCATACCTTTTGGAAGCCTTTACCTCAGGTGACATCTGCAATGAAGTATCCCTTTTGATTGACAACATTTGCTTCTATCCACTAATTTCTAGTTCCAGTGTATTATTTTATATGATTTGTAGTGCACTGAATGCGGAAAATATGGCTCTAACAGAAATAAAATGTACAGTAGAGGGTGTAATTCATTAGCTCTTCACAACTGTTCCAATTCCTGGAACACATTATCTCGTTAGTGGAGTACTTCAAACTTGACATTTTTCTGGTTGTAGTGTGATCTCTAGAGATTGCTACAATTCCAATTTTCCTTCACAGCTTAATTGGAGCCAGGATGTGAACATCAACATGTACCATTCAGCCACTTTCACAAATGTTCCCATTACAGTGAATAGGGCTCTGAAGCAGTATATTTACTTTATGTATTACATCACATTCATTCACTCACTCAGTATGATGCCAAATTCTATCATCTGTTGACTTCTGATTTTAAGTGGAGGTTATGTGTACCATGATAGGAATATGGCGTTGCCATTTTTCTCTATTTGGGTTTGCTTTACCAAAGTGATCACTACTCTCAGGCTTTGGTTAATACAAACCTGTAAATATCAGGCATAAACATATTCAAGGCTGTCATATAGGAGGACATCCAGGAACTAGCCTTCTCAGTCAATATGCATAGGGAGCTATTGCAACATTTTGGGGTCCCAGGAGCTCTATCAAAACTGTACTTCTCTGTAGTATTAGGGGTGATGAATATCCGCATGGAAAGAACCAGAATCACAGGAGAAGATTTCCTCGTAAAATAAGTAGGATGTTTATTCATAGAGAAAAAGCCCTGTGGCAATAACATGTCCAGACATAGCGAAGAGCAGCAGGCAACTGCCCTACTTCTAGCAACACAACATCACCCAACATTCTATGCAAAGAACATTCTAAATTCTAACTAGATAGAAAGAAATAAAACACAAATCAAAATACACATGTAGATAAATACCTGTCATGGCGACATACACTTCCATATGTGACTCTTGTCGTGATGTGCATCACAGGACAGGCGCTGTGCGATCTTGGGGGATGCGCTCTGCATAAACCCACATTTATAACCCATGTGCATGTGTGGCGTATCCATGTGCTTTCCATTTGTGCATCCGAATGTGTGTGTGTGCTCTCAACCCTTATTGTTTGTGTGTAGTTGTTGTGTTGATACTATTATGTTATGGTCTGGGTCTGATGAATATACAATCAGGAAATGAGTCATCCAGACTGGGCCTGATGCTTATACCATTAGGAAATGAGTCACCCAGAACAGATCATGGTATGAGCCTGGTGATTATACAATCAAGAAATGAGACACCCAGCCATCAGCCATCTTAATTGGACCAGGACTATAAAGACACTCCCTGCTTGCACCTGGTTGCTAGACAATCAGGAATCGGTGCTGCCTCAGTCGCATCTTCAGACCATCTCTGGTCGCCGTTGTACTTCATGATAACCACATCTAGTGGATCCTGATTCACGAGCCTGCAGAGGACATTGGTGCATCATTCTGTGTCATGAGCCTGCAGTGGACGTCATAATCCTGTTTCACGAGTCTCCAGGGAACGTCAACACGTCATCCTGTGTCACAGACCTGCAATGGACATCGGAGCGTCTGAAACTGTACAGTAAGTCGCGCCACCAGTCATCCACCCCCAAGGGGGCATCTTTAACACCTTACAATAGAATCTCGCCACAGGAGCTCTCAGAAAAGATAACAAGTCAGTACATACAGGATGACAACTGCTAGTACGTATGACACTGCCCTCAGCATCTCATGCCCAGCTTGCGTCATTGTTGAAGGATAGCTGCAAGGGATAGTTGTAGGGTGAACTAACCCAAAGGTTTACCTGGTTCAAGTCTGGAGAGTTCATTATTGTGGGGCATTGCGTAAGGTGGCTTACAGCACTCTCGGTTTGGAGAAGGGTCCCCTTCTTTCAGGCAATTATTCAGTGACTTAACTCAAGGCAACAGCCAGCCATTCATCAGAGCCAAGATCCCAGGCTACCTGCTGATCTGGCTGTGTGAAAATGCAATGCAGATACTGAAGTGAATGTGGTGGGATGTCCAGGGGAGTGCTTGCATTAGGTGTGACGATCTGTGAGTAATTATGTTTATAATATAGTGTGTACCACATCCTCAAAGCCCACCTGTTATTACGTCAAGGGCAATGCCTGCCCGGTAACCACAGACGAGTGTATCCAGTGAGCCAACGGACCAGATCTTGTTTATTTATTATCTTGTCACAATCCCCCATTCCCTTCATTGTGACACTGGCTGGCAGAAATGCGCTCCACATCGCAGTGAGGGGAGTGGTAGGACAAGCACGAACATCGCCCCGCTGGGTTCAGGCTACCTCAGGTTAGTGCATCTGACAACATCACAACCTCTTAGTCTGCTTCAGTCAACAATTACTGCGCATAATCCCAGGTCTGAGCATGAAGTCTGGGGCTCCACTGTCATGAGAAGGATGGCTGCAGATTAGAACCCACCCAAGCATGGCCTTCGTGTGTGGTAAACAGCACTTCCAGGGGATAGCTTTTTAAAGCTGCCTACCTTAATGATTCTCCACCAGCACCAATAAACAACTCAAGCTCTTTCACTACATTTAACCTGTGCAGATATTCAGACCAATCATCCAGCTTCTTACCTTTCCATGCAACCAGCACATCTACCAGACTCAGCAGTCCATCACATGCAGCGAGAACACCTAATACATAGCCCATCCTAATTGCACACCTCATAAGTTATGTGACATGCTTTCATTTCAAAGCATTTATACAGAAACAAACAATAACTGCTATACTTTCCTATCAGCATTCCACAACTACAACGAAACTTCCTTACATGTATTTTTATCTCACCACACATCTATGTCACTAGCAACCCTCCAGAGCTCACTACCCACACGAGCACCACATGCGTGTAAGGATGCCCTGGAATGCCATCTGCCACATGTCCATCACCTGAATTACCTGAGTGGGCAACTCTGACCCCCATCCTCTCCTGCATTGCACCTATCAGATCCGAGCAACCACAACAACCACGACTTCATGCCCTCAAACAACCACTGAAAAAAGAGGTACGCCACCTTCAAAGACAGTGAGTGCAAAAAGCAAATAAAACATCACATGCCACACCTTAGCAAGTGCATGCGTATATCCCCGTTCCAACGTCATTGCAACAAAGAATGCAGGTATCCAACACAACCCAGAAAAAGAAACTGTGGCCCCTGCCTGTCACTGCTTCGAGATTAACCATTCCCTACTTTGCCCTGCAAGTAGGAAACTAAATGAGATCTGGTACACGCTTCTGTCTGGGTATTCGCTTCAGCAGAACAATGATCTTCATGGTTCTCAGAAACTACCACGGTCAACACAGACAAAACAAGCATTTGCAGTGCAATAGGTCTCCCATTTACGCGAGTTTAAGCTATTGGCATTGTAAATGACAATGCCTTTGATGTATGTTTTAAAAACCAAAACTTAAATAAACGGTATTGTCATTTACAATGCCAATAGCTCAAACCGGCGTAAATGCGAGACCTATTGTATTGCAAATGCTTGTTATTTGTGCACTTGTAAAGACAGGGATGGCTCTGACTGATTGGGCAGCTTAGTCCACCAAAACAAAATTTCCCACTAATTGGACTGGGCAACAGGCCCATCAGCCCATGTCCGATTGCCTGCCTTGCCAATCCGAACCTGACCAGTGATAAACAAATGGGCGAGGCTGGACAGGACCGTATCCCGTGTGTGTGTGCCAGCTCTACGCCCCTGCGAAGCGTGCGGTACACCTGCGTGATCTAAACCCGGTGCCTAACGGAGCCTAGAACCTAACACCTATCAGCTTGTGTCTCCAATTAGAGAGCGTGGACGGTGTTAGAAAAATACACGCGCACCAAAAGCAGTTATTTTGACTGCACACGATCCTGAAAGAGATCCGAAGCCCAGTTATAAAAAACAATTGTAAAGCCAGCATTCGTGGAGCTCTGGCTTTCAGAAAATCAGGGGTTGCCTAAAAAAGCCAACAACAAATATAAAAGTAATACGATGAAATCGAAAGAGGAGGCGTTGATCGGATCCAAAATGACGTAATCATATGACGCCCAGAATGCTGTTTGTATGTGGCGGCTCAGTGGCCAAGTGGTAAGGCGTCGGTCTTGTAAACTGAAGATCACGGGTTCGAACCTCAGTGTTGGATTTTTTTCAAAGAGTTAAAACTTGCTAAACGATCCCTTCCTAACAATATGCCAGGGAAATGCTGAAATTCTTACCCCTGAACACTGCAAGGTCGTAGGGTTCGTCGGAATGATCTTATCATAGCCGCTTGGCCTTTAATTCAAACATCGGTGACCACCTAAATCGTTTAAACAAATGATTCTGAAATTTCACACTGGCACAAACCTTACCACACATGTCCTTTACCATGGCTCTCTTTTCCAAATTATTGTTTTTAGGTGTCCTTGCTCAATTGCTATAAGTGAAGTCAAACAAGATCACACGTGGAGCTCACAAATGCGCTCCTGTCTTCTGCAAAGTTTTCACTCGTGGAACATTCAGAGCAGGTGTGGGCAAATCACACAGACGCATGGAGGTGCATACAATGCGTCTATATAATGGTTAGAATACAAAAGTAGCAGAGGGTGAAGGGCATAAACATAAATAGGAACAGACTATGCAAATAAAAGGAAACCGCAGAGTTAACAAAGTAAACGAGGGGAGTAAAGAAAGTGAAATCGCGCCATGCGCGTGCCCTGCTAAGACCTCTGCAGAATAAAAACAAAGCAGCGTGCTCTGCTCCTACAACATACGTGTGCATATGTCCTGTCTGGGCACGTGCACATGCCTTGTCCCGGCAGGCACGCCGAGCGAAGTCAGGGAGGGAACTAAACATGCTTCCCTCCCAATAGAAAGCATGGATTTGACAGGTGCGCCAGTAAGAGGCGTGGGTGGAGCTTCCCCCTCTCTTCGCAAGAAAAGCCACAACGATAGATCTCGCCAGGAGCGAGCGGCGCATGCGCTGCGTCGCTAGGCGAGACCTATGAACGACTATGGAAAGGTAGTCAAATAAAAATGTATTTATGAAAGAGTCTTTAAAATAACCGATTATTTTACTACTTCCTCTTTTAGTATGTGATTTAAATTAGGCAAAACTAGCACATTACTCAATTGCCTACAATGACAACTTAAATCTGTTCTCTTGTGAGGCCTTGCCACCCATAAAATACTGCGACAGTAGATGTCATTTTTGCTAATACCGAACTTGTTACCTTTCAAACTATAACTCCAGTCACATGGTCAGACCACAACTTGCTTGCTTTCCAACATAAAACATCACTAAGCAACTCACCTAAAACTACCTTACATCCATCCACCTATTGACCGTGGAACAAACTCAATTTGGAGCACTTAGAAATACAGTACAAATCTGGAAACAATACATTCTGTTCAAAAACTATATGAGTGGCTACATGAAGCTTTTGACATCCTGATACCACTCAAAACCACACAACAGAACAAAAGAAAAAAAAGCGCCTTGGAGAAACATAGAGATAAAAGACATAAAAAAACAAATTAGAAAGCTGCAACGTACCTGGTTCAAAACAAACGCTAAACAAGACAAACTTCACCTACAGAAGATTAACAGATTATACAAGTCAGCTATCAAAAAAGCTAAGAAACAGTACTTTTCAGACAGAATTCAAAATGCTAAATGTGCAAATAAAGAATTCTATAAAATACTCAATGAATTTCGCAAACCAAATCGCCTGCAAGGAACTCATCCTGCTACTCAAGATTTCACAGAGACAAAATGGCAAATCATTACATCGACAAATCAGACACGTTGGACTCATACTTAAAACAGAGGCAAAGCACCAGCACTAACCCTTTGACAAACCAAACAATACAAGAATACTCTAACCCGGCCTCTCCGTTCCTTCCAACACATCTCACACAATGAATTTATGGACCTGGTCAAGGCAAGCAGGCCTGCCGGCAGCTCTTCTGACCTGTGTCCACCACAAACTTTCAAGACAATTCTTTTAACAACCTCTGCAGCCACTTCAGTAAGAAGAATCATCAACGATTCCTTAACTACCGGAATATTTCCAGAAGAACTCAAAAAGTCATATATATGCCCTTTACTGAAGAAAATACATTTGGACCCACAGAACCCTGACAACTACAGACCCATTACAAATGGATCTTTCCTGGGCAAACTGATAGAAAGAGCAACGTTCGCCCAGATGTCACAATTCATTGAAGAGAATGACATACTTTCAGACTTCCAAACAGGTTTCCATCTGGGAAGAGACACAGAATCTGCCCTCCTTGCCGTCTGGGATGACCTGAAGAACACAGTAGACAGCAACGGGGTTGCTGCGCTTCTCCTCTTGGACCTCTCAGCTGCCTTTGACACGGTTGACCATGACACTCTAAAACAAAGACTCTATGAAGCCAGCATAGAGGGCACTGCTCTAGACTGGATCGCATCCTACCTTAGAAACAGAACTAATGTCATCCCTACCCCACCTTTCTCATCCAAACCATATTCCACAAAAGCAGGGGTCCCTCAAGGCTCTATCATCTCGCCCATGCTTTTCAACATCTATATGAAGTCATTACCAGTACTGATCAATCAATTTCACCTCATGTGCTATAACCATGCAGATGACCCACAAATACTCCTTCAACTGGAATGCCACAAAGACACTGGAAACTCCCCAATTTTCAGTTGTCTCAGAGCCGTGGATCAGTGGATGACCTGGAGCCACCTCAAATTGAATGCTTCCAAAACGGAAATACTCATGTGTGACGATTGGAAACATTATGACCCGCTTTCCGGCTGGCACACGAACTGGGATCACCACCTAAAGTATCAATGGAAGTAAGAAACCTCGAAATGACCATGGACTCCAAGCTGTCGATGAATGCCCAAGTGGACAAACTAGCAAGATCAAGTTTTGTCACTATCCCTCATTTGGGATTTCCACACAAGGTCCAAGCTACCATCTCCCTTGTTCAGTCCAAACTCGATGACGCCAATAGCCTCTACCATGGATCACCTTTAACAACCATGAAAAGACTACAACGGATTCAGAACTCGGCTGCCAGACTACTCTTGCATATCAAACTGAGAGACCACATCTCACCTGCCTTGAAAGCCCTGCATTGGTTACCGGTTGCATGCTGCTTTGTATCACCCACAAAGCAATACATGGAATGGAACTGCTCTTCATCAGGAGTAAAATGATCAAACAGATTCAACAAAGGAACCTCCGCTCTAAAATGGCACCTCGCCTCAAAATCCCAAGATACAAGAAAAAAAACATGGGTGGCACATACTTCTCTGTTCGAGCAGCCAAACTATGGAACTCTTTACCCTTGAACATAAGATCCACTGACAGCCGCCTTATCTTCAGAAAACTGCTCAAGAATTGGCTCTTCCCCACATAAGCACCATACGCAAACAGAAATTTACAGCATAGCCCTCTGTATGTAATCATTTACTTTTACTATTGATATGTACCTTTGTATAAACATATAGAATAAATATGTTTAAAAATATATATATATATATATATATATATATATATATATATATATATATATATATATATATAGATAGATATATTCTTCCATTGTGCATCTATGTACCTTCCATGTACTTGGATCTGTGTGTTTGTTACTTTCCTCCTGAAAAGCATATCCAATGCACTACCCTATTTCTCATCCTGTACCTCTATCAAGATCTTTAATCTACATATACCTACCTCCTTTATGCATCTATATACTTTCAATGTACTTATGGATCTATATATTTATCAATTTCTTCTAATTCAGCATATCCAATGCACTACCCTATTTCTCACCCTATACTTCTCTCAATATATCTTCAAACCCAACTTACTGACTCATCTCAAACCTCTTTCTACTACTCTTTCCAATGCACTACCCTATTTCTCACCCTATATATCTATCAATATATCCTCTACACCCACTCTCTCATTTATCCCAAACCCCATTCACTTCAGTTTAATTTCGAGATCCTTAGCCAACACGTACCTCGTCACGCTTAATTGTTGTGCGCATTCCGGGTCGGAAATACAACCGTAACTGAGGATCCATACAAGGAGATTAGAGCCCTGAAGAATTCGCTGCACACAACAATTAAGCGCGACGAAATATGTGGTGGCTAAGGATCTCAAGATTAAACTAAAGTGACTGTTTCTACGGAGGAACAAGAGTGTTTTTTATTATTGTCAATGATACATAATATACTGACTCCATACACTTGATGGCCATGACACATGCACACACCAGACCACTAACGGAAGAGCCTTCTTTTTAAAATTAATTTTGAAGCGTGTTACTCCTATGTTTTTCCTTTCTACTGCACCAGTCTTTAACAGTGAACGCTAGCACAGGGTTACAAAGCAGGGGGCAAGAGAAGTGTGAATGCTTAACTGGGGCTTGGGGGCACCATCATCACTAGGCCTATCTATTGTTGTATTTGCTATTGTTTTACTATTTATCTTTGCCTTTTTTAATTATAGCACAGACCAGATTCACAACAAGCATCAGAATTCTGCACTCACACTATACACACATAGGTTTAAATTACATGTAGCTTTCTATGGGTTCCTGCACATACATATGCTTAAGTAAAGATTGCAAATATAAATGATTTGGAGTGTACTGCATGCGATTATTACCGAATCCGATAAAATGTGTACGTCAAACCTTCTGAAATGTGCCTGGGAGAAGGTCTTATAAACATCAAGATGAATGAAATACCAGCATTTGTAAAGCGCACAGCTACCTCCGGAGAGGTGTCCCGGTGCTGGGGGCCGTCGGGAAGATTAAGCAAGCTATTGCCCAGAGTCACATGGTGCTGGGCTAATCTGCCACTGGCACCGGGGATCGAACCGTGAACCCTGTGGTCCGGAGTCAGGCACCCTGGCCACTGCGCCACACCTCTTCCACTCAGAAAGCATCAAAATCCACGTTATCAAACTCGAAATAGGTAATTTTTATCACACCCGCTGATTTCAGGTCTCGGGGTATCAGATTTTTTCGTGCGCGATAACTATGGCGCACCCCATTCGGGCACTGGTAATCAAAGCCACAGCAATCATAAAAGAACAGAGTACATGAAGCAAGATACAAATTGCAGAAGATGCACTATACAAATAATAAATACCAATAATAAAAATAAAATGAATAGGACTGCTGTGGATCCTCTAAAGAGTACAAATAAGAGGACCTATGCAAACACATGGTAATCACTCAGCAAACTAATGTATGAAAATCGTGGAATAGAGACTTGTATTGCACAGGAAAAGGTACAGCACAGCTCTGAAACTGCTGGACCATAGGTGAGAAAAGAATTATTAAACAAAAGAAAAAACCTTCATAGTCTTCAAATTCTAACAGATCCCGAGTGTGTCCTGCTGTTTATAAAATGTCAGTGCAGAGTTCCATTGATCATTTATAAAAATAAATAAGCCTTCCCTGCTATTCACTGGCGTCGACTGTCAAGGATGAAAGAGAACACTCCATGCCTGGATGAATTTAATATCACAAATGACAGAACAGAAAGCAAGGGTTAGAGATGACTAATTACATTCTAATGTGGAATTTGTGAGCGCATACAGCAGACACATTCCAATTGAAATCATCATACAAAGTAAGTAATATTGCAACCAAGACTTTTTTGCTTTGTAGCATTTCATTTGTAGATTTTATGGCATGTCACGGAGTCTAACATTATACAAATCTTCTTTATTGCCAGCTCACAGCAGAAACAATTGAAGAATATAGAACTTCAATAACATTCTGTAAAGTCCCCACACACAGTGTCCTCCCTTCTTTGTTGCTGCTGCTCACAAGATAAGTACAGCTATTATAATACCAATACTTGCTATGTGTTATTTAACCTTGAGATATCCTACCCTCTCCTAAAGAAAATAAGAATAATATCCCCTCCTAATCTTGTACTAACACGTTCAACCAGGTTATTGTGTAACTTCCCAATGTCTCCCAATGTCTTTTCCTAACCCTGGGAAGGAGGGTGGTTGTTTTCATATCTAACTTCTCCTCTCTTACAGCATCGGATCAGATGTCCTACCACCTCAATACCCGACACAACTTTTTGGCGTTTTCCCTCGGCTCATTAAGTCCAAGAAATACACCCTCGCTGTGGAACAGTCTTTTCTTTCAAAGACCGGCCTGCGTAATTTGTTGCTGCAGGCCGGCTTTCTTTGAAAAGCCTGAGCCCGCAACCGACTGCCATAGCAGCTGGAGCTTCTTGGAAAAAAGAAACCCGTGAGCCGACTCTACACAAAGACTGGCTCGCGACTTACACCTCCCGCTGAGGCTGTTGAGCTGTGCGTGGCAATTCACCCATAGGCAGCAGTTCGGTGGAGTCATCTTGCGGGCGCGGCCTCTGAAGGGAGTTCGTCTGCATAACAAAGACGACAGAAACCCTCCTCTCACATCAGTGGCTGCCGGCCCATGTAAATAAAGGCAACAGGGCAATGCACAACCATCGTACAGTTTAATAAATTAAAAATAAAACAAAAGATATAAACAGACTGGGGCACAACAATAGAGAAAGGAACTCACAATTAGAGGAAAGACCCTTAGGAGATGATCAGGAATGCTCTGTACATGCTGGGGACCATTTTATGAGATTGGGACACCCTAGAAAATACATTACAGTGGCCATTTTAACTGATTGGTCAAACTGCTTGAATTCTGGCAGTTTTGGTCCAACGAACTGCCAGAGCAGCTGTTTCCTTACACTGAACCTAGTAATCTTAAATAATATTTACCTTCTCCCATGTCCCTTGAACCTTCAGAGAATACTATGGAGGATAGACTGGAAGGACTTATAAATCAGGCACTGGATAAGTTAATGGTGTCACTGGATGAGACAATTAATACAAATCTGGAGGTTCTCTCCAAGAAGGGTGGGACAGTTTCTGTCCCACGACACCCTGAAGGGGCAGATGGGGCGGTTAAGGCCCAGAGGAAAAGGGCTGCAGAGGAAAACCTGACTAAGGGCTTAAAAAAAAAAGCAAAGCCCCATAACAAATGATTTCACGCTTTGGTGGTGACAAGGATGGTGCCTCGGGCACTGCAGATGGGCAAGAAAAGGGCCCAGAAATACCTATTCCCATTGATAGCGATAAAACATTTAAGGATGAAATTAGCCTAATCCTCTGACTCTGATATGGATATTGAGGAGATAGAGGTCAGGAATATGGGTACAACTGATGAGGCATCAAAGGCCTCCGGGTCAAAATTGAGCATTGTGGACCAATTTGGAGAGAGTATGTTTGATCCGCTCAACATCAAACACCCCTTCTCTCGGGAGTGGGCTCCATTGCAGCATATTGCAGAGTACCTTCATTCTGGCTTAGGAAGGAAATCCCAAAAGAGGTCAGGTCCCGTCTTAGATCTGAATGCCCATGCCCCTCCCTCCCGGATAAAGTTGTGTCAACCCCAGAGCTAACCGCAAAGGTGGTGGCGTTTATCGCCAAGGGAGGAAAGGACCATAGGAACGGTATCAATAAAGGCCTCAAGTACTGCAAAGAACATCTACTTGATATTACTGGCCCACTCACAAAAATGTTTGAGACGGCTGAAGTGGCTTATCATGAAGACACCCTCATTGATCCCAAGGAATTGCACAAATGGGCTCAAAGAACCATCTGCCGCTTGGGGAATCCAAATACTGCACTTGCCAATGAGAGAAGGAAAGGCATATTGCTAATAATAGATCCCAAATTGGTTGATCTAGCCACCAGAGAAGGAGGAGCTGCCTCCCAGGATCTACTCTTTAGGGACGACTTTATCAGGGACATGGACAAGTACGTGGGAGTATTGAGCTCGATTCAGAAGTCACAGAAAGACATTAAGAAAGTCTTCCAGGATAGGGTTTGTGGCAGGGGTGGGAGAACACTCAGTCAGTTCCTCGGCTGTGGCCAAAGCTCTTCAAGACCCTTCCTAGAACGTGGCACAAGATTTGCACACCCAAACTTTGCTCCACACTTGTCATTCTACCCACAGAAACAAAGACCTCACAGGAGAGGCTTCAGACGCGAGCGGAGACAGAGGCTTTTCAACAGTAAGAACTATAAAAGACTTTTAAGATATCCCTATAAAGGTGGGATGCAGACTAGCCCAATCTTGTGGAAACTGGTATTTGGTGACTCAGGACCCTTAGGTCCTAGAGACAGTGAAGGGATACAAGATTGAATTTAAAGATACACCACTACAAAGGAAAATTCCCCCAGAAATGATATTATCACTAGAAGATTCTATGTTAGTAACACAAGTGGTCGAGGATTTATTGACCAAAGGGGCAATACAAGAGGGAACAGAGCCAGATTTTATCAGCAATATCTTTCTAGTAGAGAAGAAGGACAAAGGGATGAGACCAGTGATAAACCAAAAAGAGTTAAATGAATGGGTGGTCTACCACCATTCCAAAAAATGGAAGGGATGCACCTCTTCAGAGATGCGCTAAGGAAAGGGGATTGACTAACTCAGTTAGATCTAAAGGATGCATACCTGACCATCCCAATTTGGCCACCACACCAAAAGTTTCTCCAATTCACCTGGATGGGCAGACTTTGGCAATCCTGCAGTCTCCCTCTCGGACGCTCCTTCGCCCCTTGGTGTTTCACCAAGGTTCTTTGTCACGTAGCGGGATGACAGAGGGTGAGAGGGGTGAGACTAATACTTTACTTAGACGATATTCCGATAATGGCACAGTCCAGAGAAGTGGTCTCACGCTACACATATCTTACCATGAGCCTACTAGAACACCTGGGTTTGTCATAAATAGGAAAAAATCTTGCATGGTACCAAACAAGGAAATGTAGTTCGGGGTTTTGTCATGAACACAATAAGGGCAGAATTGAAAATTAACAGGGAAAAAGTTAAGGAAACTTCGCAAACAATTGAGGAAACTCATAGGAAGAAAGAAATTCCCCTTGAGGGCTCTTGCAAGGATCCTAGGCCTTCTGTCCTCAACAATTCAAGCAATCTACCCAGGTCCCTTGTACTATCGGGCACTCCAAAGACTCAAAGCTAATTGTTCTCAAATGCTGTGTCTGGATCTAGATTCAAAGAAGTAACTACTTTGGTGGCTGAGGAACGCAGAAGCATGGAATGGAAGAGCCATTTCTGGGGAATATACATATCTTACCATGAGCCTACTAGTACACCTGGGTTTGTTAAATAGGAAAATATATTGCATGGTACCAAACAAGGAAATGCAGTTCTGGGGTTTTGTCATGAACACAATAAGGGCAGAATTGAAAATTTCCTCAATAATTCAAGCAATCTATCCAGGTCCCTTGTACTACCGGGCACTCCAAAGACTCAAAACCAAAGCATTGAGAACATGACACTATTCTTCTCAAATGCTGTCTCTGGATCCAGATTCAAAGAAGTAACTACTTTGGTGGCTGAGGAACACAGAAGCATGGAATGGCAGAGTCATTTCTGGGGAATATAGTGATAGAATCGGATACAAGTTTAGAGGGATGGGGTGCAAGATGTGGCGACCCATCAGCAGGGGATGCTGGACAGATCAGGAGAAGGAGTTGCACATCAACTGCTTGGAATTACTGGCAGGTTAATTTGCAATTCGCTGCTTCACCAAAGACTAAATGATGTGTTCTGTGATGTTACGCATGGACAATGTGTCTGCGGTCAGATATGTCAACAAAATGGGGGGCTCTCACTCCAAGGGTCTTGCAGATTTAGCCAAGGACTTCTGGAGTTACTGTCTGAGCAAGGGCATTTCAGTAGCAGCGCAGCATATCCCAGGATTGAGCAACAGTGTTGCGGATTGGTTCTCCCGGAATTTCAGAGACTCCAGCAATTGGAGGTTGAACAAGGACTTTTTCCTCAGCATCCAGTCAATATGGGGACCCTTCAGGGTGGATCTCTTTGCGGACATACTGAACACTCAACTATCAAAACTTTTCAGCTGTAGGCCTGACCCTCATGCCTTTCTTCAGAATTGGCAGGGCCTAGCACCTTATGCTTTCCCTCCTTTTGTCATGCTACCAAGAGTACTGTTGCATGTTCACAGGAACACAGAGGTCATGGTAGTGATAACACCAGTTTGGAGGTCGTAGGCCTGGTTCCCAATCCTATTAGAAATTAGCATACAATCTTAATTCCAACTTTCAGGGAAATAATTAGAGGCCCAGAAGGAGAGTCACATCCTCGTGTAGAGCAAGTAGTACTGACGCCAATGGCCTGGAGGATTTCAGGAGACAATGGCAGATCCCAGGCCTTTCGGCAGATGCTTTCAGACTCTTATTGGAGTCATGGGCACCTGGCACAAGGAAAGCATATAGACTGGCTTGGAAAAAATGGGTTTGTTGATGTCTTCGAAGGAACTACAATCCTGTTTCAACTGATTTAGTACACGTAGTTAATTACTTATCTGATTTATGTACATCTGGACTCTCTTATAGAACAGTTAATGGGTACAGATCGGCTATTGCAAAAGATCACTGCCTTGTAGACTGAGTCTCTGTGGGACAAAACTTACTGACTAAAAAAGTCATGCGAAGTTTGCAGGTACTAAAACCCTTCTGCAAAATACGCTGCATTATGGATGTTAGAGATGTCCTACAGGTCTTAATAAGTTGGGGCAAGAATTCTGGGTTATCCCTTAAACATATCTCTTATAAACTCACTGTCTTGCTATGCCTGGTATCTTTTAGACAGACCTCAGACATAAAAGCCTTAGACATCACCAGCAGGGCATACCAACCTGAAGGGGTTTGCTTCTACTTAAAAAGACGAACAAAGACCATGTCAAATTCTGTTTTCTTCCCCTTCTTTACACAGAATGAAAAACTTTGTGTGGTGAAATGCCTGATGGAATGTGAGGGAAGGACTGTGAGTATGAGAGGAAATACAGAACCATTGCTAATATACTATAGATCGCCTCATAGAGCATTGTCTTTTCCCACCTTAGCAAGATGGGTGAATGAAGTAATGAAAGAAGCAGGTGTAGACATTACTATGTTTGGTGTACATTCCCTTAGGGGTGCCTCAGCCTCCAAACCTTTTTTCCTGAGGGGAGGTCTGCAAGATGTCCTCAGGGCTGCTGATTGGTCCATTGAAAGTATGTTTAAAACTTGCTATTTTAAACCTGTTACAAGCGCAAGTGACAATGTGTTAAACGCACATTTAACTTGCATAATGCTAGCTCTGTGTCATGCCACACAAGTTAGATTTTTCACAGCCTGGTGGGCAGAAAATCTGGATTTTATTAAAGACACAGAGGCTAAGATCATCCCTCCACATTGGCACCCTCCCTAATGGAGAAAAGTTATTGATTTTGTATTGTTTTTTTCTTTTCCAGATTAAGAGGTTTTTACTGATGAAAGTTTTCGTTTGGAGGTTACGGATGTTAGAAACTATCTTGTTTGCACGCCAAAGAAGGAAGAACACTGTGTGTGGAGGAACTTTACAGAATGTTATTGAAGTTCTATAGTCTTCAATTGTTCCTGCTGTGAGCTGGCAATAAAGGGGATTTGCATAATCTTAGCCTCCGTGTCTTTAATAAAATCCAGATTTTCTGCCCACCCAGCTGTGAAAAATCAAAATTTTCCCTGTTGGCATCTGAATGTACTAACGACTGATCTTATCTGTCCACATCACCCCATTTTGTTACCTATCCACATTAAAGATGTAATGGGTCGTTTAGACCCCAGTAGACGGCCGACAAGTCAGCAGAGGCTATGACCTCAGCTCCCCTGAGAAGGACTGCCTGCCATATTTAGAGATACTTACCTGGCAGGTGGGGACTCTTTGCCATCAGTGGAGTTGCCACAGTGGTGACTCTGCTGAAGGCACTGAAGCATTGCATGCTCACCCAACAAACCCAACATCGAAAGCAAAAATTTGGAGTGCTAATTTCCTGCCATAGTTTGAACACCAAAAAACTCGAAGAAGTTGTCTATTGAGCCAAAATCCAACTTTTTTTATTGGGTGACACTTTTTATGGATTTCTCTCTGAAAAAACTCATTGCTAACTAAGTACAGCTTTATAGCGCATTATATCTGTCCGTCTCTAGGCTCATTTGATCGCACCTGAGTTGTTAAGGTATGGGCAAATTAGCCTAACTGGCAGATGGAATTACTGGACCCCATCCACTCAGGCAATCACCATGGTTGAGGCTCTGTAACCCCTGTGTGCTGCTGGGCCCCTGGAGCACACATTTGCTACAGGGCCTCAGTCAAGGGGATTGCATCCGTTTACCACTGATGTCCCAGGGCAGTCCTACTGGGGCACCAAGTACACTCCTTTTGCACTTGAAACTCAATGTAGTGAGGCAAGACGTCAAAGGCTTACTCAGGGATGTGGGAGTGAGGTTAGAGACTGAGAACTGAACAAGTCACACAATATGACTCGATAACATATTGTCTAGCAAGGGTTTTTACTTTAACAAGAAGAAGAACTATCACCACAGTTCCATACAATGTGCAAATAGTTTGGTGGATGGCTATTGTGGGTTTTCACTGCTGTTCACAAAACATTTCAACAACTTTTGTTTTTTCAGAAACAAATTCCCAAAGCGAAATACTGTTTCTAAAAAAACCAAATAACTAATGACCCCCACAGCCTAGGAGTTTTTTACCAAGGTGTGGGTGTCAATGTTTTTTTTCCTGTACCTCACCACTACATATTTCCTGGTGGTGCTGGACAGGAAAACATGCTTTACACTTTCATCCTAAATAGTTCAGACTGTGTCCTTCCTCCAACAGCCCCTTGTTTGTTGGGTTGTTGTAGGAAGCTTTCCAACAATGGAGCCAACGGGGACTTCAGCAATAGACAACTTAAGGTCTGTCTGTCTCTAAATAGGAGACAGGACCAAAGGTTGGCCAGACAGGGTACTCCATCGCATTTGCAATAAAGTACCCTGTCTGCTAAACTATAAATTAGGCGCTTGATTCTTAAGCTGTTTAGCTGAAGGAAACTAGAAGCATTCAAGACTGAACTTTTATAGATAGTTTTGCAGTTCACTCATACATCTGAACAGGGAGTTTTTCAGAGCTGAACCTGTAACGAGTTGCACTTCATGATGAAAACAACAATTTATGTCCCAATTTTGATGGCTTTTGCCATTTGCACTTTAAAATAATGAGAAAGCAAATTCTATGATATTCTTGATACAGAACACATACACAAAGGCACATCTTCCCTGTCAGGTTGTCGGAGGAAGCTTTCCATCAATGGAGCCAAAGAGGACTCCGACAACAGAAAACTTAAAGTCTGTTTGTCTCTAAATAAGCAGCCAGACCGAAGGTTTGAAAAATAGGTTACTCTGTCGCATTTATGACGGAGTACCCTGTCTGGCAAACTCTAAATCAGGCCCTTAATTCTTAGGCAGCTTATTTAAAGACAGCTAAAAGCCATTTAAGTGTGAACTTTTCAAGACAGTTCTGCAGTTCACTCTTACATCTAAAAAAAGGAGTTTTTTAGTGCTGAACCTGTAAAGAGTGCACTTCATGACGAAAATAACAATTTATGTTCCAAGGTGTGATATTTTGCGATTTTCATTTTAATATAGAGAGAAAGAAGTTCTATGATATTCTTGATACTGAACACATGAGGTTTTGCTCACCATCCAATATTGTGCAAAAAAAGATGTCTAAAGCCACCCATACTCCAGTCACTCTAGTGCATATACACGTGTGCAAATTGTGTAATCCAGCATTAGGAAGGTGTTAGAACTGGCATCCTTGGCTTGGTTCTCCACTACCTTTATTGCCTTTAAGCTTCCTGTTTTGCTGACTTTGCTTTTGCTGGCTTTAGGACTCTGCACACTTTACCACTCCTAACCAATACTTAAGTGCTTGTGCTCCCTCATTAAAACATAGCAGAATTGGCTTACACCCAATTGGCACATTTAAGTCATTTGTAAGTCCCTAGTAAAGTGGTATATGTACCCAGAGCCCGTAAATTAATGCTACTAGTGGGCCTGCACCACTGATTCTGCCACCCAGTTAAGTGGCCCTTCAAACATGTCTCAGGCCCGCCACTGCACCCTGTATGTGCAGTTTAAAACTGCCATTTCGACCTGGCAAAATAAACCTTTTGTCAGGTCACTACCTCAAGGCCTACCTCTCCCATAGGATAACATTGGAGTTTACTTATTACATTTAATAAACTGTAACTTCGAATTGGTAACAGATAGGCACATCAAGTTTAGTGTCTAAAGAATTGTAATTAAAAGCTCTCTTTAATGGTAAAGTCGTTTTTTAAATTACAATTCTGAAAATCCCACTTTTAGAAAGTTGGCATTTTCTTGTCCTAATCATTTGGTCCCTCCAGCCTGTTCCTGGAGCACATGACTAGGGTGTACCTTGCAGTTGGTCTTTCTGTATTGCTCCCAGTCAGTGAGACAAAGGGAAAATAGGTGTTGGCAGGATGGTCCACTTTGAGTTAACGAGGGGGAGAAGCTGTCACCTACCACACTTGCACATCATCAAGTCAGTGCCTGAGCACTCTCACAAAGGGATTGTAAAAGTCTATTGTGACCCCAGACAAGCTGGGGCCAGAACAAGGAGGAAGGGGATGCTTGACACCTCAGGGCGGAGGAAATCACTACAAGCTTCCTGCACCTCAAGGTGGACACCAGGTATAAATATTGGTCCTCAGACCTCAACTCTTCAGTGCACGTCAGGACCTGTGGAACTCAGTCAGGAAGAAGGACTGCTGTGCTGCTGAAAGGACTGCTACTCTGCTGGACTGCTGTTCCAAAGGACTGGTGCCCTGCTGACCTGCTGCTCTCTTGTCTGGGTGAGAAGGGCTGGACCTGCATCTGTTGAACCCAGGATTCTAGAGTGATCCCAAGGGCTAGTTGGCCTAGCCTCCTCAATAGAGCCTCAGGGACAGAAGGCTTCAATAACCTTGAACCCAGCACCTGAACTCTGCCATCTATGCATCTGACCCTGCCAAGTGGCACCACCTCAGTCCTGGACCCTTGGAAGAGGGCATAAAGGTGCTCTGCCAGCCCAGCTGTGAGTTCAGCAGAACAGAGGCATCTCCTCTGCTGCTTAGCACAACCCTGAGTATAACCAACGTATCGCCTCTGCTGCATGGATTTCCCCCAAGACAATGACTTCACATCACTTCTCGCAGCCTTCCAGAAACCGCTGTTTCGTGATGCATCCTCGATGTAGGCCATCATATCACAAGCCCCTCATCGAAGGCATCCTCAATGACAACACAGGACACTGCATCGCAAGCCCTGCAGCTTCCTTGAAACCAGCCAGTGTGCAACGCATCTCAACACAGGACTTTGCAGTGCAATCTCCTCATTGATGGAATCCTCAATAACAATGCAGTACCTCGCAGTGGAGCATCGCCGCACCTAGGAATCTCTGCTGCACAACGCATCCCCGACACAGGACTCCACAACCAGAATAAGGTACTCTTGTTCAGTGGCCCTAATCGGTCCCTGTAGCTGGCCCGCACTCAATCGCGGTGAGCCTGATCTTGTGACTTTGTCCTGACCAGATATCCACAGTTGGTGCTTTGTGCTATTTGGCGCTATTTCACTTAAATCTTTAAAATTGCACATCTCCAGTTGTACTAATTGGATCTTTGTCATTTTGATCTTGCTTAATTTATTAAGAGGTACTCTATTGTTTTAAACTGGTGTGGAATTTTTCTTGTGTTGAATTTTCACTTTATTACTGTTTGAAGTGCTGCATAAATACTTTACACATTGCCTCTAAGTTAAGCCTGACTGCATTGTGAGAAGCTACCAGTGGGTTAAGCACAGATTAATATGGGGTTTGCTTGTGCCTCACTCTGACAAGGACTGTGGTTCCTGCTTGAGTAGGGTTTCACACCCCTTCAACCAGTAACCCAATTTCTTACAGAAGGACACTGTATCACAGGACAAAAGGCCATCAAATGCAACATTTACATAATTAATTATAAAGCTCAGCTAAAATTGTTGGTTTTATCAAGGCTTGTTAGTATTGGCAGTATTCCTCGAGTAAAAAACAGATAAAACCCATACATGTATTATTCATTATAATCATTCAGTGCAATGACTCAAAAGGTAGTGTGAGAAAAAAGAAAATACTTCTTCCATATATTTGTCAAGCTTAAAACTGAGTGTCTAGTAGTATATGACATATACCCATGACGTCAACCCCTTGAAGGCTGCTTGTCTTAGTAACATACCTGCCTCCAATTCTTATTGATTGAGTATGTGCAAGTTGCTTGGCCCCACTTCCGCTTTCCCAGAAGAAGAGACACACCTCGTCACATCTGCGTTCATCCGAATCTTACAGTATGGTCATCCATTTCTGCTTTAATTTTCAGAATCCTTCTGTGCAATTCCAGATTTCTAGACTCCTTATCTATACTTTTATTTGCTCCTAAGTAAGGATGTTCCCCTTATGAGGGGATCTTAAGGTCCCAAAATGGGGCTGCCTTACCTGTTGCATCTCAGGACTGGTGTGGCTCAACCAAGAATTGGACTGCCATCACACCACTATGGGCATGGTGGCAGTCGAATAGGCCACGTTACCGCGCATGCTTTTTTTTAAAGCATGCCATTACAACGAGATCATTACAATGACCGCGTTGTAACAACGCATGCCATTACTCTGCAAATTGCAACAACTACTTGCTCTAGGGGCGCGCTGGATGTTGGAATAGTATCATTTACTATTCCAACTCCAGTCTGTGCAACAGTAGGGAAGGTGTTGTATTTTAAATCCAACACCTTCTGACTCCTAGAGCAAGTCGTTGTTCCAACTTGCGAAGTAATGGCATGTGTTGTAACAATGCGGTCGTTGTAACGACCACGTTGTAATGGCATGGGGTGTTCCGGTTTTGTAGTAAACAATGTTTACTGTAGCAGACATGTGGCTGCTGCCCCCAACATGAGCTATGGATTCCTTTCGCCTATCCCGAGACTCTCTTGAGGAGTCTAGCCAAAGTACTGGAGAAGAATCTAGGCACTTTATTACCACTTTGCTCTGGACACACGGAAAATAAAGAATACATCTGCAATCAAATTCATTGTATGGGCTACCATTCTAGGAAAGACTCTGGCTTCACAAAGGATGCAAGAACCACTGTGCCTCTCTGATAAAGGCAAATAAATAGAGAAGAAGGACTGGCTGCTTGTGC
This sequence comes from Triturus cristatus, assembly GCF_964204655.1. Classification (NCBI taxonomy): domain Eukaryota; kingdom Metazoa; phylum Chordata; class Amphibia; order Caudata; family Salamandridae; genus Triturus; species Triturus cristatus. Next base: position 78,469,757 of record NC_140582.1, on the reverse strand, counting down.
TGGATTGAACTCCTAAGTCTTGTATTTTAGGGACCTCACAGAATTCCTCCAGAAAAAAAGGAAGAGCATTAGAGTGAAGAATATCTTCACACATCAATACTCTTTCAATGCCGGGAACGCTAGTCCACTGAATCCTCTCTGCACTGTGTGACATTCACACTCGATACCCATCCAGAATCTGAGAAGAGGCTTGCTGCTGTGGCCGGCTCGACAAGTTAGACTGATCAGCTTTTCACCTGCTACTCTACTAGGGAGGACACACATGGATCCTACAGCTGCAAAGCACTGGGAAGGGCACCAGCCATCTACATTGGCCATGTTCCCACCGAGACTTCACCTCATATTCTCTCCATGCTTGTTCTTCAGTCCCTAAGCTTGGTTCTGTGGCACCCAGAGACCATTAAGAGTGAGCCACTGCTCCAGCACCCTCTTTACTCTCACATCCAGACTGTTAATGTTTGTGTTAAGTCTTAAACCACAGCAAAATTGTCGCATTTGTTTCTAATGATCACATATGTCCTCAACTGCCAGGTGGAGAGTATGCATATTAAACCATTTCTCATTCCTTCATTAGAACCTAGCTAACCTGCTATCTGCAACATTTAAGTTTCAAGATCACTTTGGATGTACTTTCTTCGCTGGCCTGGGGGCTAGGCAACATCTCTCACCCCTCACAGTCTCCCATAGAATCAACCACTGTGAATGACCTCAAAATGTCCAACCTACCTTGGATTCACTTATGATATCACACTATACATTTCTATAAGGGCATCAATAGAGGCAACAATGTGTCTGGAAGATGAGACTGCACTCCCACAAAGGAAACCAGATGGGTGAGACCTCATGGGGACAAGCTTCTTTACAGTTTATTGCACTGTTTCACTAACATGCTTCTCAACAGCATAAACAGTACATTTTACTTGTTTGTTTCATAAATGATTTCTCCATTGGTTTTGACTTATTTACCTTATTCCCTTGCTTTGACTCACAAGTACGCATTGTGCCAGATGTTGCATTTCCTTTCATGTATCTGCTGCTTCAACTGGCCCCCAACTAGTTAATCTCTAGATAGAAACAGTCTTTGTCAGTGAGACAGGCTTTCCTTATAGATCCAACACCAGTGTAAAGGACCTGTTGTTGGATGTATAAGGAAAGCCTGATACTGCAATCTAATGTTGTAGGACTGCAGAACTATTGCATATTGCATGATAGACATTATGGTAAGAATGGATCAGTCAAATTAATTTCACCAGCGAGCTAAAAGAACAATGAACTAAAGGGATGTGAGATAACAGGTATTGTTATGTTATGAGGATTTGTATGGCACAGCTTATCACCTATGAGGGTATCCAGGCACTGGAGCAGGAGCATGGGCCCGGCCGACCTCCTAGTTTAACAGCAAGGCCTTCAGCTTTTTGCTGAAGTTGAGGAATAGAGTAGTGGTTCTGATGTGTTGAGGAACTCTGTTCCAGTTTTTGGTGGAGATAAAGGAGAAGGTGCACCCTCCTGTCTTGCTTTTGCGGATGTGTGGGATGTGTGTGAGGAAGAGAGGGGTGGGATATAGCTGTCTGGAGGATTGGCAGAGTTGTAGAAGGTGGTTGAGGGTGGCTGGTCCTGCCAGTGTAGTTCGGGAAGACAGGGAGTGATTTAGGCGCTTATGGGGATGTCTAGGATCAGTCTGATGGCGGTGTTTCGGATGATCTGGAGTCTTTGTATGAGTTGGTTGGAGATGCCGATGAAGAGTGTGTTTCCAAAGTAGAGTTGCTGCGGATAAGGGCTTGGGTGACCGTGCGTCTTGTGTGCATGGGTAGCCATTTGAAGATCTTATGGGGCATTCTAATGATGTGGCAGCAGGATGAGATCATGGCATTGACCTATTTGTTCATCAAGGGTTTGTCTTCAAGGACGGTACCAAGGTTTCTGGCGTGGTCTGTGGGAGTCGGTGTGGGGCCCAGGTCAGGAAGGATGCCTCCAGGAGAAGTCCCAGGGAGAGTTCTTATTTCCAAAGATCAGGATCTCCATTTTATCTGTGTTGAGTTTGAGGGAGTTCTCTCGCATCTAGTTGGCCACGTTGGATATGCAGGTGGTGAAGTTGGTCCCAGTGGTGGTGTTCATGTCGGTGAGTGAGAGGTTGAGCTGAGTGTTGTCAACATATGAGAATGTTGATGCAATGGGTTCTTATGATGTATATATATATGTTAAACAGGGTTAGGCTGAGAAAGACTAGCTTCTTGTGTGTGGGGTGAAAGTGAAGAGTTTGACTCATTGTGTCCTATTGGAGAGGAAGGAGGTGATCCAGCTCAGTGCAGGCCCTTGGATACCTGAGTCTTGGAGTCTGGTGATGAGGGTGTCATGGGAGACGGTGTTGAATGCCGCTGAGAGGTTTTGAAGGATGTGGGCGGTGGTTTCTCTGCTGCCCATGGTAGATCGGATGTCATCTGTTGCTGCCTGGAGGGCCGTTTCCATGCTGTTGTAGCTGGAGACCCTGGTTGTGGAGTCCAGGAGGTGGTGCTGTTCGAGATGGGTGGAGGGAGTTGCTTGCTGATCTTATTCTCTAGGACTTTGGCTGGGAAGGGAAAGTGTGAGATGGGCCTGAAGTTGCTCAGGTCATTTGGTTTGGCCCAGGGTTTCTTCAGGAGAGCTATGACCTCTGTCAGTTTCCAGCTCTTCAGGACGTTTCCGCTGAGTATGGAGGAGTTGATGATGGTGGTGAGGCTGGTGCTGATCTGTGTGCTTCACAGGTTGTACATGTAGTGTGAGCAGGGGTCTGTAGGAGATCCTGAGTGGATGGTCTGCATGGTTCTGGGTATGTCCTCTGTGGTGAGGGCATTCCAGTTTGTTAGGAGGTGGGAGCTCCGGGAGGTGGTGGGTGGTTGTGTGATGATGTCCTCTACGGTGGGTTGGGTGCGAAGCTTGTGTAAATCTTGAGTATTTTGTTGTGGAAAAAGTCAGAAAGTAAATTGTAGGATGATGGTGTTATAGGTTGGTCAGTTCTTTGACGATGTTGAAGAGTTCTGTTCTAGAGTTGGAGCAGGATTCTAGTCTGAGATGAAGGGTGCTTTTCTGGCTTTTTTTAGCTAAGCGTGATATCTTCTAAGTGCGGATTTGTAGGTGTCTCTGGAGGTGTTGTCAAGGCTGGTCCTCCATCTTCTTTCTAGTTGTTTGCAATAGCACTTGGAGTCTTTTAGGCCATCTGTGTACCAGCAAGCTGGAGCACGAATACTGTTATGTCTGATCTTCTTCAAGAGGGCCAGGGTGTTGACAGAATTTGAGATCCAGATGTTGAAGGTGGATAGGTCATTCTGTAAGTCACCTGTGAGGTTAGACTGATTGGATCTGAGAGTCTGGGTCCAGTCTGCTTCTGTTATGATGCTCCATTTGCGGCTAAGGATGGTGGTTGGTTTTGGTTTGCTGGGGCAGGGTGGGGTTGAACTCTAAATCAGGATTACCAATTTTTCATGAATTTTAATAATCATTGAGTACTGATCAACCAAAGAAGAGAGAACAAAACATTCAACAAATGTGATTACCTTTGAGTCAGGTAATGTTAATATCATGGCAAAATGGCAAATTTGGATGGGACCTGGCTGCCTCCGTTGGCCAAAGAGTGAGAGTCAGATTCTCTTCACCATAGCCAAGGTGCACTAATAGAACCAGAATTTAGCAGCAGCCTCTATCTATACTTCCACCAATTTTCATTTGTGGAATTCAGTTATATATTTTTTTAATAACTCTTTTTATTGAGAGCAATCATGCAATGGTACAATAGCATGGTGGAAAAACAACATACAAAAATACTTATATGCATCCGACAAGAGATTGTAATGGCACAGTAAGCAGGCAAAATCACACATACATAGAATTTACACTAGTTGGCTGACATATCGTCATCAAGGGCAGGGTGGGTAGGGAGCAACTGGGGAACACATATATTTCCCCGATATTCATTCCATTTCGCCCATACTTGAGACCATTTCTTTGGACATCCCTTGGATACATAGACTGTTTTTTCTCTAAACATACACCAGTCCACATCTTGTTTCCATGAGGCCAGTGTTGGGACCTTTCTCGCTCCCCATGACCTGGCGATATTGTGTTTAGTTACCATATGTCCCAAGGTCGACCACAGCTTCTCTTTGCTGTTTAGATCGGTCGGTCCCCATATATTAAGTAAACACCTTTTGCCATCCAGGTCAAGTTCGTGACCCAGCACTTCCGACATACATCCTAGCACACTCGTCCAATAAGTGCGAATGATCTGACAGCCCCACAAAATGTGGAAGAACGATCCTTCCCTTCCACATTCTCTCTTACATCCTGCGTCCTCTCCATAAACCATTCGGGCCAGGGCTGTTCGTGAATAGTACGTTGTATGTAGTAGTTTCAATTGTACTATCTTAAGTCTCGATGAGATTGCCACTTCCAGTGGAGATGCAAGGGCTTCCATCCAATCCTCATCATCTAATTCTGACAGGTCTTCTGCCCATTTCTCTCTCAGCTTTATCAGGGGGTCTGTAGCACGGTTAATCAATTTACGATATGTGAGGGAAATTGATTTAGTGGCCATATAGCCATCAATGAGCCTATCTTCTAGTAGTGTTGCCTCAGGTAGCGTTTCTCCCTTTGGGATGTGTTTGTACAAGGTATGTCTCACTTGATAGTATCGAAATATTTCTGAGTCTGTCATATCATATTCCTGTTGTAACGCAGAGAACTCAATTACTTTACCCCCTTTCCATATGTCCCCCACTCTCAACAGCCCTATCAGGTCCCACCTATCAAAGCCCCTAGAATTTCCTAGGGTGCCTAATAAATACGCATCCCACAGGGGTGGCTTGTGTGAGTTTCTTGTGGGCTGTGTGCCAAAGTTGGACTGAATGCGCTGTTGGCCCGGTGAGGTTCAGCTTGGCTGGTCTGGAATAGTGTCTGTGTGTACGACCCTCCAGGCAGCCGCCACCTATCCATTAGGTATCCCGGGTCATTGTAGGGATGATACATACCCTGATTAATTGCGGCCAAGTGCGCCACCCAATAGTACCTCCTAATATCCGGGAACCCTATTCCACCATCATACCAGCTCTGCACCAATTTGGGAGGTGATATTCGAGATGCACCCTCAGCCCACAAAAGGGCTATCTACTCACCTTCGATCGTAGCGAAGTAGGAAGCCGGAAGAAGGGCGGGTGAATTGTGCAGAACATATAAAAAGTGAGGTAGGGACATCATGTTAAAGAGCGCCGTTCTGCCCAGTAGGGAGATCGGAAGGGTCTTCCAGTGCTCCACATCACTCTGAAGCCATCTGAGAGAGAGCAAAATGTTGAGCTCGTAATACTGCTTGGGGTCTTTCGTGATGTAAATGCCGAAGTATTTAAAGCCATCAATCACCTCCGTCACACTACACCCCTTGGGCAGAAGCGGGTGCTTCCCCCTGAGCACATAAATCACCGACTTGGCCCAGTTGATTCCATAACCAGAATACCTGCCAAAGGCAGTGAAGATATCGAAAACTCTACTGATCGAGGCCCACGGTGACGCTAGGTATAAGAGGATGTCATCGGCGTAAAGGGAGATACGGTCCTCCCAGTCTTCCGACCATTGCAGGCCTCGCATTACTGGGTCCCCACTAATCCAGCTCGCCAGGGGCTCCAGTGCCAAGGCGAACAGCAAGGGAGACAGGGGACATCCCTGCCATGTCCCTCTTCCGAGGGTAAAGACATTCGATTTCCTGCTGTTCACAACCACTTGTGCCAGTGGTTCCGAGTACAGGAGTTTCACCCACCCAATATATCCAGGTCCAAATCCTAACTTCTCCAACACCGCAAAGAGGTAGGGCCACTCGATCGTATCATCATCATCATCAAATCTTTATTTCGGTCACTAAGGACCATAAAAGATACAGAAAAAAAAATGCAATATCAATTTCACAATAAGGCAAAGACAGTAGTAAAATCATGAACCGATCTTAAAACATTTTAAAAGTGTGTTGTTATCTAGAGATAAAACGATTACGAATAAACCATGCTGCAGTTAGAAATTTGGCTACTGCACATACAGTGGGGGCAGACAGATCAGATTTTAAAACTCTAAATGCAGGACGATGTTCCCTAAAGCCTAGGTTCCTAAGAAGTGGGACAAGCCAATATTTACGTGGAGTGTTGTATGCAGGGCAGAAAAAAATCATATGTAAATCATCTTCTCGCATAAGAGGGCATACTTGGCAATTAAGAGTGGTCAGCGTTTTATGCCAATGCTCCGTATGGGCCCTCAAAGGGAGTGTTCCATAGCGCCACTGCAGATACAATTTCCGTGTTAGTGGTGGGCTAACATCATCAAGGACCAGTTCCAGATGGTAATGATCCTTGATAGCAAGGAAGTGTCTAGACAGCGAATCTTGGCAGGGGGATTCGATTGCTGCCTGTAGCTTATACTCGCGGTATGCCACCGCCAGCGATCTACGAGAGATCCTGGGACAAGCCCTCCACGGGTCGTGCCACAGCTCCGGTTTCCCCATCCTTTCAAAAGTGTTCTTAATGTACTTAAACCAGAGTATTTGCAGCACCTTTGGAAGGCGCAAGATTTCTTCTAATTCTGCTCTATAGCTAGATAACTCTACAGAACTCCATATTCTACGCCAGTAGGTCAGAGGCTTGAGTCCCAGCTCTTCAGTGATTGGTCTTAGGCCGAGATCCAGTCTCAGCGGGAGCAGCGGGGTGCTTGATGGTAAAGCGGTCAATTGCCTGATAAAGTTGTTCTCGGTTATCTGCAACTTCTGACACGCTGCATGTCCCCATATCTCACCCCCGTAAGTTACTGCACCTCTAGCCTGGGTTTTATAAATATGAAGAGGTGGGCCAAGTGGCTTGTAGGAGGACCTAGATATCATCCTAGATATGCCACCTGTAAGTTGGGCGAGTTTCAAATTTGCTCTCATAATGTGAGTGTCCCAGGTCAAAGATTGGTTCAGGGTGACACCTAGGTATTCAAATGTGGAAACCCGGTCTAGTCTTTCGTGTCCTATCGTAGGGTTTGGGCGGGTTGAAGAGGATGGGTTGAAGGTAATGAACTTGGTTTTAGTCGCGTTCACTTCCAAACCACGAAGCTCACAAAAATTCATAAATCCGTCCAAAATTCTCTGAAGGCCCATCGGGGATTTTGAAAGCAGGAGAGTATCATCCGCAAACATAATTGCGGGTACCCTCCTGCCATTCAACACTGGGGCATCAATATAGCTTAGCCCTGTCAGGAAGTCTATGACACCGTTCACGAAGAGGCAGAACAGGGTCGGTGCCAACACACAACCCTGTCTGACCCCTGTGTCCACGGGAAAACCCTCTGAAAGAGCACCTCCCCTGCCGCACCTCACTTTGGCATAGTTACCCCGATGAAGCCTCATCAACATGGATAGGATGTCACCCGGTACATCTAGATCTTTAAGTACTGCCCATAGTTTGGCGCGGGGCACCAAGTCGAATGCTGCTCGCAGGTCGACAAAGACCGTATACAGCGTCCCTCTGCCCATAGTCACAGTTTTCCAATATAAAATGTTGAATCGGAAAATCTGGTCTATTGTAGAGACACCCTCTCTGAACCCAGCTTGATATGGGCTCAGTATGTCCTTCTCTGCAATCCATACTTGGAGACGGTTCAGTAGCAGTCTCCCAAACAGCTTTTGTGGGACATCTATTAAGCTTATTGGTCTATAATTGGAAGGGAGCAGAGGAGATCCCTTTTTTAATATTGGGACGATCTCTGCTCCCAACCACGTTTTTGGGACCTCCATACCGCCCAAAATGGAGTTAAATAGGCACAGCAAATATGGAGCCCAGACGGCTGGTTCATGTTTAAATAGATCACCAGGCAGACCGTCTAGGCCAGGTGCCTTGCCAGGAGCTAGTCTGTCTATCGCCTCGTGTACCTCCTTTAAAGTAAAGGGATGCCCTTTAATTTCGTCAATTTTAAAATTGGTTAACTTCGGTGAACCAGATGTACTATATAGGGATTTAAAGTGGTTTTGCCATGCAGTGGCTGAGATATTTGGCTCAATTGCATCAGGTTGTGTTTCCGTCCCTGTGTTTACAAGGCGCCAGAATAAGCGGGAGTCTGCACATGCTAATGTGGTTTTGAGTTTCTCCCACTTGTTGTGCTCCCATTCCTTTTGAGCATGGCCAATCATACATTTGTAAGCTGAACGCCTAGCCCTAATTACCTCAATCCCTATGCCCTCTTTGATTGCCGCCAGGAGGTTCGATTTGGCCTTCCGGCATGCACAATTGTACCAGGTGGGACTGGGTGGACGTTTGATAGGTCCTTGCAGTGTTGTAAAGAGGATGTCAGACAGAGCCAGAATTAAGTCTGTGTGGAGTGTTCCCCACTCCGTCCGGTTATCAGGGCAATTATCTCGATCAGTAATTTCCAGAGCTTTTGCGAGTATGGGAATTACCCGGGCATAAAGACTGGGAAGATTGTCTGGATTTAAAAGTAGTCTTTCCCATCTCACTCTCCGTCTATTATTAGCTAGTGTTAGACCCGTCCGAAGGGACGAGGTCTGATCCCTCATGGCCACACTATCGGGAAGAATATATTCTGCTTCCAGGGCGTGATGGTCGCTATCCACACCTGGCAAGACCCTGAAGTCTTTAATAGAAGGCCAGGCTGCTAGGGGAACAAGAATATAGTCCAATTTTGATTCCCTCCCACCCCGGCTATATGTGTATTTTGGTGGGATATCGGATTTTTTCCGGCCATTGCAGGCCCGCAAACCAAATTTTAAGGTTAGTGTTGTAATTTGGACCGCAAGAGGTGTCCATGCTCTTGGGCCGGAAGCCTCCAGAGGGGGTATAGACCAAAGCGCATCTTCCTCGTCGGCCAATCCGTCTAGTGGGCCATGGAGGGGCTCATAGTGACAATTAAGATCACCCCCAATTAAGTAGGGAGTATCTACAGGAATTTCGCTTAGAACTGAGGCGAGATCATCTATGGTACGTGATTCGAGCCCATTAATTACTGGGCGGGAATAAACATTTACCAACATAAGTCTATTAAAGTTTGGCCATTCCAGTAATACCACAAGAATATCCTCCGTGGAGAGTGGGTGTAAAACAGCGCTGCATCCCAAGTCTGCTGCTAACCATGTTGCAAGTCCGCCCGAGGGACGTCCTTTCCCTCCCCATTTCGCCAGCATGGAAAATGACGCGTATCCTGGATACGTCACTTCGTCACAAGCCCAGGTTTCCTGAAACATACAAATGTCTTTACTCTTGACAAATGTGTTCCATTCTGGGCAATGCAGCTTGTTAACGAGGCCCGCCACATTCCATGAGAGCACTTTTAGAACAGGGGAGTTAATACTGCCAGTGAATTCTTCTACAGCTGGGGTACAGCACAGCTCGTGCATTGGGGATGTACTCGTAGAGGGAATAGGGGGTACGGAAGTCACCGCCTCACGTGGCGGGATATCAATATATAAAGAGTAATTAGCTGTCAGGTTCTTGATCTCAACCTTCGCGGAATTAGATTCCTTTGTTAGGGAAAGTGGGACGCATTCCTCTTTACTGCTTGTCCAGAGCAGTCAATCCTCCCAAGCTAAACTCCCAAATCTATTCTGCGTGGGGAAATAGTCAAGGTGTGATAGATCGTTCATATAGTGGATACCCCTTTTCTCATGGCTCCGCCTGCAGCCTCGGCCGCGTACAAGTTCCCAATCACCCTCTCCCTGCACTTGTAGTACGGATGGATAGAAGAAAGATAGTGGTAGGGCTTGGATTGTAGTTCCCCTGTCACAGTAGGGCCAGTTGGTTATGTGGGAGACTGTCCTAGGGTCCCTGAAATTGACCAAGACACAATCTCCCTGGATGGATTTCTTTGCACCGCCCAGCCATGAAGCTCTTCTTACCATCAGAACCTGGCTGCATATACCATCGGGAAGAGGTCTGTTGATTGTGAGCCAATTGATAACCTTATTTTTAAGCGATTCAACTGACTCTTGCGTTGATTCTTTTAAGGCAGGGACACCTGCTAAAATTACTGTAAATGGGCTGGCCTCAGGCGGTAAATTAATAATCGTTTGTTTCCCAATATTGCTGTTAATCAAGCCCTTGATGCCAGGCGCAGACGGGTTCTCTTTTGAACTTCTATTTAGTGCCTGGTCTGTGACTGGTAATTTAAATTGGAGAGGGGGAATGTGGGGTTTTGGGGGAATAATAGGGGGATTCAAGTTTATAGCTGGGAGGGGTATTTTATTCGTCACACCACTCGAGTCAATATCTGGGGCTGTGGCATATTTTGCACAAGGAGATGTTATAAGTGCCAACTCCTTTGCAATGCAATTTAGGGAGGTTTCAATTTTCCCCAGGCGTGCTTCCAGTGGTTTAAGCAGCAGCCTCATCAATTTGTGAATATCAGAGAGTGTGATATCCTCCTCCCCAGAAATTGATCCAGTATTATCAGATTTCTGGGATGATACATTAGATGGCAAGAACCCTTTAGATTGTAGTGGGGTTCGGCGTTTGTTGGTTGTCTCAGGTTTCTGGCTCTGTGGTGCAGTTAGTGATTTGGTGTTTTTACACTTTTTCCCCCGTGACGTCTGGGGCTTCTTACTATTTTTAGGAATAGCTCCTTCTCTCACTCCTGCCATATTAAGATCTGACGACTTAGCCCCTGAACTGTTTTCCTCCCTACCGTGTAAAATAGTATTGGGGCTGGGATTAGAATGAGGGGGCTTTGGTGAGGGAAGAGATAATATGCTAAAATCTACCTGAGATGGAATGGAACAATCAATATTAGAGGCGCCTGCTGTAGTGGGACAAGGTAATCTGACTGTATCGGACATTTCAATTGAGCCCTCTCTCCCCGCCATTGATTGACTGCCATCAAGTCTCTGGGTCGGAGTCCTTGCGGAGGCTAGGGGGCCCAACGATGATCTCCTTACCCATTCAATCTCTTGGGAGATGCGTCGTTCGAGTGTAGTGATGTCCTCAATTAATAAAGAACCAGCTTTGGCGAAATAGCTGTCCAGAGTACATTGGGGCTTCCCAGCGGCCATCAAAGTCTTACTCCGTGTCTCCCTCGAGGCCATTTTCTCAGGCTGCCTTGAAACAGGAATCAGGGGGCACGAGAGGGCAAAGTGGCAGGGGAGCTGACCGAGACCGATCTCGACAGTCCTCGAACGGCCTCAAACGGCCCGCTCTTTGCCCGGTCTTCGCCCCGGTCTGCGTCCCTGGCGCGTCCCGCTGGCGCGTATGGGCGGAGACCCCAATCAATAGGAGGGGTCAGAAAAGGGGGCGTGGCCGGGAAGAATAACCAGGTGTGCCGGCTAAGTTGGTCCCCAAGCACCCTGGGACTCGCAGTCCCGGATTCAGCAGCCTCCGTAGCGGGCCCTCCTCAGTCAGCGCGGCGTCCCCTCAGGCTGGGCAAGACAACAGGACAATGAGCAGCTTCACAAGTTCTCGGTAGGTGAAAGTGTAGCGAGCGGCATCAAATGCCATGGTGGCATCCAAGGACACCACCACCACATCTTCTCTGAGCGTATCTACTCTGCCGAGCACCCCTTGGAGTCGGAGCAGATTCAGGGAGGTATTTCTAGATGGCATGAATCCCGACAGATCCGGATGGACCAGACCGGAGACCACTCCGATCAACCGAGTAGCCAGCAACTTGGCTAGGATCTTCACCTCAGCGTTTAGGAGCGAGATAGGCCTGTAGGAGGAGCATTGATCCCTAGGTTTACTCTCCTTATATATATAACCACCACTGTGGCCAGCAATTGATCTTGGGGAAGCAGACCGGCTTCTAAGCTTTCCTCGTACATAGCCTTGAGATAGGGAGCTATTTTGTCAGGTTGTAGTTTATAGAGTTCTATGGGGAGACCATTGTGGCCCATAGCTTCCCCGTACTGCAAATCTCTGATTGCTCATGCTATTTCATTGTTTGTTAGCTTACTATCGAGGACGTCCCGGTCTACTGCCGACAATACTGGCAGACAAATATCCCTTAATAAGACTCTCAACTCTTCTATTGGATAGTCCGAATGAGATTTACATATCCGGGTATAGTAGTTTGCGAATTCGTCTGCAACTAGTTGCGCATCGGTGATTGTCTCCCCGACTGCAGTAGTGATTTCTGTGACCAGGCGGTTGGCCTGTTAACGTCAGTTTAACCATGCAAGCAATTTACTCTCTCTGTCCCCCACCCCATATAGTCTACTGAGTTTGTCCCTCTGTAATTCTTTAGCCCTGTCTGTCACCATACTTATGTACTCTTCCTTCTTGAGATTGAGGTTATGCACAACTTCTGGATCCCCGGATATCAAAAATTCCCCCTCTAGTGCCAGCATCTCTCCTTCCAGCTGTAGTATAACAGCGTTTCTCTCCTTTTTTGCCCCCGCTATCTGCGATAGTGCCTGTCCAGGCACCACAGTCTTAAAGGCTTCCCAAAGTGTGCAGGCGGATCCCACCGATCCCTCATTCTCCTGGAAATAATGGCGATTGATAACGTGATATTGTGCTTTATATTGGGGTTGAGTAAGTGTCACGGGTTTATAGGCGCCACCCTACCCACTTGGTCATTACTCCTACCCAGATGTGCCCATATTGGAGAGTGGTCAGTAATGCCCCTTGCCATGTGCCTAATTTCTGTTACCTGCCACACATGATCTGCCGGCATGAGAATGTAATCAATACGGAAAGACTATATTGCGCTCCTGAGTGGAATGTAAACTGGGAGTCTCTGGGATGGCAGTTTCACCATACGTCAGCCAGCCCCGTTGCGTCCAAAAAGGTGGAAAGAACAAAATGAGCTGGTCCTAAGTATCTCGGGGGATAACGGTCAAGCCTGCCACATACCACAGAGTTGAAATCCCCTCCAATCAGCAGTTTGCCATTCGGAGACCCCAGCATTGCACTTCCCAAGTCGCAAAATGCCATGGTTTGTAAACCTGGAGGGACATAGACAGATACCAGGGTCAGTATCCCGCACGCCCATCTTTCTGATACAGCCACATATCTGCCTAACTCATCCGTCCAGGTGCGATCTAAGGACTTCGGAAAGGATTCGTGCATCATGATGCCCACCCCTGTGAACCCGAGGTAAATCCAGAATGTGCGACAAGGCGGTAATCATACCTGTCCAACGCTTTACATTTGTTTCCTACGAGATGTGTCTCCTGAAGTAAAACCACGTCTGGGGCGTGACGTTTAACATATTGTAGGACAATTCCCCTCTTTAGTTTGTCACCCAGACCACTGACGTTCCAGGAAAGAAGTTTAAGTTTCTGGTCACCCATAGAATCTCATGCCACCCTTCTCTTCCTTCCCTTTCTCGCCCCTCCCAGATCCCGCCCAGTGACGCTTGCAAGCTCGTGCCTCGATCTGCACTGATATGTCATTTCTGCATACATGTATCACCTGTGTGCCATCTCTCCTAAGTCCTGCTTTACAGTAAACCTGCTGATATCTCAAATGAACAAACGGAACCCTAAACCCCCAACTTCCCTTCTCCCTGCCTCCCTGCACTCTGGGCCAAGAACTGCCCATACCCCAATAGCGCAGAGTGCCCATAGCCCTCGTTTCTAAACTAACTACAAACTCGGGGTGACAAAGCTCTCCCCGCGACAGCCCGCCCGCCACAATATACCCCCTGATTATTCATGAAGACACAGATACATTCAGCGTAAATCACTTAGCGTGCATAGTGTTGTCATGAGCCAACAATTCCATTCCCATGCGACCACCGAAGAAATGGCGCTCACAGTCTCAGTCAGGATCCAAGAGCCAGTTCAAGTTAGAAGGAGGGACCCCCCTCCCCTCATCTCTGAGTATGTTCTTTCACCGGCCTCCAACCCTCCAGTAACTCCTGCAACGCCTCCGGACTACCATGTTTTATTGTCCGCCTCCACACGCAGCTTGGCATTGAATATCGGATCCCTTTATCCCTCAGTTCCTTTTAAACATGCAAAAAGGTTCTCCTCTGTCTCTGCACCGCAATGGTGAAATCCGGAAAAAAGGAAATCTGGCTGTTTTCGAAGTTGAGTGGAGGGCTTGTCCTAGCTGCTTGTAATATGATATCGCGATCTCTGAAATTTAGACGTCTTGCTAGGATTGGACCCGGCTTGGGTCTTCCCCCAGGTACTCTGTGCGCCCTTTCAACCGTAAAGTACTTTGACAGGGTTTCTGGCCGAAGGTGATTCAGTATTAAGTCGTCTACAAATAGATCCACAGCCGAACCCTCCGTTTTCTAGGGAACCCCAAAGATTCTAACATTATTGCGGCGCGGCCTGCCTTCATAGTCGTCCAGCTGGGCTTCCGTACGCTTCTAGGCAAATTGTAGTTCTTTGATCTCCTGTCGCATTTGCTTGGCGTCATCACTTAATTCAGTGGTCACCACTTCTATGGATTTTACTTTGTCACTTGTTTTCTGGAGTTCGGCTCTTAGTAATGTCATCTCGACAGAAATGGTATCCATTCTTTGCTCCAGCAAAGTGTGCACTTCCGCAATGGCTGCCATCACATCTTTAAGTGCCGGTTCACCCATATTCGGAGTTTGTGTCCCCTCCATCTCTCCTCCCCTTGTGGCGTCTGCCTCACTCTGCCTATGCGTTGCATATTTATCCAGCTTAGTTTGGTGTGTGATCTTCTGCCCCTCAGTCCCAGACTGTCAGATTTGGAGTCGAGAGGGTCAGATTCCCCCGTTTGCAACTACAACACTTTAGTCAGGCAAGGTTGGAAAGAAGGAGGCGGAGATGTGTGTCAGCAAGATCGCTCTCCGCTTTCCTCCGTTTATTATTAGTTTAGGCTGTACCTTTTCTTCCCCCCCTCCACACCTCCAAGATGGCCGCTGGTTGGTACATCTTTTCCTCAGTTCACTCTGTGGCCGCGTTGCAGTGTTTCCCTTTTGAATGTAGTGCGCGCGCTGCCAATACGCGGTGCACTTCAACCGTCTTATCCTGCTGAGTGGCGGTGTTCTTTTGAGTTCCGTATTCCCCTCAGGATAATTTCAGTCAGAAGTTGGGAAAATCTAAGTGAGGGTTTTTCTCTCTTTGTGACTTCCTTTAGGCTCCGTGAGTGGAGCGTTAGTTCGTGTAATTTCTTCAGCAGCATTTCCAGAAGAGTAGTTCAGCGAGTATGAGGAGATTTTCCAGGCTACTGAAACTCGACGAATGGACATCGTTCAACTGAAGTAAGGAGGCTTGGCGGCTCGTGAGAGAAAATTACTTCTTGAAAAGTAAGTGAAGCCTCTCTCTCGCATTTGCCTTAGCAGCAACTATCCAGTGTCCTCTTCCAGTGAAAGAGAAGGAGTGAACTCAGTCTTTCTTTATCCATTGCGAGCACAGACTTGTTCCAGTCTTTGTCCAGCTACGTTATCTAGCAGAGTAGCGTTTTTCCCTGACAACATCAGTTCAGCCTCCAGTATAATAAGAAATTCAGAGACTACAAGGCGAACTAGCATCAAGAAGAGACTATTTCAGCGGATCTTAAAAGCGCAGAAGTGTATGCATTTATATATATATATATATATATATATATATATATATATAGGGTATTCACAATTCAGCAACCAATCATCCTTGAGTACAGAATCCTGAAAGCTAATTCAACCAGTCTCATCGCTCCATTTTCAAGTTTGGTGATATATATGTAAAATTCATCACAGAAGGTAGACAGGTATGGTAGCCAGATAAGGTGTGGGTGGGGGAGCCTCTGGAAGCTAGGTATTTACGTGTGAATTTCCATTGCAGGTATTGTCACTGCCATCTGCACAGCACCATCCTCCACTAATGAGGTTCTCGCTGAATGAGAATAGAGAGCAGCTACCCACTGTATCAGGACAGGTATAGTGTAGAAGGTTTTTAATTAGAACTTAGAGAGAGTTAGTGGTTAGAGTTGTTGTTTATTAACTCTCTTTACAGGGTCCAAGACGTAAGAAGTTTCGAGGCCAGTCCAGGAAGAACATACAGTGCAGTCTCTCTTGTCTGTCCAATTCCCCTTTCCCCCTCGCTGCTGCTCGTGAGCCCTGAGTTCGCGGCAGCGGAGTGGGGGAGTGGAGATCTAGCATCTGCTCCTGTGGAAACAAACTTCAGCTTGAGGAACTTGACACAGACATTATTGAACGAGGCATCTGTGCTGCGGCGTGCGTCAGGGGGGGTCACTTGATTGTTGGTTCCCCACACTCTCCAACCGGCTGATCAGTTGTTTCAAGACGTTACTTTTAGTGCCTCAATCCCATGTACACCTTCCCAGTAAGCAGTGAGAAATTAGGTTTGGGGCACCCAGTGTGCACGATGTTTTGAGCTACTCATGCACCCTCTGGCACCTGGATAGTCGCTCACGCACTCTCAGTAAATGGGCTAGTGCGGCCTTGTGTTCCCAGTTCGTGCTCTACCGCTATGCACCAGATTAGGCCGGTTCTTCATCCCACGATGCCTTGGTCCGCCACTCCATCCCCCTTCGCCCAGTCTGTTGTGGTCGCACTTACTTACACGCCGTTCGTAGGATCATCAATCCGGACCGGACAGTCCCCCGGCGCACCACCTGGGCACATCCCGGGTCTCGCTGCTCACATCGTATCTTCCAGTCGCAATGACTCTGTATTGCCCTCACCACGTCTGGCCTCTGGGAGGAGAGGCAGATCTCGGCTCGTTGCCACTCGGGGCCACCCTCAATGGATCTCAGTTGCTATCAGGTGCGGAGCCGCGGCTTCTCCTGGATTGCGCACATCGGTGCCCAGGCAACACAAGCCAAGGGCTCCTCGGGACTGCCCAGCACCAGTCCCACCTCCACTCACGTTTCTCCCAAAGTTCGCGTGAAGTCTCACTCTCACCCCACTGAGGTGAAAACGCCCGTTGTAGGCAAATGGGCCACTACTCTTGTGCCGGCGGGCGCAGCGGCTGCCCCACATTGTCGTCCTTCTTCGGTGCTACCGAACTGAGCGCAGGCCGCTCCAGCAACCTCCTCCTCCAGCAAGTACACATCAGGAAGGGAGGCGAGAGGCGGCACCCCATCGGGTCCGGTCCGATGCTCAGCCTGCGGGCCGCCTGTGGAAAGCACGAGAGGCACCACGATGTCCCCCGGCCGCCTCCCATGGAAGTCGCTGCCGGCTGGTGCCAAACTTGAGCCTGGGGCGTCTCCGGCCCTGTCGGCACCCATTCCGAACAGCACCCAAGCCACGTCCCGGAAATCAATTATATTGCATACCTTGGTAGTTTATCCCTGTTTCTTTTGCATGTGCAAGTTACACCTGGTATTCTGTTTCTAAAGCAATTATTTTATGCATTTGTACTTCATAAAGGCTACACACGGTGGTTCTCCATGTGTCTCACAGAGTGTGTTTGTGTGGATGAGGGGCTATCATTGCTGCTGCTCCTCTCAGTTCTATGCTGGATCTGTGCTTCAGGAAAGATTATGAGTTTTACAGCTCATGCTGTACCTGTGCTTGTCAAGATTGGCATGCATTTTATACATACAAAAGCAAAACGATTGGCTTTATCAGTGGAAAGCTCACAAGGATAACACCAAACCAACTATAATTCCTTACTTAACTACAAGTGTGTGTGTGTGAGTGTGCATGTGTGTGTGTGTGTGTGTGTTTTTGGGGGGGGTTGGTGGGGGTGGTGTGAAAGAGAGGTGTACAGGGAAGCTCGCATTGCTGTTGTCGGTGCTGTACCTGTTCTGTATAAGATCCTGGTGTTTATGTGTGGGAGGGGAGTTGCACTTCTGCTCTTTGTCCTACACCGGTTCTTTGTAAGGGAAACGTGTTGCTGCAGCTCGTGCTGTACCTGCGTTGTGTTTGTTAGTCAAGGTAAATATAATAAACGAAATACTGGTAAATATTTTACGCATAAAACCCCCCAAAAGATTGGTTCTATCAATGCAATGCTCACAAAACTAAAACCTATTCACCTGCAGTTCCTTACTAAACCACAACAGTTTGCAAGCAAATGTTAAATGATGTTAAAAATATTAGAATATTCTACAGATGTCAAGCGCCGTAAAAACAAGTTTTGGCAAAAAGAAATTGAAACCTAAATACGACTATTGATGTGAGTAGTGAAAAGTTGTATTCATATTGAGAGAGACCCATCTATTGGAACAAATTTCCGGAGACTTTTGTTCCAGTTGGCCACCTTAAAGAATGTCTTTGTTCTACGCTATGAAATTCGTTGCCGGAGGGCCATCAGGAAATTAGGTAATTCAATGATGTTTAAACATGCTCGGAAATACATAGTTAGAATACAATGTACCCCTGATAATTTGAATTGTGAAATATTTTTCGAATTCTGGAAACAAGTGGATCCAATTCATTTTTGATTAACTGGTGGCATAGTAAGATGAAACAGGGAAGCCAAGTGCATAGGGCTATATTTTGAAACAAAAACTGTGTGGTGAAATCTGTTTCAGATTACCATTACTGATTTACATAATGCAATGACCGCACATTATTGACAGAGAAGGTGGATTTTCTTTACCTTGTGAGTTTAGGGCCTTATGCGCAAACGTTATTATTGCCCAGGAAAGCTTCACTTATATGCCTCAAAAAACTGATCTATGAATGTTCATTACCTGAGTGATTTCCAGAGCCAGGGTCAGCTGCAGGGTCGGACTGGCACAGAAAAATAGAACTGGGCACCAAAATAAAAGGGCCCCGCATTAGAGAACCAGATAGTTAAAAAGGTGGCACGTGGGCCATGGGTGTTGCTGGGAAGCTCACAGCAACATCCTTTGCACACCTCTTTAACACAGAAAACTGCGTTAAAGGGAACAATATTACAAGGCCACAAAAAGCCATGCAAAGTGGCTTAGTGCTGCCTGGTACATATGGAGCAGACCCCTGCACCACTGGAGAGTCTCAAAAAGTGATGCTCCAGCGGCGCAGCCTCATTCTAAATGAGGCCCTCAGTGTCTTTCAACCCACACCGCCACACTCAAAGGGCATTTTCACACTGGGTGTATCTCAACCCACACCGCTACTCACCTAGGGCATCTTTGTACTGGGTGTCTCTCAACCCACATCGCCACACTTACATGGCATCTTCACACAGGGTATCTTTCAACCTTCATTCCCACACACCGGGAATCTTCGCAGAACTAACAACAACATAGTCACGCAACAGGTCACTCGACATAACACGGTCACCTTTCATGAACAAGAGAACCCTTCCCTCTGGTCTCACATGAGGACCAACCTCACAACACGATCTCACAATAGGACCATAGATACTCAAACACGCACACCCCCAGAACAATTGGCTCAGCTCACATGCTAAAATAATGTTTGGACGCACCTCCCATACACAACACATTAACGCGACCCAACAATTTTAAAACTTGTCAGCATAAGCGTAGCATTGTTTCAAATAAATGAGCTACGAAGCTGGCACCGGCTACCTTTCAGTATCTACGAGAGGTGCAACGTGGTTAAAATGAATATTTTACCAAAGTTTATATATTTTTTTCGCACAATTCCATTAAAAGTACCATCTTCTTTTTTTAAAGGTCTAGACCAGGGGTACTCATAGTACGGCCCGCGGACCGCCAGCGGCCCAGCAAGCATTTCTTGGCGGCCCGCGGACCTTTCAGACATCGTACCTGTGTTTTTTTGTTTTTTTTAACAGTGTCAGCAAACACAGACTCTGCTCTGTGGGGGCCCGGGGATTCAAGCGATAGTCAGAGTGGAGCTGCTGGGGCGCTAGGAGGTGAAATACAACAAAGCCTCGTTATCATGCAAATGGTCTCTTAAAGACCTGTGAAGTACTCGGTGGGGCTGTGTGTGTGCCCTGGAAGGGAAGTTGCCTCAGCTGCCACACAAGCGGAGTGGGGGGGCAGGGGGGAGAGGTGACAAAGAATGACAAGAGAACAGCAGGGTGTGAGAGTCGGGTAAGGGGACAGAGGGTGACAGAGGGCAGTAGGGAGAGACAGAAACAGACAGAGACAGATAGTGATAGAGACTAACAGAGACAGGGACAGACAGAGACAGATAGGCAGTGACAGGGACAGACAGATAGAGGCAGAGACAGACAGAGAGGCAAAGAGACAGACGGAGAGGGAGACGGAGAGGGAGACGGAGAGAGAGAGGGAGACGGGGAGAGAGAGGGAGACGGGGAGAGGGAGGGAGACGGGGAGAGGGAGGGAGACGGGGAGGGAGGGAGAGAGACAGAGAGAGAGGGAGAGAGACAGAGAGGGAGAGAGACGGATAGAAGGAGAGAGGGAGGGAGACGGAGGAGGGAGGGAGATGGAGGAGGGAGGGAGATGGAGGAGGAAGGGAGACGGAGGGAGAGGGAGGGAGACGGAGGAGAGAGGGAGATGGAGGAGGGAGGGAGACGGAGGAGGGAGGGAGACGGAGGGAGAGGGAGGGAGACGGAGGAGGGAGGGAGACGGAGGACGGAGGACGGAGGGAGACGGAGGACGGAGGGAGACGGAGGACGGAGGGAAATGGAGGAGGGAGGGAGACGGAGGAGGGAGGGAGGGAGATAGAGAGAGGGATAGAGAGAGATATGTGTATGCCGGGTCCGGTGGCTCAGTGGACGAAGGCGTCCGCTGCAGGGACCTGTGTTCCACCTCATGGTCACAATTTTTTTTTGTTGCTCTAGCCCCGCCCCCTCCCCCAATGACCCCGCCCCCAAGGTGCGGCCCTCGGCCACAAACCCCACTGTAAATTTGGCCCCCAAGAGAAAGTTTGTGAGTACCCCTGGTCTAGACAGTGTCTTGGGTAGCTTTATCTGGGGATACCGACGGGCTAGAAGAGCTATTCGTCATCTAAAATTATCATATATGCAGGGCGGATTCAACCTCCCTGATTTTAAGTTATACTTCTGGGCAGCATTTACCGGACGGTTACAGAGTCTACTTAGAGGAACCGATACAAATTCCAGTTGGTTTTCAGCTGGCGTGTGGACCAAATACTGGGTTTTTACTATATCAAACATCTGATTCCAACTATTTTAAGTGGGTTTGCTTCAAGGTAATCAGAGACATCACCAAAATATGGCACAAAATCTGCAAATCTTATGTAATAGCCGATTTACACTATTATATGGTGCTATGGGGGAATCCTTTGTTTCCTAATATATTTCACGATCAGATTGGGAAAGAATGGCAATTTAAGGGCATATCACGGATGGGTCAGCTATACGATGATCATGGTTTCCGAACTTTCTCATCTTTAAAAGTAGAATTTGATCTCTTACAAACCTATTTTTCTAAATACCTACAAGTTAGGGACTATTTTACTCGTGGTCGGGGATTATCAGAGTTGTCTAATCCATCCGAGATCTTGTCTACACTTGTTGGTACTAGAGGGCGAGGAGCCATAGGCAAAATATATCAAAAATTCATTGGTGCGGTGGGTGATGATGGTGTACAAATTGCAGCAAAGCTAAGTCAGATTTTTTGCTCTGATATTTCAAGGGAGGAAATACAAGAATCTCTCCAAACTATCGATTTAGCCGTAACATCTGTCAATCTGAAACTACAACAGCATAGAATTATCTTTATGCTCTATTATACCCCTGAGCAAATTTCTAAATGGGTTAACAACTCAACTACTGCTAAAACAAACTGCCCCAAATGTCAGGAATATGCTGCCGACTTACACCACATGTTCTTTACATGCCCTCGGCTGAAGGACTTCTGGTCTAATATTGCTTTGGCTTTGGCAAATTGGGTTGGCTACGACAGTCCGGTTTCAGGGAAAGAGCTGCTGTTGGAGCTATTTTCAGAGTCCCGGTGTCTTACGAAACCTTTAGCCTCTATTATCACTTCTTGTGCTTGTCTGTGTATTGCCCGGTCTTGGATTCATACCATTCCTCCGAGCATTAATGAATTTTGGTCTCTGATGAGGGAGATCTTTGAAATGGAAACTGCATTAGCTAAAGTTAGAGGCCCCCGATCCCTGCTAAAACTTCGCAGGGTTTGGTCCTGTCTTCAATGGGATTAAGGATTGAATGTGTCCTCTTTTCTTCCTTTTTCTTTCTTTTTTTCCTTCCTGCTCCCCTGTTTCTTATTTTTTCTTTTCTTTTTTTCACAATGCTCCTCTGATTTATCATTATTTGAAAATGCTGTTATAAATATTTTTGCTTCTTCTTTTTGTGGCAATATAAAAAAATAAAACAAAAGCATTAAAAATTAATCTCAGCAGAGCAGGCATTGCCAACATAAGCATAACATTGCTCAATTCAAATACAGTATTAAACATTAATCCTAGCAGCAGTCATTGTCATAAAAGAAAATGGCTCATCAAGTGTCTCAACACAACGCTCCTTGCAGATGCTTTATGATGAGCACTGGTTTGCAAGGTGTAAACCTTTAATTCTCCTCAGGATAGCAGTACACATGTTCTGCTGGCTGCAGTGTTATTTAAAGTCTTCATTTCCACTCTTGCTCACATGAGTTCCAACACACGCAGAATCCCCGCTGTGTGCACAGGATGACATACACTGCTTACTCTGAACACTATATGACTGGCACGCAGCTGCCTGTAAGCAGCACACAGCTACACTGGCTCCATTCTGGTCTTTTTCTGTTCCTTGTGATGTCGGTTGATGTGTGATGTGGCAACTCTGCCGGACGCCGCTCACACCCTAGTCTCTTTTTACCTTTTTATGGCGTCAGATAGGGCGTACAATTAGACATCTAAAGTCAGTTCTAGTGACAGCAGGCACACAGCAAAACTGTCCCATGTGCACTCACCATCGGAACAATGCGGCCCATTCCCTTCAATTAAATGCTGGTGTTAAAATGGTCCAAATACGCTGCCAGTTCACTTCAATTGAAAGCTGCTGCCGATTCACTTCAAATTTATTCTAATGTAACACTACCAGTTCATAACAGCTATACACTGCAAGTACACTCCAGTTGAACAGTGTGCGTTGTTGATGTTACGCAGTTGAAAATTAAGAGTACACAGCGCCCTCTCAGTCTGCTGCACACCTTACACTTGCCTGTTCAAATGCCCTAGACTGCAGGCTGTCTGGTGTAGTCAACACTGGTGGTGCTGCCACGCACAATTTAGATTTTTCACAGCCTGCTGGGCAGAAAATCTGGATTTTATTAAAGACACGGAGGCTAATATTATGCAAATTCTCCTTTATTGCCACAGCTCAGCAGTAACAATGAAGAGAACATAGAACTTGTGAACATTCTGTAGAAACAGCATAAAGACCGTGAACACACAGCCATCATCCTTCTTTGTTGCTGCTGCTCACAGAGATAAGTATCTCATTTCACTCGATCTTACTTTCATAAGTATTTATTACTAGCGTTATGATTATTTGTTTGTAACCGTTGTTTGTACATGACTGGGTCCTATTGACCCTATCATGCCTTTCTTCCTATTTCTCTGGACCTCCCTTATGGGCTTTTTTCTCGATCTTCCTCCCCTGTCAATGTCGCTGTTTCAAGACTTTTATGTGTAATTGTTATGATTACGATGCCCATTTTACCCTCTTGCTGCAAGAATTTTACATTTTTAGCACTTTCTCTCGCTTCCCCTTGCGAGTTTCAAATGTTAACCCGAGCGCTCCCTTTCAGGCTTCAAACTCTTTTTCATGGTAATCATCTTAGTTTCTTATGCAGTTCCTCTAGTTTCTCCTCAGTTTCTTGTTCTGCATCCATGGTTTCTTTCCCATCCTTGTCACCAGTGTTGTAAACAAAGTGAAGTGCTTGTGGCAAGTAATTCAGAAGCCAATAGTGTAAGTTATAAGAAGAAGTTTATTAAGACTCAGTTACAGTCAGTTCCAGGTAACTGGTAAGATGGCAAGTAACCAGTTAAGTAGGCCCCTCCAGGAGCAGCATCCCTGCTGCTCAGCCCACGCAGTCCAACTGTTCACTCATCCAAGCACAAACACTCTCAACATTCTAAATGACCTCACACACTGGTTGAGCAGCAAGGAGCAGAGCACTAGGGAAGAATGCATTGCGGAATACACAGGATAGAACTGCCAGTCCGACCCTGGTCCGCTGATGTTTTCTCCTGCAGCTAATCTACCAATGTGCGTTATAGTAAACGCCCTATTCATACCACCTTATCCAAAACACTCTGTGGTTATAGTGTTCCTTTTGATGATCAAATGATAGAAGAGAAGAGTCATCAACCTCCTAGTTTACTCATTTCTTTGCCTACTAAATTACAATAGAACTTACTTAGACCTACGGATGGGGGTGGCAATTTCTCACTCCCCAAAGTTATTGTTACATGGGGTACCGTTAACTTTAGTGGTGCAGAATTTCCAGGGATTGCAAGTGAAAACCCGATGTTAGACTCAGGAGTGTGGAAATCAGTAATTCCGTGCCCAATTCCCCTGCATAGTCCTTACTTCCCCCATAGTCTCCCTTGGAGATTTTAGCTGCTTTCAGCCACCAGAGTCCCCTGGAGAATATTCCTGAGTCTGTGATTTTACTGAGAATCTGGGATTTCCAATGGGTTCTTGCCTAAGGGACAATTCAATAACCTTGTAGCAAGGGCCTTGGTCTCCAGCTATATCTTTGCTTTAGCACTATGGCTACTCCCCAGGGTTTGCTTGATTTTTGTGGGCAGTTGTAGTCTGCTGTATTCCTACTGCTAGGAGGTCATGTGCATCTAGAAGTCTATTAAGAACTTCATTAGGTAATACTTGAGCCTCGACAGACAGGTTTCATTTTATGGCTCCTTTACAAAATAGCATTGGAGTATGCCAGAGGCAAAGCATTTGTATTGCTTTAAATCTGGATACATTGACTACAGTCAATTGAAAGCCTAACTACTAGAAGTGTGCGGAATTCACGTAATTTTCTTTGGTGTAATTTCACAACATTATGGGAGAATCATCAAAATTACACCAGATGTGAATCTGGCATCTAGAGATATATTGTAAAGTGAAATGTGTGATGCAAGGCTGCATTTCATGCTAATCAAAGCACTAAATGTGCTGTGAACCACAGCCACTCGCGTTCTCTTTATTCTCATTGTTCCTGAGCTCCTGTGATAGGACTTTCACCCGAACAAACTTGAAATTATGTGGTATTGAGTAATGGTTGTACAGATCCAGGCTAACCAAAGTAGGCATTACAAGTCCTTTATTGAGAGCACCACATCCACTCAAACATTTTCCTTCAGGTCCTGGCTCAACTGACACTGGTTAGAACTTCCAGTTGGATCAGCACCAAACTAGAACAAAATGACCTCAGCTTACACCCTACGTTCTCCAGATCAGTGTAATGGTTATTACACATCTTCCCCCCAAAAAAACAGTACGTTAAAAAATGCAACCAAACAACATAGCAAAATCAACTTAATAAGTTTCAGATTGGTGCAACCAAAAAAAATAATCAATATACTCATTACATATTATCCTTGCAAGGCACAACTCTGTTGAGATTCTACATCCTCCCATCTTCTACTTTGATATCCTTGCGAAGTACTTTCAAAACTTTATGCGGACTAGAAAACTTTGATATACCTCTTGAACTTCCTGGATTCTTTATCAAAACAATTTCTCCACTCTGAGAGTATGGTGTGCTATGGCCTTTCACGAATCATAATTCAACTTATGATTCTCCACTCATTTGTCATACCACTGCCAGATTTCCACTTGGCATTATATCCTTTTCCCAAAAACATCCAAATTGGACACATTTCTGTATTTGCTTTTCTACCTCTAAATAACTTAAATGGAACTTTTCATGTTGTTGAATGTGGTGAAGATCTGTAAGCATAGAAAAACCTTTTCAAACCTTCCTTTCAGTTCCTACCTACATTCATATCCATTTGTGCACACTGTCTTATTGTTCTATTAAACCTCAAAACAGTACCATTTCCTTCAGGATGGTATAGGGAACATTTCCTATGTTTTATACCCTGTTTACTGAGAAAATCTTCCATCTCTTTTGATACAAATTGCGGCCTATTATCATTGATAATAGAATTTGGTAATACTTCTCTGCAAAAGATCTCACTCAAAAAGTCTGTTATTCTCTTTGTTTGTATCCCTCCTACAATTACTATCTCGGCCCAACGAGAGAACTGATCCACAAGAACCAATATATAATTACATGATATCCCACAATGTAAAGACCCTACAACGGCCAAAGTGATAGACTCTCAATTTTTATTGGCCATTTCCCTACATTCCATAGGCAAACTCCTCAACTTATAAACATCATCACTTCTCACACAATCATGACATTCTCTTACTAGCCTTTCAATTTGAATATCAATTCCAGTCCACCAATAATTCAGTCTAACTCTTACCTTACTCTTACTCATGCCTTGGTGACCCTCATGCCCAAACTTCATGATTTTCTCTCTAAGTGCAACAGGTACAACTAACCTTGTTCCTCTCAAGATAATTCCACCTTCACAGAAAACACGTCTCACATTCCAAAATGTGTCAAGCTCAGAACGTGTGTTGTTCTTTGAACTCCAACCTTTCTGTATGACCTCACACACCTTCTGCAAAAGAGCATTATTAGAAACTGCATTTGACCATTCTTCCTGTGAATCTGCCACTTCTGTAAAACTACACAGTGTTGCTTGTTCATCAATTTCACATCCTCCTCAAGAACTAATTCTTATCTTGAGAGACAATCAGCAACATTGACACTAGAACCAGGAACATAACACATTCTAAACCAATATTCCTACGGCCTCACTATACACTGCTGATACTCATGAATACTCAAATAGAAAAAGGGGCAACCCAGTAACCCAGGGACTTGGGCTGGACAATTATTAAACAAGAAAGTGGTCCCTATGGGGATACTGTAGCCGTTGACTACCACTGCAATAGTATTTCTAAGGACAACTTCGAAATTGTTTTGCGCACCCAGGTTAATCAAAAGGGTAAAACTGGACGAGTCAGTATACCACGGTTGCACCTACAATTGGGATGCATTTAGAAAAGCGCCAAATTGCTTCAAGATAACCAGCACGGGATCTCCAACTGTGCGGACACTCTGGCACCCCTCAAGAAGGCACCCTGCAAGCAACACTCCAAGAAAGGCAGCTGGGTCACCCTTGCCCTCCAAGAATCCAGACGCATTAGTAGATGATTTGAGAAAAGATAGAAGAACAAGAAAACCCGGGAAACCCACGCAACCTTCAAAACTGCCATCACCGAACCCCACCTTCTCCTCAAAACCACTAAGAAACATTCCCTCCAAGACAGAATCAATGCCAATGCACACAACAGCCCCCTTCACAACCACCATCAGGAACCATTGGCTCAACATAGTCTCCTACGTCAACCACACTCAGCTGATCCTCTCCCTCACCAATGAACCCACAGCCGCCAGAATCACCTTCCACAGCAGTATGAAGGCTAACACCACCTGGATGAAAGAGAACTGCCTCAAACTCATCTTGGACAAGACTGAAGAACTTATCTTGGGACCCACTCCCTCAGCTTGGGACGACTCCTGGTGGCTTGCTGCATTGGGAATCCATCCACCTCCACGGACCATGCACGCAAACTCAGGATCTTACTGGACCGGTAGGGATCCCAGATGGATCCCCATCGAATCCAGAAAAACTGTCACCCACGCACTCATTACCAGCAGATTACACTACGGCAACATACTCTACACCTGCACCACCCAGATTCTCCTCAGGAAACTACAGAACGTTCAAAATGCTGCAGCCAGACTGGTCCTCAACATCCCCCACCGCAGCCACTTCACCGAACACTTTTGAGAACTACACTAGGTCCCAGTCAACAAAAGAATAACACATGCCTACAAAACTCTCCACAACGCAGGACCAGCATATCCAAACCATTCAACATACCCATCAGACACCTTCAATCTGCCCCATTGGCCCTGGCCACTGTCCCATTGATCTACAAGACCAGAGCCGTTGGAAGATCCTTCTCCTACCTTGCCATCAAGACCTGGAACACCTTGCCTTTCCACCTCAGGCAATCCCCGTTGCTGACCCAATTCAGGAAGGATCTCATGACCTGGCTCTTCGACTGAACCCCTGCGCCCAGACGGTTCAGCAGGACACCCCCGACATCCCTTCTCAGTGCCTTGAGACTCCTACGGGTGAGTAGCTGCACTTTACAAACCCCTGATTGATTGAATGATGGTGTCAGGACCAAAATTTAAAAAGGGCATAAAGAAAGGATGCATTATTCACCCGAAGTGAGGTTAGAGGGCTCCTTTCAAGACACACTTTCTATACAATTTGTTTAAATGCCACAAAAAGCTGCCTGTGCTTGGCTTCCCGGATTCTCATAATCCCTAATGTGCAAACCCAATTTTGAAGTTGTCCTTAGATATAGTGTGTCACTTCAACATAATTGGGACTTTCAGTGCCATAAATTCTGGCCATGCCAATACCTACATTGAAGTTGGTCCAGATCAAACTGTCTGACATTTATTTGATTGGGGGATATTTCTGCCCCAATCCTTTGGTGTCTCCGTTATAGATAATTTTCATCCTGATAATGACCCTGCTCTAAATTCCTATGTTGAGGAGTTGAAAAGTTAACAAATAACATATGTGGACTGTGTTTTTAAGAATTTTGATGGTGGATTTCAACACTTGTTTCACAGTTGTGAACTTCAAAACATTCTGTTGTCCCTATCAGCCACATTTATATACGTTGTACATAGCACAAGTGCACTTTTCATTCACTATATATCACTCACTGCGCCGTTATTCTTTAGGAACACCTTGTATAAGGATTATATTATACAGTGTGAATTGATCAATATATTCATAAATGAGCTACGTATACATAAATGCACTAAACACGTAACTGAAACTTACTCATTTGATAGGTTTTTCTTCTTTCCCTAATGTAACACTTTTGCCGTGGTAGTCATGGGCTACACTACCCCCAAAGAGACCACTTTATTGTTTAATGATACTCATGGATACAGCATCAAGTCCTTTCTTACTCAAAAGCTCTACTAAAGGTTTGTGATCTGTTATTTTTGTGAATGCTCTTCCCCACACAAAATACCTCACTTTTCTTACGGCCCAAAAGACACTTAACCCTCTTCTTCTATAATCAAATAATTAGTTACTGCTCCAGATAAAGATATGAGTTTTTGTCTTATGATCACCTTCACCATTCTCTTTCTGTAGTAACACAGCTCCAAGTCCAACTGCACTAGTTTCTGTCATAAAACAATGCTGAGAAGGATCAAAGCATCGCAAATTATTCACACACTCTAAATCTTGTTTCACAACAATAAATTCTCTCTCACACACCTCACGCCACATAATATCCTTCATATTCTTGAGCAATAGTCTCATAATAAGTCTTTAAACCCAAATTTGGTATGAATTTTGCATAAAACTCTAATAACCCTCGAAAGGACATCAACTCCTCTTTTTTTAATGGACTTCGCAAACACAAAATGGTAGAAATCAACTTCTTTTTGGGACAGATGCCAGTACTGTTAATGCAGTATTCAATTTCTTCCCTTGCAAACTTGCATTTATCATCATCATTATCAAGTTTGAGAGGTAAACCATTCTTTCTGAACCTAACCAATACCTGTCCCACTCTCAGATCATATATGTCTAGTGTTTCATCAAAGAATAAAATGTCATCTTGGAAACACTTTACTCCCTCCATGTTTCCAATCAAATCACTCTTTACTCTCTGGAACACAGCTGCAGCTGACAACAACCTAAAAGATATGTGCACAAATCTGTATGTGCCAAAAGGAACGATGTAAGCAGTAAGATCTTTTGAATCTGAATGCAGCCTTATTTGGTGGTATGCTGCTGTTAGGTAGAGTGTACAGAACAACTTGGCCCCATGCAACATGGTGACCATTTGTGTAATATTTGGTAGAGAAAAATGATCAACGACACATTTATTCAAAGCTCTTAAATCCAGACATAATCTAATCTTTCCCGATGGTTTCCACCATGATGCGAGCAACCCATTCGGAGTTCTCCACCAGCTCTATGATACTGGACCTGTTTGAAGATCTACACTAATAAACATCCAAGAAGAAAGAGAAAAGAATTGTGTTTATTTGATATGTATTGCTAACTATGTACACTGCCTAACTGGAAAACTTTACTTATACTCGACGTGTGCTGGGGAGTATTTTTTTTTTTCAGTTCTATGATACCTTCCTAATGCAACTGTTTCAACTCAATTACTACCGACTCTCTCATAGAAATAGGTATGGATCTGGCTTTGCAAACTGCTATTGCGTCACCTTCTTTTAGTCTTATTTGATGCATGCATATCTTTAAACATTGCATTTGGTTGGCAAACAGAACGGAAAATTCACCCTCAAACTTAGATTTGCTATCACACTCTACAACTTCAATTCCAAGTTACCGCTGGTGTGGCCAGCTCAGCACATTATCACCGTTAATAAGCACATACATTGTACCATAAATTATGCTACATTGAAATTATATTTCTGCCTCAAAAACCCTCTTAGTTCTATGGTTTGACCACCATATCCACCAGGGACAAGATCTGGATCTTGTAATTCTATTTTATCACAACACTCCTTATCAAACACTTCACTAGATATCAAAGTGAGCCAAGCTCCTGAATCTATCAAACTTCCATACATAACTCATCTATAAAAATATAATCTTTTGGATGTTTCTTCTTTCCCATCTTGGTAGAAACAGACAAAATACAATCTTCTGCTACATTGACAGACTCAGAAGATACCCCACTGACCTTCCCATTACTCTTATATGAGCTACAACTTCTGGCTAAATGTCCCCTTTTGCTACACAGTTTGACCACCAAATTCAGAGCTGGAACTTTTTTGAAGGAGACAACATGTTCTGCTGTTCTACAACGATAATGCACTGCTTTCAATTTAGCATGAGAATTTTGAGCCATCTTATTTCTAGTTTCCCCGTCTTTTAGGTTGACTTTACTAACTGGGTTTGTTGTTTCTATCGAATTCATATACATGAGCTAAAGAATGTTCAACTTGCTTTGCAATAGCAATAACCTCATTTAACTTAGGATCATCCTTCAATCAGAGCTCTTGTCTTACTTTATCTGAACGACATCAGAGCATAAACTGTCCCTTTATGCATTATTCCAAAGTAGCACCAAACTTGCAAGAAGGAGCCAACTTTCTTAGACTAGTCACATATTCCTCTACACTTTACCCACATCTTTGTTTTCTCATGCCAAAATGATATCCCCCTAATACCATACTGACTTTTGGTAGATAATGTAAGTCCAATTTTTTAATACAAATTTCAGATTGATGTAAATGTTCTTTCTCTTCCTCCTCATTTAGATTGGGTAAACTTTCAAATATCTTCTGACCTTCGCACTCCAAACAGTACATAAGGAGCAAGGTTTTCCTTTTAGGTGTTATATTAGAACCACACACCTTGGAATAGTGTCCAAATGCTTTTTTCCATTTGGACCACTTAATTGGCGGATCCTCTGGTTAAGTGAGGAAAAATGGCTGAGGTATAATATTCTGCATTTAAAGTCTCTGTAAATAAGAGATATTAATATAATAGAACAAACCTCAACCACAAGTGATATATACACATACACCAGTGGTTTTTAACTCCATCCTGAAGGCAGGTGGTCCAGTTTCAACTTCAAGAAGACCAGGTGATGAAGAACCAGGAAATAAGAAACCAAGACATCATGCTGTGCACGTTTCAGCTTAATCTTCTCATAACCACATGATGAAGCAACAGCCAAAGGAAAACCAGACACATTGAGCAAGCTCCTCTCAAATATTGCTGGATGCTTGCACAAACACATTTATGAGTATAAAACTGTTGTAGCAAGATAGCAGCAGCACTTAATAACAATAAAGTCACTGTAAATAAGCTCTCACCAGGCCGCTCATCCGAATCACTCTTGTGCTCGCGATTACAGCTTGATAATGCACGCGTTGAAGAGTTATTTGTGCCTCAGGCAGCTTGGGCCGCCCAGCGAAACTTTTGAATCCTGATGAGTCAAAGGCCCGGTACATGTCCAAATAGAATGCTTAGATTTTCTGGTGCCGCAGGCTGGACTCCTCTTGCTCATACATTGGGAAACCTTGCACTGACTCCAAAATCTTAGACATTGCGGCGATTTCTGTTACAAATGTAGGCAGAGGCCTTTCAGTAACCTGGAGTTTTGTAGACAATAGAGATACACAACTCTGTTGGCTTGGGAGGTATCGATCCACTAACCAATGCTGGAGATAAATGATCGTTCTTCAAACCACAGTTAAGGTGCACTTTGCCCATGGTTGCAACAGTAAAGATCCAAGATATCTAAAGTAGGGTTCACAAGTCATTTATTGAGAGCACCTCATAAACACAAACATGTTTCTCTAGGTCCTGGTTCAACTGACACAGGCTAGAACTCCCAGTCAGACCAACATGGAGTGAAATGGCACTCTACATTCTACAGATCAGTGTTCTGGTTACCACAATGGTGTAATTTCAGAAATACAGTAACAAACGTAACATGAAATGACAAAATTGCAAGAGATTACACCAGGTCTACTACCTACAACGTACGTCCAGCCTCCCTATTAACTTCAAGGATGAATTATACTTCAACCAAATATCCTTAGATTTGAAAGGGAACCCAGTGGGTTTTTAAGCTGAAACTCCAAAGACCTGTTTTGTACTGTGCAGCTCATTTCATTCAAACCTGCGAAGGTGATGACAACATTGTGCAAGACACAACCCTCTGATATGCGACTTCCACAGCATATGTGGCTTCCAAGGTCACCACCCTCTGTGCAGCTGCTCCAAAAGACATGTATGATTATTAGCCAATTATTCTAACTGCCTGCAGACAAATGACAAAGAACAGGATCTCTGCTTCCTTTTTGATGCGCTACATTGTGGTGGTGGTGTTAACAACACTATTTTGCAGTATAGTAGTACATAAATGTTTCTTTGGGTGCCATCCACAGCCCTACCGAACACCAAGGTTACCGAGACTTGATTCCACCTCTTGCCTTTTTTCTTCTACAACCTTAAGATTCCTCTCTTGATCTCATTCTTGCAGGTACCTTTTCATCCCTGCTTTCCCCCTTTATAACTTTTTCCTCTTTCTTTCTTTGTTCTCTCTTTCTCTCTTGCTTTGGGTCAAAGTTTGATGATGGAATATATGTCTGGTCCTCACACATGACTGCCAGTTCCAGCCACCAGCCCACACTAAGCATTGCAGAAGCATTAAAACTGCATCAATACATAAAATCACATGCAATGATGGAACCAGCTTCAACTCTCATTTCTGTATGAGCAGAGTGCAAATTCTACTTAGGCCACCCATCCTGACCTTGGAGGGAATGACACTGTTGTAATTGTGCCTTAAATAAATCTGTCTGCTTGTGGTTTGACATTATGGCAAAATTGGTGTACAAAAAAGTGTGGATTGCGGTATAAGAGTTATCCTAGTTGATCACTGCAGATTTTTACTTTTTCTAACTTATTCTCTCCCTGTCAAACTTTACAGATATAACCTGACAAAATGTGTAAATTATTGCACTTCTTACAATACCGGGATCGGATGCTGTATGTGCACCCAGTAGAGGTATTTCCTCACATTCCAGAATTAGAGCCTTACAATTCAGCTCTGTTTTTAGTCTTACACTTTCAATACTTCCCCATACATGCCCCTGCCTTTCTGAATATGGTTACAGGTATGCCTCTCCCATGTCACTCAATCCTTTTGAAAGGTACTTCTAAGCATTTACTACCCTTCGAAGAACAATTTTGCTCTTAAAATCCTGACGTATTCCTCCCAAATCCATTGCATCATGACATGCTTCTTCATTGTAGAGGAAGAACCTGACCGAATCCCCACCCCTTCCACTTCATTTATAACAAGAAATGTATTAAATATGTCTAAGCTGTCCGTTTTTAGGTTTAACCCTATAATAACTGATAAAACCCCAATGGAAGGGAAATAGCCCTCACCAGTGTAAACATATAAACACTGAACGAACCCCTGCACAACCACAAACTAAATGCCATTCAAAGAAAGTATAAGGAGAGTGAAAGAGTAATTTTTAGTTCTTCCCGAAGGGGCCAATACAATGTAACTTTGTTATATATGGTATCAGTAAGAAAGACTGGGCTAACATTATTATGCTTGAGTTTTGTTGTTTAGGGATGTCACTAAAATATAGTTTCTTCTTCCTTTTTTCAGTTATGTGGTATTTGGTCTAAAGATACAGGGGTTAGAAGCATGTTTTAGGTGTTTATTTTATAAACTGTAGAGAATCAGGAAATATCGAAATCATATTTGATTTTTTGGCCATGTTTGAGTCTTTCACTGAAAAATGTAGGATTCATAAGAATCTTTCCCAATATTTACCATCAAATTTACCCACAGAGAATGGGTAAAAACCCTTGATACATCAGCCCCCTTTTCTAGTGAGTCAGTATTGATAGTAGGTGAATTGCCAAACACCCGAGGCTTTAAACATTCAATGCAAGGTATAGTGACAGTTATATGTGAAAAGAGTGCAGTCACAAAGCATCGGGATACTGGTGAAAACATGACACCAGACTTTTGGAAAACATGGAATGTAGTGTCACTTGGAATGCTGCTGCAAAAATTATTACCAAGTTCAACAAAGATTGGAGTGATATTGTTTGTATTTGCAGTGATTCAGCTACGTATATAAAAAAGTTTGAAGACCTGTCAAAATTGATTCCTGAGCTGAAGTGCTTTCCTGTAAGAAATCCTTGCCACTTGTTAGATGGTATGCTGAAATCATCTTTACAATCTTCAGAGTTAATGAAGAATACTATTGACATTTTAGTCCATTCTGGTGCAGTATCTTGTTATGCGCGACTACTAAAACGCAAATATTTCTCATTTTGTGCTTTGTGTGGCATCAAAGAAAGAGTCATCCCAACTGTGTCACTTAGCTGGTGGTTCTCAGTCCTAGAGGCCATGAATGCTATATTATCCATGTGGCAACCGTTTACAGAACTTTTACTGAGCGATGATGACAAAGGCAAGAAATGTGAGGATCTTTCATCACATATTGATAGTGATTTGAAAAAAGTACACTCTACTGCATTCTTAGATTTTTACAGGAAAGCATGACTGCTGTAGTGGACATAATTAAAAAACTAGAGTCTGAAAACACCCTTGTCTACCAAGTGTTCAGCATAATTGGTGTAGATGTGAAACCTCTCCTCGAGAGTAGGCTGGGCAACACTTTTAGTGACTTTGGCAAAGCAACATGTTCCATGTAAGTGGTTGCCATTTGGTAAGCAAAGAAATGTTAAGGAGCAATTCAGGAACTTTTATTTTACAATGTATGAGAAATAGCCCTTCACCAACCATGGCATTTGAAGTCAATGAAGCCTCACTGTGGTACTCTGCACAAGTTATAGATCACTACCGTAAAGGGAAATTTTCTCCAGAGTTTCAAAGATGCTGCCTCATTTTTGACCACTTCAATAACTCTGAGGGCAAATACGCCCAGTTCAACACATATGTTGCAGAACCTGTCACAGAGAATCCCGATCTTCAGGTGCACCAGTATTGGCATGGAAAGCTATGTCAGTGGCCAGAGTTAGCAAATTGTGTACTGGCTATTTTGGCGTTGCCTGTCTCAAGTGCTAATGTTGAGAGGGCCTTTTCACAGATAAAAGTTTACATGGGAAGGAAACAGCGAGCATGCATGACCAAAGACTCACTGAAGAAGTGTTGTATGGTGAACTAAGATAAGTTTGATTTGTAAAAATGTATTTGGACTTCATATACACTGTACGTACACTGTCTATATACCATGCACTAATCAGTGCAGAAGGCAAGTAATGATAAAAGCAAAAAGTTCCATAAACACTGGAAAAACACTGTTTCTGTTGTTTTTAATGGTGTGAACATGTGTAACCACTGATAACCACTGCTTTTTTAAGGTATTGAAATTACGTGAAAACACGGGGAAAAAACACCAGAGTTTACCAAAAACAGACACTGAAAACAGGAAAGCCTAAATATATCCTTAATATATCTTCTCTTCTTCCTTCCATCGAGCCAGATTAAGTTTTAAGCCACTACTTTCGTCTTTGTAAGATTTCTGGGGCACACTTCACATCTCCTTGATAGTACTCCACTAGAAGATCTTCATTAACCTTTAACATTTTAAACAATTGTTTTTTTCAGAAATGAAACCAGTACAGGCAATGCCTTTCACAATACAAGCATAATGCTCTTATTTTCTGCAGTTCATGCCTCTACACAGGCACCCCAAACATAACCTAACTTTTCACATTGCATTGTCGTAATATTTGGAACCTTTGGGGTCTTTTGATAAAGTAATTCTAAGATTCCTCTGATGCCATTGCCTCAGTGCTGGATATGAGAAACATTTGCTCCAGGAATCCCTAAAGCGGGATGGCAGCAGCACCAAAAAGAATGTGGAATTGATAGGTGGAAATCAAGAGTGGGAGCACTATGAGGAGCAGAGTCTATTATAGTCAACTTATACATCATTCTTTACAAACTCTGCCCCCAGAGAAACTGGCAAGGAGTTAAAACGGTATATTAAAGCTGATTTTGCCAACTTAATGGGTCACAAACAGACAAATGTTTTATCTAGCTTATGAGGTAAAGGTACATGTTATGTTATGTTACGTTATGTTATGTTGATTTATATTACACACTAATCACCCGAGAGGGTATCCAAGCGCTTAGGTAAGGTGTTTAGGGGTATGGTCCCTAGGTGCCTACATGAAGAGTCAGGTATCCTGTGTCTTGCAGAACTCAAGAAGTGAGAACGAGGCACTGATGTGTTGAGAGTAGTCGTTCCAGTGTAGATTCCGGCATAAAGAGTGTTGCCGTAGTCCAGCCTGCTGGTGATGAAAGCTTGTATGATGGTCATTCTGGTGTTCTGAGGCCCCCATATGAAGATCTTTTGCAGCATGAGTAGGAGGTAGAAGCAGGAGGTGCACACTGCATTGACTTGAGCCGTCATGTTGAGCTTGTCATCTAAGATGATCTCTAGTTTTGGTGCGTGGTCTGTGGATGTTGGTCCTACCTCTGAAGGTCACCAGGTGGAATCCGATGGGGAGGTCTTGTTGCCAAAGCCCAGTACTTCGGTCTGGTTGGAGTTGAGCTTCAGACAGTTGGTTCACATCCAGTCTGCTTCCATGGTCATGCAGTTGGTGAAGTTAGTTCTGGTGATGTTGGTCTTGCCCATCAGAGAGGATGAGTTGGGTCTCATCGCCTTAGGGAATGACGGTGATGTCTTGTGATCGGATGATGTTGGCGAGCAGTGTCATGTATATGTTGAAAAGAGTGGGGCTGAGGGACGATCCCTGTGGTACACCATATATCAGTTTCTTGGTTTCAGGTGTGAAGGGTGGCGGCCTAACCCTTTGGGTTCTTCCACATGCTGTTGATATCTGTGTATATCTAGAAGGTTTCAGGACATAAAACTGGTAAGATAACTGCTAGTTAATGCATTTGCAGGAGAAATCTGTGCATAATTCTCTAGTCTAGTCACGTCACATTTGAATCATCAAAAACTAGTTTAAAGTGGGCCTGCTGTAGCCCCTAATGTGTAAGGTGTAGGTCACATATTTGTATTTGATGCAAGATAGCTCAGTGTAGTGATTCACATCCAACCGGATATGCATGAAAGGAAAGTAAGAGTCCTCAAAAGCTCATCACAGCTAAAACCACTGAATGAGTGTCTGTGTCACTGCATGTGCCTCGGTGATGAAACACTGCACCAGGGCATAGTGGGGATAATTTGCTGGGCCTGGCCCGGAATCCAGTTAGACTCCAATATAAAGACACTGGCTTCTGCTCTGTATCAACACTGCATGGCTCCCATTGCCCTTAACTCCATCTTGCAGTGCTTACTAAGGTTGCTATGAATGTTCTCAAATATTGTGCGAAGGGTTCTGATCCATCACTTCTTTCACTCAAAGGTAAAGAGGACGCTTGGAGGATCACACCGTGCTTTTTTAAATCTCTCTTCATATTTTCATCTTCTTCTGGCATGCCAACATTGCTAGATATGTTAGGCCTGAATTTGAATTTGGAAGGTGGAGCTTCTATCCATAAAGTAGATGGATGTACCACCTCCTATCAGGAAAGGGAAACAAAGGCTTTTCTGCCAAAATGGCTGTGTTCCCATCAAAATTCCAGCAGAAAATCAGTCAATGCCCATCTGTGCTTGCAGATTTTCCACTAGCAAATGTGGGCACTTTAATATGTATGCCCAAAGTGGGATTATATGTTGCCAATGTCCAGGTATCTAGTCTCGGTAATGCACTGTGAGGTGCTTCCGGGAATGTTCAGTACACCATGCTAAACTTTCTGTGAAAGTATGTCATCATTCCCTTAGATGTCTTCATTAAGGTAACTTAGCCAGACATGGGGCCAGACCCGTCACTACAACATAAATAAATAAATAAATTGTGGACCCTGAAGTCCTGAACTTTTTTAGAGTTGCTCTGATCAACAGGATTTCAGGAAAGGCCTATATAACAAGGTCTTGGACAGATCTATTGACACTGCACTATCCAGAGACAATGGGCCTGTTGCTGGGGCACATATAGTTGTTTTGTTTTGTTTCCTCATATGACAAACTGATTTATTTGTTTTAATAGTGCTACTAGACCCGATAAGGGTGACAGAGCGCTAAACAGTAGGGTTAACTTGTCAAAGACAATCATTGTACAACAGTACCATTTGTTCTCAGTTTCCACCTTCCAGCTGAGTGACTGAACAGCATGGGCAGAAACTGTCATACCGTCATCCTGATTTCCTGAAATTGGATACCACTCAAGCTGAACACGCTACTGTAACAGTCTCTCATATTCAGAGGATTGTGCGGCACCAAGAGGGATGCAGGAGAACATCATGCCGAATAGAGAAGTAATTTTCTAGATCAGAAGAGATCTGATCTTATGGATCTTCTTCAAGACGCCATAGGTCTCTCACCATTGATGGAAACGGTATAATTCTGTGTAATCCAGACTCATGTCCAGGAACTGTGCTTAGTTCTAAGGAATCATGGACGATTTCTCTAATTTCACTGAGAAGCCCAGCGTGTGTGGTGACATTTAAAGCTAATTTGGAAAGTGCTGATAGGGATTTTAGCAGCTAGCCGTTCATGAATGGAAAGATGTGTCAGTCTGGCACCGAAGATGTGCTACCACCACCACAAGGTATTTTGCAAAGTCCTTGAAGCAGATTTCACACCAAAGGGTAGAACTTTGAATTGGTGTGGGAATTCCCACCATAAAACGTAGATACCTGGAATGACTTGTCCAGAGGTCTTACATTTCCTAGGTTAATGTGTGAGTAGCTCAGCCCTTCCAGGATTTTTTTGCATTCTGGAAATTGCAGTCCTCTATATCGATTTATAAAATCAAGACTTTACGTTCCATATTGCAAACAAAAAACCTGGACTGATACGCTTCCAACATAGAGACCTTGGAAAAATGTGAGAACTGCTTGTCCTGACTGGGTAGTGGAAGTAATCCTCCAGATAACTGTTATGTGAACTCCTTTTAAGAAGTAGACTCTTGTAAATACACGTTTTGACATTTTCATGGGCATAAGTAAACGGAGTGCAGTGAGTCAGGATGCAAATGTTAGAGGAGACCAGGGTGGATTTTACATGGA
The DNA here is from genome assembly GCF_964204655.1 of Triturus cristatus. Lineage (NCBI taxonomy): Eukaryota > Metazoa > Chordata > Amphibia > Caudata > Salamandridae > Triturus > Triturus cristatus. The sequence continues at coordinate 78,430,210 of NC_140582.1, read as the reverse complement.
GACTTGTCAAGCCAGAGTGCACACCGATTTATTGAATAAATATTCTTGGATGCGGGAAGTCAGTTATTCTGATGTTTCATCTCCCCTACACTGGATGTCAATTGTTATTAGAGAGGGAAGACACTGGAAAAGGAAAATAACACAGCTGGGCTTATTCTGCTGTTTAATGTGGGAATTGTTACAATTACAGCCTCAAGCTCTGAAAGAATTATTACTAGAATTGGCAAACTTCCCATGTAATTAAAAACATGTCATAAATTGTAATATGACCCAGCCAGTGTGCAATAGAATAAGTGTAGTAAAAGTAGAAGTACTCAAAATAAAACCTAAAATGAGGGAATTTTGTTTACTATAGAACAAATACGAGCTGGGGGATATTTGGGGACAGCTACACCACATGGAGTCTGTTCTAAAAGACAAGGGAACCCAATAGGCAATTGGTCAGGGACCTTGGGTATGTATATGGTTGCAAAAGACAGTGGTCCCTAGACAAAATTGAATTATAAGAGAAATAAATATAGGCTAAATAGGAGCTATATTCTTTGTCCAGCCGGACAGGGTTTAATCTTAAATAAGTATATAACATAAAATACACACAAAGAATTCAAGTGGGACACATCCAGCATCCTCCTAACAAAAGGAAACAGAAAAACAATAAGGGAAAGGTTCAGGCAAAGAGAACGTGTCTGCGTGACATGAATTATAGTAGACTCATGGTCCACCATGAGCATTGTCTCAGGTTGCCTGGCGCTGGGATTTCACCGACCGGATTGAAACCGAGGAAATCCGCGCTATTCATCGAAGGTATTAGCAGCTGCTGCTCCGTTACAGCCGTGACCCGACAGACTGGATCCCCATTGAGGAATCCTAATATTCTCAACAATCCCAGCGCCCTCCACCATCACCAATTTTTGGTTCTCTCGGCATCTGTAACCCCGAAGCACAATTACTGAATGTGTCTAACTCGACAACAACGGATCGTCGTTTGTTATCCATCCACCGGCTCTCAACCATATTAACAAGTCTTAAGCCAAATGTAATTAGGCATGTATAAGTAAAATGTCCTGAAGATGATCCTGATCATTTTTGCAAGGGATCGAAACGCCCTCGACAGTCTTTACACCATATGCAATTAATATATTGTAAAGCTCATTTTGCAATGGTGTTCTCACGTTACATGAGTCTGCTATAATTTATGTCACGCAGACACGTTCTCTTTGCCTGAAGCTTTCCCTTATTGTTTTCTTGTTTCCTTTTGTTAGTAGGACGCTGGATGTGTCCCACTTGAATTCTTTGTGTGTATTTTATGTTATATACTTATTTGAGATTAAACCCTGTCCGGCTGGACAAAGAATATAGCTCCTATTTAGCCTATATTTAGTTCTCTTATAATTAAATTTTTTCTAGGGACCACTGTCTTTTGCAAAAACCACAAGGAGTCAGCCTTTATTTTTTTAGTGGTAAATATAAAAGACAGGAACTTGTAGATTACTTTTCATTCTCTATCTGGTCATGTTGGCGTTATCCCTCTGGTGTGAACTGACCTTGCCATGCTTTTCATTAATTGTGATCTTGTGAGGTTTCCATCTGCCAGAAACATTTTATATGGCGTGTAGATGTGGCTTTACTACAGTAGAAGGTTGTACTAGAAAAATATTGGAAGTTAATTCTGCAGTTCTTTGAGATTAGTCGTCATAACCTTGGTACTGCCACAATTAGAATAGTACAAGAAGTGTTTGAGTATTTTTCCAGGGACCTCTGTTTTTTTCAAAGTGTCAGAACCAGAAAGAATGAAATGAAAGAAATGTTAAATATAAAAACAGATTGCAAGAAGCTTAGCCCAAGGTAATGCAGCCCCCCAAATCAAAAAATAGGGAGATTAATTTGTTAAGGGCAAAATCAAAGAGATTAAAGGTAAGAGGGAAAGTGTAAATCAACAGACAATGTATCAAACTGGTTTTTAAAAGATAATATTTTAGATAGGTAGATTCTTGGCTTGGGTGAGGTAAAACCAGTGTGATTTTTAATCAAAGATCTGGTAACAGGTACATTGATGCAGAGACGGAGCACGAAAGCAAAAGCTTTCTTAAAATTCCATCTGTATCTCTTAACCAAACGATATCCCCTTTTGTGGAAGATATCAAGGAATTTTTGAACAAGGCCAATTTGGGCAGATTTTTTCTTGCGGAATGGCTTGGCTAAATCTTTCTCACTAAAAGAAATATGTTATGCAACATATTCTTTCCGATCAGTTAAACCTGTAGGGAATGGGCTACCGAGGAATTATTTAAAAAAATGCTTTCATTAAAAGCGGTTCTGCTATTCTCCAAGGAGAAGAACCTCATTCAGGAAAGAACAACTAATGACCTTCCCTAAACTGAGCAAAGGCCCTTAGTGTTTTAAGTTGTACCTTGCCATTTCACTTTTAAATGCGGATTATAACACTTTTATGAAGATACTGACGTTTGCATTTCCCCAAAAAATCAAACATTGGTGAGTACCAATCAGGCAATCTTCATTCCTGGCAGCCTTCTTGCTTGGAATAGCCATTAGTTTTGAGAAGTGGTAAGCTATGAAGAAGTCATGAAAGAGCCTTTGGAAGTTTGATTCCCAGATCCAGAGAAAGTCTTTGACCTAGTCAATTGCGCTTCCTTGAAGGAGTTCGAAATTATGAATTTGACTCCCTACTTCACCGGGGCTCAACTGCTACATTATTTTTAGAGTATTCAGTAGTGGGAAAGATTAATATTCAGCATAGGACTTGACTAGGATGTCCGTCATCTTTTCTGTTGTTTGCGCTCTTCATTGAACCGCTTTCCAGCGACATTATGAAGGATGAAGCCATTGAATCCAGCCCTAATATTCGAACCACTCAGAAGAGTCCATTGCATGCAGATGATGTTGCCTCATTTTTGTCCCCAGATAACCAAAATGTCACCAGTTTTCCTTATGATTGGTAAAGTTTCTGCAATCTTGGGCTATAGAATCAACAAAACTCAAACAAAACATATTTGAATAAATGCTGCAAAATCCGATCTTGCCCCAGCATTACAGGATATGGTGACCCCAAACCCTGTGAGAGATTTAGGAATACTAATGAATGGTCGGGTTTCAAATATGTACAAACTGAACTGTGTCTGTCTGATGGTGAAGATTGAAAAACATTTTAGGAAATGATGACATTCACATCTATCAAAGGTCAGGCGAATAAACTAGATGAAAATGTTAACTTTAACACAGTGCTTAACCTTAGCCTGAAGAACTTTTCTTATTCTTATGGGGGATTAAGCCAACAGTCTCCAGGAAAAAATATGTGTCTAAATAGAATAAGATGGTTTGTGCTGCCAGATTTCGAACAGAATTATTTAGCAGTATTTGCGTCGAATACACAGTGTGTGACTTTTCTTTACATAGAGAACTTCTTTTGTGGCTGCTCCTGGCTAAGATGAGGTGAAAAGGCACACGCTGCAAAATTCCATGGCAAAAAATCATTTAAGAAAATCAAGTATAAAATGATTATTAGGGCCCTTTGTCAACGTTATACTTTGTGGGTGAAAGAATTAAAGGTTCCTGGAGAGCTTGGGTGTTTCCCATCTTGGAATAATCAATCGCGTTTGGAGGATTTGACTAGGGTCGTCCACGTAAGGAAGGAAAATGGGATTTGGGAACTAGAACTCGTAGGTCACGAAAGTGTTAACCCCTATTGCGCACGACATGAAAAGAATGGAATGAGACACGAGCTATATTTTTTAATTGCCTTCAACTTAGGAACCATTAAATTTAAGGGACAAAAAGGATGGAATTGGCCTGTTTAAGTAAGCTTTTCGTTCGCGTTCTGGTAAAGGTTTCACCTGCCAAGTGTATATAATCCACCTCCCATATCAAGCTAAAGTTAGATTAATGTGGGCCGAAGAATTGTAACTTGATAGGACTGCTGGAGTATCAGTTCAGATGTACAAACCTCCCTGAAGCAGGTTCAATAATGGGCCATGCAGAGACTGTATGTGGTTTAACGGCCAGAGCTTCCGATCTCGAAGCTGGGGAACCAGGTTCGAGCCTCGCGTCAGCTCAACATCCTGTGATTCTGGGCAAATCACTTAATCTCCCAGAAAATGTATGTGTCCTTAACTGGTGCTCATGTAAAGCGCTCCAGGACGTTAGGGTCGAGTTCGGCTATATAAAACTGCAAATATATATGGCTGAGTGCTTGAATAAGTCTGCAGCTGATTGTAGAAGCAGCTGTTTCCAGTGCCGAAAATCGGTGGCACTTGGCTGCATACACCGGTGGATACCCAAATCTCAGATACTTTAAGACGGTTGATGCACTGTACTGCTGTAGAGGGCAGAGAGGCAAATGCTGCTTGGCATGTTTATATTTTTGTGCCCATTAGTGGCATGATCATTATTTACGCAGCAGTGTAAGGCTGTGAGGTTGCCGAGAGTACAAGAATGGGAAGGCAAACTAGAAATAATCTACTGTCATGATAAAAGGCACTTTGCTATTTGGGAAAATGTGGAGGCTGACAGGAATTTATAAAAAAAAATATATAAAACTATTAGCATGTGCTGCGGTTACTGTTTATATTCGTCAACATTCTTCTAGCAGAATTGAGTATTGTTTTTCTTTTTGTTTTCCTTTCTGGGTGTTCGGTATCCTCCTTATTGCTTCAAAAATGTAATAAAGAAATGTGCAGTGAGTCGCCTTGAAACAAATAAAATTGTTTTTTTGAGAAATCATTTAGTGAAATCCTTTAGTGCCCTCTTGTGGCAGCATGTAAAACATACTGCAATAGCCTTGGGTACACAGAGCAAGAAATGTGATTCGAAATGCACCCAAGTGTCAGTAAAGTTGATCTGGTAGCTGTGTACTTAAAACATGCTGATCCCTTCTGACCCGTGCTAGTATTTAAGATAAGAAAGCATATGTGGGGCACACTGTTTTTCAGTGCCTTGCTAGGGAGATGGAGATAACGCATGTTTTACTCTATAGGAAAAAGGATCTGGTCCCTGCCTACACAAATAGAAGTATGCGACTCCATGATTGAAGAGTGAAAAATTTGAAACCCTGCCAGAGTGACTTGCTTTTTGGACGGGGCTGCAGTCGTTGCCCTCCTTCCCTTACCGCTGGCTTTGTTGGTGCTCCCTCGCTGGGTTCAGGCTTGCCGCTGCCGCCATTCCACCCCGCGGCCCGGAAGCGGTGAAAACCACACCTCCCAGGTGCCCCGGCGCCCCCTGACGACACCTACGCGCCCGGAGGCGCATAAAAGATCGTTGCTCCCTCCGCGTCGCGGGACGCGCGCGGGTGGGCGCCGGGCTAAGCCCGGGAAAAGGGCGGGCCGTCTGAGGCCGTCAGAGGACGAAGGAGGTCGGGTCGGGACAATCCCCTTACATCTTGTCATAACCGTCATTGTCATCTGTTCTGGGGTGAGTTCCTCAAAGTACTCTTTGCGACATCATTTAACATTCATATGAGACATGACGAAGGGGCATTCTAAATCAAGCACTAGGGCTGTGGGCATGGGGACATTGGACAATTATTTAAAACAGGCTGAAACTGCCGTAGTGAATGAAATTGCCCTGGTTGAACGCCGACTGTCTCTTGATCCCACTGGACATTCAAGTATCCCGCTACCCTCAGATGATATTTCCTTCCCTAATGCCATTCCGGGTGTATTGTATCCCCGTGTAATTCCCAATGAGTCAATTGTGGAAGACTGTCAACCTACTGCTATTACACCTTTATGCATAGATAGCATAGCCCCCTCACCTGTGGCTATTCATACTAGACAGTCCAGGATCAAAAGCGATATCATGATCAATGGGGGGAAAATTGTCACGGGTAAAAGAAAGGCTAATAAAAACCCAGTGGGAAATCGAAAACAGGCGAAGCAACCAAGGACCAACACCACTGTTTCTGGGTCGGAGCGGATTAATTCTAGCTCTCTTCACTTAGATAGTGTGGATCCAGGTGAGAGCAGGCGTGTTTGCTCCAATTTAGGCACGGACCTGAGTAGGGAGACACTTATGTCAAGCATTGTTACAACTATGGAAGCTCATCTTACGTCACTTATTCAGCCCCTAATAGTTACCCTGAAGCGTATTGAGGACCGCATTAGTATCATGGAATCTCACCTTAGTAGTAAGGTGCTTAAAACAGGTTCAAACACTGCGGTAGGGGATACACTGAGTACAATAACGGCTTCTGTGGATAACCTGTTGAATTCCATGATCACCCCACTACAACAACCAGTCCCTCCTGTAGTGTCCAACAGCTTAGGATCTAATAAACCCCCATTAGCCAAAGACAATTTAGGTAACATATATGGAAAGGAAGGGCAAATGCAGATAAAGGAGGGGGGCCCATATTTCCCTGCATCACAACAAAGAGGGGATTTTCCCTTACATTTACCGGCTGAGGCATGCCCCTACACTATAATTTTAGCTAATGTGCCCAAACTGGAGTGTGATAAAAAGGAACATTGGACCTCCCTGAAAAATAAGGCTCTTCACCACTTGTCAAATAAAACGGTTCTGGGTCATCATCTTCATAAGCATTTTATGATGATCAGAAGGGTACCATGGGTGGGAAAGACTGTTAAACACTTAGAGGGAGACTGTATCGTTGTAAGTTTTAGATCTCCGGGGCTGGTGAATGACATACTAAGACAGGCAGGGTCATTGAGAATCCATAAAGAGTTCGTGAGTATTCTCCCTTTGGGTTTCTTTTATCCCCCACCTCACATTAGACCAACGTTTTTTGACCAACCTAATAGACCCGGTCCTATTAATAACTTTGTTGTCCCAGTCTCTAATAGATTTGATGTCTTTTCCAATTTGGAAGAAAACGAGCGACTAAGGACTCGAGAACAAACTATTACCCGTGACATACAAGCTCCTGTCCCTGAAGCCGTGACACCATTAAATTATGTTTCTACCTCAGTAAGATCAAATCATGAATTACCGGGTCTTTTATCTAAACTGATCTCCTGGAATATAGCAGGTCTAAAAAGTAAACTAGATGACCCTGCTTGGAGAGAACTAATCGGCTCGGGTGATATTATTGGCTTGCAAGAGACATGGGACACAGAGGACACGTTGTATATCGATGGGTATGTGAGCTTTTTTTCATCTGCCACCCCGACTAGTTCAGGGAGGGCGAAGGGCGGGCTGGTTACTTTAATTTCAGCAACCATACCCGGGTCTTTTTTTCAATTAGAAACTGGTTCGTCAAATTGTTTGGCAATTTATATTTCGATGAACGAGGGTTCTGACCTTTTAGTAGTTAATTTTTACAATTCATATGATAGAGTTGCCACGACCGATCACCTGGCCGCGTTAAACAGCTTTTTAGCTGATCACAAGGAGACCAATAAACGTAACAGTAAGAATTGCCTCACCATAATGATGGGTGATTTTAACATTCATGGCTGTCCACTTCAATGCTTCTTCTCGGATCCTCTGGGACCAATTGAATCAGGGGTCGCACATTTTGAACACACAGTGGCGGGAGATCTTCTCGAATCCATTTTGGCAGACTATGGTTTGTTTCTCCCGTCTACGGCGGGCGAAATTATCCCCACCTTTAAAGGAACTGGGAAAAACTCAGTCATTGATTATATTTTTGTTAGTTCTGCTCTTGGGGTTAGTATTAAAAGTTACATGACGACCTGGACCCATTTTAGTGACCACAATCCCGTGATCCTTTTTTTTTTTTAAACCGTTTATTGCAATTTCAAGAATATACAAGTATGGGCCTACAACCTTCCGGCCGGCCGCTAGAATGACAGGAGCATATGACATACATACAAAAACACTGGGCGGTGCAGAGAAGCAAAATCAGGAGGTATCAGCGTCGTGGGCCACATCACTCTGACCCCACAATACGGTTTCATTTTATACACACAACACAAAAACCACACCCGCAAGGCATCCCGCAATCGAAAGTAACAGCACGTGCTCCCCGGATGGGGAACCCCAGCCAGCAACAGGAGTCTAAAGAGGGGAAAGGGAACAGATCGAGGACTGGGGGAACTCCGTGCTCGGGGCTATGGAAAGGAGTCAACTAAGGGGACGGGGCTGGTGAGGCCGCAGGCAGCAATGGTGGCGCGCAGAATCCCCCGCGGTAGGCGTTCCAGGGGCCCCATACTTTCACCCATGCCCCAGGCTTACCCCTCGCCACATACACCACCTTTTCCCGGAACATGCACCAATCCATATGTTCTTTCCAGGCCGACACCGTCGGGGGCCTCTGGGATCCCCACAATTGAGCAATGTCACGCTTAGCTATCATATATCCCAGAGTCACCCATCGCGTCTGCGGAACCGAGTAGTCAGTTGGTTCCCACACATTCAGCAGGCATCTCCTCGCTTCAGGCAGCAGCGCGACATGCGTAACCACTCGCAGAACCTCATGCACACCACGCCAGAATCGCTCCACCTTCGGGCATTCCCACAAAATATGCAAAAAAGTCGCCAAGGCACCACACCCACGCTTACACAACCCATCCTCAGCATAGCCCATACGCAGAAGCCTTGGCCCCGTAATGTAAACCCGATGGAGTATCTTAAGCTGGACGAAGCGAAGGCGAGCCGGTATGGCCACCTCCTTCGGAGAGGCCACCGCGGAAGTCCAGTCTTCGTCGTCCAACTCCAGCCCGTCGGCAATCCAAGCCTCGCGGAGGCCGGTCAGCAAGCCCGAGCGATCATTAATCAATTTTTTGTAAATGAGGGAGATCGTGCTGTCCGGAACGTGGCCATCCAGCACTCTATCCTCCAGGGGGGAAGACTCCGGGATGGAGGCGACGTCTGGGAAGACTGAGCCCAGCGCGTGACGGACCTGCAAGTACCGAAAGTATTCACTGCCCTGCAGCTGAAACTCCGTCTGCAGCGTCTCGAATGTTTTAAATCCCCCCCTCGTCCAGAGGTCCCCCACTTTACTGATGCCGATCGTGTCCCACTTCTCGAAGCCCTTCGAGGTCCACAGGGAGCCCAATCTCTCAGACGCGTACAACGGTGATGCCCGGGTCAAACGGTCCTTCCACCCCATAGCTGCGTTAGCCGCGTGCCATACTCGTACCATGACACGCGTAGGTCCCGTCAGGCGGGGTCCGGGCGCGCCAGAGTAGAGCGCTCGATTATAGTCGCCACCAGGCAGGAGCATCTTGTCCATTTCAAATGCCGGGTTTAAGGCGGGCCCGTAAAGGCCATGATTAATTGCAGCTAGCTGGGAGGCCCAGTAATACCGTTTAATATCCGGGAGGGCAATCCCCCCGTCGTACCATGGGAGCGTCAACTTCGTCAGGGCAATACGCGGCCTCCCGTCCCAGAACAGGCGGCGCTGTAGACTCTCCACCTCACGGAAGTAGCGCGCCGGGACTAAATCCATAGTATTCTGGAGAGCGTACAGGAAGCGTGGCAACGACATCATCTTAAACAATGCCGCCCGGCCGAGCGGCGAAAGCGGCAGGCGCCGCCAGCGCGCGACGTCCTCCTTCAAGCGCTAGAGGGGGGGAAGCAAATTCCGCTCGTAGCGGGCCTCCGGGTCCAGAGTAATGTAAACCCCCAGGTACCGAAACCCCTGCGAGGCAATCTGGATCGGACAGCCCCGCGGGAGGACGGGAGCCTCCCCGGAAAGCACATACACACATGATTTAGCCCAGTTGATGACAAGGCCTGAGTTGCGGCCGAATGAGCGCAAGACATCAACCAGGACAATCAGTGATTTACGCGGGGAGGCTAGGTACAAAAGGATATCGTCAGCGTATAGGGACACGTGGTCCTCATACTCGGGGGTCCAACGGAGACCACGGATGGAAGGGTGCCACCGCAGCCACTCCGCCAGGGGTTCCAAGGCCAGCGCGAACAGGAGCGGCGACAAGGGACAGCCCTGTCGCGTGCCCCGTCCCAGCTCGAATGGGACCGATACTCTTCCATTCACCACCACCTGCGCCAATGGGCCCGAATACAACAATTTGACCCAGCTGATGAACCCCGGGCCAAATCCAAACTTCGCCAGCATAGCCCAGATGTATGGCCACTCGAGCGTGTCAAACGCCATGGTGGCGTCTAAGGACGCCAATATGGCCGGCTCCCGCACAAACGGGACACGCGCGAGCACCCCGTGCAAGCGCCGCAGATTAAGGGCCGTGTTGCGATGGGGAATAAAGCCGGACTGGTCTTGGTGGACCAAATCGCCCACCACGCCGACCAGCCGGTTGGCTAGCACCTTGGCGAGGATTTTGGGCTCCGCATTCAAGAGCGAGATAGGCCGGTAGGATGTAACCCGGTCTCGAGGTCTCCCTTCCTTGTGGATCACCACGATTGTAGCCAAACGTTGGTCCGGCGGGAGGGAGCCCAGCGAGTGGGCCGCCAGGAACATCGCACGGAGGTGGGGTGCCAGTACATCCGGTCGCAGCTTATACAACTCGATAGGGATGCCGTTCGGGCCCGTGGCCTTGCCGGATGCGACCGAGCGTATAGCGAGGGCAATTTCGTCGGAGGTAGGAGCGGCATCTAACGACACCCTGTCCTCCACCGAAAGGGAAGGCAGCGCGATATCCCTAAGCAGGGCATGGGAATCCTCCTCCGAGCAGGGAGACACAGGGGAATACACCTCGCGGAAATAATCCGCGAAACAAGAGACAATGTCTTCTGGCTCGGTGACACGCACACCATCCATCCTCTCAATCAGCGGGACCACACGACTCGCTCTCTCCTTTTTGTCCAACCATGCAAGCAGTTTACCAGCCTTATCACCCACATCATACAGTCGCCCCTGTTGCTCTCTATAGAGGCCCCTGGCCGCCTCCGTGACGAGGGCCCTGTAGGCCGCCTGCTTAAGTTGTAGGACATGTAGTGCAGCATCCGTCACCCCACCCTCTAGATCACCCTCCAATTCAGCGATTTCGGCCTCCACCCGGGTCACCTCCTCCTGCTCGCGCCTCCGGGCATGGGAAATAAAGGAGAGGGCCTCCCCTCTAAGAACTGTTTTGAAGGCTTCCCACAGGGAGATAGCCGAAGGGACGGACCCCACATTCTCATCGAAATACCGCTGCAAGGATTTAATCAAATCAGCGCGAATAGTGGGGTCGCGCAGATACCAGGCATTGATTGGAGCTACCCTGCCCTCCCCCCTCGGGAAGACATCAACGTGCAACAGGAGCGGGGAGTGATCTGAAATACCCCGCGCCAAATGGCGCACCTCTCCTACCCTCCCAACATAGGCCGCGGGGACAAGGACATAATCAAGCCGTGAGAGGCTACCATGGGCGCCCGAGTGGAAAGTGTACTGCAGCTGCGTGGGATGTTTTAAGCGCCAGCAGTCCACCAATCCCAGTGTATCTAAGAAGCCGGACAGCCACGCCTGCGCCCGGGGGAGGTCCCTAGGGGGGTGACGATCCACGGTCCCAGAAACCACCGCATTGAAGTCCCCCCCAACCACCAGAAGCCCCCCCGGAAGGTCAAGGAGGAGGCGCCCTAAGTCTGCAAAAGTCGTAGACTGTAACCCCGGTGGGACATACACTGATACAAAGACAACTACTTTACCCTCCATTCTCCCCACTAAGACAGTGTAGCGTCCCCTCTCATCATGGCGCACCTCGTCTATTTCCAACGGGAGCAAGTTCTTCACCATGATGCCCACCCCCCGTGAGCCCGACGTGAAGCCCGAGTGGGCCACCAAGCGATAGCCACGTCGATTCATGGCACAAAAGGAATTACCAATAAGGTGTGTCTCCTGCAGAAAGACCACATCTGGCGAAAGTCGTTTCAAATACTGCAGGACCACACCTCGCTTAATCCTATCCCCCAGTCCGTTAACGTTCCAGGACAATAAAGTCAGGTCCCTACCCCCCATCACATACAGAAGCCATCATTCGTCCCCCGGAGAGCACCTTGAAAACACCAATACAATAAAGGGTTTGCCTTGCGGTAAAAACGAACAACACCCCACCCCAACCCACCCATCCCAACAGAACTCCCCCCTCCCTGCACCCCTGCATGAGCCCAAACAGCCCCCCCAAAGTGCAGTGTGCCTGTCGCCCCATGAATGATTAAACTAACTAGTCCCCCAGAGGAGGAGGGAGAGCCCCCAAGAGACCCCGTACCACCTCCACAGGAGGGAGACTTAAGGAACAGTCAAAAATGACGACAATGTTGTCCAGAGCGAGGCCTACTATTAATCCCTCAGTCCTGATCCGGCGAGCCCTCCCCTCCAACCGCGCCCCCCCCACCCCCCCGGCCCCGATCCCCGGGCAAGGAGTCCAACCAGTCCCCGGCCGCCTCGGGACGATCAAAAATGTGCGTGCGGCCATCCACCTCCACCCGCAACTTAGCTGGAAAAAGCATCGCATACTTGAGGTTCAAGTCCCGTAGACGACGTTTGACTCCGAGAAAGCTCAGTCTCTGCTTTTGGACCGCTGGGGTGAAATCAGGATAGAAGTTTACGTCCATATTGTCCAGTCTGACCGGTCCTTGTTGCCTAGAAGTCTGAAGGATAGCGTCTCTGTCCCGAAAGTTGAAAATCCGGGCAATGAGAGGCCTCGGAGGGGCTCCGGCCTTAGGTCTTCCTCCGGGAACCCTGTGGGCACGTTCCACCGCAAAGAATTTACTCAGCCCCCGGGGCTGGAGATGGGTGAGAATCAGGTCCTCCACAAACAGGTCCGCCGCCGCCTCCTCACGTCCCTCCGGCACCCCGACAATGCGGACATTGTTCCTCCGGGCCCGACCCTCGGAATCCTCCAGTCGACGATCCATCAGGGCGCTCGCCTGGCCAAGCCGGCGCACCTCCTTTTGGAGGGCCGCCACGTCCGCTGTAAGGCCCGAGGTGGTGTGGGCCAAGGAATCGACCCGGTCATTGGTCTTGGATAAATCAGCCCTCACCAGGCCAACATCCACGTGGACCGAGTCGATCTTTTGCGCCAGTGTGTCAAAGCGCTGGTCCACCGAGGCCTTCATCTCGGCGATAGCGCCCATGACATCTCGCAGGGTCAGATCCGCGGGCAGCGCAGGAGCATCAGTCGGGTCCTCAGGGGACCTACGCGGCACCTCGGGAGATCCCTTCTGGAGGGTGTAACGGTCCATGCTGTTGGACTGATGGGCTGCGCCACGGCGGGTCGATTTCACCTTTGCCCGGTCGCCATCTTGCTTTGTGGACATGGTTTCAGTCCCCAAATCGTGCCAAGCACCTCGGAAAAGGCCGATAAATCAGTTCACGGGCTCCGGGGGGGGGCAGTCACAAGTCCGCAGGACGGATCACAGCCGGCGGGCCAGCCGGGCACCCCAACGAGGCCACACCACCGCACACCGCCCCGCAACCCAACCTCGCCTATACAGCAAGGAGGGTGCAAAAGCGAAAGTGAAAGTGCGGGGTACGCGAGTCGCCCAGCCCTGCCCGCCGCCGTTGATCACTTTGTCTCCGGATCGCCCCGTAACTCCAATCCGGGGGGCCGGCGTGGAGAAGGCCGCAAACCTCAATCGGTGCTCCCGCCGGTGTCCGAGGTCCAATTTGGAAGCAGAAAACGGGTGACACCTCAGCTCGGGCTCACCAACACAGTCCCCTCATTTAGGACAGGATGTTTTCAGGATTTATGTAGGAGGTCACGGAGGTCCTCGGGAGCCTCGCACCTACGCGGCCATCTTGGTTGCGCGCTAGGCTCCTCCTCCAATCCCGTGATCCTTAGTCTTTGGCACCTTCTTAAAAAACCTGTTAAACCTCAGGCAACCATGGATAAATCTGATATTCGTCCCTCAGATCAGGATCGTAGAATCAGATGGAGCAAAGTAATTCCAGGCGACTTTTACAACAATCTAAAAAGTAAGGTAGGACCTGAGTTAAATACGTGCCTGGACCTCGAAGCAGGGGATGAAGAGGTTTTAGTAGCATATTCTGCTATCTGTACTCAGATTTTTGCAGATTTGAGCTGCCCAGGTAAACACAAGGATAAGGCTGAGATAGGGTGGTTTGATAAAAGCTGCTCTATTGTAAATAGAAAGCTGAAGGCCGCCTTAAAATCTAAGCCAGTGAATAGGACTATGGTTGCCGGGCTGAGGAAAGAATATAAGGAAACCCTGGATGCCAGGAAAAAGAAGATCAGGGAGGAAGCATGGGAAGAACTTTCTTGTGTGGATGTTATAAGAAATAGCGCAAAGTTTTGGTCAGTGGTAAATAAACCCTTCTTCTGTGATACATGTAACGATCAATTAGACTGCGGCATTGGGAAACAATCTTGGCACTCTCATTTTAAATCAGTCTATGAAATGGGCACCTGTGGTGAATCGAGTATTTCCTCCACTATTGTGAACCCATATACTTTATTAGTCTCTAAGACAGAGGTGGTTGAGGCCATCGGTAAAATGACAAGTAATAAGGCTCCAGGCCCCGATGGCGTCCCAGCGGACCTCTTTAAATCTGATCCTGAGACTTGGTCCATAGTATTAACCAATGTTTTTAACCGGGTATGTGTCGCTGGTATTCCGGACACTTGGTCCGAATCAGTGATCATACCCATTTTTAAGAAAGGTAACAGGGGGGACCCCAGCTGTTATCGGCCTATCTCCCTCATTGATTCAGCTGTGAAGGTTCTGGGGCGAGTGGTCCTGGGCAGACTAACTGATTGGCTTGAAGACACAGCCACTCTTTCGTGTCTTCAATATGGGTTTCGCAAGGGCCGCGGGACCATAGACCAGAGCCTGAACCTCCAACTTTTAATAGGCAAGTATACCATAGCCAAAAAAGGACGTTGTATCTGGCCTTTATGGACTTGTCCTCGGCGTTCGATCGAGTAAATCGTTCGAAACTCTGGGGGTTACTCCTTAAATGTGGCATAGATACTAATATCGTACATTTCCTTGCGGATCTGCATAGAGATCTCACTGCCACGGTCAGATATGATCGCCTTGGCAATTGCACGGATAAGATCGGAATCACTAACGGCATTAGGCAAGGATGCATTTTAGCCCCCCTGCTTTTTACACTTTATATTAACGATTTGGGTTCTACATTAACTGAGTCATGCAAGGATATTCCTAGGGCGGGCAAATATGCCATTCCAGCATTATTATATGCTGATGATGCCGCGCTCCTAGCACGCACGGCAGTAGGGCTCCAAAATCTTTTAGATTCTTTTGCAAAATTCATGATTGCACTTGATCTCGGAGTGAATTTCTCCAAATCCCATGTGATGATTGTGGGCACTAAATCAAAGAGAGTAAAGACTATGTTTTGTGAAGGCCATGTTTTATCACGGGTTACGAGATTCCCTTATTTGGGGGTCATTTTTGACGACAAGTCCACCTGGGCCCCACAATTAGCTGCCAAACGTAATGCTTTTGCTAGGGCTACACTTGCCGTCTTGGAGTTTGGACGCAAATTGGGGGTGAAGCCCATGCAAGCTATGTTGAACATTTACGTAGCCAAATGCACCTCCATTGCATTGTATGGTGCTGATTTGCGGGGAATTAAAAATATCTCCGAATTACAGGTTGTAGAAGATAGATTTTTAAAATCTTTACTATCCCTCCCCTGCTCAACATCGGGCTATATCGTCCACCAAGAATGTGGGATAGACTACCTAACGGACCGCATAGCTATTGCCCCACTCTTGAAATGGATTTCAATTTGACTAAACCCTGAACTAGAACTGAATCACGCGATCTTAAAAGATTGCTTATCTTTAGAGCATGGTAAAACTATCCCGTGGTTGAATTATATCAAGTATCTAGCCAGGTATTTGGGCCGACCTGAATTATTTGAAAATCCAAGTAATATAGTAAAGGGGGATCTAAAATGGGCTAAAGTTACCCACAAACAGAGGGCAATGCTAATAAGGGAAGAAAAGGAGTTACTTAAACCCACAGTAAGGGCTCATCAGTTGATCATTACATCTAACAGTTTAGAGCCCTACCTGGGTATTGTTAACAATATGAACCATCGTTTTTTGTTAACTAGGTTTAGAATGAACAAATTCCATCTCCTACTAACTGACTCCCCTAGCTGGACGAAGGAGAGGGATCTGGGGATCTGTTCATGTGACAGATTTTCCATTAAAGACACCACGCACTTTATCTTCTTTTGTAGTCACCTGTCTTCAATCCGCAAAAAATACATTATTCCTCTTGTAAAAAACAAAGGATTTAGACAGGTAAAACCAGCACTCATGTATCTTCAGATGTTGGGTTCTCCTTGGGAGATATTTAACATAGCTACTTTTTTAGTAATCTCAATGAGGTTGAGGAAAAAAAATCACATGGTCATAGTGTATATTACCTCTGAATTTTGACTAATTTTTATTTTTCCTTATTAATATGTCTGTAATTTTATGTCAAATGTTTTTATAATGTTTGTATTGTTTTATGTACATCGTACTTTTATGGTTTTTGCTATGAACCGAATAAAGTAACTTTGACTGACTGACTGACTGACTCCATGATTGTGGGAAGGGGCCGTGGATTTCAATGTGACCATTTCGAAGAAGCTTTTTGAATTAACTTGGTAAGTCACCTGTGATCCGGAATGGGTCTTGTCTCAAGCAAGCTTAGTCTCAACCTCACTTCCCACAGCACATTCTTCACCAGAAGGGTTGCTACACTCTCTTGAAGAGCAATAACTGATGAACTGGGCTAAGCCAAAGATAAGGGGCATTTCTGAGGGAGGGGTGTGGACTGATTGAATACATTGCGGCCGGTGACTACGGGCACTCACATGTCTGCTGTAAAGCTCTCCAGCTGGGAAGAACATCCTGAGCCTTGCCTCCAGCAGAGGGCATGGAGAGAGGTCACTGGAGCCATGGATGCTGTGCTTCAGGATGACTGGCATGAGATTGCCCACGGGTAGGTATTGCATGAAGCTTGCTCTCCCATTCTACCCACCTGCTAGGACCCATGTGGCACTGGTGGTTCACAAAAATACACCTCAAGAACACTCGCCCAGTCATCTCCTTTCTGTATCCTGGGAAACGTTTGTACATGGCTTGGACTCTTAAAGAATTGTCCACTGCGCAGCTTTTGAGAAACTTGGTGTTAATAATGCGGTGCTTTATATGTTAGCTCTAAGCTAGCGGAAACTGCTTTAGGAAAGGCTGAGGTCAAAAACACTGTGTTAACGTCTCATCGGAAAACTCTTGGCCAGTGAGACCACATGCTTTAGGAGCCGCTGGCATACCCAAAGTTTCAAACAAAAAACACTCTTGTGGCGGGATTCATGCACAGGCTCATCAAACTCTACGGCTGCCGTATTCGTGAGGTCAGTTTATGACTGAGTGTGTCTTTTGTAGTAAAATGTATCCAAATCTTGACACATCCCTTGTGCTCCTGGATCGCTAGTTGGTTTCACATGAGAATTCGCCAATATCGTCATAACAAAAGTGGTGTGGTTCCACTTCAAGAGAATCCCCGGTCAGTTTATTGATCTGGGCTAGACTACATAGACATCCTTGACCACATACACACACGTGTCTCCCCCGCCTGTTCTCTTAGCCTATCGCCTCCCACACCCCTGTTATGTTATATAGAGTGCACTCGTGAGGGTATCCGGGCGCTAGAGCAGATGTGTAGGCCGATCGGGACCTCAGCGTGGTACCGCAGGGAAGAAGGAGATCTAGTTGAAGAGCCAGGTCTTCAGTTTCTTGCAGAGGTTCAGTAGGGAAGGAGAGGTCCGGATGTGTTCGGGAAGGTTGTTCCAGGTTTTGGTGGCAATATTGGAGAGCGAGAGGCCTCCTGCCTTCCATCTGTAGGTGTGAGGGATCTGTGTGAGTGTGAGTATGGCTGAGCTCAGTTGTCTTGCTGGATGGTAGAAGTGTAGGCGGTGGTTGAGATAGGCAGGTTGAGGAGAGCTTTGTGAGGATGAGCAGCTTGAATTGGCAGTGTTTCTGGATGGGGACCCAGTGTAGATTTCGGAGTTGAAGCGTGATGTGGACGCTGCATGGGATGTTGAGGATGATGCTGGTGGCAGCGTGGTCCGGAGTCTCTGTGTGAGGTGTGTCAGGATACCAGCATAGAGTGTGTTGCCTTAGTTCAGTCTGTTGGTGATGAGGGCTTGGGGGACAGCGCGTCTAGTGTTTTGGGGAAGGCATTTGAAGACCTTGTGGAGCACACGTGAGATGTGGAAGCAGGAAGAGGTTACAGAGTTCACCTGCTGGGTCATCGTAAGATTGGTCTTTAGTAGGAAGCCGAGGTTTCTGGTGTGATCTGCAGGGTTGGGTGTGGGCCCTAGTTTAGCTGCCCATCAGGAGAGCTATTGTTCCTAAAGATCAGGACTTCCATTTTGTCGGTTTTGAGCTTTAGACAATTGTTTCATCCAGTTCGCCACGCTGGACATACATGTGGTGAAGTTGGTCATGTTGGTGTCGGTGTTGTACGTGATGGAGACAATGAGCTGTGTGTCGTCTGTGTATGAGACAATATTGACTCAGTGGGAATTTATGTCCTGAATGAGCAGTGCCATGTATATGTTGAAAAGGGTAGGGCTGAGTGATGATCCTAGTGGGACTCCGCAGATGAGGTTCTTGGGTTTGGAGGTGTACTGTGGAAGTCTAAATTGTTGAGTTCTGTCGGAGAGGAATGAGGCAATCCATCTCAGGGCAGGTCTGTGTATTTCAGTGTGATGCAGTCTTGAGATGAAGGTGCTGTGGGAGATGGTGTCGAAAGCTTCAGAGAGGTCGAGTAGGATGAGTGTTGTGGTCTCCCCCTGACCATGATGGTCCGGATGTTGTCTCTGGCTGCGATGAGGGTGGTTTTGGTGCTATGGTTGATGCAGAATTCTGACAAGTGCTGTACAGGAGATGGTGATGCTCTAGCTGGTAGGTAAGTTGTCTATTGATGGCTTTCTCCATGACTAGCTAGGAATGCTAGAAGTGAGATGGGTCAGTAATTGCCGAGTTCTTCAGGGTCTGTGGAAGGTTTTTTCAGGAGAGCTTTGGCCTCTGCGTGTTTCCAGTTGTCTGAGAAGATTGCACTTTGGATTGAGGTATTGATGGTGGTGAGTTTAGAGCTGATCAGGGTTCCTCCAAGGTCGGGCCTACGATTAGGACAGTGTTTGGTGGGGGCCCCTTAGTGGACTGATTTCATGATTTTGGCAGTGTCCTTTTTGGTGAGGGGGTTCCACTTCGCCCGGTGATGTTCCTCTTTAGTGGTGTAGGTAGCTGACCGATAATATCTTCAGTAGTGTGCTGGGGTAGAAGTTGTTGTATATCTTCAAACTTTTATAATGAAAAAAGTTGAAGAGGTTTCTGCAGAGATGAAGGTGCAGTGGGAGATGGTGTCGAAAGCTTCAGAGAGGTCGAGTAGGATGAGTGTTGTGGTCTCCCCCTGACCATGATGGTCCGGATGTTGTCTCTGGCTGCGATGAGGGTGGTTTTGGTGCTATGGTTGATGCAGAATTCTGACAAGTGCTGTACAGGAGATGGTGATGCTCTAGCTGGTAGGTAAGTTGTCTATTGATGGCTTTCTCCATGACTAGCTAGGAATGCTAGAAGTGAGATGGGTCAGTAATTGCCGAGTTCTTCAGGGTCTGTGGAAGGTTTTTTCAGGAGAGCTTTGGCCTCTGCGTGTTTCCAGTTGTCTGAGAAGATTGCACTTTGGATTGAGGTATTGATGGTGGTGAGTTTAGAGCTGATCAGGGTTCCTCCAAGGTCGGGCCTACGATTAGGACAGTGTTTGGTGGGGGCCCCTTAGTGGACTGATTTCATGATTTTGGCAGTGTCCTTTTTGGTGAGGGGGTTCCACTTCGCCCGGTGATGTTCCTCTTTAGTGGTGTAGGTAGCTGACCGATAATATCTTCAGTAGTGTGCTGGGGTAGAAGTTGTTGTATATCTTCAAACTTTTATAATGAAAAAAGTTGAAGAGGTTTCTGCAGAGTTCCTGTGATGGAGTGATGGGGGCGGCATAGGGGTTGGAGAATTTTTTGATAATAGTGAAGAGTGATTTACAGTTGTTGGAGCTAGTTTCTAATTTCTGTGCTAGAGCTTCTTTAATTTAGGCGTGGTGTCTTCTGAGCACCTCTTTATAGGTGTTTCTTGCATTGGCATTCCAGTTGGATCTCCATTTTCTTTCCAGCTGTTTGCTGTAGCATTTGAAGTCTGTTAGATCTTTAGTTTACTAGCTGGCTTGCGTGTTGGTTCTTCTCCGTTTTACCTCCTTCACAGGGCTAAGGTGTTAGCCCAGCTTGTGATTCCATCGTTGAAGGCCCTTCTGCCACTCTGTAGGTCTTCAGTGAGGTCTGGTGGGTTGGATCCGAGGGTGTTATTCCAGCCTGCCTCGGATATTTTGTTCCAGCTGTGTCTGGAGTTGCTAGCTGGCTTCGATGTGGTGGGTTGGGGGTGTGTTGATGTAGAAGCGAACGATGAAGTGGTCTGTCCATGTGAGCGGTGTGAGGTAGCTGAATTTGATCTTGTAGCAAGCAGTAAATATGGGGTAGAGGGTGTATCCTGTAGTGTGAGTAGGGCCTTCGACGAGCTGTGTGATTCCTATTTTAGCGAAGCTTTAAAGTAAGGTAGTGGAGTTGGGGGTTTGTGGGGTCACCGAGATGAAAGTTGAGGTCGCAGAGTAGAATTAAGTTTTGTCTGCAGGTTCAAAAATCTAATCTGCAGGCTGTTTTTTGCGTGGTCCATGGGGGTTGGTGTTATGATTGCCAAGAGTTTCCACAGGAGCGTCAGGAATCTGGAGAGAATACCTCAGCCTTCCCCTATGGCCTTCCGACTCTATCTGACTCTAGAGTAACGGATGGCACACCAGGGGAAAACAGGGAAACAAAACAGGGAAAGGCGGGAAAACTTCTAGTAGGGATGAGGGCTCCACGTCTGGGATAGTTGAGGCTGGATGCAGCTGTAGGAAAAGAAGGGTTAAATCGAGCCTTCACATTCGTAATGCCTCCCTGATATTTAAGTGAAACCCCTTGTCACATATACCATCATTAGGTTAGTTCTATGCGGGTAGTGGATAAATGGAATAGTGTCAATGTCAGATGTCCTGTACAACAGAAGAACACAAGATTAGAAAGGGGTTTTCATTACACTTGTATGTATACCACTTACCCCCACTATGCTACGGTAGAACTGAGAGCGTATTTGGTATAAATCCACCTTGGGTAACAGTGTTTGTTCTGTACCTATGCGTGGAATAATCAGCCAAATGAGTATGAGAATTAAGTAGCCCCCTTAATCACACAAAATCATGGCAAACATAGATATATATAAACAGGGGCAGCGCAAAGCGCTGTTACCGTAATTCTGACGTGAAGAGCCTATAATGCCAAGTGGTTCACGCAAGTATCCCAGTGGAATATCCGGACAAAGACTCTTGTAGGACTGCGGGGCACCCCGGCTATGCCAGGCAAGGAGCACACAGGTGGGGCACCGCCAACAGAGAGGATAGGACTGAGCACGAGACGATAATACAAGGGAAGAAACGAACTGGGGAAAAATAAAGAAACAATATAGATGGGGAAGAAGCACGAGGCTAGGTTTCACACGCCTCCTATCTCCCAAGTCCAGAGCGTATGGCCAGAGCTCTGCCCGGCTGGATGAAATAGCCGAAACCCAGGTGAGACACCCGGTGGAAGGAGCCTTTAAAGGAACACCGAAATCTGCTTCGGTAACAATCTCCCGATGGAGCGGGGAGATTCAAAGAATGTATCCAGCACACTAAGTGGACTAAAAAGCCCTGCGGGATCATGCACCAACGTTGGAATCGCTAGCGAGTCAAACTCTTCGTCCGGTACTGAGAACGCTCAGAGAAACCGGAAGAAGATCAAACGGAAGTCAGGCACAAGCGGAACGGACGGAAATGGGGCCAAACGCTAGAACGCTAAGCGCGTTTGTGAGCGTTTACGCTCCTTTTATGCTCGCAATGTCACGGGGGCAGGACTACGGGGCATGACAGCTGGTATGCAAGAGTTCCTTTGATGGTGGTTTTGGCACCTGATTATAGTCTAAAGTGCATGTGCTCCTTGAACGGCGTGTCTCCGTCCGTGGAGTTGGTGCAGGTGATGGTGTCGTTGTGGATGATGGCCAGGCCTTCTAATGGTTTGTTGGACCTGTCCTATCATGTGATCTTGTCACCCAATGGGATGGATGTGGTGATGGCGTGTGCACCAACTTACTACAAAGTAAGTTTGGAATAGACAGACAGTTTTATCTCCTATTTTGGTGCCTTCTAAGTCAAGCAGCATTGGCTTTCCTCCTTATGTTTATTTGAATCTGATTTTCATGTTTTAACAACAGAACAACAAATGAACTTTTTACTTTATATCTTTTAGTCTCACCTAAATGAAGTATCTGCAAGATTGTAACTGTTTTGCCTTAGGTTGTCCCTAGTTGGCTTTTTTCAGTTGTTCTCAGCATCAGAGTTATTTTTCGCTGTAGACCTAGAAATAAATATATCCTTTGCTGACAATGCTGCAGTGTAAAAGTCCCACTCGGTTTCTCTTTGCCCAAACCAGTTTTTGACATTTTAAGCCTACAAAGTTTGACTGATAAATCGGAATTGCTTACGAAATGTTGTTATCCTTTTGACTTTATATTTTAGGGCTATGCCATACCTCAAGATGTTTCTACCTGCTCATTCTTCTTCGAGTTCCAATACAAAACAGGTTTCTTTTCTGCTTTCTCTTCAATAAATAATACATATTTCATTCAGAAAAGCACAACAGAACTTCAGTAACTGCATTTATAAAGCACTTACTACCCCTGACGAGACATCAAAATGCTTTATGCTGGGCAGCACACTGCTCAGGTACCCAAGGTTAGTGGTTAGTTCAGACATTTGAAAGTGAGAAGAAAAAAAGCAGAGCTGAGAAACAGAAGATTTAATTAAAGGACAGTTTTTAATGCCGGATTTAAGGAATGTAGAGAATATTTTTTTAGCAAACACAAGGAGATGATGGACGGAGCGCTTAAACGTTTCAGAACCCTTTCAATCTCCTGAGGCGGAAGCCGGGAGACCGCCGATTATTTTAAAAATTGTCACTTTGTTTACTCTGTGTCACCACGTAAAACTGCATTTTTAAAGCGCACTCACCCGGCAAGCATCCCAGCAGCGGGCTAGAGTCACGCACAAACAGCGACCCCTTCGCTGCAACGAAGATAGCCAGGAAACCACTCTTCGCCTCCATTCACGGCGAGGAAGCGAGGACACGCCCACCTGAGGCCACACCCACCCGCCCCTTTTTTTACCTATAAGGATGTGCAATCACCGGATGCGCAGCGGACGGGCGCAGCGGGCGCGCCGTCAGCGCGCCGAAGGCGCGCCAAAGGCAAGCCCGTCCGGCCCCGGCCGGCCCTAGGCCCCGTTACCCTGCCGGGTGGCCCTCAGGACCGAGTGACGTATACAGCAGATACATTGCGCTCCCTTCGACCTAAGAACATCCTTACCTGCCACCACACGCTCACCGCAGGTAATGCTTTCTCGTTCTGTCCTCGATGCAATCCGACTCCCCCCCTGATATCTACCACACTCCCTTTGAAGTTGGGACTTCTTAACTGCCGTTCCCTCCCCAAACATGCTACCGAAGTAAACCTTTTGATTCAGAATCAGGATCTTGACCTACTGTTCTTAACGGAAACGTGGCTATCAGATAACACCGACCCTGACGTCGTCGCGGCCCTACCCACTGGATACTTCTGCCAAGCTTTAAATAGACCTAAAGGGAGAGGAGGCGGGGTAGCTATAATTCACAGGGAACAATTCACCTGTAGGATGGCTAACGCTGGTATCGACGACTGCGAGAGCGGCCAATTCTCCATCCAAATCTCCTCATCCCTTTCCCTGGCAGGGCTATTGATCTATCGCCCCCCAGGAGCCCCAGGCAATTTTATCAATTCCATATTCGAATCTGTATCACAATTAGCTTCCTCCACCTCCAACTTCCTTATACTAGGTGACCTGAATTTCCACTTCCTAGACCCCATGGATCGAGTAGCCTCGGATATTAGACACGACTTAACATCTTTAAAGATACATCTAGTGAATAACGAGCCTACCCATGAGAAGGGCCATCTATTGGACCCTATCCTCACCAATATAACAGCGGTGACCACCAACCTACCTGTGACCCTACCATGGACGGACCATTTTCTGGTCCCTTTTTCCTGGGAAATCCCCAAACCTACTCTCCTAACCCCTAAAACCCAGGTTACCGACCGACAATGGCGCAAATTGTCACCGGAGAAATGGGCTGCTTCTCTTGCAGACTCCATTCCCGAGCTCTCCTTTGACCCCAACACGGCTGACAAACAATTTTGTGATTGGATCACTTCGTCCCTTGATACGATGCTTCCGAAAACCACCACCCTTAAACAGCCCAAGAGAATTTCCCCCGCTCTATGGTATACTCCAGAGCTTAAAGCTCTGCGCCAAGAGTGCAAAAAAACCGAACGCGCTTGGAGACGTGAAAAATCAGGAACCAATAAAAACACCTACTCTACCTCTCTTCTAAGCTACAAAATCGCTATTCGCAAAACCAAAAGCGCGTTTTATCAGGAGAGAATAGAAAAAGCGGGATGCTCCAGTAAGGAAGCATACGCCATCCTTAAAGAGCTCTCAAAACCCCCAGAACAAGGACTGGGACCTCCTTCCGACCCTAAAGCAGACCAGGAGAAATGCCAAAAATTGGCTAATTTCTTCCATGACAAAATCCGACTTATTCTGGACTCAATTCCTCCCTCGAGCCCAGGGGAAGAAATTGTTTCCCAATACACGACATCGTCCACTTGTCTGTCCACATGGGGCCAGGTCACAATAGACGAAGTGAGAAATACGTTCAACTCCATGAAGAGCGGCTCCCCTAGGGACCCTGCTCCTCTTCGGATCCTTAAGGAGGTAGCCCCCACTATCATCCCCTCCCTTACTCATTTGATTAATACCTCACTCCAACAAGGAGCCGTACCCTCGAGCTGGAAGAAAGCTGTGGTAAAAGCCCTACTGAAGAAACCTTCTCTCGATCCCGAGAACCTGGCGAACTACAGGCCCATTTCCCTACTCCCAGGAGTCAGCAAGATCGCGGAAAAATTAGTCAACAGGAAACTCTCGCAGTTTCTAGAGGCCAATAACAAACTAAAAAGTTCCCAGACGGGCTTCCGACCAGGGCAGGGCACGGACATCGCCCTCCTGGCAGCGGTAGAGGAGGCCAGAGCGCTATTGGATGGGGGAGGATCAGTGGCAGTGATCCTCCTCGACCTTAGCACGGCGTTCGATACCGTCGACCATCAACTCCTTATCGAAAGATTGGCAAGAGTTGGAGTGGAAGGTACAGCCCTATCCTGGCTGTCATCTTTCCTGGCCCAACGGTCCTATCAGATTTGAGAGAAGAACGCCCGCTCCTCCGAAATGCCCCTCCAATGTGGTGTGCCTCAGGGCTCTTCCCTGAGCCCCACATTATTTAATATCTATATGTCCACATTGGAGGAGGTCATCACCCCATTCGGAGTGAGCGTCGTCAGCTATGCTGACGACACACAATTAGTGGTGTCTTTGTCCCATCCCAAACAACAGAAAGCTGATCTCTTCAACTGCCTTACGCAGGTTCATCGTTGGATGAATAGATCAGCCTTAAAACTAAACGGGACAAAAACGGAGGTCCTTATACTTGGCCCGAAAGGAACCTCACTCCCCCTGGATAGTTGGCCAGCCTGTCTAGGTCCTATCCCTGACCCAAAAACAGAGGTGAAAAGCTTGGGAGTATGGATCGACTCCGATCTCTCATTTATTCCGCAAGCAAAGAAGGTAGCAGGGACCTGCTTCGGTCTTCTAAAATCTTTGAGGAAAGTCCTGCC
Source organism: Triturus cristatus (assembly GCF_964204655.1). Classification (NCBI taxonomy): domain Eukaryota; kingdom Metazoa; phylum Chordata; class Amphibia; order Caudata; family Salamandridae; genus Triturus; species Triturus cristatus. The sequence goes on along the minus strand of NC_140582.1, from coordinate 78,404,447 downwards.
CCTTCTTCCCCCTAAATCCCAAAAACTGCTAATCCAAGGTCTCATAATATCGAGACTAGACTACAGTAACGTGATTTATCTGGGCGCTCCCGAAGCGACCCTTAATAAATTGCAGAGAATTCAGAACACTGCTGCCCGGATCATCACAAACACCCCGGCCAGATCATCTGATAAACCCGCTCTCAAACTCCTCCATTGGCTCCCCATAAGGGAGAGGGTCAAATTTAAGGCCCTGTGCCTGGTCCACAAAACGTTACATAACCAAGGCCCCCCTATCCTCAGCAATTTTGTCACCCCTTACATTACCACTAGATCCCTCCGCTCTAACGCAGAAAACCTCATCAATACCCCGAGATTCAGGAAAGTCCGATCAGGAGGAAGACGCTTCTCGGTACAAGCTGCCCGTCTTTGGAATTCACTCCCCCATGACTTACGTCTTGAACCACAATATCTGCGCTTCAGGAAGCTGCTAAAAACACATCTCTTTCCCTAGCTTCCATGCCCCCCCCCCTGTTTTGATTTCCCACCCTTCCTCTCTTTTGCTCTTAGCTCCCGGGCCTCAGATTTGTTGAATTAGGGTTTTTAGCGCTGGGATACCTCCGGGTGACTATGCGCTTTATAAAAATAAATAATAATAATAATAATAATAATAATAATAACACTCTCCCCGAGTCACAGATCTGAGTTGAATCCATCATCGTTCTTTAGCTCACTTCACCACCCCAGTTGAGGCCCAGCTATATGCAAATCAGTCTTGACCCTGTTCCTCATGGGAACAGTCCACCCGAACTGCCAAGCCAGGTCTACCCTGGACCGGAAACAAGCATCCTGGGACCGGCTTTGGAGTAACACCCCCTCAACAGCCAGGCTAGCCTGAATCCAGTGGCAAAGTGAGCAAGGGACCCACGTCTGGGCATACCCATCCCATTTAAGGTGAAAAGTGCTACACAAGCAAATAATGGTCGGAATGCTGAATAAATCATGTGACTGGGAATGAGTGGTTGAATAGTTATTATTTTTTAGACAGCATGCAGTTTGATGATGCAGAATATAGAAAGAAACACCATTATTTACTTGTGAAGATTGTGCTATATTAGGATTTTTTGGTAAGGCTTGGAATCAGGGAAAGCATATCTCTATTGCCAGGCTACTGCTAGACACCAATTCAGCCAGTTCATTTGATCAGCACAAGGGTTGAAAGTGAAAAATAATGGCTGGATGTATATGTCGAGTAAATGCATGAGAAATAATTTACACATTGAAAAAGCTATTCTGTTGTTCATCCTCAGGTTTGACTCGGTGTTTTAATTATACAGCAGAGTAAGATGCATTTGAATGCATTGTCACCACATGGAAGAGGACAGCCTCCCAAACAGTGGATGTGTTCTACCTGCATTCCAGTAGCTGGAGAGCAGGAGATGCAAACACTGGTCTGAGTGTGGGGATGATGAAAGGGCTCCCTTTGCAAATTCAAGGAACACTTTTGTTAGCAAATAGCTGCTGATTAGACTTCCTGAAGCACTGCCCTTTTTGTAGATGCTATGGGTGAGTAGGGGTGGAGCTGGAGGTTGAAGGGGACCCTTCAGCTGAGGCCAAACCGTAGGTTACCTTGATCACACTTCATTGCAGAGCCCTCATACCTCTTTCTGCATCTGGTGTGGGTGCTCCAGGCTGGAGACAACCCTGCTGTGAGGGACATGACTACACAAAGGCTGTGTCTGGGGAGCAGCCTGGAAATACATTTGAAATGTAAATGTATTGCAATTTACCTTTCCTTACCAACAAATATATGCCTGCCTGTGCGCAACTGTGGGGGCTGTGCTGGGAAAGCACCTTGACAGGCGGTATCTTGGAGCAGCTCGCTCTGGCATGTAGCTGTCTTGCTCTTCTCGTCTAATGCAAATGAAGCCAAACATTGGTTAACTTCCAGGGCTTTAATCGAAAGGTTGATGTGAGGCATTTGCCTCAGATCTCCGGCATAATGGGGTAACTGAGCAAACACACCTCAGCAGGGGCCGGCCCTGATTACTTGCTTCCCAGAATTCCTTACCTTGAAGAGGAACCAGCCACTAACACTTAATGTGTCCTTTTCTTTCGAATGAATCTGGTTTACGGTGAGCAGGAGGCTGGAGAGGGTGGTCACCTTCGATGCCTTTAGGTTTTCTATGGTGCTTTGTAAGGCGTGCCACTTCAGGGCACTACACTATTATTGGGTTGTGCAAAGGGTTAGTGTCTGTACTAATGTGATGGAAAGGATACCGAAGCAGTAGTGGCGTGAGGTAAGCATGTGTTCCTGAACTTCAAGTGCAACTGGAAACCTGGAGGTTCGGGCCCTGGCCATTCGATAACACACAACATGTGGTTAATTACTGGACAAGGCAGCAGTAACCCTGGGTCTCTCTCCCTGCGATAATAGACCCCTAAAGGCTCCCTCCTCTGCAGTGTGCCACCCTCTGCCCCATGGGTGGTTTTAATGGGCATTTCACAATGGTGCTATCCGGTCATAACACGGCCATGTAATTAGCTCAGCACCTATGCTAAGGAAAGGCTAGGCCCAAAAATGAGTATCAGTATTGGGAGTGGTAGTTAGGCTAACATTATGCTTATTCAGAGCCGTTTTCTGGATGTCTATGCCATTTTTAAGAGGAATGTTCCAAAACTTAATTAAGTATCTACTTCTTTAAATATAGTTTTTGCATACGGAGGGGGGGGGGGGGGGGGGGTGAATCCTCAGGCATACACTGTACTTCAATTCTCTTTTTACCCCCTCATCAGAGCAGAACCATTGAACACTTTTCTTGTGTTTTGCCCATTTAAACAATATATATATTCCAGAGGTGTCCTTTGCCTCACAATACTCTGGAACTCAACCCCTTCTGCCTAATCCATAGATTTTAGGGCTGACAGGGCAGGCTCAAACAAAGATTCTCCACTCAGAAGGGGATCAAGCAGTATCGTTATTCTGGTCTGTACCTCGTCTGGAGCAGCCGGTATACCTCTCAGCAAGTTGCCTATTGTGATTTCCACCATTCTTTGCTCTCTTGTCCCATTCGGCTGTCCCTTTGGCACTGAGGCCCCTATCTGCTCTGATCTTGGAGCCTTGCGTTTCGATTTCATAGGGCTCCTCAAAGAAAAATGATCGATCGTGCAGGTACAGGAGTCTGTGCATTCAGCACAAGCATTTTCAGTGCCTAGTAGTTTCACCCCAGGACAAATTCAACATAAGCGGCAGTTTTATGTCGGAGGCCCTAGCTCTCCTCTGCACTTACCTGGAATGGTCCACCGACCAGTCTAAGGCCATCTCTGACGTGGCTTAGCACCTCGAGCTGGACTGAAGCCATACCTAGATCTCATGGGATGAATGCCAAAGTGGGCTGCCTCAGCTGCCTATTGTTCAATACCCTCCATAGATTCTAATCGGAAATGAAAAAGATTCTCAACCGGTAGTGAAAGGACAAAACACAAAGAGACATAACTAGGCTGTACAAGTTAGTACCTTGTAAATCCAGAGTGGCAATGAAACTCTCCTCAATAAGAAAGGAAGCATTGTCAGCAAGTTCATGTTCAACTTTTCCTTTCTAATGTGTTTACATTTTTTAGATCTAGAATAGGGCTAATGATTGGTCTAACGAAGGTCTTGTTTCGGTCTTACTTTTCTACCTGAAAGTATTTGGTATAGAATCCCTGTCAATGATTAGGTCTCGCCTGACCCAGCGCATGCGCTGGTCTGGCGAGACTTATTGAGAGGGCTCCAAAAAGTGCTGCCAGGCCAGCCTAGACCTACAGTGCATGTGCGCGGGCGCCACGTTTTACCACAATTACTTTCACTTTCGCGGCCGCAAGGCCGCTTTGATGTTGATCGCAATCGCGATCACTTTCACTTTTGCGGCCGCAATGCCGCTTGGCATAGCCAATAGGTCTCGCTTATGGGACCTTATAAGTATTTAGTTACGCAACTGTTGCATGGCTAAACACTTATAAGGTCCCAAAGGCGAGACCTATTGGCTATGCCAATGCTTGTTTTTATTGCAACACTGTACAACAGCTACAAGGAATCTCTATTTATTTCCTCCTATGTAGAAAGAATATCCTGAACCCCATACCACACTGGAGATCACTGGAGAAAGGGTCACAAGAGTGAGCCATGTTCAGCGTTGAGTAACTTTGCAGAAGAGGAAGTGGATACCCAAGTTCTATCTACCCCTTCTGCTAAGTCAACCTTTATTGAAATAGTTTGGGGACAAATCATCAGCCTTTGGTTTTGTCAGTGTAGATCTTCCTACTCCTGAGCCATGAAAATGTTGGTGGCAATTTCTACTCCAGCCCTAATGATCGTAAAGTCTCTATTTAATATTTGCATCCTCTTGATCTAAATTAGCGGTTTAGAGCTGTGCCTTTGTTCTGAGTCAAAAAAAAACTCACACAGGAATGCCAGCATTAAATTACTAATGATAACTCAGGTGAGCTGCAGATGTTTCAACCCAATAAGCTGATTAAATATCGCCTGTCACTCAATAAGCAATACCTTGTCTTCCATCAGCTTCTCCTCCAGTGTAAATTCAACAATCTTACCTGTAGAGATGAAGCAATGAAAAATACATGATGCATGCACTTTTCTTAGGGTGACAGCCTCTGCAGTTCAGATATTTTATTCCAAAACAGAAAGCATGCACCTTTTCCGCTATGGGGAGAGCAGTTGCACCCTAGATTGCACAGGAATTTCAACCACCAAAGCCAGAGTGTCAGCAGATGAACAGCTCTGTATTAACAGTTCTTTCACTATGTTAAACACCTGTTGTATTGGGTTAGTACAAGCTGATACCCAAAAATAAGATTTACTTGATTTAGTAAAACCTGAATTCTGAGGACAAAACCCTTCATTGCTGAAAAAAATGCACTCTGTTGGCTTCAATTGTAGCATAAGTAATGAAATTCCCTTAAGGCTGTAGTCATAGAGTCAACAAATGTTAAGTCACCAACTGGAGGTGACTCCTTCGTAAAAAAAAAAAAGGGTACATTGCGTGGAGCTCCCTTACCATCTTACTAATCATTTGCCGGATCGGCTGAGGTGTCAATTGGATTTGAGTCAAAAATGTTTTATGGGGAAAAAAGCACAGTCTTGACCCCCTTATAATCTTAGTCAATATATTCTTTCTGCATCAGCCTGGCAGGAATGGCACATTCATGTCCTTGAGGTAATAGCTACAGAGGTGCTGAATCTTTTGGCATCAAACCACTTGGTGCCTTAAACTTCAGCATTAAAAGCTCAAGTCCTTCAGCCATAACTGATGGGCTAAATCCCCTTGGTGCACTAGGGGCCAGCACTGAAGTCACTCTTAGCGCATATGGACCCACTGCATCAACAAAGACTGCATAAACGGACGAGAGGAAAGTAAAACATTATTCTTGCAAGGAGGAGTGAAAGTTGGACCTGACACAGCAAAGACTGTGATTAAGTCCATCCAGGATAATCCTTTGTGGGGAAGGCCTTGTTTCGGGCCTGTTTTGGGCACAGGAGGGATTTTTCCCCTTTAGGGCAGCAAAGACTTTCATCTGCCACTCTGGTTCCAATTACACAAATCCAGGTCCATTGTGTAGCACCTAAACCAGGTGTATTAACGAGATGGGCCTATTAGGCGCACAATTAACCGTCACCTCAAGATCTGTAGTTAATCTCCAACCAAATGGCAGATCTTTCCATCACATGGAACCAATGGACTTAAATGACGCCCATACCTGCAACAGTGATATCTTCTTAAAAGAGTGGCGATAAACTGAATACATATTGACAGCCCTCAGAGTACAATTAGGTTTGTAACAGCTGGCAGGGAAATTTGAAGGACTCGCTAAACAAAAGCCCTCATAGGAATACAAGTCTCCTATATTAAGTTGGACTTCATAGAAAGCCAATGTAGGCAGATGTAAAATTGGAGTAAAATGATGGAATTCACTTACGCCTGCAACAACTCATGTGGCACTAGTTTGCTTTTCTTGCACCTACCCACTTTGTCAGCAGTAGCCCTCCATAACTAAGGAGCAGATATAATCTGATCGAGATGGAATTATGATTCTGGCTAACTCCCAACAAAAAGGCATGGCCTTGAGCAGAATATAATAACTACAATTAGTCATTAAAATGTTTAATTGCTCTACTACATTTAGATGGGATTTACATATAAACCTCACTTCAGACATTAGGGAGACAGGACAATCTCAGATGAACTGTTGGTAATGGACTATGCTAAACATCAGCAGTAAGTGCCTGGAGCTCAGTCGCTTGAGCTCAGTGTATTGACTATTAAAAGCGCTAATTGTCACTCGACCCACGCTTCTCTGTTATCAAGTCTGTAGTCATCAAGGTTGAGAGTCTTGAAATCCTTGCCCAAAATGCCCGAGTCATTGGATTAGGTGTTTCCTAATCCAAAATCCTAATCTCTGTATGTGGAGTATATTCGTTACAACTTCATCAATTCCATCTGTATCCTTGATTTAGTTTGTAACTTTTCATCAATCTTTAGTAAAAGGGTACTCGCCCGAGTCGCCTCTTTGTGTTAGAAAGCACTTTAAATATACCAAAAACTCAAACTTGCATCACCACATCAATACCTAAGCATAACCTAAGTATCATGATGCAACAAAGAGCTAGAACAAATGCATGTCTCTTTACGCATTGTCACCGTAACTGGTATAAAATGGGGTCTGCCTAAATGCAAAGCAAGCATGATAAACCAGGAAACGAAGAAGAATCACCCAGACATCAGCCCACGCCTCAAATTTATAAAGAAATTAATGCTTCTGCCTTGTTATTTCACTACTGCCATGCATGCTCATGCACACACAGAATATTCTCCCATCCTTTAGGGGCATTGAAGCCTCGCACTATAGTATTGATCAGTCCAGTATTACATATCTGAATAGCCAGAAAGTGAAGTGCAGCTTCTTGCTCTGTCTGCTCCTTCCTCTTCTTAATTAGTATATAGTTTGACTCAGCCTTCACCTTCCCTTGCCAGACTTTAGCCAAATCTGATATGCGCTATACAAACGTAGCTCCAATGCGTCCATTTTTCCGCTGCAAAATCTCCAATTGCTTTCTGCTTATGTAGCTGCTTAGCACTGAAACATGCTCCGATTCAAACGTGAAAAGTCCATGATGGAAATGTCTATTGGCATGCTCCTGGCGAGATTGTCATTTAAACAAAAGATGCATAACTGAATGGGGGTATGTTTCAATACTTAGGAAAAGAAGTCCTCTTGTTTAGCTGAAATGATGCTTGGATGAAAGACCAATGTAGGTCAAAACTTGACAATCCAGTCAATCATATTGGTGTAACACTTGTTCGAGTTTCATTGTTCATAATGTCTTGTTAGCATCCAGCATACTCAAAGTTCTGGGTTGTACAAACTGAACTTGAACTTTGCAGCTTTAAATACCTTTTAACAAGCAAGCTGTGAATAGAACAATTTCTTTTTTCTCAATCTTTCTGCCATCCCCAAGATGTAGTTCTTTGACAAATTCTGAATCTGGATTATCCTAAGGGCCGCTAAGTGCTACAACACCAATATTACTTACCTAGTTAATGAAAAGTCTCATTTGAAATGTTCAGTATCACTCATTGCTATCTGGATAAGTGACAGCATACACCCGACATGTGTTCAGCTAACTAGCCAACTAGAGCACTATGCTCGTCTGACATTATGTATTGCCTATATTCAGCTTTTTCTCATACACCCGACATGTGTTCAGCTAACTAGCCAACTAGAGCACTATGCTCGTCTGACATTATGTATTGCTTATATTCAGCTTTTTCCCTGTCAGCCCTTGAACAGGACTGTATAAAAAAATACTTTCTTGTGGAGCACTCAAAAGATCGTAATGGCCTTCAGGAAAGTACATAGATGTGGCTTTCCATTAATATTTTCCAAACAGATCGCTGTCCTTCTGATGAAAATCGGAGTTGTTGACAATGCTGGCGAAAGGATTTTTACTAAAAACCAAAATTGGTAATGTACAGTTTAATAAAGTTAAGTGCATAAAAAGTAATTGATGAACGAAACCACAAGAACTCAGCATCAAATCCAGGGTAATGAATCCAGAATGGGAGCATAGTGAAGAAGTAAGCCCTCTTCCAGGGGTATCTTCATGAAAGTAATTTGCACTGATCTGCCCCACCCAAAGCAATATCCCATAGTACAAAGCAATACATATATGTAATATAAATATGTACACATGCACAAAACGTTTCAGTAGAAAAGTATGCTTAAGTCGTAAAAGAACCTGTGGGCTATTAATGGATTGCAAATGGGCAAATTTAATTCCTAAAAAAAACGATCAAATTAAACAGTCAATACAGCAGCAAAAAAGCCCATATTTCACAAACCCTTTTTAAAGGAGAAAAGAAATGAAGAAAAATGTTAGCAGATAGACAGTCATACACATGAAAGTGAATTCTGGCACTCTGCCGTTTTTACAGAACAAAAGGAAAAACTCCTGTAGTGTTTCTTGTCTTAGGTGGTGGGAGGGATGCTTATGACTTTGATGGGAATTACCCTGGAAGTTTACAGGTATTATTCCTTCTCTTCCAGAAAATTCTCATCAACAGTCAAATACTGAAAAGAATACCAAGCCATTCCACAAGAAAAGGCAGCTAAGAAAGAAAACAGCATCAGCCATCATTCAAATATATCCCTCAAAGAGGCCTGACCTAGTTGGACATTCCCACTCTGAAGTCCAAATCCAAACATTTTCTGGTAAATGCGTATGGTTTTCCGGGTAGCAGATTTACATATTTCTGAAATAGGGAGTTTTCTTAAAAAGGAAGAAGTAGAAGCCTTTCCCCTGGCTAAATGTGTCTTAGGTTTACCAGGAGGAGGTTTATATACTAACTGGTAAGAAAGTGAAATGCAAGAAACTATCCATCTTGAAATGGACTGCTTTGAAGTATTCAAGCTAGTTCTTACAGGCCCATGGTTTAAAAATAAGTGATCCAAATGCCGTAAAGATTTTGTTCTGTGAAGATAGAACTTTCATACTCTTTTCATGACTAACGTGTCAGGAACCCACTCTGCTGGAGTAAAAGGGTTCGGAAGGAAGGGTGCTAAAGAAAATCAAAATCTGATATCACTTTAGGGAGAAACCTCTTTTGAGTTCTCATCACCACTCTATTTTTATGGAAAAACAAATAAGATTCCTGGGTTCACTAAGTTTGCTTTACATTAATTGTACCAAGACAACAGTCTTCAAAGTTACTTTTTGTAGAGTAGCCTTTTGTATAGCCTCAAACGATGCAACCATTAACTTGAAGAGAACAATATTCAATTCCCATGGAGGGGATGGGGATCTAGGAGGAGGGAATACCTTTTTAATGTCATCCAAGAAATCTTTTACCGCAAGCATCTTTAAGATGTTGGTTTGAGAAGATTTCCTGTATACAGCTATTCCGGCAAGGTGTACCTTTTTGATGGAAATCGTCCCCCGGATCTTGCTTGTTGAAGAAGGTGAGGCATCATTACTTTGTGGCATTTGAAGGGATTGCAGCTGTTTTGATTACAGCAGAAGCAGAATCTCTTCTTCTGAAAGCATTTGATGTTCTGGTTAAAGGATGCTTCGCCTCACGTAAACCTGCTATTCTGTTTTATGGGAAGTTTAGGTACCCATATTCTAGGAATTCAGAGCCGTGACTGCTCAGGTCAATGATTGACAAGTGGGGAACAAGTTCTGTCCCGAACTTACACATGAGCTCTGTTCTGCACAGCAGATCATTGTTTGGTATCTTAGAAAGATGTAGGAGAACCATGGACCACCACTGGCTTGGCAGTTCTCTAAGGCTTTATTCCTGGCATTGCAGTGGTACAGTTTTATCAGTACATTATCAGCGGATTGGGGAGGGAAGCATAATGAAATTTCTCTGACCGGTCTATTAAAATTACATTTCCCTTTGTCCATGGTTTGCAGTATCTTGAGGCAAAGTCTGGGCATTTCTTGTTTTTCAGTCTCCTTAAACAAGTCTATTTGTGGATAATCCCAATGCTTAAAGATGCAATGAAGCAGAAAAAAGAACTAACCTGTCACCTGCTGGTCATGATGGAACATAGGAGGAAGTGTGAGGCCCTCCAAGCGGCTGTGCCAGCTTTGACTTTCGAGTTTATGAAAGCCTATCTGCTAACAGTGCACTTTATTTATGTTCCCTTATAAAAGTTTGTTAAAGAAGCTTCTAGTAAATGTATTCTAATGTAGTTACTGCACTGTAATGTAGTTATTTTTTAGTTATTGATGAGGATAAATGAGGAGAAAGAAAAATAATTACATTTTCTAAAACATTAGGGATCGCACAAATACTAAAGTAACAGAAAATTGCAGTACAGGAAAGCAGCACTGAAGTAGAATGCTTACGTACTTATATGAAAGTTTGCAGTATTTTGTGTTTTTCGTAACCCTTACAGAAACAGAACAAGCAGGTATAGGAGGAAGAATCAAGGCAATAGATAGATCTGAGTGAGAAAAAAGTTAATGTGTTTTAGGCAGAGGTACATGGAAAAGAGAAAGAAGTGAATGAGTGTGGTAACATGGGATAGAAAGAGTCAAGACAGCAACAAAAAAATAAGGGAAAATACGAGCGAGTACAATGAAAAGCTCGTCTGAAAGGCAGACAAAGAGATGAAGTGTGTAAACATCACACTGAACAATTCTTCAGGCTATGCATCTCCGGTCAAATAGCTGCCGAATTTCCACCACAAAGTACCTTTAGGCACAAGAAATTAGAGCTCAACACAAATTAAACGTATTCTATTTTGGATTTCTGGAATCTGATTAAATCAAACCAAGCGAAAAGGGAAACATCACCATAGAAATATCAAAATACATTTCTGCACAGAACCATAATTTATTGTTTTGCAATTTGGGTCGCTGGTTTTTGTTGACAAGCACAATAGAGCAATTATTTGAGCAAAGATGTATTTACACCATTACGCAAAATGTAATTGTGGTAGTAGCAATACGTAAAATATGTTTTCAAATATAAATAAGTTAAGAAATCAACAAATAATAACACTGTTCCCACAAATTATACTACTAATGTACGGCCAGATATGAGACTCAATGCAGGCACAGTATGTGCCATAAAGCAACCAAAGTAAGAAACAAAAATGTAAGTGGCAGCCAAAGCTACTTTATGGACATTTATTTCTTATTTTTTAGAATGCACGGATGGAAGTCTCAATTCTTAATTGGTGTAGAGGTACCCTTCGTAGTCTTTTTTAAATGGTGGTAATTGGGCAGGATTTTCATTAGGAAGTCCAGTTGTAGGGTTTGCGGCTGGGAAAAAAAAGAAAACAAAAATCATTAAAAAAGTAGATCTGAGAAAGGTCAGTAAAGCACAGATTAGATTGCACAAATCTAAACCACCACATTTTACAGTGGCAGAAAATTTGCCATTGTACAACTACATTCAAGGCGCTAGCACCTTAACTTTTTTTCTTAACCTGGAAGCACGCTGACCCTATCAAAAACATGGGTATTCAGGCCGTTTCTACGTCCGCTTCATACACTTAAAGGAGCCTCTTTTTGCTACTAATTGTTTGTGTTCAAATTGGGTGTTGAAACAGCATTGGGAATGGTTGTGAATACCCAAAAAGTTACTTTATTATGGCTGTTCAACAAGTTTATGATGTCTAGCTCTTTGTCCCTACTGTAGAATCATCCATGTTCCCCACCACTACCACTAAACTTGTGGTAGGAGCATATCGGCCACATCAGAAGATGCTCTGCAGAAGGAAGTTAAATTTGTAGTCCTAGAAATCCAGATTCTTTTGAGTTGGGACTTAAAAATCTAAGCCTGTAAATTCTGTCAATAGGCTGAGAGACCAAATGTAATTTGGAATCCTGGCACTGTGATCTCTAGCATACCTTAGGGACAGGTCTTTTTCATTTTTAAAATCTCTATTGAAATGTAGTACAGAAAAAAGATACACCGGTACGTACTGTAGCATGAATATAGCCATTAAAATATGACATGGAAATAGGCAATAATTAGTATACACTGTAACCAGAATGGTGAGGAATAGAGGTAACAGATGTAGTTTTGTTGTAGCTAATTGAGTACATTAAACTGTACAGAGATATATTTCGAAAATGTCAGTGTATCACACTATAGATAATATTATTCTATTGTAGCAGATATAATTGTACCGTAAGCCTAACAGAGTACAAACATTTTAATAGTGAAACCAAAGGTAAAGGAGGGTAGAAAAAGGGAAAGAGGAGGAGCAAGATCTCAGGTGGACAAATGGTTGACAACCCTCGAGCTCTAACCGCAAGGGTATTTACAGGTGGGGCGAGGAAGAAAAAACAAGTTACTTACCTATACACTGTGGTTCTCCAGTATTGATGTCTTTTGTATACTCGCATGCTTGAATCTTCCCGCTGTCATTGTGGGAGTCCCACGGTAACAGTAATAATAGTAGTGTTAAAGCATTAGTAGTGACCTCATTGAAAGTCAATAGAATTTTGTAACCCATTCACATTTTTTTAAAACATCAGAACTTCAGCCAATCAGTGCTGATTCCCTTAAGCACTCATCCCCTGCAGAGCCAGAGCCACCATACCTCAGATTCCGAGCATGAGTGTAAACTAACTAAAATAGAGGTAGCAAAAGGTGAGCATGACCGGGGAGGAGGGAGGGTTGCATGTGAATCTATAAAAGATATTAATACTGGAGAACCACAGTGTACAGGTAAGTAACTTGTTTTTTTCTCCAATATTGTATCTTTTATAGATTCACATGCTTGAATAAGACTAGCAAGCAGTATCCAACACTAATGAGAGGGAGAAGGCGAACCACCCCACCATGACATACCACTGAATACCAGTAATTAGTAGAATTTCTGCGAAATTGCATAAAAAAATCATAAGAGACTTATGTTCAGCATAATCACATTTCTATGTCAGGATTGGAGGCGAGGGTTATGCTTTATTTCGAATAGCAGCTCATTTAAAAGATAACAAAAAACTAAATTTCCCATGAACCCTTGGGAAAAGGTAGTTTAGAAAAACACATGGTAACAGCCAATCAGGGCATAACAACAATGTCCAATCAGGAGGCTCATGGCTCCAACATAGTCCTCTCTCACTTGCCCTTCGCCATCTTTCTTCGCTGCTATGCAGCGGAGATAACTACCCTTCAGTTGTTTTCGCTGTGTGGTGCTTAATTTATGCTTATATTCTGCTGTATTGAGCTTGTTTTTGATTAAGATTGCCAATTGGTTTAATTGTGGGTTTTACTTGTGATTTGGAGGGTGCGCGTGTCACTGCATCTTTCTCGTGTTGCTGCCACTCTGCGTTATGCCCTTTGTCTACTGAGCGCTCGGTGCGTTGGTGCAGCATTATTTTTTTCCTTTTCTGTTGTGTTTTTCCATCACTGGAGCGTTTCTCGCTCCTACGCGGCTGGTGCTGGTGATTTTAGTCGTAGCGTCGACCTCCCACCGTCAGGGGGCATGGGAGGCGACGCGGAGTGCGCTAGATGTTTCAATTCCTCAGATTCTCTGGAATTCTGTCATTGCGCGCATTTCCCCTTGAGCGGCTGGTCTGAGGCTAGACGCCCTGCTGGGTCAGGATGCGATCGTGCAGCTTTCAAAAAGAGCAGCTGATCGACTGAATTAATAAATTAATAATCTGCTGCCCAGTGGAATTGGGAGCAGAGTCTGTATCATTACACTACTCACGCCCTGAAGTGGGTCTCTACTTTAAGGCCTAAAGGCCGATGGGGAGACTGCCTGGACTGGCTCCCTTGTGACAGGGTTAATATTCCTATTTAAAAAGAATTACTTACACCAGCGTGAGTGTCCCAGGGGCTAGAAACCCCAGCTAAATTGCGAAACGCTCGCACCTAAGGAAAGGCTGATACCCAGCCCTTATAAATATAGAGCCTACCTTAGGGCCTGGTGTACTGTTACCCAGACACCTCTAATTGGTTCGTGACCCAATAGTTCACCTGATAAGCCATGGAGTATCAAGAGGACTACCAGGACATGGAGGACCCTCTTGCTGACCTCCCTTGGGGTGATGAGTTTTATGAGGCAGTTGACACCTCAATTTATCGCGCAGTGGCAGAGGCCATGACTCCGTTACAGTAGAGACTCTCCCGCCAGATCACCCAAGCCTTTGAGCGGCTCAATCCCCAACCCACCGCACCCTCACCCCCCCCTCGGCCCCAGAGGGACCACAACAAGGGGAACAAGCCCCAACACCACCCAAACGGTCCCGCAACTCGGGTGGATTTAGATGCATTGGCCAGGCTTAACAAGCCTTTCTAGACAGTCAATCTATCCTGCCTACAGAGAAATCCCCTAGTCCACCGCCAGTTGAACCCAACACTGATCTAAACGCGGCAGGAGACGCTTTTGTTTTGGCCAAATTAAATTGTAAACATTACTTGGTGCTAGTGTACAAATTGCATTTCTGCTGCACTCATGGCAAAAGAATTAGAAAAATAAACACTAAGAGTAGATTAAATGGTGCAGGTAAATTTGAATGGAAGTGAGGATTCATTCAGAGGATAAGCTGGTCATTGCAGTATCTGCAGTACAGTTCTTTAATTGTAAGGGCTTGAAGATGTCCTACTCACCACACTGACATACTGCCAGAGAGAATGCGGTCTTACATGAAATAAACTACAAAGAAGTTCTGTGAATGGGCTCAAAAAGAGGTCTCATTAATACCTCTAGAAACATATTTATTTCCTTGGAAGGTTAAAGTTTAGCAACCATGAGAACAGTTCTAAACAAACCCTGTCATGATCTCCTACATAATTCTTTGTATTAAATAGAATCTTGTAATTGGTTGTCCCTGGTATCAGGAAGTAGCTGCTATATGGTCCCTAATCGAGGAATATTTCAGTTTTGTATCTGCCAATTGTAGCACACTGGGTAACATTGTGTGGCCTCGTTGAGAGAGGACCAAAACATTTTGTGTGTGCCCATGTACAGAATAAGTTCCACTACAGTATTTATTCCAATCTGGCTCATTAAAACGGTCTACAGTTCTCCAGTAAACGTAGAGGCCCATTTTCTAAGTAGACACCAGTTGTGCTGCAAACTGGTGTAAAGTCTGTTCTAATTTTACAATACGTAAATGTGCACCTGAGGTGGGCCAAGTGTGAAAGAATGATATTGACATGTCTGCAGACATCCTCCGGGATCCATTAATAAGTATTGCCAGGCTTGCACCGGTGCCTTTAGGATGATAGTGCATTATTCTGGCTTCATCTTCTGGACGAGGTAACATGTAACAGCAAACTAAAAATGCTTCTCCCTGGGTCCCAGTTGCCACCACCTACCTACAAACTGTAGGTATTTTATGTCAAAAGCATGAGGTGATTGGGTGGGGATGTGAGGGGGAGGCTGCTTGGAGAGGAGACAGTAAGAAAATACAAGTTTGCTCAAGAAGGGTTGAAAACTAAAGGAAAAAGCCATTTATCTGGTGTGGAGCAGTGGAAGGAAACAAGTCATCTAATCAACAGCATGGTGAAGAAGCTATACTCCATGGAACGGAAAAAACACAAGCGTAAGGAAAGTCATAAAATAACATTCAAGCAAATTAGACCGAGAAGAAAATCAACCAAAGGTAAATAATGGGCTGAGCCAAAGCCCACTTTAAATTTTTATTATTATTCACAATTGGCCTTTGTCAACGGGTAGCTAGGCAAGACTTAACAAGAAAAAGGTTGGGGGGGGGGGGGAACAGGATATTGCTGCTAAATAGCGTAGGCAAAATGTATTGAAGTTCTTGAGTGGTCATCTCGAAGAGGTGTTCAACAGGAAGGGGCATTGTGATAACCAAGCAGGCTTTCAGAGCACTATGGGTACCATGGCGCAATGCTGCCAACTAGCCCTCAAAACTTAAAAATAACTGCAATAAATATAATGGGATTTATGTAAGGTGTGCCTTAATTTAGAGGGTTCCTTTGACAAGGGGGAGATTTCTGCACATGATGATCCCAGGACACCATGAACTCATTATTCTCTCTGCATGCCTATAATATGGCCAGTTTGAGTTTCGGGTGGGTGCACACTACATTTTCTCATAAATAAAGGTTTTAGAAGATGGGGCTAAATCGTGAATCCAAACCTAGTTAATAATTTTATTAATTATTTTCAATTTTATACAACGGGGAAATTGCAATGTTTAAAATGAAATTGATATATCTGATATATGTTGTTTTATGGACTTTAGTTGTCTAATGAACACATTTGCATACCGTGTAGCGTTCTGCTTGAATTTTGGCATTTGCTCTTGGATGTTAGTGGGACTGGAGGAAAGCATACACAAATAAGTTGTATAAAGGATCGAAAACAATATCCACTGGCTGACAAGGTGCCACACCACGCTTGCGAAATACTGTCTCATGGAATTCTGAGACTGGGCAAACAGGTCAAAAACTGAATTCTCCATTTGAAAAACAGTTAACTGCAATTACTTGTACTTCAGTTTCCATTTGTGGTTTCCTCACCGCATACAGCTGCACCGGACTACCAGTGTTCGGCAAATTGACCGCCCAACACTTTAAACCCTAGCTCCTGGGCTTTTGAGGATAAAAGGTTTGCGCTCGTGAGACTTTGGCGATGTAAAAAAAAAAAAAGAAAAACCAAAAAAAAAAAAAAACACACCATCTCTCGTCAGTCTCTAGTTTTGTTGAGGAGGACATATACACATTCTTCGTCGTACCACTGATCGTCTATTTCCATTATTTTTACAATTCTTCTTCAGTCAGAATCATCCTCAGAAAAAAAAGGGAACTAAGAGAATGTATTAAGACATCGTTCTGGGGGAGCGCTGTATAATCTAACTGCACAAATGTTGTTTCTCCCGAAAGTTACTGTCATGGTTAAGTTGCCTACTTGTTCCACTGAGGAGTAAACATTGCCTTCAACATCGCTAATCTTGCTCTTAAGAAAGACTGGGACTTGCACTGGTATTTGTTCTTGATTCAAACACTCTGGCTGTAAAGCAGAGTATTGCTGCCCTTGCAGTAGGTTGAGTGGGCGTGGCATTCACTAGCCAATTGCTCAGGTAAGAAAAACCTAGTGGCCTTTTCATCATCAATACGCTGTAGCTGTAGCCATGCAATCTGCAAGCATACTCAGTAGACTTGAGGCTAAATTGGAGAACTTTGAACTAGTAATGATATGCTACCTATTGATATCCAATTGGACAATGCTTGGGTTTCTGACTCACTAGGATCCTGAAGTATGCACATTTTAGATCCATAGATGATATGACATCCTTCTCTGACAGATATGAGATTATATCTCAAAGGGCTACCATTTTGAAGGACTGTTTTCAAAGATTATTGTTGACATTCTGCAGGCCTAAGATTGGCCTTGAACCTCTTGATTTTTTCAGGCAGCGGAACTCCGTCTGAGCACTTGGTACCTTTCTCTGGTCCTTTAAGAAACATTTCCATCCCCAGTCTTTCAAATGCAAAGTATTCTCCTCTTTTATTGAAATTGTGCAAAACATTGTAGGATCTGGCATTATTTGACAACGTTGAGAACTCATCCGTACAACGTAAAAGCCTTCCATCTTCAAGTTCAAGTGCAATCCACCCACCCCCTTTGCGCCTTAAACTGGAGTGAACTAATTGGGAGCCCGAACAGATATTGTTCTAAAGTATCCTGTGGTCTGTTTTGGAGATCTGCTTTATATGGAAGTTGACCGGGACTGCATCAGTCTTCTTGTCAATCTCAAGGTTCTTTAACCGAATAGCTGTCATTTTGATTGCTGCTGCCAGTATGGACTGCTGGTTTGAGTAGATTGAAGTCTGATCCTTGAGGAACAAAAGAAATACCACCTTCAAAATTGTGAGGGGATTAGTAGTTGCACAGTTTGACTCTGTTTTTTATATTTGCATGTTATCATCCACATTTCCCAAATACAATGTGGGCATCACAAGGCTTGTCAAGGTCCACAAAAGTCTGCACCTCAGGATGGAAATTGGTGTTACTGAAACACACTTAGTAGCATGCAAAGGCCACTTTTGCTAATCAAATGAAACAAGAATTGGAAAGGTTTCCTGCAGTACTGATTCCTTGACTGAATTGTCTAGGCCTTCTGGGATAAGATCTCTGAAGGGAACTATGTCTTTCATATTTGTTGCATGATCCAACAATCGCTAATATGTTGGGTACCTTAATACTTTTCCCTAGTTCATCCAAATGTGTACTTCTCCATCAGGGCAAATGGAAAACGGAGATGCCGGACATGTGGAATTCCTTAGTCCTGCAGTATTACAAGTAAGTCTGACTTAAGATGACCTATTAAACTTCCCAATGCTAAGTCATACAATTTATCTTTTTTTTGGGAGTCTAGGGGCAAGTGCAGTGAAAGATGTTGAGTAGTTCACCAGAAGACAAGCCCCGTACCACAGATGATGTAACAAACTACTTTCACATCTGTTTCCGGAAAATCAAAGAAAACATTTTTTTGACAGGGAGAAATTGATATTTGTAACAGCTCTTTCAATATGGGGATCTAGCAGAGATACAACTGGATGATCCCGTGTTAGGAGTAACAATCTTCACAGTCATAATCACTGGAAGTTGTCCCTCCTCCACGTTCTCTTCATCGGGTTGTAGATAAATGCATGCAAAGATAGTGTAAGAGCATTAGACAGTTTAGATGGCGCTCTAGGTATAGGAGCAGATCGAGGTTAAGGAAATCTAGTATCAGGTGAAGGCAGAGGAAGACTTCTACTTCTGCAAAGTGTTCTGTAGACAGTCCAAAACAATCTGACAGAACTTGCACAGTAAGCAAGCAGGGTGGACAAACCTTAGAAATGTATTTATGGTACTTGTGAATGGTAATAATGGGGCTCATCATCATAATAAAAATGTATGTGGTAATAAGTCTCTTAATAACGATGCATGTGTTGCCCTCAATTCTCATCATAATTATCTTTTTCAGAAGAGGAGTATGAGTTTATATAAGGGTGAGACCGATCAAGTATATGAACAAGAAATACTTCTGTTTTCAATAGCGAAACCTGCAATGTAAGACCTAATATTTTACAAACTCAAGGTGGCTTTAATGTGAGCATCAACAACCTTTTTGTTAAATATGAAGGTCCCGCGGAAGTGCCTTGGGTGCCGAAGGGGATGGGGATTAAATGCCTTAACGCTTGGCCATAGACAATGGAGCGGGGGGGGGGGGGGGGGGGGGCGTACCGTGAATTGCCCAAAGTCTTGAACTGTAACCACCGAAATGCATGATTACATGATCTTTTCTTGCAGGTATTGAAACACACACCTCCGTTATGTTATTTGTAAAATCTTAAATAAAGTTTTGAATATGAAGGTCGCTGGCATGACTCTCCTACGAAGGGTACAATTTTTTACCATGATGATGCTGTCTTAGACACCACTTTTGTCGAAGCTGACTTCGTTAATGAAGGCTTTGGTAGTTTAAGCGGCGCAAAGCCAAGAGGTCTCTGCTCTAAAAGGCTAAGCAATTGGGTTTTCTTGCCTGGTACATGTGGGATTTTAGGTATCAGGATGTGTTCTGGTAGTAGTAGGGTGTTCATAATGGGGCATCATAGTGAGCTCTGGAGTTCAGGCTAAAGGCAGTGAAAGTCAGCGAGCCATAACAGTTTCCGGTTACATGCTCATCCAATTCTTGTGCTCTCTCCAGTGCACACACAATGATTGTCACATATGTACCATTTGAAATTACGAACTCTAATTATTTACAAAAAACATTGCTATTTATTCTGATCAAACTGCTAACCAGAACTCACAAATCCAATAGCTCTGGCTTGTTTTAGGCATATGTTTGCTGTTGTGTGAAATGTCTGGATGAAATAGCAAAAATATCACAAAGAGGCACCATGCAGTGTACAGCACGCCCTTCATTACCTAGGCCACACCTCTTTTAAAGAAATCACCCAAATCACCACCTTTTCTATTCCATTTAAAATACTGTGGCCCCCAAAAGGTTTTTGCCTACAGGCAGTGTGATGTTGTAAAACTGGTGCTAAATCAAAAACTTCTGGAATAGCAAACACGATCGACTGTTTTGCTCTACTGTGGCAATCACTCTGCAGCATTCCTGAGAGGGTATGAGTACAACTGGTGTTATGTCTCAGGGGGTAGGAGGAGTGGTGGGGAAGAGAGCTGTGCACTTCAGTCAAAGAAAGTAGAGATCCGGTCATCCACTGTGCTATCCCTGGCTGCGACTGTAAGTGATATGCGGCTCTTGGTGGCCCTATGTCCCCTCAGAAGAGGAGCTACAGTATTTGTTCCCCAGTGAAGTTGATCCAAAGGTCATGCAGCTTATTTACTCCCTGGTGAAGCAGATCCAAATAAAATCAGCTTCTCTAGGAGTCAAGATTTTAAAGGAGCGCTGCAACACATATACTCAACTACAAAATGAAGAAAGCATCTTTTATCTTTTTAGTTACCAATCTGAGATGAATTGGTAAATAAGAAATAGCACCAAAATTACTAATATTATTTTGCACTAAAGCACTTAAAAAAACAAGCATTGGCATAGCCAATAGGTCTCGCCTTTGGGACCTTATAAGTATTTAATTATGCAGCAGAATATCCTTGGTACAACAACATCAACTGTTGCATGGCTAAACATTTATAAGGTCCCAAAGGCGAGACCTATTGGCTATGCCAATGCTTTTGTTTTGTTAGGCACGGGGAGATGAAGTGATTTGGCCAGAATCACAGGATGTTCAGTGCCGTTGCCGAGACTCGAACTCAGTTACCCAGATTCGAGGCCGACCGTCCTAGCCGTTAGGCCAACTCCTCTCCCTTTCAGCTATGAGGTGAGGCTGCTTAGACCCTGCTAAACTGTGACTTAGACTCAGGCCCCTAATGATGATGGGTAGGTTACCAAGCTTTATACTAATTAGGACGGGAATCCTAAATTACCCCGGAGCAAAAGATTGTACAGTAGATAGTGAAATGTTAATTGGGGGGGGGGGACAAAAGGAAAGAGTGAGGGAGAGGCAGAGACGGTGAACAGGGATTGTGGCAGAGTGCAGGCTACAGGGCTTAGGACAGGACAAGGGCAGGATAAGGGCAGTGTAGTGGTAGAGGGAAGGGGCAGGGGCAGGGAGCATGGCCAATGTGTAGTAACAGAGAGTGGGGCAGGGAGCAAGGACCGAGAGCAGTGGCAGAAAGGCTGACATGTTGGGCAGAGCAAGGGATAGGGGGAGAGTGCAGCGATAGAGGATAGTAGCTATGGTGGGGAGTAGGGGCAGGGACCCTAG
The DNA here is from genome assembly GCF_964204655.1 of Triturus cristatus. Lineage (NCBI taxonomy): Eukaryota > Metazoa > Chordata > Amphibia > Caudata > Salamandridae > Triturus > Triturus cristatus. Next base: position 78,383,178 of record NC_140582.1, on the reverse strand, counting down.
CCATGGGAATGCAGTAGGTGGTGGGACAGAGACAGGGTGCTGTGGCATAGAGCCGGATAGGCAGAGGGCACCGAAGCACGGGGAGGAAGGAGGGAAGGACAGACAGTAGAGAGGGCCGATAGCATGGGTATGCAGCAGGGATTTGGACCAGAGACAAGAAGCAGGGTGCTGTGGCGGAGGGTGCTGTGGCAGAATGGTGTTTCATCTTTTCCAACACCTACATGATTGCCCATTCATGGACCAATAAGATGCTTTACTAAATTGACCCGGGTTCCCCTCTCAGTGTATGGGTCGTCCTTGTGCTGCTTATATACTACGAGTCTAGGGGCAGCAGCTGTGCACTAATGTGGGACTTCACATCCCTCGGTAAAGGATTGTTCTGATGACGTCCGGAGGTCACCTGACTTTGGGAACCAATCAAGGTTGGCTTGCCAGCCTCCTTTTCCTGTATACGGTTCATGTGATTACGTTTTAGCCTGGATCTGCCTTCGAGATAAAAAGCCTCAAGCAGCTGGTCAGCCATGCAGGGAGCTACCCTGTAAAGTGCCCGAGTCCTGTCCAGCTGAGACTGTGAACGGAGCCAACGTCTGTACTGCAGTGGCACCCGTGCTTCTCACTTTTATTGACGCCCCCGAGTCTTGGGTTACTGTGCCTCAGAGTGCCAGCCGCTCATGTCTGGGCTGGTGATGCAGGAACGCTCCTGCGTTCCTGCAGCTTGGCATCTGGCACTTTTCAAAAATGCGAGCATAGGGGTCTCTAGAGAAAGCACAGAGGTGGAGGTGAACTCCATTCCACCCTCACAGGCACCCAGAGTGTTATTACCGACCCTTCCTTGGTGTGTTCTGGTCTCAGAGTTGACATGTGTAGTATTTATCATGCAGCTTGTGGGCTGCAGCCCTTCCAAGGGGTATGTATGCCTTTATAGCTGCAGCTGCAGAGCTGTGCCAAGCTGCATGAAAGGCAGCGGAGGGAGAGAGAGCGCCACACCTGGGCCTTCACAGCTCATGAGACGAAGAGTGTTGTTTGCACGGGCCAGCCCTAGCTGTCACGCCGGGAGCCAAGTTACGAGCCCGGCACGTTCTCATCTGCTCACGCGCTTGACACATCTGCCGAAGAGATGGAGCAGACTCGGGCTGTGAAAGAACAGACCAGCATGATTGGCCGCCTCACTTTGGCACTAGCAACAAGGGACAGAGGCTGGACCTGGTGGCAATCTTTCTTTAAAACAAGTGGGAGAGGAGGGGGAAGTGCTGGGAACAGGCGCCCTTGGAATGCCTGTGCGCCGCGTGTGCCAATAGACTTTACTTATCTGCTTCTTAAATAAACAAGCAGATAAGAAAAGTCTATTGGCACAAGATGGCATCCGTCTGTCCACAGTCCGTGCGGACACGCGCATGCTGTCTGCTATGGACAAATGGCAAGAGCAGCCACGTTTGTCCATGCAGATGCGTGCACGAAAGCCCTCGGCAGAATCGATTCCAAAAGGTACTCGCTATAGCAAGAGCAGTGGATGCGCAGCTTTCGCTAGGCGAGACCTAAAAAAAAAATATATTAAACTGGGGAGGGGGGGAGTGAGTGGTTTGGGGAGAAGGTGCGCAACACAGCAACACGGAGAAAGGGTAGGCTTTTGGAGAAGGACACGTGCAGGAGAAAGTGTGGCTTGGACGGAGAAGGATACTTTAAGAACGTAGTTGCAAGGAGCGGGCTGTGTGTGCAAAAAGCACGATGGTAATGGCAATTGGGGGAAAGCAAATGACAACGGATACCGGGAGAAGAGGGGGGAGAAAAGGGCAATGGATGGTGGCTGGGCAGGACAGCAGCACACCCGAAGACATGCCCTCTCATGGAGTCCTTTACGAAAAGAAAGGTCCCGCACTCATTAGAAGGAGCCAATCAGAGAAGTGGTAAACAGGCTGCGCTCCTTGGAAGGAACAAAGATAAGATGGCCAGGCTTAAACAAATAAATCCAAGGAATAGAAAGCAAGCAATTTGAGTGACAAAACACAAAGTCAATGGTAAGAAATGGACAGAATGCATTCCTAGGTAAGCTTTTGACATATCCCCAGTAAGTACTTCTTTGAAACCAGACCAGCTGGATTGTTTGGTAGACTTCGAACTAAGAAGAAGAACAATATAAAATAAAGGTATAAGTAACAACAGAAAAAAATAAATTTAAGGTATATCCACCTGTGGTCGCTCAGTCTGCACTCTTCGGAGACAGTTAGCCCCATAGATAACCGTGTTGTCTGGGATTACTTCACATGTGTTCACATTACAACATGCTCCAATAATGCAGCCACTTGTCAAAATAACATTTCGACCAACGAACGCTGTAAAAAACATACAACTGTTATCTGCTGAGAAAAAAATTACAATCCTCGTAATTCCCTCCAAAAATAAATAAATGTAAAAACAGCATATGCAGTTAAGGGAATGAACAGAAAGCCTAAATATATACTTGCAAAACTAACAATCGGGAGAGGAGTAGCAAGTGATACTCATTCTTTTTTCTTAAATGAGAGTCGGGAGGCAGTGTTCAAAGAAAGCCTACTCACAGCGCAACGACTTTAGCAATGTGTTCTCACTGTGCACAAGTCCTAAACAAGCATTTGCATAGCCAATAGGTCTCGCCTTTCGGACCTTATGAGTGTTTACCCATGCAACAGTTGATGTTGTTGCAGCAAGGATATTGTGCTGCATAACTAAATACTTATAAGGTCCCAAAGGCGAGACCTATTGGCTATGCCAATGCTTGTTTAAAGGGGCTCTCGAAACGGGTCTCTATCGGGCTCTGTTTTGAGCCCTGGCACAGGAGGTACTGGAATGACATTGATGTGCGCGTGCTCACACTGCGCACTTCTCACTAGTGGAGAAGTTACGGCATGACGTCATGCCAGGTGAGTGTTGTAGGGGAAGGGAAATCCTTTAAATAGAGTGATTTCCCTTCACCTTTTAAAACCCAGAAGTAGCAACATTGTCGTGGGGTCACCAGGGCTTTAAGTGGAAGCTTTTTAAATATTATGTACAAGCCATAGTTGCTGTTTATTTATCACATGCAGCTAACAGCCATTGACAAAGCCTATAGTACTGACTTGTTGTAGGTATGATGTTAGTTTTAGTATCATATATCTGGATGCAATGATAGAAACAGCAAAATACAAGTCGGGCGATACACTATCCTAAGCACAGATTTTTAGCTTAAGTGTTTTAAAGCCACGCCCTTAATTACATTGGCCACGCCCCTTTGAGAGACCACCCCGTTTTTTCATCCCACTTAAAGCCCTGCACAAACGTCAATGTCAAGTGCATATCTGAAACTAAATCCTAGAAGAAAGAAATACAACCTTATTGCCAAAATCAGCTCCCACATCTAGGTGACAGGATTGACTCAAACAGCCTGCAACTAGATGGAATTACCCCACAACTCAGACAGAACACAAAGGTCTCTGCTTCATCATTGACCTAGACTTATCCGTGAAACGCACTTTGCAACAAACAAAAATACAAACACACACATCGGCCCACTATCCTAAGTAAAGTAAACCCAGAGTAAATGGAAGCAAACCAGATCTACCAGGCAGGTCCTGATTCTCTCGTGTTAGTGTAGTGTCAACGACCTGCTTGCAGGCGTCCCTAACCCACTCTTTCCATGAATGAAAATCATCTCCCAATCGGCTGCTCATTGTGAGAAATCACCGAAATTCGGACACACGTCACCAACTCCATAAGGCTCCTGATCCCAGCCCACTTCATCTTCAAGATCTGCCTACAATCCATTAATGGTTTTTGTCATCCCTCTGAGCTGAAAAACTGAGCATCAGCAAAAAACAAGACACAGCAAGAGGAATGTCTCAAGATTTCGGGACAAACCTTTTCCATGTATGTGCTCTTCACCAGCCACACTTGTCGTCACATAGGACATAAAAACTAAAATCTTCAAGAAGCATTCAAACTACTAGTTAAGGGGTGCAATATGCCTCGAGGCGCTTCAGTTTCTGCATCCTTTTCACTCCTGATAAAAATGTACACAATCGTATTTCTTTTTTTTACCTATATCTGCACGCGATGCATCTGCTTGTAAAGACTTCTGTTGCAGCTCTGCTCGATTTGTGCCACATAAATAACCATACACAAGCAGCGGCTTATTTTTCTGTTCCCCAAAATATGTGTATTGAATCTTTTAAACGTGTATAATTTTTTGTGTTTTATCAAAATATGAAGTTTCTAATGGCTGATTAGTTCAAAAATAAAGAATGCCTACGTGCCATACACAAAACGTGCATTATTAGCCCTCTGGCATTCTATGTTGGTCAATGGGCATCCTGTCTTTCCCGAGTTCCAATCTGTGTTAGACCAACAGTGGGGTGGAGTTTTTAAGGGGTAACAACCCCAACTCCAGTGTATGGGGGTGGTGACGTCTCCTCTCGCGCCCCACCTGTTAGTATCCCTCTAGCCGGGCGGCTAGGTCTCTTTTATTGATGGCCACCCACCGCCAGGGCTATGCTTGTTGTGTAAGTGTTCACTATGAGTTCAGTCCCTTACAGGACGTCCGCCTTCTCCAGCCGTGTCTTGCTGATGCCCGGGCACCCCTCAAGCTGCCCCCCTGGTTCAGCCTAGCCTTGAACCGCTTCAGCTCGTGCTCCAGCAGCTTGTCCAGGATGGACTGCAGGACCTCCCGGGGAGATTGCGCAGTCATTGCTGAACTCGACAGCGGGCAGCTGCGGGTCAACTCAATATGTCAGGTCTGGGGGAGAGACGAACCCTCTACCTTTCAGACTCGCTCTCTTTGGACTGTGCACGCTACTCGTTGGTGAACTTGGTAAAATAAGCACCAGGGGAATTTCCCCCACAATTGTCAGCGACGTGGTTGGAGCCAGCCCTATTTCTGGAAAGGCCGTCTTTGCGCCACGCCCCGCAGTCTCAAGGCGAACTTTCGCTCACAACACGAAGATGTGCTTGCTCTGAGCACGTCCTTGCATGAAAGCGAAACTAGATTTTGCACAAGAGAGAAACTTTCTTCTCTGATGACTCATTTTTTCTGAGTGTTACTTCACCGCCAAGTTTCTTGGTACAGCTTCCCGTAAAAGTCTTGTATATATTATTTGACGAAAAGGGCAGCGAGGGAACGCATACAGTAAACACCCCTAGGCTCGCAGAAGTGCAGAACACAAAAACAAGCAATTCCATGTACATGGACCACTCAAAGGGGTCCATGTACAGCGTTTACCTCGCGGGAGCAAGCAGCGGCAGGCTAGATAATTGCAAACAGATGGCGCCCCTGCTTGCTCCTGCAAGGTAAACGCCGTACATGCACGAGTTCTCATTGGAAACCGTGTAGAACATGCACGAGTTTCCAAAGAACTCTGGAGTGATTCCAAAAGGTCACTCCAAAGTAGGGCTTGTTCACTGCGTCGGCGAGACCTAAAAAAAAGAAGTGGGGGGACTAACCAAGTTAGGAAGTATGCAAATGACATCACGCCCCGTGACATCACACGTAGCATCACAGGAAGTAGCATCACAACCCATAATCTCACAGGAAGTGACATTACAAGAAGTGAAATCAGAGCTTAAGACTTTGCACATATGTTTAGCAGGTTTATTATGAGTATATCAGAGAACATTACAATATTTAACTAATGATATTTTGCATCTGGTTGTGCCAAAAAAGTAACGCAACCCCTACACAAAATCTTGGCCTCAACTTACACATTTGTTTTTTTTAAACTCTGCCACAAAGAAATTGGCAACAATGAGTAACTTGACAGTAAATCTGTTCTGCTTAATTGGTTGTCAATTCTGAATTTTAAAATATCTTATGGGGTTAAGGCACCTGCTGCAGAAATCTTTGTTTACCCAGTAAATCTCAGGGAATAATAATAATGGTACGATAACTCTGGAGGTTAACATTTTAACTCGAGAGGTCTGTGTTCTGTCTAGTCCCAGTTTTAATCAAAGTAGCATAGAGGCTTAATATGTCTCCTGCAAAGCACATTATGTAGCACACAGATGACAGATTTTTTCTGTAGATGGGTAAGTGGGTTACTGCTTTTAACTTTCAGTTCATAAATTGTAATCCTTCTAACATACCACAATGAGCTATGAAGGACATGCGACTCCCACCCCTTGTAACCCTCACTGTCTTATGTAACACATCCTGTACATTGATTTACACATATACGACTTATTGTCAATGCATAATGTGTGCTTGTGATGTAAAGCGCTCTGACAACCTGCACTGGTATGAGCATTGATATTTAAAAAAATAAACAAAATAGTGGTTAAATTGTTATTTGTGTAGATACTGGGACAGACCAACACATCTGGCATTCTTACAGTGCATGCATATAGCTTATATACAGGGACTGAAAAAGTCAAACCATGCCTCTAAAATACCTGTGAAGTGATAACAAGTTGTGTGCCCCTTTGTTTCCCCTCTATTGCATTTGCATATTGGTGTGAAGCTCCAAATAGCTCCCTGCCAGAATGCTCTCACAAAAGGAGGCCTGACGGCCCCTTAAATTCAGCCTTTGTTTTGGGCCCAGCTTGAATTTAAAATAACAAAGCCACCTCGCCTACACGTTGCTGCTCAGAACGAAAGCAGACAATGTGCAGGCGCTGCTGATCGTGTCCCAGTGTCTGAAAAGTACACCGAAATGAGTTAAGCACTTCTCTGTAGGGCCCAATGTCTTGTCAGGGTAGACAGCGTCTACCCAGTGAAGAGAGTGGATAGACGCCGTCTATCCGCATGTACCCGCGACTTATGCCCTGTTTTCTCACCACTCAGCCAATTACCCTATCAGCCTGCTCAAAACCGAGAAATACCAACTGCTGTGTGTAAATCTTTTCCCTTCGATACAGTGTCCACAGATTCTTTCCCTACGAAGATGCCTTTGGGTGATTTTAAGAGTTTGTGTCTAACTGTTTAATGAATGCAGCGTCTCAATATAGACTTAGCATCAGTCAGAAATCATAAATGTAAAAATAGATGGAGAAATGAACATTAAATGTTGATACATGCATGAAAACTATTCTATGCAAGGGAGCTTTTTCAGTAGACATGAGAACTGGACTACCATCCACGGTTAAAAGATCAGGCGTCTGGAAACAACATGCCTTGAACACATTGTTCTAAGACATATCACCTCAGCAACACTGTACCAACCAAATGTTTACTGCTTCAAAAATATAATTTAGAATGTCTATCCTTCATCAGCACTCAGAAGGGAGTGCTAACAAGGTTATATATATGGCAAACCAACTTTTCTCCAATAAGGGGTAGAGGAACGAGGTGCCCCCCTATTAATATGAGCAATTAGAATCATGCAAAACAATCAACAATTAATCAACCAACATCTCTACAAAAGGAACAAGCATTGGCAAAGCCAATAGGTCTAACCTATGCAAGAACTATTTGCCAACGTGTTTAGCCATATTGGACACCAATGTGGCTACTGTTCAGCATGGCTAAAGGTTAGTGGCACACAGGAAAGTGGAGTGGAGTGTCGTAGAGTGTTGTAGAATGGAGTGGCATAGAATGGAGTGTCGTGAAGCGAGTGTTGCGAAGTGGAGTGTCAGAGTGAAGTTATGTAGAATAGAGAGTGTGTTGTGGAGTGTTGTAGAGTAAAGAGGCATATAGTGTAGTAGACTGGAGTAGAGTGGAGTGGTGTAGAGTGGAGTGTCGTTGAGTAGAGTGGCATAGAGTGAAGTAGCTGAGTGGAGTGTCGTGAAGTAGAGTGACGTAGAGTAGAGTGGCGTGGAGGGTGTACAAAGGAGTCTCGTAGAGTGGGGAGGCCTAGAGGGTAGTGGCTTAGAGTCTCATGGCGTGGCATAAAGTGGAGTAGTGTAGAGTGGAGTAGGGTCATAGAATAGAGTGGATTGGTGAAGGGTGGCTTGAGGTAGCGTAAAGTGGCGTGTTGTGGAGTGCAGTATCGGGTTGAAGAGTAACGTGTTGTATAGTAGAGTGGGGTAGTGTGTTGTAGCGTGTTAGAGAGTGTTGTGGTGTCGCATAGGCCAAAGTGGTGTGGAGTGTCGCAGAGTGGAGTTGTGTCAAGTGGGATAAAGGGGAGTACAGTGCTGTGGAGTGGAGTAAAGTAGCAAAGAGGAGCAGAGTGGAGTACTATGGAGTGGAGTGTTGTGGCATGGAGTCGTAGAGTGGAGTAGATAGGCGTAGAGTAGAGCAGGGAAGAGTGGAGCACCGTAGCGTGCAGTAGAGTTGTGAAGTGGCGTAACGTACAGTGGTGTAGAGTGACATGTCGTATAGTGGCGTGCCGTTGAGTAGAGGGGTGTGGAGTAAAGCGTAGTAGAGTGGAGTGGTGTAAAGAGTTGTAGAGTGGAGTGGTGTAGAGGGGAGTGGCATACAGTGGAGAATAGACTGGAGTTGAGCGCTGTTGAGTTGCGTCGAGTGGCGCATGTATGACGTGGTAGCATGAAGCCATTACAACAAACACATTTTCAATTGAAATGACAATTACATTTTCAATGACATACAGTTTTAGCACAAATGCTACTGTGTGGAAATCGACATCCCATTGTGTATTGATTTGTTTTGATCCTAGTAAAATATTTGTTTCCACCTCACTTCAGAATTACTTTTAAAATGTGCTTCATTTGTGCTTTCCCAAATCTGATATATATATATTGAAATATTTCTACAGTTCATTTACAGGCATTTACATTTTGTAGCGTGCTAGAAATAAATAACATCCTAGCGCCTTCTGACATTCAATACCCAACAAGATTGTTATATAAATCCTCTCACTTTGTAGTGGAGAAAGCAAAGTAAACAGCAGGCTCCCTTGAACTCAGAGCATTTCAAATTGGTCTTTGCATGCACAGCAAATGTGACAAGATAAAACCAAATTTAAAGGCCTGTTTATTGCTCACTCACTTCTGAACTCCAGCAATGTTATTTGACTCCCCTACTTCCAGTGCCTATGACATGGGCACGAAATCGAGGAAGACGATTGTATGCTGTTAATAAAGAGCACTGACCAAAAATAAGTTAACTGACAGACAAATAGGGGAAATGAAACCTTTGCAAACGCATACCGCGGTTTACTGCTGTGAACGAGCATTCAGGAAACAACTGAAAACACACGTACTCTCCTGGAGTGCCTTTGAGGCTTCGTGCTAGGAGCTGCAAAGCCGGGGAATAATCTCCCTTGGCACATTAAATTACAGCCCCAGGGCCGGACTGGGCACCAAAACCGGCCCTGGCAAAGTGCTCGGCCGGCCCCCCAGGGCTTGGGGGTGCCCCAGTCTCTTGGCCTTAAGGAAGGACCTCAAAATGTGGCTTTTAGTTTCCACTTTTAATGCCCTTTTGGCCATTCGAGCGCTTACAAAATCAACTAACATAACATATGATGGATTTTAGTCCTGCGGCTCTTTTCATAGTGATATGTTGAACACACCTAAGGGCAATATGACATGAGGCAGTTCATGCATTAAAGTCTTCATATTAAAATCTGCAGTTGTCAAGATCAGCGAAGACACTGAAGGAGATTTTTGAACAGACTTTAATGTCCCTGTCACTGCCTTTGTGAGATCTGGAGGAGGACATAGGTAGGGGTCAGCACACCACCTGGCAAATGGGTCACAAGGGACACTGCACAGGCAATTAAGTATGGAAAATGCAAGGAGCATTCCCATACGTTCCTTCCCACAGTATACAGCGGTGCTAGGTGGAGATGGCTATTCGGATAGCCAAAATGCAATGGGTATACAACAGTCTTTTCAAATCTCACTGCTGGCTCAGCCAATGTCAGGTACAATGATTCAGTCAAGTCCTAGAGTCTAAAGTGAGCCACGCAAGGGTCCTAAAGTACACCAGGAGTGTCAACATATACAGACATTCATCTGCATTGGGGAATAGAGACAATATTCTCTAGGAGTAGCCCCTGTCGATAAGCCAAAACTCCTCATGGATCACATCATACAATGTAGGTTAACATTGGGTCCCCTTTTTAAGAGCCATATACACTCTCATGTGGTACAGTGTTGGAAATCAGTCATCAGTTGCAACAACAACACGTTGATCACCTCAGGCCACAGTAATCCCTGCAAGTGTAGCCCTATGCATTACTCCTATAAAAAGGTACATACAACCGCTATTCATCAACAATAGAGTTTCTGCTACCTTTCTACAAATACCAGTTACTGTAGATAACGTCCAAGCATGTGGGTCTCGTCACATAAGTCAAGATCAGGGAAAGGTATTTCTTTAGAAGATTAGTGAAGTAAACAATATGTAGAAAGTATGCGGTTTGTATGAGTTTATTGCTCAAAACCACCTGTGAAGCGGAGCGCTCTGCTGTCCGATAACCGTTCAATCTTCCTAGAACTCCGTCACCTCACATCTGATGGTCATTAGGGAAACCAGAATGCTGAACGAACTCTGACGCACAATAAAGAGGCGCACACCGAAACACATTATAACCCTTAGGCATGCAGAGGCAGAAGAACCGAAACAGTCACTTTAGAAAAGGGTGCCTAACCCCCATTAAAGCCCACCGTGAATATTGAGATCTCAGTGTGGACTTCATTCAAGTTGAGCGGGAATGAGACTTTTCAGTGGCCTTGCAGCAAAAACTGCTGGGTATGAAGGATTCTGTACCTCGACCTGACACCTCTCTTCAAAACCCCACCTTAAAGGTACACCAGGAAGATCTCCTGGCTTCAAAGTTGGCCCTCCAGTCAAACCGCAAATTCAAATTGTAGCACTTAACATCCACTTCGTCAGCAGGACTAGTGCGGTTCCACTACACAACAACTTCGGCTCGCCAGCAGCTGGTAGACCTCACTCTTTACTGTGAAGTGTTCTATTTTGGTCTATGTAGGTTTGTTTCTCAGAAATCCCTTGTATGATTCTGCCTTTCTGCAGTTGTAACTCGAGTTATTTGCGAGCTGTAAATATTTTTCAGGCTATAGCTGAGACAATTAACCAATGAGCTCAAATCAGAAAGTGGCCCTCACTGAAGGGAGCTTGCTCCCCCTCCTGTGCATCCCATTCTAAAGAACCACTAAATACCACGTCACAAGATACTTAATTACATAAACAGATGAAGAAACTTCACTTTCTAGTAGAAAGCCTAATATTCCAATCACACATTCAAATACTTTCTGGTTCAATTTATGCTCATTTCCAGTGGTATCACGTGCCAACTAAACATATCTCACAATAACCAATTAAATGAAAGCAAGAAAATCGCAGAGTAGCATCCAAAATACAACAAAAAACAGCATTGCCTAAAGCCATTCACTTTATAAAGCCTCGCTTCAACAACTTACTATCCAGAGCAACATAATACCAATCAGTCTTTCTGACGACAGAAAAATAGACTAACTTTTGACAAAAAACCTTGATTTATTCCTCTTGCTACTTCAGCCATGGTCAGCTGTACAGTGCACATCTCTGTCCTGGCTGTGTTCGAGTTTTGATTCATCTTGTTTACTGCACACTTCGACTATTAGCTGATCCAAGTTCACATCATAACCACCTCAACCAAGAAAGAGCCATTTCTTGGTATTGTCACACAATACTACAACATGCATCAATCTAATGGGCACAAATGGTGTCAACCACACCAGACTTTACCAGATCCTGCCAGTCTATGGGCGACTTTGATGCCTTTTTTAAGTCGATTCACAGACTCCATTAGACAACTCACTATCTAAAAAATGTAAGTGATCATCTCAAGACAGACTTGTGTAACAATATAGATCAGTGAATTATGATTTCTAGCTAATGGTGCCACTGGAAAGAGACCAATACAGTTAAGACTGATGACAATGGGTTTGGGGAATGGGGAAAATAGAACACTTTGTTTTCAACAAGTTAGGTATGCAAGATCTCAGATACTGAGTTTTGGGGGTGCACAGAAGAAGCTTGGCAGATGATGATAGGGCTAAGCAGAGAAGGAACAGAAGGTTGTGCCAACAATTCCAAAACATGTAAGGGTTTAAAGATGGATCCAAAGTGTTCAACTGTATCTAAGGTGTTTTATTATTATAGGAGGGGTGCAGCTGAATGAAAGGTGTTATGTACAGAAGTGATGCAATTAGAGACATGAGAGCACCCTTGATGTAATGAAAAACACGGAAAAAGGTTGAAAAGGATCAAATGGAGTGTGATAAGTTAGATAGAGAGTATACCTTAAGAATAACATGCATATCAGGTACGTAAATGGAAGGGGTAAGGTCGGCTTTGGGTTCTCCAGGAAGGTAGTATTAAATTGGACATTAAATATTTTATGTTAAGACCGGAGGCTCCTATTATGCTATTTTAACTTGCTTTTCTTTCTATAGCAGCAGTCCAGAAAGATAAACTACAAATCCCAAGAGGTTTAGCAACAGGCTAGCCAATGGGAATTTAAAACCTAATGGCCACAACAACCAATTGTATAATAGCACTATGTATAATGTCCTGCTTGACTGCGAACAGCCCTCTTTTCTTGCTGCTCGCAAGCACGATAAGTATATTTAGTTATTATTATGGTCTTTATTGTAATATTATGGTGGTATTAAGAATGTTATGCTCCTTGGATTGTTGTTCGGTTGAATCCGTTTCCCTACCTTTGAGCCCCTTGCGCTCGCTGTTTCTCGTTCATTCTCACTCCATTGTGCGTTCAGTGTTGCGTTCTTTCCCCTCATCAACATCATACGGTGTTGCGTACTTTCCCCTCATCGACATTCATGTCTGCCATTTTAGGACGCTGTTTTTATTCCTGTGACTGGGTTACTACCTCTATTAGCACACCTGGTTCCAAGCGGTCGTTTTATAGATCGCATTTCTTGTGCTGCCCTTTTGCTGTGGTTCCTGCTTCAGCCAGCCAACGCAACTTCACTGGAGGGGCGCAGCTATTTTTCCGCCTCCCCTTGGCTCACCGGCAAGCTCTGGAATAAGTACTTGCACCAACTGGAAGAGGGGGGGGGGGGATTAATCAGGCCCAAGTTCTGCGGCCCTCTTCAAGTTTAACCCTATTTTTAAAAGTTTAGGTTAATACCTTATTTTAAAATAAAGATGGCTAGCTCCCCTTTAACAAATCATGACAATAGGGAAGCTTTTAAAACAATTATTTGAATTTTATGTATTTTTCAGTTGAGCAAGCCCTTGAGGCTTCTATGAGAAAAATGTTAAAAGATATAAAAAATTCTATGATGAGCATGATGTCAAAGATTTTACTGGCCCATTCTACAGGGGAAAGCAGAAATCTTTACCTTTACCTGTTAAAAAGAAACAAGAAATGATCCCGAATATTGATTTTGCATGTCCTAGCAGTGAGGTTTCCTCACACCAGACCGAGAGCGTTGCTGCTCCCAGCCCTCCTTTTAAGGAGGGGAATATCAAGTTATAGGCTATGTGCAAGTCTAAGAAGAAGAATATTCAAGAAGCTCCCCAACAAATAATTATTTCTAATATTTGGACACCCATGATGCTGCTATGGGGATGCAGCTGAAATTACTGATATGTCTGGGGTCAATGAGCCTTCTTCGTCCCCTCCTCCTTCGAAAAAAAAACTAAAATGGATTCTTTTTTTTCCAGCCAAAACAGTCCTGGACACTGTGGGATCTCCTATGTTTGATCCTATGTTTGATCCAACACTGATTCAACATCCGGGCTCTACAAAGTGGTTTCATCTAGCCTTAGACAAACAAACCAGAAGTGATTTGAGATCCGAATGTCCAGGGCCATCTCTTTCATCTAACATTACTTCCACTCCATCGACTGACCCGTCTTTGCTCACCTTCTTTTCTAAATTTGGCAAAGACCCACGCAAAGGCATTGAGAAGGCATGATCTACTTATCAAGATAAATGACTGGCTGTAGTGGGTCATCTAGGTCTCATTTTTTATATAGCAGAGGCCGCTAGATTGGGTAATCTGGATATTGATCCCCAAGATCTCTCTATATGGACTCAGAGAGCCTTTTGCTTGCTTCGCAACGCTATCTCCGTAATAACTTACAGACAGAGAAAAGGTCTCCTTTTAAAGTTGGACCCCAAATTGGCTGATCTGGCTGCTCTCGATCCAGGCATTAAAGCTGATGGTCTACTGTTTGAAGATTTCTTTACCAAGGACTTAGTAGATATGTGACCACATTTTCTTCAATTGACAAAGCCCAGCAATCCTTAAAAAATGAGTTCACTCAATGGGTTTTTGCATAGGCCAGTAAAGGTAAGAGTCGTTTTACCATCCATCCCTATTGTAACCAGGGATCCAGAGGTTCTGTTAATTCAAGCTACTCCTATCACAACTACAAGTTGCAGTTCTTCCCTCAAAGAGGTAGAGGTTACTGAGGTCGCGGACAAACAAATTTCAGAAATAATCAACAATGTGAGACTTCCTTCTGGCCATCCTCCTGTTGTTGGCCGTCTTCAGTTTTTTCTTCCTAAATGGCAAACTATAACTGTGGATCCTTGGGTTCTCAACACAATTCAAGGTTATATTATAGAGTTTTACGCTCCTCCTTTCCAATGTGTCTTTCCTCCTCCTCCAAGTTTTTCATCAGACAAGATCTATATCATCTCTCTAGAAATCCAATCTCTATTACAAAAAAAAGCCATTCAGATCTTTCTTCCAGATCCCTCTGGGTTTCTCAGTTTCCGGTTTTGGTTCGGAGGAAAAACAAAAAGATGGGTCCGATTATCAACCTCAGATTTCAATCAGTTTGTGATGCACCGACATTTCAAAATGGAGACTATAATTCATCTCAGAGACTCTTTACGGCAGCACGATTGGATGGTAAGGCTAGACTTGAGATGTTTACCTGACAATTCCTATTCATCGTTCTCATAGAAAATGTCTTTAATCCCAGTGGCAGGGCCTAACATACCAATTTTCCTCTCTTCCCTTCGGTCTTTCTTCAGCACCTTGGTGCTTTACAAAAGTAATGAAATCTGTGGTAGCTTGTCTGAGATCTCTGGGCATCTGACGGATAATTTACCTAAACAATATTTTGCTCATGAGTCAAGACATTCAGACCCTTTGCGTCCATCTTCATCTTCATCTCACCTGTTCTCTTCTTTCAGAGCTGGATTTCCTTTTAAGCACAGAAAAATCAGTTCTCATTCCTACTCATCAAATCGAATTTCTAGTCTTGTTGGTAAATTCGTCAAGCGCTATTTTGCATCTCCCTCAGTCAAACGTAAAAGCATCAAATCAACGATTCTTCCTACTCTTGGCAGCTCCCAAATATACCTCAGATCTTTGGCAAGACTAGTTTGTCTTCTTCCATCCAGGTGATTTTTCAGGGTCATCTCCATTACGGGCCCTTCAACGCCTAAAGATTCGCCATCCACGCAAGGGTCTGGTTCATTCCAGAGTCTTGTTTACAATTTCAATGGTGGATAGACCATTTGGAAGCCTGGGACAGCAGGACTATCTTCGCGTCAGTTCCCGATCCTGTATTAGGATCAGATGCAAGAAGAATGGGATGGGGTGCCCGCTGTGGTACAATCTAGACTAAATGATTGTTGTCCTTCAAGGAGTCCAAATTGCATATCAACTGTTTAGAGATGCTGGCAGGCTTCTTTGCAATCAAAAGCCTGGCAAAAGACAGAATACAAATGTTCCATTCTTCTTCCCATGGACAACGTGTCAGCGGTCCGGTATATAAAACATTTGGACTGCACTGAATCCAAACCTTTAGCAGAACTCACAAAAGGCTTTTAGGAATTCTGTCTTCTCAACAAGATCTCTGTCCGAGCAGAACACCTTCTGAGAAACCTCAATTCTATCGCAGACAGGCACCCTCGTCATCTATGAGACTTAAGTGAATGGAAACATCATCCTTCTATTTTCCAGGCTATGGCCCAAAAGTGGAGTCCTTTCAACATCGATCTTTTCGCTTCATGCCTTAATACCCATCTGCAGCGTTTCTTCAGCTGGTGGCCAGATACTCTACCTTTAGCTACAGATGCTTTCTTGCAGTACTGGTCTCAGTTAGTCAATTACGTTTTTCCTTCTTTTCTGAGTGCTGGCTCAGGTCAGACGCCAACAAGCTTCTCTGATACTGGTGATCACATTCTGGCAATCGCAGGTGTGGTTTACTCCTTTTCTGGAACTACCGACTTTCCAGTCGTTCTTACGTCCATCCGCTATCTTCAACTGAATGTACTAGGCCATCCTCACAATCTGGTTCTCAACAACTCTCCCTCTTTCCGCTTGGAGAATAGCGGGTCATCCCAATCTTCCCATTTTATTTCGCAGGAGGCTTCAGAATTCATTAGCAAAGCCTGAGCTCCAGGAACAACTAAAGCTTACAGGTCTGCATGGGTTTATGGGCAAGCTGTTTTTTGGGAAAACATCACGATCCCTTTGCAGCCGATATAGTCTATATTGTTAATTATCTGGCAGCTGAAGCTACTGGAGAAAAGTCTTACAGGACCCTAAACTTGTACAGATCGGCTACTTCATTAACCATCCGTACATCAACGGCAAACGATTCTAAGAACACCCGCCCATCTGTAATCTTTTAAAGGTAGTAACATTTTCTAAACCTCCTTGTCCAAAATATAAGAAACTGTGGGATGTGAATGTGGTTTTGAATTTGTTTCTTTAATGGCCCACAATACAGCTCTTCTTTTAAATATGCTTTCTGCAAAGCTTACTATGTTACTGTGTTTGATTTCTATTAAACGTCTATCAGATGTCAAAGCTTTAGACATGCCTTCTAGCCAATACCCCCCGACGAGGTTAAGTTTACAATCAATAAACGGACAAAAACTACCTTAAATTCAGTGTTTTACCCTTATTTTCCAGATCAACCTAAACTTTGTTAGCCAATGTGTACGAGCAAAAGACTTTTGATCTCAGAACATCCTCCCGCTCTCAACTTCTCATTTTCTTTTGTAAGCCCCATAATCCTGTCTCCTATGCCACACTGGCTCGCTGGGTCAGATGGGTTATGTCCTTTGCACGTACCAATTTTTCTGCTTTTGGGGCTCATTCCGCCAGGGGTGCCATGGCCTATAAAGCCCTTTGGGTAGGTTCCAGACTAGAGGATATTCTGAGATCAGCTGACTGGTCTAATGATAAAGTATTTAGAAAGTTAATTGTAAACCTGTTCTCACTGCAGCTTCTGTTGTAATTGACATGCTTTAAACACGCAGAATAGGAGCCTCCAGTCTGGATATGAAATATATATTTTCCTAGTAATTTATAAAGGAAAGTCTTACATTTATTAAAGACAAGAAGGCATGTATTATCCCCCTCAACACTTGGAAAATCTATGTATCGTTCCCTCCCTGACAGCGGCTCCAGCATTGCCACCTACTTCCTCTTAAGGATGTAATGGGTCAAGCAGAATCTTCAGCTGCTCCTTACTCTTCGGTGTAAGTATATTCCTCTGCATGACTTTTGTGTGCCATCATCACCGACACAAAAATCTCTTGGAGGTGCATGTCATCCTCTGCATCAAATGTACTTTTTAGACTTCCTATTAGTTACAAACTGTCTTCTGTCTCTGTCACTGGAGTGGTTATTGTCCATTGTCGGCTGGTAGTATGTCAGAGAGACTTTTTCCGGAGTATTTTAAAATTGCTTTCAGTGAACTTGGTTAAAGGGTCCAGAGAATGAGGGGAGTGAGTAGCCTCTAGGTGCTCTAAAGGTCAAAATGAAGGGTACCTTTAGTAAGGTTACAGTTCGATTTCATTTTAGTCTCTTCCTGCACTGAGCAAGCACCAGGGAAAACAAATTATCTGGGGAACAAAAATAAAATCCAGCCTTCCAACCTAACCTTTATCAGACCGCTGTCTCGTTGTCAATAGACCAGGGAGAAGAAAAAGTACTTTACGCGCCAAATAAAGCAACTAGCAGAGAGGATAGGTGCCATTGCTATGCCCAAATAACAGTTGGTTAGAGAATGTCCTTCTAGGTGACATCAGCAGTAAAATTGAGGGTAAGGAATAATGTTTCTTTAGTACTTATTCTTCGTGGCACTTCGAGGGAATTAAGCCAAATAACTCCCAAAAAGTATGGTGGATTAGAAAATTCTCTTTATATTTTTGCAAATTACACTTAAACTGCAAACAGCGAGATCTCACATAACTCATTCACTTCCATAATTAATAACCCATGAAAATTAAAGTAGAACTAAAAATACTGAAAGGTCACCCAACGTTGTTAATATAAAACACACACACAGACTACAGAAAGCCCACATGTCGATAATAAAACACACAGGATCAATTGCTCAAAGTGTGATTAGCAGAAGTAAACCAAAGTCACTTGGAAAATATTAGTTAAAGGGTAACCCATATACCCCGTCAATTTGCAGATTGCGCAAACTTGAAGAAAATCAAACATTGTTATTTCTTTATCATGCTTAAGAAAGAGGTGGGTACATAGAGCATTCTGCTGAATACAGGACTTCCTTATGATTGTGTCACTAGGGACGGGTTTCGTAGCATGGGAACAGGCAAAAGAAATCTCAAATTCAGTTAACAAAAAGAAAATGTATGTTTTCCACGAGTAACCGTGGAAAATAGTTACTGGAAAGAGAAAATACACAGTCCTGTCAACTCACAAAGGTAACTTGTAACTTCTGTTCTTATGAAGACCTTTTTTGAACCATTGTTTAGGGATGGAAAGGTCTACATTAACTTTGCTCTGGACGGTCTCATCATTTGATGAATATCAAGAAAGAAAATGTAGATTACTATTCTGCACTAATGTCAGCACCAGGATACACTCCAGAGTGATAGTGCTATCCACAAATCTGTAGAACAGAACATTCTAATTTTATGACAGTTGAAACACATTTTCAGTTGTGGTGTCTTCTCTTACTTGTTCAACTCACATAAGAATTGCACCAATACCAATTCACACAGCATATTTTGAATTTGAAGGTAGAGTATAAGAAAGAATATACACACCACACGGCCTCTCTGCAAGGTAACTAGGCATCCCAGAATTTTTGGGGCAGTCCCTGTTTTTTACTATCAGTTCTGGTTAATTTCAGCAAATCGAGCACATGTCCTGGTTTTCAGAGTCGACAGAACACAGAGGGATGCAATTTTTCATGTGTTCTGTGTGTGTTATAACGGAGCAAGTGTTAGCAGCCTCTATCAGAAAGCAATATAGTGAACACAGATGATAGTGCGTGTAGAAGTTAGTTCCCTTTGGTGTTTCATGATCTGTGTTTTCTATGTTGGTGAGGCCTGTCAATTAAGAAATTCTGGTCGATGCAGAATTATAGTCTTACTTTTAGATTTGTAGAATGTCCTGAATTTTGTTTTTCAAAGTCTGGTCACCAAAAATCAAGGAACATGCCCATATTGTGGCTACGGAAGAGTCCACTGATGTGTATACACACACAGTTACGCTACAGTAGTGCCAAGCCAACATTCAGAATGTCATAATTAAAAAGAAAAAGTAAGTGCCACTTTAAATGTGGCTGTCCCCTATAGGCGAGTCACTTGAAGATGCTCGACTAGACACCTCAAGCTATTGTGGCTGGTCAGTGTGCTATAGTTTAAATACTTTGAGACCAACAGAACTGGTAGACTGGCTAATACTGTAAAACGTTAATGAATAATGTAAATGCAGAACAGCCAACAGGAGCTTTGAACAGATGAGCATTTCCACATAATCAGAATATTGCACATCTAAATCTACCTTTCGCCAATCGAAAACTACTAACTCTTTGTGAGCAATAAAGGCATCAGTTTATACACTTAAAAATAATCAAAAAGGGAAGGCCCAAAATTATAACATGGAAACTTTAACTCTGAATGATCAAAGCATTCCTATTGTCAATATGCACCAAATATTGACAACTACTATTGAATTAAACAGTATAAGTACTTTTAAGGGTATATGAATTGACATATTTGTCTTTAATCCGTTCCTTCTATGAATGGGAATCGTGTCTGGTCAGATTCCAGGTGCAGATGAATTTCACATTCCTACAAACTCTGAGATTATAGGATTAAGCCTGCTGTTTATTTCTCCTAGCCAGGCATCCTGTTTTAAGTTAAACAGTTGTTGCAGCTGTGATCCTTGCAAGATGAAAAACATTGTCTTGTGCCAGCGAGTCAAATGTGCAATGCATAAAACATTCTTCCACAGCAACATGCAAATGCTGCTAAAGCATATAGATGAAAACTGCAAATGGCATGTTGACCAACAGGATCATTTTAAGTGGCCTTCATTTTAGCATAAGAAAATAAGTTACTTACCAGTAACTACAGTTATTCAGTATTGGTATCTTTCATTGATTCAAGCATGTGAATCTATGAAAGATCCAATACTGGATAATTAGAGAATCGGATAAGTAGCTGATGCAAACCCTGTCTCAACATTATGGGGAGGTGAAGCAAAATCTATCAGAAAAATTAACAAAAGTAGCACAGTTTTGATCTAGGTGTCGGATACCGTGGTAAACCCTAAAATGAATTCATATGCTTATACTAATTAAGGACTCTGAAGCAGATAGTATAAATTACAAATATTGAGCACCATTGTGCATTGAAACAAAACTAAGAAGTTACAGAAAGAAATATGCAAGGCAACAAACTGGTGACATGGAGCGACAGAAGCAAAAACAGAAGTATAAGATTTTTCCCCAAGCATCTTACTAACAAGCCATGTTTGGCTAACTGGAAATATTATCTGCTTAAATTAGTCCCAGAATTTTTGGTTTACTTCCAATTTAAAAAAAGATTTTATCTGGTACAAGCATTAAACTTTATCAAACATCTAGCCAATTAGTCCTCAATGACTTAACCGCAATGCCCAGCTGAGAAAAAACATTCCAAAAAGAAGTTACATAACTTAAAAGCCCATGTTCATGTTTACCTTTTGACTCGATTACATTGTTATCTCCGATTTTCATCGCTTGTGACACTGTAGGGAATTAGTTAAGTACATCATATTCCAACCGTTAAAGCACTGAACCCATTTAAACACAGAACCCCAGGCAAGACCAAACCTCCACAAGTCAATATTGTCACAACAACTTATAGATTCAAGACCAAATTCACAAGAGTATGATACATGAATATGACACGAGAAATAAAACAATCTGTACCATTTTGTGATTTGTTTTGTGGTACAACTGAAAACACTGCAAAAGTAAGAAAGTTTGGAAGATTGGCAATACTATGTGGAACCAAATGGGACTAGCGGTGGCAGGCTAGAGGTAATTGGTTAAGCGAGAATGGAAGCACAGTGCGGTCCCCGATTACACTGGTAAATCATACACTGGGCAATGTCAACAAGTCTGCACCAGCTTCAATATTCTCTTGTTTTTGTAGATAAAAAAAGTGATTTCTCTTTGCTGCTGTGTGCAACTGATAAAAAAAAGTGTGAGCGGTGTGTATTGTAACAAAACTCAAGAATCATTAGTCTTTCACTGACCACTCTTGTTTGACTTTGCTACAATCATCATGCAGAGCCCTATACATTCATTGTGTTATGACAGATAAACTTCTAACATAGAAAGCAAATGGTTTAATGATTTAATGCAACCTTATCAGAACAATTTTCCCTGGCTCATAAACCAGTGGTAGTGGAGACAGTACATGTGCAGTCCTTGGACAGTCTCTCTGCAAGATCCCACCAACCCAAAGTACGTTTATTTACCATGTTTCCTTAGTTTGGCATAATCAGGTTTCTTATTCTATAGCTATGGCACTATAATGGACAAAACTTTTATGTTAATCACAATACGGACCAGGAGATGCCTAGCTATCCAACTCTAAAATAACGATGATGATCGGCTGAAAAACATGCAAAATGATGCTCTTTTGTGGACACTGTGTAAAAGGTAGATGTGTTTAATAGTGTCATAAGTTTTTCAACTGCACACAAAGCTACATTGTCCTAATTCTATTTTCTATTTTTAT
This sequence comes from Triturus cristatus, assembly GCF_964204655.1. Classification (NCBI taxonomy): domain Eukaryota; kingdom Metazoa; phylum Chordata; class Amphibia; order Caudata; family Salamandridae; genus Triturus; species Triturus cristatus. The sequence goes on along the minus strand of NC_140582.1, from coordinate 78,361,333 downwards.
GTGTGGACTATATACAATTCCTATGACCTACAATCATTGACCTCATTATTTTGTGATTCAACAAAGAAACTGGCTAAAGTATCTGGGTTACAGTAGAAGCTTACATGTGCACATTTCTTTCCAACTGCTGTTACTCTTAAACATGTTCCTTGTGAGTCTTCAGTTCCCTTGACTTTCTGTATAGTTGCCCGTTTGGCCGGTAAGATGACTCGATGGGTTATTTCAGCTACAGAAACATGTGTATAACCTAATGGTCTTAGGCACAGACCTAAACATGCTCAAGACATCCTTTCAATAAAATGAAGTGTAAACCTCCAAGTTGAGCTATAGTAACAGTGGTTATTGGCATCAGAAGTTTTAGTTTAATAAATGGTTGCGAGTATTACAGTATAAATTGGTACAAGATATGTCTCAATCATCCATCCTAAATCTCAATCTTAATCAAATTTAGTTTAACTTTTGCTTGCTCAATTATGTTAACAGCATTCTTCTTTTGGGGAGCTGGAGGGGACAGGTGGACATATGTTAACACTAAAAGAGATGTGAGCATCTCAAATTATTATTAACACTTGTATATCACGTAGGAGTACCTGCCCTGTCTAGTCTATGTTCAAACCGGTCCAAATATGGTGTGGTATATGGTAAATACAGTGTTTTTGTGCACCCATGCCTTGTCTACTGGCCTGCCTTTCAGGGAAGAACTAGGACTTAACAATAGGACTTAACAACTTTCTTGAAATGCTGGTGATTCATTCCTTTACGTATAGACTATGAAAACATTAACAAGTGATGCAGCTGCATGACAATAGTATTCCAACACCATTGAGGTGGAGTGCAGGATTTTGCACAACTCATAATAAGCCCATTTATAAATTTCTTTAAAAGGGCTTGGTGTGGAAAGTTTAATATTTAAAGAGAAACAGCTTAAGTTTGGCTCGGAAGCACTCATGAGGCGAAAGGAATTACACAACGTGGGCATACACTGGCCACACTGCGTCACGTGTAGCGGCCATAAATTAACTTCTGAGCAATCTAAAACAGAGAAAGTAAGCCTGATGCAATATTTGTACAGCATCAAACTATTCGGAAAATATGTCAGTAACTGAGACACTTTTAAATCGTCTTGGTCTTTCTAGATATGGTTTGGTAAAATACTTACATACTCTAAGCCAAACATATTATGCATAAATCTTCATGCCTATTCAGTGCATAGATTATTGAAAGAGACAATCCATTCAGCATGCAGAGGTCAACATCTTAGTATAGTTAGAACATGTCCAATTTCTTTCCGAGCAGTCACTTCACACAAAATTCCTTTTATGTAGTGATTCTTGGGACAAGTACTCTTGTTGGGAATTCGGTCCAATAGCACAAGCAGATCAAAATGCATATCTGCAGACGCAGTGAGGAGATCTGCTATTTATGATGCTTGGGCGTTGCAGAGAACGAAAATGCTATAGCATTCAGAGCTGAAGCCAACGCCCAAGGGTGGAGCAGTACCACTGCAGCATCACTCACAATGGGCTGACTCTTTGTGAAAGTCATGCTTGTGGCGGAAACCCTTCAAAGGCCAAGGTTCATCCATTCCACCAGCTGGGGCTTGGGTTCAGTCTTCCATGCTTTCTGGCTGATTAAAGGAGTAGTGACAGAAGTACCACAGTGTGGTAGTATTCCCCTGCATGTTATTCTCGGCTCCACTGCTTAACTCGTGGTTAAGGCCAGCTGCAGAGGATCCGCTGGCATCCCTTTACCCCCCCACTTCCACTTCCAACCTATTGCAATGCTTGTAATCATTAGTTTACTGTATCAGAAGTAAAGAGGCTGGAAAAAAGTATGTTAAGACACAAATAGATGTTTTTGGGTTGGAGGAGGACAAAAAAGAAAATCACTGTCAGGCGGGATGGGAATGGAGGAGCAGAGGATACCATTGGTATTTGGCAAAAGGCCAGGGTGAATCTGTTTGGGATGGAAGAGAAATCTCGCAAAATTCACATATTTTTCGTGATTTTCGACCACAGGAGGTAGTTCAAACAGAAAACGTCTAGCAAAGTCAGTGCAGAGAGGGATTTTCTCTTTAACCTAGTCCAATGCCAGTATTGCCTGTGGGCTCCGAATGTAAGATATGCCCTCGTGATCAATTTCACATAAAATATCCACAAATCACATGCTGCAAAATTGTGTGTATTTTTGAGACAAAACATTGTAATTTCGCCAATTAAAATTTTCATGTGCCTTTCTCTGATGCTTCAGAGGCTTGTTTTAAGCAACTGCACACACATTTGCGATTGTCTATAGTAAGACGTATAGACACCTGCAGAGGCCATCTTTACACCAAAGCTACGAGCAGTACTTGATACCGTTCCCCCTATAGAAAGAAACAAACTTTAAGCTTATAGTCAGACAAACTTTTGCACATAGCTTCATACCACTACAACATGGTTATAAGAAGGGTCAAAAACGCCTCTGGATGAAAAAAAAGTGTAAAAACGAGAGGGTGGGCTTAGGTTCCTCTCTGACACAGCAGCAAAAAGAACAGTGAAATTGCTTCTGTGGCTCAGCTCGGAGACAAAGTAAGCTCCGCTCACCTTTTAAACAATACGATACTTAAAGAAGCAGTCTCAGTTTTCAGTGTGGGCTCGGGGGTGTTTCCGAGATCCAGCTTTGGAAGAGAATAGGACTCTGAAATTATTGAATCTACAGAGGATTAATTGTGGAAGAAAGCATTTTTAAAATCATTCAAACTTAAATTTGTGGTGTAACCTCTTGAAATTACGATCTATGTATAACCCTATTCTAATGTTAATTGCACAAAGGTATGATGCAGTCAAGACAAGAAAATATTGTTAACCTTGTGTTCCAGTGCCCTAAGTGTGTACGCTATATAACATGTTAGTGAAAACCATTTCTTCAAGCACATGGAATTTGGTTGGTTACTGAGGCATGAATATATTGCTTAGCAGGAAAATGTAATATAGTTTGTGCACTGTCCATCAAATTTGTACAACTGGCAGAAAAATATTTTGATGAAAGGAAGTCGAGCTGCAGTCAGTATGAATTCAAGCAGAACAATACAGTGTATAGGATTTATTAAATCGGTTACCTTTAGGCTAGAATTAGAGGTAAGTATATTTTCCTTCTCTACATGGGATTATCTATGATGTTCGTAAACAGTGGACAAGAGTAGGAACCAGAAAACAACGCCTGCCTTGGAGGTGGGCATCAAAAAAAAGAGAATGGAAAAACAACCAAACCTGTGAAAAAATATTTCTAAAGGAAACTTGAACCACACCAGGGTATTTGTTCTTAAGAGTCAGAAGCACTGTAATAGCACGTAGCAACGGTATGGTCTTACCTCCAAGTTAATGCCCTACAAATGCTCAGGATAGGAACATTGCTTATAAGACAAGCTGTGGCACTTTGCCCCTGGTAGAAGGAGGCTTTGTTTGCCTGGCACAGGTCGGTTCACTTTTTCGTAGTACATTAGGATATCTACTTAGCTATGGTACGCTTTGTAGAAGTCATCCCCATATTAATAGTCTCAAAGTTGTTTGGATTGTCATAAATCTTATGTCAGTTCAAAATTATTTCTCTGTGCCTTCACATTTTTATGCATAAGGTCCTCATTGCCGTGGATGGAATCTAGAGATAAAGTTGGAACTAAAATCAGAAGATCGACGAAGAAATCAGAGCTATATTTAGGAAGGGAAAAGCGCAAGTTCTTACGAATACCTGGCTTTGATGATAAATCCTATAAAGCCCTTCAGTGCAGACAGCATGGTACTTAGGAACCCTTCTTGCTGAGGAAATAACCACCGGGAAAACCACTTTCCGGCATCTGTATAGACAAGAAGATTTATACAAGGTTTCAAAAGCCACTTTCCAGCATGGAAATGGAAGACCTAATTTACACAAGGTTTCAAGGATGGATCAATAATTTTGAAAGGATAATTTTGAGGAAAGAGGCTTTGGTAGGGTAACCAGGTGGATGGTGGTGGGAGTCCCAAGGCAGTTTAGAAAACGTTTCATTACAGAAACAGCAAATAAAGAGGTCTGAAAACACCACTTCCTTTAACAGAAGAAAACTGAAGGCCAGATTTTGGCAAATGAAGTTTAAGCCATACACTCCCTCCTTGGAAAGGTCTCAGGTCCACCTCTTATTTTAGTCACCAAACAAAGAACGTCTTCCACTTGAAGGCATATGAAGATCTAGCGCAAGGATGTTTAGGCTCATGATTTCCAAACCTTAAACTGGAAGATTTAGGTGGGCATTTATGTAGGTATTTTAGACCTACACCAAGCACTGCAATGAAAGCCACATATCCTGCTGAAAAACTCCTACCTGCATGGCAGCCTCCAGTGTGGCTGCAGAGAAACCTGAAGCAGGTCTAAATAACACCAAAGGTCTTGCTTAGTTGAGATTGAACTGAATCATTTTAATTTCAGATGGTCCCAGCTTGTCAATCACTCTTGGAGGAAAAAGGAAACATGTTGAAAAACATCATGAACAGCATATCAAGAGAGACTAAATTGGTTCTCAAGAAACCTGGATGCAAAGTGTCAAAATCCTTGGTTGGTTAAAAAGTTGATGTGTGAATTTTCTACAGGCTTTGAAGAGGTCACTCAGAATGTGGACGGTCAGCGCCTAATCATGTCCTTTAAGGAGATGCCTGCCATATTAATTTGCCTCTGAAAGCATCAGAGATGCTTCCCCATTAGGGTTATGCTCTGTTGCTTCCAGGTGTCGACTGAGCTGAACAGACTGGAGGAATGCCTTTATTGAACCTGATCGTTCATTAAAATCTTTATTCTTTCATTATGCATCAATGCACTCTCTCCGCTTCAATAATATTCTGCTGCTGAAAATTCTAAAAATCAATTAGAACATGCAGGAGATCCGAGATGCCTGGTGCCCAGGACCTGTATTGACTGCCTTTGCACCTTTAAGCTATTAGCTTCCACTTCTTATTTAAAACACTGAAAACATTTTAATTTTGTTAACTTTATACAATCTGTTTCAATCCTTCATGTCCTTCCTTTAATTTTGTTCTCCAGCACCAAGAAGCTCTGACCATCAGTCACTTTAGAAAAAAACAAAATCAAATTAATGACAAGTTGATCTGGCAGCCCAAAACCAGTAGATGGTTGATCTGTTTTTATTAGTCTTGTTGAGGTTTGTACAGAGTGGGCATTTATTAGCGGTCAGTGAGGAAAAGCTTTGACAGCAGACATTTTAGACAGAGCAGGAAAACTCTGTATCAGTAGTGGAAGCTCCCAATTCAGAACACAGGAATCTTTTGTGCATCATGCATACAGGAATAAAAAAGTGTCTTGTAGATTTATGGAGTTCCATACGGGATGTAGATGTTAAATGGTCTGATGAAGGTTAGTATCCTAAAATTTACTAACAAATTTTAGATCTAGAATGGAATGATATTCCAATATTGGGACCCGTATTTTTCCGTACGACATCCTCATTTCATTCATGCTCTGAGATAAACTTCACCACATTCTTTTGAAGAGATTATTCTCCTTTACCAGCAGGATTCAGAAGAGAGCTCAATGTAGAGGGTGGGGCGGAACCATATTTGTGATCCAATCTTTTCAATTTTGAGCACTAAATTGCCTGTGGTTATCCTCAGCTACTAGATGAGATGGTTAGAGACTACCGGAGTACTCTTTGTTGTTTTGGAGAGGGATCATTTTTGTAGCTAAAAGAGGCAAATGCTAGCCTGAGCCAAGAGGCGAGTCTAACCAAATGACCAGAGAGAACGCAGCTTAATGTTTTGTGGCACCGATGGATCATAAGTGAGTATCCCTCCATTGTCTCCTTAAACATATCTGTTCTCCCTCAAAAGAAACACCACTCAATTTTTCCAGGGACTCCTACAGGTATCTGTTGTATGTTTCCAACATTGTTGGGGAGTTGACAGTCCTTGAAGTTGCTCTACTTTTTGCAGATTCAGGAGCTTTCTATTTTTTATCCTAACCTTATTTACATCGATTTGTCTGAGAATAGAGTCAGGAAAATATGCATGGTGAGCTTCTTCCAGCCCGAACTAAAGCCACCACTGGTCTTGCCTTTCTGGAGGACAATGAACTTCTGGTCTCCAGAATGAGAGTCCTTTCTAAATCTTCAACAAGCCTCTTCTCCTCAAGTGAAGGCATGTATGGCATTCCTTTCTTTGCTTGTTCCAGTAAAGATATTTTGTAATGGCCCCAATATGCCTCTTTCACCTATACTCTGACCTGCGTTGTCTTGTACGAGAACAAGGTGGAGTGGAGCTATGCCACGTAGGAATAGATATCATTAGGAACCTTCACTACTTCTGTGATGGATGGACCCCACTCCCCCCGCCCCCGACTACTGAATATGTGGGACGCCATCTGGCATTGCTTCATCTGAAGGTCTCAAGAGATGTAGGGATATGTTTGATCCTTTTTCAAGAACAGACAAGCGACGTCAGGGAATTACCACTCAAAAATAAGGATGTCAAGGGCAAGTCCCTATAGAACAAGACCGACCTCAATTATTTCAAATACTTAATTACTGAATTGGTTAACCACCTGCACCCTTGACATTGAATGTCTTGATGACCACAACCCTGGTGAAAGGACGGAAGATTTGGGGACCCATGAGGTTAAAGTCTGAGTCAGACCTGGGCACATCCAGAGCATGAGGGCGACCACTGCCTCTTCTTGCTCGAAATGATGGACCCCGGGGCACTTTTACCTGTTTTCACAATAAGGAGCACTCACACCCTATGCCTCAGACGTCAGTACTGCATCTCCAGACAAATCTTTCACTTCTGATGGAGTAAGAATGCTAGGCCCTTCTTTCCAGGACTTCTTTACGCCACAAAAAGGGTACTTCAAAGTAAGCTGCACTAGTAACAGGAAATATAGACTGAGGGGGATCACGAAGGAAAGAGGTAAAAAGACACTTACCTCATATTTGTATCTCTACCAAACTGAGGTCTAAATCCAATGAGTGATAACACACAACAATACAAAAAATTGAGTTTCAGTCAAACATAGCCTTTGAAGAAAGCTGCTATGTTCAGGGTTCCTGCTCAGTGAAGTGAAAAAATACTAAGCCCATCCCTTATTCTGCATGAGATGATGCAGCATTAGAAATTCCTAAAGAGAAAGTGTCAGTTTTACGCTATCTTTACAACCTATTTTAAAATCTACATTTCATAAATTTTAAAAATAGATGGGTAAAAACAGCTGCTTTTTTTAGGATCATTACCATCATGACTGATTTGGCTGCTTCAATAGATTTTTTAAAACAAGAAAGGATTGAAAACGCTGCTCTTTTTGTAGACACGTTTCCTTTATTTATTTAATCAACAATATTTTAACAAGTGTCTCTGGGATTCTGTATGTGTGCAGAAAAGGTCCACTGTTTATGGGTATCACAGAGAATCACATGTTGGACAATTATGAAAGAGGTGACACCTAGCAGACTGATTTGGCTTCTTGGCTGCATTTATAGTAAATATTTTGTAACCAGTTTTGCAACCTTTTGGCATAAAGAGTTGGCAGCTTGGCAAAGGGCGTCAAGATGGAAGCTGCTTACACTATTGGTGCTAACCATATTAGATTTCTCCTCCTACTCACCTATCCTCACCAGAAAAAAAGGAGAACAACCTCTCCCCTCTCCTCACATATTTGGTGACTGGGGGCATCTAACAACTTTGGAGACCACTGGCACCTTTGCAGCTCCAAAAGAGGCATATGCACCTCTTTTCTGACTCTTGAGTAAGCACATGGCCAAATACAACTGCCAGCCACGGCTGCATCAGTAGGGCTGAGATGCTACAAATCGATTTGTCATGTACCTTCATACTCTGTATCTAGTCCACTCCTGCGAGCAAGGCAAACTCTATGTCCTGAAGCCCAGCATCACTCTCATCTTTTGGTCAAGCATGTTCTGGGAACAAGTGAAAGAACACCTGATGGAGCAGGGTGTAGACATAGTAAGTCTAACATGCACCCACATAAACACAGGGGGATTGCTTTGTGCGTGCTTTAAAACTAACCCGTAATCACATTATATTGTAATAATTGATGTGTTCTTGAAAAAACGAGTAATTGCATGAGAAGGCCGCAAGTGCTTCAGTGTTGCATGTCGCAATTTGCTTCTGAAAGTAAGGATTAATGCTGCTTGTTCGCATTTTGCTAATGCTAGGTAACATTAACGGGAAATAGTAGATGGTGGGAGGTAAACAGTGATGGTTAAATCACCACATAATTAATAAATGTTCATTTTTATCCACTTTAGTGTTCTGAATGAAGATTACATTTTATTTTGACTTGGCACTGGTGGGAGGAGGGATTGCTAGGAGGGAGTTTGTTCTGCCATGAGGATAGAAGGCTGTGCATCGCCTGACAACTACTGTACATAAGCGTGGGACCGGAGGTGTCCTCAGCAAAAGAACTGTATTTTACTAATAAAGAAATATACATTTGTAACTAATTTGTGATCATTTGAATACAATTGAAATCCAAACCCTGGGAACACTTGTGAACAAAGAAGTGATGAAGAAAATGTAAAGTCATGGTGGTGTGACAGTACCATCTCTCCTGCCCACCAATCACAGTGCGAGATAGAGCATAAATGCAACATTTTAAGGGATGAACTTGTCGATTTAGACTATATATATTTGTCACTTTTGGGGCGGGGTTGTAAGAGAGAGAAGATAGAGTAGCAGGGGACTGCTGCTAGGAGAGAGAAGAGGGGGGAAACGCCGCTGTTAGTCGGGTTTCCTGAGAGGCCTAGCTGTCCCATCTTGTCCCCTACCTGTCCTGAATCTCTGCGTTACCCTGATTATCCTTGGGGAACCTTGGTCATCTCTTGGGACCAGGGGTGGTCTTCCCAATTTCCCTACTGACCGATAGGTCCGTTTGTAGCTAAGGTGTCCTTTAAAATTCTTAGTATTAATGTATCCGTTTGAAACTTTGTCCACCTATCCACTCCATCAACAATGAATGGTTATGTATATTTCTAGATGAATCTATCCTTCCGTTAGGTATTATATATATTGTTTGGCTTATTCATTTATGCTGAACCCTTATGTCTCTTACTCTATCCACTCCTTCATTGCATATTGTCATTAAATATGAAGTCTTCAATCAATAGATAAGAATTTCTTTCATGAGATTTGGTGTTTATGTAATTGTGACCTGAAAATTATGAGCATTCTTCCTATGAATTTGAGATAAAACTTATATATTAATCTTACCAAGTGTCAGAAGTTTATTAAATAAATGTTTAGTAAAATGATTCTTTATCATTACCATCAACTATTCAGCTAATTGATCCATCGATCAAGTAGAAGAAAAGTTGATAAATCATATAGATAAGAAATGATTGAACTAATACTACGAACTTTCGAAACAAATTGACCCCCGGCGCAATCAGGGATTTCTGGGTTGAATATGTATAGGCTATTGAAGTGATTTGTTGTGTATTGATCCCTGATCAATCGGTAGTATTGGTGCCGGCTCACACCTAAACCCTCATAACAATCATTTGTAAACGAAAATAAATTCTCTGTACTTGTAAACACAATAAATTAGGATAAGATAGTATCCCTATAAGTCTTTTTAAGTGCATTGCAGCTCTTGTCTATGCCTGTCAGGCACTCCAGGTATTACTAATTGTGTTTATGCAAATGAAAATCAGGCATTTGGATTACTAATCCTTTGGTGAGCACATACAGAAAACATTGTAGGCATACTGCTACAATTCTCTTGATTGTGCAAAAGGATGCAGATTCGCTGTGCCTCAAGGGTAATGCAGTCTTGATAACTGCCTGGTGTTTTTGGACATGAATCATTCACTTTAATGCCGCTCATGGATAAGATATCAATTTGATATTTCATTCAGTTTTAGGTCTGCACTGTGGCCAATTTCGCAATACTTCACAGGTTGCAGTCACGGAGGCAGTCTGGATCCTCTTTAAAGCATGTCATGCAAGTTAGCAGCTATAATTTAAATACTAGAAAAATCATAATCTCTAAATAATATAAACATTTCTCCCCTAATACCAATTCATTGTCTTGTTTTCTCTACATGCTATGAACAACCCTCTGGATCTTGGGACACATGAACAACTTTCTGCCAGCTAACATTATTCTGTGTGCTGTAGTTCAATTAGATGTTCTATATTTTTTTAATTTCTTCAGGCCTTTTTCTGTCATCTTCAATATCAAGATAATTTCAACTTTTCTATGTACTAAAGGTCATTATAGGTTTCCTTTCTAGCATACGGCGTTATTATTTGAATGATTGCTCACTTGAGACCATTCTCTGTGTGCTCAAATTCCATGAAGTGATTTACCAAGAGAGGTAACGTTGCAATTCATTTTTTGACTTGCTCAGATATCTGGTGTTTGCTTCTGGGTCACTTAAACCTAGACAGGAAAAATGTATAGTATCACATACATTACATTTTTCACTGCAGTTAGTAAACCGTTTATCTATATTGAAGTATGAAACTCCTTCAGAAATTCAGTATTGTCTTTCTGTTTCATTCCAAGTGCTTTGAGGGCTAGATATTCAGGTAAGTTCATACACAATGCTTTCAGAAACATCTTGGTTAAAACAATGGATTTTGGGATAGCATGGCAAGCCTTCAGTTTTATTAGTGATGCAAGACCTTTTGAATATTCAGTCACCAGCCAACAAAATCAATTTTTATGTATCTTGGGGAGCACGTGCATGTCTATGGTTCTTGGCACTTCTTCAAATTGCTGATGCTTAGTTACATTTTCTGTAATATAGTTTAAATGTGTCTTCAATTCTCTGCTTGAGATGGAATTTAGTTTCTAGTAATGTGTGTTTTTACTTAATTGTCTCAAAATATCAGCACTGTATGCGAGTATATTGTGAATTAAAATTGTTCCTCTTTGTCAGCAAGCTTTGTGATGACTGCGTCATTTTGTCTATGTCTTCTTGCTTGGAATTGTTCCTTTGTCAGATCAGATTATACATCTCTCTTTGGTTTCTAATACGTCTGTCTCCATTAGGAACACTTTCCTGAAAGTAACCATTTCTAGGAGACCAGATTCCGAAGAGAAATAAACTCTTTCTTCCTAAACGCTGTAAAATTAGCAATCCGGAAATTATCTAGCTCATCAAATTAGATCTTTAATCTTATTTCCAAAAACAACTTTATGATTTGGGATCTCAAGTTTATAAAATCCATTGACTTAGTCAGGATTAAGGATAGTTATATGAATAAAAAAACTGGATTTCTGAAAGAGAAAATTCTCGCTTAGACAAGCTGTTGTAGAAATAAAGTCTCCTCCCAACAACAGATTTTTCTATGGGGGCTAAATGTCTTGAGATTCGAAATTCTGTTTGCATCGTCCACAACCTATTCTGGCCCTCACCCTCAAAAAGTAGATGATCTGTTGATTCACTGGTCTAAAAAGTTAATAAATCTTGTTTGAAATCTTCTCTGATATTGGTGAGGTACTGATGTATTTTCTGGTTTTGTATACATTTTTGAGAGATAGGGGTAAGTATTCTCAAGCCTGGCGACATCTTTCCTCAACATATACTTTTTTGTAGTTAGTCTGTTCATTGTAAACTTGTCAGGACCATCAGGAAAATACTTTACTTTCTCCCTGCACAGTAAGCTGCAGTAACTATAGAGCCCCCCTGCCGACTTGAATATTGTTCTCAACCACCACAGCAGGATCTTGCATCACCTTAAATCTCTCCACCAGTTATCCGTACATAAAAGATGCACTTATAAAGCACTAATACTCTGCCACAAAGCTTTGTTGGCACCCTCCTCTAACTTTATGTCCACACTCTTTACCAGGCGTATCACCTCCAGAATGCCTCACTCTACTGCTAACTTGCCCAGCGTCCCCCAATTCCACAAATCCTGCATCTATTCTCAGCTCAAAAGACTAAAAGGAACTTCCTCCAAATCTGAATTCCCTATACTGTCTGACCACTTTCAGAAAGCACCTTAAAATTTTCCTTTTCGTTACTTAATCCCTCTTGGTGCTTTCTCTCCTAGTCAGCACCACAACACCATTTTCCTGGATATTTGTGAGCTTTATAAGAAATCATATCATCATTAACAGGTGCTTCTATCCTTTATGTGCGCAGTGTGAACTATTGATGTATTCTTCTTATCACTTCCTCTAAGGAGAAGCGGAAGAGGTGTGCAACCAGGGAACATAGCTAGGGTTCAGGAACCTCTGAACTTCAAAGAGGACAGATAAAGATGACCTAAAACTTAAATATAAAGGCATCTGTCACTGCAAGACATTTCTAAATTATCCACAGGGTCCATTGCCCATAAAGCCTCAAGCGGCTTCCAGAACGGTTTCCCCAAGGGTGGCATAACATACAGATAGCATCCAGAGAAATCTGCATCGAAGTCTTTAGGTACTTCATGCCCCTTGTGTGGGGCTTTGATGACAAACCTGTCATGGTATTGAGCAGCCAACACAGTTTGAAGAGGTTTGCAAGACCTGGTCACCCTTGAGGTAATCTATCTACTACATTTTATTTTCCGTTCTGCATTATCTCAGGGGAAATTCGACAGCCAACACCCAATAATTGAGCGGCTATAAAAGCGGTCAGTCTCCTGAGCAAAAAATAAATAAAAATACTCATTTTGGCTGGATAAGGGTTCCAGCCAAATCTCCCCCTGCTGCCGACGTAATAGGGGGGTAGGTAATATTTCAGAAAAGGTGAGCCACGGTAAGGCTAATGTGGAACTGGAATTTTCATCAAAGCAGTTAATTTGATGTCACGAATTTTGTATACCATCAGCTGTATCAACTACAATTCATTTGGAACAGATCACCTGAAATTTCAAATCAGTGAAGGGAGGAAATTTAGAGAGTGTTTATGTAAAACTAAACATGAAAAACCACGCTCTGATTCAAACACTGATTACAAAGGATACGGCAGCCAACTTCAAAAACATTATTGGTACCAATTATCATTGGCTTTGGTTCCACATCTTCTGCATCAGGTGCAACATTTTCAGGAAAGCTGCAGATAAGGAAAACAGTGACAATTAAGAAAGCCGGAAATAGACTTAGCTTGTAAAAAAATGCTTTGAAATGTACTCCTGGCGAACAGAACTTAAATTCAACCAAAGTAAAATAACTGCTTCACAGATTAATAAATAAATGTTGTGCATGAATCTGAAGCTCACTGACCATAGCTTTGAAAATGCATGAAAAAGGCGACATATTATATAATTGATCCATTAAAAAAAATCTACTAAAATTATATTTCATTCTGCATGATCAAAATAAAAACTACAAAATATTGCACTTGTGTGATCATCTTAATGAACATCACTGTTAAAGCGAAGCTGCGAGAACACTATTTACCTGCAACCAAACCCATACACAGGAAACCTATTGCAAACAACTGATGTGTTCAGTTAAGTTGACAGGGACACATTTCTGGAGGGGACACACTACTCGATTTCATGCTAACTTGCTTTCACTAAGCGAGGAGCTGGTGGGATCTACTGTCAAATTTAGTGGCCATAACCACAAGGACAAGAAGAGGGAAAATTGGGCAGAGTTCGTATTTAAGAGTTTAAAACGTGTAGAATTCTGACATTGTCCCCTATGGTGCCATTCTGGAGTTCCCTCCACCCACTCATATTTTGAAAACGTACATGACGACATGATCAGCAGCTGAGCTCCCCCAGATGTACACCTAGTGCGTTTCTTGAGGCTAGGACATAAGATAAGAATAGTAGATATTCTTAATACTTGAGATTGTACGTGCACAGAGCACCCCAAGAAAAGAGAGACTGTATATGGTTTCAAACGTGAAGATATGCAATTGGGAATTTATTTTCATTAGGAACTTATCAGATTAATGATCAGAAACTAATCAGGAATTTATTTTTTCTGTCCCAGATGAGCCTTCTCCACCATTCAATGAACAGGATCCTAGACCCACGTGCTCAAGTGGAATGAGTGAATATTTCCAACTTAGAAGGAGTGGACAGCAAACACTCACAGAAAATCTTTGTATCTATAGTATAAACCCACTAGAACAGATTATTGGGAAAGGCGAGCATCTTTCCCTTCCATTGAGACGTTCCAGTCATTGAGATACTGTTGATTCGGTGACAGAAAAAACATGATCCACCTGGGACCATTAGCATAAATTCCTACTCCACTTTATGTTAGGTCAGGTTCCCCCCTTCAACCAAGAGATTCAGTCACTTTTTGTGCAATAGGGAATAGGATTTCTCCAGTTATGATGGCATGAAATGAATACTTGGGCACCACAAGAATATTCTGAAGGCTCAGTAGATAAGCTTTCAATCAACAAGAGAAGGCGGCAAGGAAATAAGTCCATCAATAAAGCCATAATCCTGCTAAACACAGTTGAGAGTATCAGATTCTAATGCAAGGACTTTCTGCTTTATGCTGCTAGTATTTTCCAATCTACAACCTGTAATGCTCGTTCTCCAAAGTTCCATATATTTTCCAGTGGCAATTCCAATGGAGTCTTTTGGCACAGAGTATTAGCAATGAGTAGCACCGGGAATGGCCACTAGACACACCATTTTAGGAGTTGTCCACAGAAGGAGTAAGCACAAAAGCACCATTAATTGCCTACCTATAAAATTAAAGACAAAAAGTGAATCCTTTCTAGTATGCAACTACCTCAACTGAAGAGTACTGTCTAGGGTGAGCCTTTTAGGCTACATCATCATCCTGAAAAAAGATGATATTCGTGAACTCCTAACGCTTACATGGTTGAGAAAACAAATGTTGTGAGATCAAAATTTTAGAAATGGCAAACCTGTAAATTAATTGCTGTGGAAAAGCAGTGCAAGCATTTCTGAAACACAGATAGGAAACTTATGTTACCACGGGAAAGATGTGGGTGGGCTCTTCTTAACCTTAGACTGTATTACTGGGCCACAACTCTACAACATAGTCTTATTTTGCTGCAGGAGAGGATGGGGCCGGACTCAGGGGACCGAATCCCTACCCCATTTGAAATTTTAATAGGAGCCCACGCATGAGGGTGTTTATGGCAGCAACTTGAGTTTAGTTACTACAAGAGAGTATGGTTTAAGACTCTTCAGTGCAGCTTTAAGGTTTGGGTGGCAGTGTAGAATGTTGGGGATTGGCCGACTGAATTGCTATTATCCCATCTGGAATAAAAGCAATTTACTTGTCATTTTCTGGGACCATATTGTTTCACGTTGGAAGGGGCCCGGGTTAAGCAGGCTTGGGCATTTTCCCTACCTCACTGAGATGGTTTCTTTTGAAGAACTTAGAAATTAATTCAACATCGGATAGAGAGACAAAGTTTCTTCAGGTATGGGACTTTTTGAGCAGGAAGGGAGGTGGCCGGGTGAGCTTTTCTTAGAGTCGACTTGATTGACCTGCTTATTAATAATCAAAGGTGCCCAAATGGGTATTTAAAGATTCTTGAACTCATCAAAGAAGGATGACTTGGACAGACATACTGGGAGATGGCAGGGGAAGTTGGTTAGATCGAATTACATTTTTAGAAAAACCTGTTCCCTTGTGCAATCGGCCTTTCTGTCGGCATGCTTGAAAGAGCCATATTATGAGAGCTGTTTTAATGTGCATTTCCCACCGAGCAGGATCTCGAAATAAGGAGGTGGCAAAGGTTGCACTGCCCACGATGTCAACTGTTTGGGGCCGATATTGTACATATGTTTTACACGTGCAGAGAATTGGAGACTATAAAGGAGGAGATCATGAACTTTTTTGATTACAATCTTAAGTTAAAGGTATCTCTAACCCCGGTGCTAATTCTATTAGGTGTCCAGGAAAGGGAGGTTTGTGGAAATGGAAGATCCCTGCTATTTATATCAATGACCATCCTCCGGTTGTATATTGCCTCCGCCTGGTTGGACCCGAAACCGCCTGCGTTTCATTATAGTTAACCCGGCTATTGGCAGAGCATAATTTGGAAAGGGCAGTATATTGAAAGAGAGGCATAGGGTCCCGGAAAAAAGGGCTGAATATCTTTACCCAGCTGGGTTGATATGATGGCAGGAGAAACTGACTCTTGTAACTTGTAAACAATGAACTGATGTTTGAGGCACAGCTAAGATACTTCATTTGCACGCTGCACTTTAGAACGTTTGTATTACTATAATGACGTTTTTTGATCTATTCCCGTTGGCGGTACTCGTAGTAGTATTTATTGTCTAGTGGATATAAGATGTAATTGTTTAGCATTCTCACCTCTTGTGTGTGGGAGGCCTGTTGGTACTGCTGTCTTTTAAAATAGAAAACTGTAATAAAAATATATTTTTTAAAAGAAACACCTAAGAAGGTATTTAACATGGAGATCATAGATCTTTGCAACAAATCCTTTCAAATGACATTAGTTCAAATAAACAAAGCGAGTCAGGTGGAAGACTATAAGTGATCTGTAAATTGCCAACATATCTACTCCCACAAACCAGTCAATGAAATGCACCAGATGTACTTGAGATCTGCCATCATTATCACTTTAAACTCAAAGTGAGGGTATATGAGGATTCTCTTAATTGTGGCAACCCTTCTACAGCTAGAAAAAAACTTCTTCCCTTTCATGGACAACTGGTAGGTAAAAGTGCCATCTCAAGAGACATCCTTTGCCTTGTTTATAACACTATCTACAAACTGATATTTTTAACCAGTGATTAGACATTCCTTAGTGTCTTTTCTGAATCATGCATTAAAGGAGCAGGAATAGATGTATCTTGGCATAGCTCTTCTAACACCAGACAAGAATTGCCTTGGAAGAAACCATGCAAAAATGTTCCCCTCAACTTGCAAAACTGGCATGATGGTTCAGAGAATCTAGGTCATTAAGGCATCCTGTAACCATATTATTCCTGTAACAAAGTGATGAAAGAAAATTTTAAAGGTCCTTGGTAACAATGTATACACACAAACTGCAATAGCAAAACTATCTTACATCTCATCCCCTGCCCATGTCATCTAAAATATATAGGGATGACAACCTGGAAAAGAAACATAAAGGAGTGGAAACACCGTAGCAATAGTCAATCCAAACACAGTACAATGAAGACATCAAATTATATAACACAAAATCATAGAATGATGTAGACTACACCATCATTGACAAGATCTATCAAACACCAAAGGCAAAAAGAAACCTCTGTCAAAAAGAGCAATGAGGAGCTATGAACTACAGACATGCGTGAACTGACTAAACCATGAAATCCTTTGGCATCAAATCTTATCTGGCCAGCACCTGTACTACTTCCATCTGCACAGGATTTTGAGACCCCAAACACCCAGAGGGCATTTGAGGACTTTCAGATATGACAGAGACCTCATTTTTTAATCTGATAAATTACAAACTTTCTACTGTTACCACGATAGGACCTTTCAATTAAACCAACTAAAACGAATCATTAGGAGCCACACAGAACAATTGTACCTTAGAAAAAAACTGGTCACAGTATTATAAGAATCTGTCTTGCATACGGAGTAGTCATCTTAACCCTTAGTTTGACACAAATCCCAACCATACCAAGATACCACCAACAGGGTTAGTGCTCCCTTTCTATACACAATATGCGTAAGATGCCTCCTAGCATGCAGCTACCAAGATCAAGCAAAGCAAGGTTGTTGTTTGATGTACCGCATAGCCCATGTGTGAAAGACACAAATTTGTCTTTAATGCTCTGTAATTTATGTTTGTAAATCGTGGACATAAATATAGTACTCCTTAGCAGCCTCCTTGATATCCTGAGCAAAATGTATTGGACAAAGAATACCCTTTCCAAGATGGGGCCAAGTATGGATATCCATTATTGTATAGAAATGATCTTTTACAAGACTTTTCGGCAAGAAGCACATACTCTGCTCCATATCCTCTGCATCAGGTGAGTGAATTCACAAAATGTTACGGACAGCCTGCCCTACAACCATCTTTCTTTCATTTCAATAGGAAACTAATTAAAGAGGTCTCATTATTCTGAAGAAGGTAGAGAGGAAGAATGTGAGACTATACCAGACAATGAAAATGGAGAAGCACTGTAAGTTAAAGCTACTTTCTTTAGCATCAGATCTTACAGAGGGACGGATGCGGTAACATAATATCATGGAAAGACAATAATAATGGAAGGATGGTAACAATAAGTGTTGTCACCGATCAAGGTACCAGCTTAAAAGTACAGTAACCCGTAACTGCCAATGGGTGAGCACTTAGAAACCTATAAGGACTTTGCAATGCACAGAAGAGAGAAAGAATAGATTTACATATATGCCCTTCCAATACAAACCAGTATGTTTTTCCAATTGAGGTGGCAAAATGTTCTTGGAAATGATCTAGTCACATTCTTTAAACCCGACATGGCTTAAATGCTAGCATCAACAAGCATTAAAAATACAATAGGTCTCGCCTTTTATTAAGTTAAAGCCATTTGCTTGAGGAGGAGCCTAGCGCGCATCCAAGATGGTCGCGTGAGCACAGGGCTCCCCGGACCCTTTCTGCTCCTCGGACTATATCCTGAGACTATCCTGATTTGGTGTATGGAATCTGGGAGATGAAGACCAGCTGATCATATATCTCTTTTCAAAACTCTAATCGGACCTGGGAATCCTGAGTTGTCGTCGTCGGAACTTTTGGGACCCACCCGACGGAGGTGGCCGGGGTGAAGGTGACCCGTGGGGCCGGGCTGCAATTGAACAACAGCGGCCTCAGCGCGGTGCCAGTTACCGATTCAGCACTTTCGGTTTCGGTTTTGGCCTTCAGGAGATCATCTGGCGTGCGTGCTCAAGGTGGCGAGGTGCCTCCTGGGCCTCTGCCCGAGGCTTGCTTCCATCTGCTACTGGCGGGCCTAACGCCTCCTACACCGACAGTTTGTGGTCCTTTCCCCTTGATCGGAGGTCCCATTGAGAGACTGCGCTCACATGGCGGGCAAAGGGGGTCCGGAGGGGCGCAAGACCAAGGCTTCACTGCGCGGGGGAGCGGTCCAGAGCAACAACATGGACCGCTATACCCAGGGCAGGGGGTCCCCTGGCGCTGCTGGCCTCTCCCCGGATGCTGCAGGGGGAGGCACGACCGTCTCTGCGGAACCTTCCCTACAGGACATTATGGGCGCCATCGAGGGCATCAGGGAAACTATCGCGACGCAATATGAGGCCCTGGCCCGTAAGATCGACACTGTCGCGATCGACGTCACCCTGATCCGGGCCGACCTCTCTAAAACCAACGAGAAGGTCCAGGCCCTTGATACACGGACCTCCACCCTGGGTGCGGAGGTGTCGGATCTGTGGGCCGCGCTTGGGGACATTAGATTGGTCAACGACCATATGGCCCGGCGGCTTGAGGACTTCGAGGGACGGGCCCGACGCAACAATATCCGCATCATTGGGGTACCGGAGTCCTCCGACAGCCGCCCGGTGGACCTCGTGGTCGAGGAACTTATCCTGCAACAGCTGTCCCCGGTTGGCCTAAGCAAATTCTTCGCTGTGGAGCGGGCCCATCGAGTTCCGGGCGGCCGGCCGCGGCCGGGGGCCCCCCCGAGGCCTATCGTGGCTAAACTGTTCCACTACAGGGACCGCGATGCTATTCTGCAGGCTTCACGGACCCGTGGCCCGGTCCGCTACGAGAACTCGACCATCAACTTTTACCCGGACTTCACGCAACTGGTCCAGAAACAGCGGATGGGATTCCAAGGAGTGAAGCGCCGTCTCCGCGAGCTAGGCCTGAAGTATTCGATGATCTACCCGGCGAAACTTCGAGTGGAGCATGGAGAGCGGACAGTCTTTTTTGACTCTCCTGTGGCCGCAAGTGACTGGCTGGACTCGCTGCCGGACGTGGGTGGCCGGCCCGGGCCCTCTGGGGGCACCGCAGGTGACGGGTCCCCTTAGACTGACCTTTGGTCCTTGCTTTTGCGGTTTTGCACTGTACAGTTGGGTCTTACTTCTTTTGCATACTGTGTTTTACCAGGACCCGTGAGGGGTGCGGGCGGGTTCGGGTCCCTTTCCTCCTCCGGGGTCTTTTTGTAGAATGGGGTTAGTGGGGCGACAGGCACACTGCAAGTTGGGGGGGGTCTTCGGCCCGCAGGGGTGCAGGGTGGGGGGCGTTGGACTTGGGGTGGGGTTGGGGGGGAAGAGGGGTTGTTTAGTTGTGTGTTTTTTGTTTACAGGGCGAGGTATTGATTTTTATCCATATTTGGGAGCGGTGCTGCGGGCTGGGGGCCTCTTGATCTATTGGAGGGGATGGGGGGAGACAGGTTGAGGCTTATGTCATGGAACGTCAATGGGTTGGGGGACCGTATTAAGCGGGGTGTTGTACTGCAATATTTGCGTCGTTTGACTCCTGATGTGGTGTTTCTCCAGGAGACGCATTTGGTCGGCAATGTCTGCCATGCGATGAACAGGGGGGGATACCGCCTCGTAGCCCATTCTGGTTTCACAACTGGCTCCAGGGGGGTGGGCATTCTCCTGCGAACCTCCCTTCCGGTGGAGATCACGAGGATAGTCTCGGATGACAGAGGGCGCTATGTGTGTTTGATTGGGAGGTGGGAGGGGCAGCCCCTTACCCTGGTTTCAGTCTACGTCCCCCCGGGCCTCCAGAACTCCACCTTTACTGATTTGGGTCGAATGCTGCTTGACCTCCCGGACGGCCTCCTGCTCATGGGCGGGGACTTTAATTCTGTGGTCTCGGGTGAACTGGATCGTCACCCACCGAGGACCCTCCCCGCTGCCCAGTCATGGCTGGGTGGGATGTTGGAGACCTTCGGCTTGGTGGATAGTTGGAGACTAATGCATCCGACCCAGTGCCAGTTCACCTTTCATTCGGGGGCGCATGGGAGTCTCTCCAGGTTAGACTACTTCCTTATGCCCGCGGCGCAGACTGGTCGGATTCGAGAGGTCAGACACCTGGCGCGTGGTATCTCCGACCATTCTCCGCTGTGGCTTCTCTTTGACACCGGGTCGCGGTCCGCAGGGCGGATAGCTCCCATTAACCCCTGGTACCTGCGGGACCCTGTGACTCGTGACAGCCTGGTTAAGGCCATGGACCAATACTTCAGTGAAAACGAGGGGTCGGTGTCGTCTGCGCTGTCCCTTTGGGAAGCCTTTAAAACTGTTATACGCGGACACGCCCTCGCCCAGATAGTGGTGGCCAAGAAGGTTAGGAGCGAGGCGGTGGTGAAGCTGGAGACTGACATCTCGGGGCTGGAGTCGGCCTTGGAGGCGAATGTTACTCCGGACGGGCTACATGCCCTTAGCCTGAAACAGTTCGAATATAGGTCCCTGGTCACTGACGCGGCCAAAACTATGTATAGGGAGCAGCAGGGCCGATTATATGACGCGGGGGACAAAGCGGGAAAGTTGATTGCGTGGCTGGACAAAAAGGAGAGAGTGAATCGTGTGGTCCCCGAGTTGCGTGCTGCGGATGGTGTGTGTGTGACTGAGCCGGATGAGATTGTGGAATGCTTCGCTGACCACCTCCGGGCGGTGTACTCCCCGGTGACTGACAGGGACGAGGATGACTCTCGCCTCCTACTGAGAGATATTGCTCTGCCCGGCCTGTCCGTTGAGGACCGGGAGCGGCTGGACGCCCCCTTATCGTCGGATGAAATAGCGACCGCGATTCGTTCCCTTCGCTCGGGCAAGGCTATGGGTCCTAACGGTCTGCCCATTGAACTATACAAATTGCGTCCTGATAAGCTTGCGCCCTTCCTCAGCCGCATGTTCCGCGACTCTCTTGCGGCGGGTTCCCTTCCGGCCGACCAGCGCTTGGCCACTATAGTCGTTATCCCCAAGGAGGGCAAGCCGCGTGACCGCTGTACCTCTTACCGGCCTATTTCACTGCTCAATGCGGAGCCTAAAATCCTGGCGAAAGTCCTGGCCAATCGATTGTTGAGTGTCGTGTGCGACCTTATTCATCCGGACCAATGCGGCTTTATCCCGCACCGCAACACCGCTCTTAACTTGCGTCGTCTGCACGGGGTCCTCGCCAGGGCGGAGTTCCTCACCGAACCGGCCGTGCTGGTTTCTTTGGATGCCACGATGGCATTTGACACTATTGAGTGGCCATTCCTCTGGGCCGTCTTGGATAAATTCGGCTTTGGAGAGGGATTTATTGGCTGGGTAAGGCTCCTTTACACGGGACCCATGGCTCAAGTGGTGGTGAATGGGCGGGTCTCTCGGCCCTTTGCCCTCGGCAGGGGCACGAGGCAGGGGTGCCCGTTGTCCCCGTTGCTTTTTGCTCTCGCCCTGGAGCCACTCGCTGCCTGGCTCCGTTGGGAGCCCTCGCTTGGAGGGATCCGGTGGGGCCCGGGCTTCGAAGATCGGGTCTCGCTGTATGCGGACGACATTCTCCTGTATCTCACCTCACCGCGGCAGTCACTCAACGTCCTCTTTGACGTTCTGACCTCCTTTGGGAACAATTCGGGTCTCACGATCAATTGGTCTAAATCCTGCGTTTATCCCATCTCTGGTGGTCCTCCTCTCCTGCCGCCTCGGCTCCCGATTCAAATATCTCTGAGCGGCTTTAAGTACCTGGGGATATACGTTTCGCTGGACCCGGTGGCTCGCTATGAGCAGAATCTCCTGCGTCCACTTCGGCGACTGCGTGAGGACACGGCCCGGTGGTGCAGGCTGCCCCTGTCCCCGCTGGGTCGGGCCGCGCTGTTTAAAATGATGTCCCTTCCCAGGTTCCTCTATGCACTCCAGAACTCCTTCGACGTTATCCCAGTGGCCTACTTTCGGGAGGTGGAGAGCCTGCAGAGGAGACTGGTGTGGAACGGCCGGGCGCGTATTGCTCTTGCCAAGCTCACTCTCCCCTGGTATGACGGGGGCATCGCGCTTCCTGACATTCGCAGGTACTATTGGGCCTCGCAGCTATCTGCCATTAACCACGCCACGTATGCGCCCGGCTTGAATCCGGCGTATGAGATGGACAAGTTCCTTCTTCCCGGCGGGAACTACAACAGGGCACTTTATTCCCACCTGGCTGACCGGACCCTTACGGGTCCTACTAAGATTGCTGTGCGGACCTGGAGGGCTGCCACTGCGGCCATGGGCTGGAGTGAGCGAATGACATGTGCTACTCCCTTGTTTGCCTCCGACCGCCTGGGCAGCTTGTGGACCACCAAGGGGTTTGACCAGTGGGACACGATTGGTATCAGCAAAGTGGGAGACCTGTGGCACAAGGGCGCGGTCAAGACTTTCGCGGTGCTCCAGGCCGAATACGAGCTGACCGACAGGGAGTTCTTCCGCTACGCCCAGGTTCGACACGCCCTGCTCTCGGTCTTCGGGGAGGGGACCAAGATCCCTGTCTCCTCGCCCCTCGAGGACCGCATACTTGACGGACATGTCCCTGATAGTACTATTTCTTTAATTTATAAAAAATTGATTAATCACCGGGCGGATCTCCTGGTGCGCCTTCGGGAGGCTTGGACTGGGGATGGGGTCGAATTGGACGATGAAGACTGGCAGTCTGCACTGTCGTCCCCCAAGGAGGTTGCCATTCCGGCTCGTCTCCGGTTGGTACAGCTCAAGATTCTCCACCGGGTGTATGTGACGGGTCCGCGCTTGGTCACGATGGGATTTTCCGACGACGGGCTCTGTAAGCGAGGCTGTGGGCTCAGCGCCACCTTTCTTCATATCCTTTGGGAGTGCCGCGAGGTGGCGGACTACTGGCGCCGGGTCCACACGGTTATGGGACAGGTCACCGGGGTTGTGCTGCTGCCGGAGGTGCGTCGCTGTGTCCTGAATGTGTGGGAGCCCAATGACTACAACGCGGCTCAGACTCGGTGGGCGGCCCTAGGGAACATGATTGCCAAGAGGGATATAGCGCAACTTTGGGGCGCTCAACGGCCGCCCACCGTGTCAGTATGGAAGGAGAATATGGACTGGTGTATGTTTCGGGAGAAGACAGTGTATGTGGCCCGTGGCAAGCCGGGGGCATGGGGTAGAATTTGGGGTCAATGGAATGCGTATCGCGGAGGCATCTGTACGCCCCCCCTGGTAGACACTGATATCGCCATGTCCCCCTGACCCTTGGCGGCTCCTGGCGCTTTTTGTAACAACTACATATGGACGTTCATCTCCCTTGACCCCCTTCCCCCCCCCCCCTCCGTCCCCGGCCTCCCGGTACTCCTCTCTTTAGCGGATTGCTCAAATGTTCTGACTGGGGTTTCCCGGGGGGAGCCTGAGCCGCACTGGTATCCCTCATAACTCGCCTTTTGTTTTTATTGTTTTTCATTTTGTTTCTGTTATTGTTGGACTGACGCTTGCTGTTCTTCGAGAACTATCTTGAGCCACTGCGGGGCAGTGCCCTGGGAACTGACTGTAGCCTTGATATGTGTATATTTCCTTATGTACCTAGCGGCCGGCCCGGGTGGTTGTAGGCCCATACTTGTAACCGAATTACTGTTCAATAAAAACTTTTTCAAAAAAAAAAAAAAAAAAAAAAAAAAAAAACTCTGCTGTATTGGAACTCTTAAAAAAAAAAAAAAAAAAAAAAAAATAAAGCCATTTGCTTTGCTACACAATACCATTAGCAAAGCAAATGGCTTTAACTTAATCAAAGGCGAGACCTATTGCATTTTCAATGCTTGGTTTTCCAAGCATTGGCCGCGCGCGCACACAACTCCCGCTTCTCCCCCTCCCCCACCACATATCGCGTCTCGCGGCCACATCAATAAGATGGGGCCTAACGGCTAGAGCGTATGACCTCGAAGCTTGGTAACCAGGTTCGAGTCTCTGCGGCTCAACCTCTTGTGATTCTGGGCAAATCACTTCATCTCTCCACGCCTAACAAAACATGGATGTGCCCGTCTGGAACAGCTGGTGCTCGTGTAGAGCGCCGTGATACCTCCAGGTTGAGTTCGAGCTATATAAACCTACAAGACAAAAAACACGGCTCTGCAGATCTAACACGCCCTCACACGTGCACTCACTGTCCCTGGCCTCAGAGATGCTCTTGTGCTTGTGGGGGATGCACTCTCCTCCTCCATATGTAGCCCTCGCTCCGAGAAAATTGACGCACTTCCTGCTGGTTGGCGAAGAGTGAGACACAAGCTCTCACGTGACAAAGTCGGGGTATAGCGCCCACCAAGCGCATCTCGGGTTTAAACAAGCATCGTCATACAAATAGAACACGGTGACCAGTATGGGGTTGTTTGCTCTACCCCACGCCCCAGTGACACACTAAGGATTGACACCCTCAGTAATGACACCCTCAGTAATGACACCCCCAGTAATGACATGACACACCCAGTAATGACACCCCCAGTAATGACATGGCACACCCAGTAATGACACACCCAGTAGTGATAACCTCAGGAGAGACACACAGGACTGACAAACTTAAGAGTGACACGCCCAGGAGTGACACACTCTGGAGTGAAAGTACATGGGCCCCTGTCCCTGCAGGCTGGACTCATTAAGATGCGGCTTAACTGTTAGAGCGAATGACATCGAAGCTGGGTTACCAGGTTCGAGTCTCTGCGGCTCAACCTCTTGTGATTCTGGGCAAATCACTTCATCTCCCCACACCTAACAAAACATGGATGTGCCCGTCTGCAACAGCTGGTGCTCGTGTATAGCGCCATGATACCTCCGGGTTGAGTTCAATCTATATAAAATTGAACGACAAAAAACACGGCTCTGCGGATCTCACATGCCCTCACACGTGCCTCAGAGGTACTCTTGTGCTCGTGGGGGATACACTCTCTCGCCTCCATAAGTGCCCCTCGCTCCCAGAAGATTCACGCACTTCCTGCTGGTTGGCGAGGAGTGAGACACAAGCTCTCACGTGATAATGTCGGGGTTTAGCGCCCACCAAGCGCCTCTCGGGTTTAAACAAGCATCGGCATACAAATAGAACATGGTGACCAGTAAGGGGTTGTTTGCTCTCCCCCACGCCCCAGTAACACACTCAGGAGTGACACCCTCAGTAATGACACACCCAGTAGTGATACATCCAGGAGAGATAACCTCAGGAGAGACACACAGGACTGACAAACTTAAGAGTGACACACCCAGGAGTGACACACTCTGGAATGTAAGTACAGGGGCCCCTGTCCCTGCAGGCTGGACTCATTAAGATGTGGCCTAACAGTTAGAGCATATGACCTCGAAGCTGGGTAACCAGGTTCGAGTCTCTGCGGCTCAACCTCTTGTGATTCTGGGCAAATCACTTCAACTCCCCACGCCTAACAAAACATGGATGTGCCAGTATGGAAAAGCTGGTGCTCCTGTAAAGCGCCCTGATACTTCCAGGTTGAATTTGAGCTATATAAAACTGCGAGACAAAAAACACGGCTCTGCGGATCCTACACGCCCGGAAATTGCTTGTACTGTCTCCACGCAAGGAAGCTAGAGATGTTTAGGAACGACTGCTGTGGCACAAAATGCCATGAAGGCGCTTGTGTGTGGCATAGAAGGACTCCCTGAAGATAAATCACGGATTACAGTGACATAGCGCGTGACAGTAAGAAAATAACAAGCGCTCGCCATGATGTTTTCATCGCCTTTTTCTGCCGTCCTACTTGGACGGCCTCGCCTGCTAAAAGGTTTCTGGTCTTTATGGGGCCATGTGTTTGGCCCCATAAAGAAGATAAGAAACCTTTTACGCCAGCTGGAAGTCAGACGAGCCAGTCCAACTGGGACGGCTCTAAAAGAGAAAAGTTTACGTCACTGGAAGCTCTTTTCCAATGGCTGGCCACCGTTTAGCATAAACGGTGACGCCAGCCAATGGAAAAGAGGGGTGGGGCTTAAACCCCGCTAGTGAAAGCTATCCAAAAACATAAAATCTCACCAGCGAGACTGCGCATCTCTGTGCAGTTTACGCTAGCCGAGACCTAAAAACACAGAGTACAAAGTACGTCTATGAGTACCACAACTGTAAGAGCATCCCTTTTATTTGACACACTACAATACAGCTCTATGGGTATGGTCTCACCATGGTTACATCAATAGGTATAAAGATCTTGTATAACCTAGTGCATAAAGAACATTTTTGGGAAAAGAGTTTATCAAAAAGCATTTTGTAGGAATTTCCTGACAAGGGATCTGGATATAATGAATTTTAATAGCAAAACTTTTAAATTGTGCCCAAGAAAAGGATGTCGTGGGCTTCAGAAATAAAGTGATCATGTAATTTTAGAGCGATGATGAACACTTTTTTCATGTTCATCAACTTCCATTAAGAGTGGCCTTCAGCTACTTCTAAACACTTGCATAGAGTGCTCGGAGAAAATGTAGAAGAAAAGTCAAAAGAAACAAGACCAGCAGAATAAAACACAGACTCCTAGAGGATAGATTCCTCTATGATGGTAAAAGAAAGGAAATTAAGATTGCCTTCTATAGGCATTTTCAATTCTTACAGACTTGATTCAGTCAAGTATCTCAAGCTCTAAAGTGTCTCAAGAAGAGGGACAAATTTAGCAGTGCATGACCCTAGAACGTCTTAGCCAACATATTTAACCTACAGAATGGCATTAGACGCAAAGGTATGGCGAGTACAATTCACCTGTTTATTATAAGGGCTTGCTCCTCTATTAAATTGCCTTCACCAATCACAATTGGCCCCGCTTCTGCAATGATTCGTGCTTTGGGATGAATCACTGTCCGAGGACCTGTGGAAACAAGAGAAACAGCACAACTTAACAAGGACTTCCATCAAATAAAAATAAGTACTTACACTCAAAACCTCTACTGATTCAGGTCCAAATGGTATTCATGTTCTCTGACAAACCTTTCAGACTGTTTAGGTGGAACATAAGTCTAGAGATAAAACTAAAAACTATTTGAAGTGAACCTAATAGGGAGGAAAAAGAGTGAAAAGTGGAACCTGAGCACAGATGTTGCTTTAAAAACGTTATCTAAGTATCTGTAGTTAGGACAAGAAGGGAATATGTGGAATAACAAGCCTGGTTTCAAAACAGAAGCCTGCCCATTAGGTATGGAAAAATTCCACGAACTCTGCTCCTTCCCTGATCAACTAAACTGCCCTTGCCACAGAGATCTACTTCTGTGGTAGCTTTGGACTTTTTCTTTGAAGAAACAAATAACATAGAGGGGACTGGAAATTTGGAATTTAGCCACGTCCGTGGGAAGGAGGGTATATGTTATGTTTGGCTCTCACTAAGGGCCACTAGCAAGAACACCAGATTGTAAATTTCTTTATGCACTGCCATAACACAGCAACAGTGGGTAACAAAACGTGTTACTCACTGTTGCTGCATCATAAAGGAATACCAGGATGTTCTGTCAGAGCTCTGTGAGAGCTTGTAAGAAAGCGCTGGAAAGCAGACTTCTAAAAGGGTGGGAGGGAAGGTATAGAGTGGTGGGTGAGGGAGGCCAAGCATTTTTTGTACATTTGGGACCGGTAGAAAGGGGTATGTTGTGTATGGCTCCCTCATTACTTCTCTGCCCCTGTTTAGCAGATGAAAGCAGGGAAGATGATTTTGGGAGCACTATAAAACGTATAAATATAGATGTTTATTTGCCGCTGGGGTCACATTGCCAATTTCATGTCAGTCAACCCCGTGGTGATAAACATCCTGTTATTCACTGTTACCATCCATAATTATATAGGTTATGCATGGCTCCTAGCGTGAATGTCCGATTTGAATTCTGTGGTGGGTTACAAATCTCATTCACCATTGCTATGCCATAAAGGAATTTGAGCCTGCTCTGGCAGGGCTCAGTGAGAGCCTGTCAGATCAGCGCTGAAATGCAGGGAGCACAGCTTCTGAAGGAGAGGGAAGGGAAGGCACAGAGAGTGGAGGGGTGGGTGATAAGAGGTCAGGAGGTTTTTTTAGTTTTTTTATTTGTGACAGGAAGAAAATGACATGTTATACATGGCTCCCCCATTACTTCTCTGGCCCTGCGTAGCAATTGAAGGCAGTGGCAGATGATTTTGGTGGTGGGGGCTGGGGAACATACACAAAATAACAAATGGGTAAAAAGCGAATTATGGGGATCATTTTCACCTCAGGATTCTGAGTGACATCACAGATAACTCGGCTTTGTTCTTGTTGTGTATTTCACGTCAATCAGAACCCCTCGGTGAAAAACATCTGCATAATTTATTTTCAATGTTACTTATCTATAATTCTATATGTTATACATGGCTCTCATCGAAAGCTATCAGTGTAACCAACTGGACTCAAAATCCAGTCATTCACCGCTGTACAATTGCAGCAGTGTGTACAGAGCTTGTCAACCACTATTGCAATGTCATCAAGGATTTCCTGGCTGCCCTGGCTGGGCACTGAGAGAGTATGGCAGTGCAGTGCCTGCGTTGCCCTCTGCTCCACAGTTTCAGGGGGAAAGGGAAGGGAATACATAGAGGGTGGTGGGTGCGGTTGGCTGGAGCCTGGTGCATTATTAAAAAACTATTTGGGTAGATGGGAGAAGGTATGAAGAGAAGGTGGTGTGTTGGCAGGACAAAAGGTGTTTCTTTTTTATTTGAGCTGGAGTTGGGTGGTAAATGAAGAGGGTGGTGTGAGTGGGCGGCAGGAAACCAGATAATATTGTTTATATTTGGCCACAGGTGGTATAGGTGTATGGCAGGTCTTCACATGTTATGTGGATGGGAGGGGGATGCTAAATGCAGGTGGCAGCGCCTGGGTATTTTTTCTTAATATATGTGCGAGAAAGTGAGTGTAATGCAGTGGGTGGTATGGAGGCTGGAAAGTACATTTTTTAAATGAGGGTGGGGGGCCGATGGCCAGAGGGTGGCTGGGATGGGTGGCTGGAAAACAGATTAAATGTCAGAGGGCAGATGCAGGTGAATGGCTTGTGCCTAGTTCCTCTACTCCTAAACAGCTGATGTCAGCAGGGGGAGAATAAATGGAAAGGCCACACAAAAGACATACATTAAATATTGCTAACTGTGAATAACAGGGTTGTTCTGAGTGACAACATAGAAAAATCAAGCTTTGCTCCCAATGTCTCCTTGATGTCCCTCAGAACTTTTTAATTTAAAAAATCCATTATTCCCACGTACCAATCTATAACTCCATACATTACTTGGAGGGTGACGCTATTAATTATTATAGGTACATTTTATGGTGCTTACGCAAGAATTTGCTTCTAAGTGCAAATCATCAATTACACCATTCGAGAGTGGTGCCTTGAAGTGGTAATTGTTTTTTCAAATGTTGTTATGTTTGTGTCCTATAGTATAGTGTCTGGAAGGACGAATTACCAACCGACCCAAAGTAGCTCAGTTTTAGACCTCGCACCATAGCCAAATTACACTTAAATTGGTCTATAAGATTTCTTCCTCCCTACCGGAGCATGTGGTAAGCTGATGAAGCCTAATTTATGTATTTTTTTGGTGATACATTGGCTGGAAAGGCATTCCTTGATTGTAAATACCTGCAAAGGCATTAGAATTCCATCCTTGCCGCCAGCGGAAGTCAGTGAATGGCTTTTCCTGCTGGCAAAACATGGTAAGCTAGCACTTCTTTTTTGGCCTGCTACTAGAGGGGCTACCATATTCTGAGTTCCAGAGTGAAGGACCACATTATCTTTGTTAGTTTTTCTAAAAACAAGATATTCACATAGTGCATTATGGGACTGACCACACGAGAATCCATTGAAACTTAGGTGAAATTAGCGGTGTGACTTTTTTCAGGCATCTTGGGTAAAATATGTGTTTTTACTGTGATTTCTGCCTGGGATTCCATGAAAAGGTTTTCTTCTAACCAGTGGTCCGGGTATTTTGCATTCCTGTATGGCTGGTTGTTTCTCAATAGAGTTGGGGGACAGGTAAACCTACCAATGTTTTGTATTAGGGACTTGGTTCCAGCTAGCAAGATCTCAGTATTGCTCATATTCAGATGCAGACAATTCAGTTTCATCCATGAGCTGACACTGAAGTAGCGAGCATTTATTCAGTGTCTTGTCATTTCTGTATTCATGACATATAGTAACACTTGTGTACCTATTCCCGTAGCTAGGCTACTGCGCCCTATTATCCCAGGATAGAGAGCTTTGAGCTTCTAGGACGTAGGGGTGCCCCAATGCAAAAATGGTAAGGCTTGTTCTGCTAGGACAAAGCAAACCTGTAATCATGGAGGGTAAAGACTACCTCTGCTAACTATGACAACTGAACAATCCCACTCAGACTGAAAATAATCAAGGGCCTCTTTTCATCACACACAACTTGCAGCTTGTTTTCAACTATAGTTTTATTATAATTTTACTGCATTTATTAACTGAAATGTAAGTAGAACAAATAAAAAATAGTAAAGCAAAATATTTTTTTAAGTAGTAAATAGTAATATAGGCACAAAATGAATCAGGGTGCAGTTCCCATCAATCACAAATATTCTCATCTATAATGGTAATAGTGTCTATTCACATTTCAATCAGGTCTTCTCTAGGTAAATGGGTGGTTCTAGTGCTTCCTAATTCAGGACAATTGAACAAGCTTTCATCAACAGGTGGACATTTAAACATGTATACTCAATGAGTTAATTGCTCTCCTTTTTGCATAATGACTACCTAGAGTTGCATAAACATTTTTTTAGACGTCACTAACTGTTGTATTCTCACCTGCAATATTCCTAGGTCTGATCTCCAGAGCTGTTGTCTTTTACTAATCAAATCCAACTGTGTTTTACAACATCAGAAAAAAAGTTAAATGACTTTGGTCTACAGCTAAATAGTCACATGATCCTTCAAGCCGATTAGATGTTATTGCATGACTGTTTTATCCCTAAGAAAATATATATTCACTCTGGCAGTATTATGAAATTCTTTGCCATTTGAGAACAAAGGTTTGTCCCATTCAGTCCCTGGGTCCATTTGTGAAATTTGCTCGAATGTGTTTGAATGACCGGACTGATCCACCAGATAATATAAAATGGGCACTTTTACCCACATCATACTCAACATCTAACTGAAGCTTGTGGCAAACTCTTTACTAGCCAGAGTGATGTATATACAATCATTTATGGAATGAAGGATGCTCAGCACAAACTATACCAGCAATATATGCTCCAGACTGGTTGATGAGTAAAAGATTTCAAAATATGTGACATTTTATAACTAGCTTGTCTTTGGGTTGTTAAAAGATTGGGTTTTATAGATACATGATGCTTCAAACGCCGTTCTCATAGGACCCTTTTCTGAGGGGTTAACTCACTCCCTGAAAGAACCCTTGAGCCCTACATGTTCTGGCCACTTTTCACCTTTTATTACATACAGATAAATCAGAGCAGAATAGCGCAAACTAGCACAGTGAAAAAACGTGCATCATGTGAAAGCTCATCCATGATAACTGCCGGAATATCCTAATGCTTGTTTTTCTCAGTCTTTAACATTACCGTAGTACTTTATTTTAACAGAAAGAGAATGGACAGAACAGAATTCGCAAAAAGAAGAGGAACAAGGGGGAGGACACCTGAGCTTCCATAGTTTCTCTAAAATTATGCATTTCCACATGGATTGAGACATTTGAAACTGAAGAGAACTAGAAAATCTGAATTATCCTAGGTGAGATCATAGAAATGTATCACCATTAGTAAACATGCCCCACTAATAGATTAAACAGGTCACTCAATCATCATTTTAGGCAGTCTGAGAACAGACAGAATTCTTGATCTTTGGAGACATTCTTTTGAGAACTTCTATCACTGCCTGAGGATGAATAGTAAGTTTGGAGTAATTTATGAATCTCATATCTTGTTGCGAACACCAGCACACGGTACCCAAAGAACTACTGAATTACCTATATACCATCATTTATGGTCTTTGTGGCATAGGCCACACCCTCTCCACCTGTACCACTATGGCTGTTTCTGCCTTTACATACTCCCTTAAAAGTTACTCCCTATGCACTGATCTAACACTTACACCACTCAATGCTTTTTCCTACTTTGCTGATGAACTGAGCATGCTTCAGCTCAAGGAACACCACTAAGGGAGCCATGCTAAATTTGGGCACAGAAATAGAAGCCACATCCAAAACATACAAATTCTTCAATCATTTCTTTGTCGAGAATGGCCTTTATACTGCAGGGGGAAATTTATCTAGCTCATCTACAATACCAATTCAACAAATAATCCAATAAAATACTATCGAACTGCAAGCTGGTACAAGTGTGAAATGTGAAAGCATGTGCATGAAATACATTTATACCGACCTATTGTAACATCTCCCTTGATTTCACTTTCCACACAGACAACTGCCCCAGGAGCAATTTTCACACTGCAGAAGAAAGGAACAACATCAAGCATTAGAACACAAGGATCGAAGTTAGAAGTGATCTACCATGCTAATCAGCAACTGCATCAAAGTGAGTCTAAAACATTTCACTTTCAGTCTATTAGATGTAAAAAAAATGCTAAAGGCTGACAATGTCATTTTATTTCTTAAAAACAGTTTTATGCTATTTTTGAACCTGGCACACTGTGTTTTGAAAACAGCTTGAAGCCAAGCCCTGGGATCACTCGTGCTCCTCCAATTTCAATTATGTCAGTGGAAGAAAGGACATTCCCCCAGTCTTTGCAAGGACTCTAAAAAACATAACACAGCATGTAAGGCATGTTTTAGCTGTGTAGTTTAAAAAACAAATTAGCAAAATCAGGATCTGTCCCAGAAGTTCCTATCAGTAAAAATATTAGTGTTATTTTGCTTTGATATCCTGTAATAGAATATCAAATGTATGAACCTTGCACACGGATGGCTGAGTTGTTTATTCTGGACGGGGTAATGTTAATATCTCAAGGAAAACCTATTGTAATACTTAAATGGTACGGTATCTGAGTTTTAGCCCATTATAGTATATCTGTGATGCAGTTTTTGAAGTGTTAGAAAACAATAACTATTGAGGTAAAATCAAGATTAGCCAGATAATTAATGATTACTTTTGGTAGAGATTTTTATTGGTTTGTATTTTCATGCATCATTAACAGCGTGAAGTATGAATTTAAACACACAAATTCACATGAACAAACTGATATAATGTGATTGGTTTTTAAACTAATGTCATATGATTAGTAGAGGTGCGTCTTTTTAGCAATTGTTGATAAGGCCATATTTCTGTGTAAAACCCCATCTTGTCCAAGATGGAAGTCAATACTATCACTCAGTGTTTTCCCCCCTGCGCACATCCTCTCTACACAAGCTCCGCAGAGCCCATTCAAGTTGTAATGCAGGTATTTTTCAATGTTATTGTTTTGTTCCTGATGCACTTTACCCAGGTAAGCTGTAATTTGTAACCCTTACTTGTCTTTACTCTGGTACACTGTGACCTATTAATTCACCTCCTAGACTTTATTGTTGATGTATCATATTCTATTAGAACATCTCCAGATGACAGAGGGCACGGAATAACTAGGTTAGTGCTTAGGTGTTAAGGCATTGTGACTTTATTTTTCATGGGCTCTGATTTGCTGAAGAAATCATACACTTGCTCACACCACAAAGAACCTGCAGAAATATTGATGTAATATGCAAGAATAATGTATAAAAAAAACTTGACTTTAGGGATGAGCCAGAAGATTTCCTTGAGACTTAGATCCTGCTAGGGATCCTATCTGTTTTTCTACTGATTTCACTGCCCATTTGGGCTCAGAATAATTTCTGATTTTCACACACTCTGTATGACTGCATTTCAGAGCCTTCCTGGCAATGACTCTGTACAGCTTTATTTTGAATTTTGTAATAAAATTCTTTAACTTTTTATTGATCGAGAACTCACTTATTGAGCGGCCCAAATTAATCTTAAATTAAATGTATTTAATTAAATGTATTTCTCCTGATCTTGATGTTTTGGGAGGTGCTTTAATGCGGGGACACATTACCTTATGAAATTGGGGTTTAACACCGTCTCCGATCCAAATGTATGTGGGAACAATGTAAGGTAAATTTTGGAGAGTCTTGATTTTGGGGTACAGTGTTTAGCTCCAACACTATCAGGAAGACTTCTCAAACTGGGCCAGGGTGGATCATGGCACAAGCAAGGCTAAACACCCTTAGATACGGAGCCCATTGAGCTAGGCCAGCTGCCAACTTAAAAGCCTACATTTTGAGCTCTAGTTAACAGGGCATCCTTAGATCTGATGATTGCTAAACGCACTTTACTTTATTTTTCATCAGTATTTGAAATGACATTGTTACTGTTCAGCTTTAGAAAAGCTTAATACCTTTCTCATGAGACAAAAGAGAATATGAATTTTCAAAATGTCCAAGCTTTTATGAAGGCAAGTTTCAATTCCATACCACCCAATGAAAATGTCTCAAGATTTAATGATGGATTTATTTTACATGTACAGATGGTTCTTTATTGTACCAATATGGTTTTCCTAAACTGGAAACCTTATATTTGAGGGTTGAGAGTTTAGATGAGTGGGTGAGTAGTTTATCAATGTGGTTTTGAGCTTTTGAGACAAAACAGGCATAGAAGATACTTGTGTGACAGGATGGTGATATGGAGACCGGTTGGTGCTAGTAATGGGTTAGTTACAGGATGCCACATGTAGTTTATCTCCCAGGATTTCTGAATGTGTTTTTTATTAGATTTGTAATTTATGGCTGCTGTCAGTGAAACCTTAACACAATATTATTGCAGACTTCTCTTGAATACCCACTTCAAAACAAGATAATACCCGTGAATAATCCAAACTTCATTTTAAATCAATTTCATATGAAAGCTGTATGTTCTTTTTCAATCAGATGTCCAATATCAAAAGCCATAAACTTGTGCAAAAGAGGCATCCCTGCAAGTTTCGCCCTTTACTCTCATGGCTTGCATAACATATGGTTAATTACAACCCAGTGTTGCTGCTGATTATATACAGACTGCATTAGTATCAAATAAAAGGTAAATGAACCAAATCAAAATGCTTATCAGCGTCCACACTATTATCACAAGGAAAAAAGCCATATTCCTTGTCGGATAAAATTCCTGTAATTAGCATGTGTGTTACACAACATTTGGCCAAATTTTAGACAGTGTTGGATCAGGTTGCAGAAAAGGTCTTAAACTGTCATTTAATACACCTGTACTGAGAGCGATTTTGGTTTTTTGTGTGCCTTCTTTAAAGAACTGCATATTGTTCTATTGTTCCAATTTAATTTGTTTTCCATCATGCTTTAAATAACCTTAAAAAGCAGCTAAAACGGTGCAACACGAGAAATTGCTTTTGATGAGTTCATGTCACTCCATTTTGAGCTGCCTTGGTGTCTTCTTCGGTGCACTGTAATGCACTAGTGGGGGATATGGCCTCCCCCTACAATAAATGCATGGTAAAAAAGCATGGATAACCCATGGAAAATCCAATCCTTAAGGTACTTTTTGGGCAGTGCTGGTAACAACACAAACGTTCAGCGCTCAAAGTGAGAATTGCCACTGTTCAAACGCAAAATTAGTGGTATTTTGAAAGTACATTTGGACATTTCCACTTGATTCTTAAAAAGTGACTATGTGACTTCGATATGAAGCAGTAAATTATGGACAGAGGGGGCAATCTGACAAAAAGTACCTTGTTATAGCATTGCACAAAACACTTGCTCAACAAGGCAAGCGCTTGCTGGATTCGTCCACATTTGTTTCTCAAGTAAGGTTTTAGAAATAAGTTGGAGAATGCGCTAATGTAGCAGTGGGCCTCACACTTCCTGGATGCCCTCTAGAATTACCCTCACCGTGTGCTCCGATGTGCCTGAATTCTGGGACTTCTAGTCTTTGTTTATGTCATTATAAAACAGGACTACAAGTCCCAGAAATCAAAGGGAAAAATATGGACTTGAGTAGACCATCACGCACGGACCTGGGAAACTGGCAGCTATGCAATCCGCATCTTAAAACTCACTTGAGCAGTAAAACTAAACTAAGCCGTCTTACAAGACCGAGGTCACGTTTACTGCGGGGTTGTTTGTTAGAGAAAAAGAACTTCAGAATGTAATTTCCTTTGTAAATAACGGCACCCCCTGGACAAGTGACTAATACTGACCTCTCGCCCCCGCCTTTAGAGTCTGACAACAGTCCTCCTGTGAAAAGTCTTAACGCCATGAGGTCAAATTCGCCCTCAAGGCACGAGCTACCTGTCGATTCCGTACTGTACAGGCGTCAGGAAAATCGCGATTTCGGGTAAAAAGGGGCAAGTACACAATCTGAGAATTAAAAACAAATTCGGCGGTCTTCGCAGGTGGTCAACCTCAAAAGCATCTGGGCCAAAACCACCACTAGGGCATGCGACTTCCAGTGGCAGTTGTCTGATCGTCCTTAAATCTGATTGGCTGAGATGGATGTTCAACATTCTAAAAACTGTCTTCTAGAATGAAGCCTGGATTCCGCTCACAGGATTTCCATGTGTGGGATGTTCTTTCGTTTATCCAAAATTAGGGTTGTGGAGGAACGAACCCAGAGTTACTTCTTCACGCAGGTGAATAAAACAATTGTAATGCATGTAAGAATTAAAGCTGTTTTGTTTCTAAACCAAGGCTTAACAATTCACTTAAAACAATTTAGAGGTCACTATCGGTCTCGGAGGGATGAAACAATGAGCTATTGGCATTCAGTCTTGTTGAGGCGGTGGGAATGTTCTTGGTGACAGTTACACGCGAGCTATATACACTTTTGAAATGGGAATCCTCCTGGGCAGTAGCATAAGATTGACTGACGTCACACAAGATTGATTGACGTCACACAAATATATCGGTTTAAAGCACTATGTTTTGCGGTTATGACTGACATCCGGTGTTCATTTCAAAATGCATCGCTGAACGTGAAGATATTTTTAATGCTCCCTCCTATCCGAAATCCATTTATAAAATAAAATGAGTTACTGTCATGAACACCACTTTTGGACAAAAGAATGGTTGACATCCAAAAACAAAATACAGTTTTTCATATAGGCTGTGTGGAGTAGACCTATAGTTCCTTGCATAGTCCACTGGGTGTGCCAGGTGGGATTAGGGGACAGGCAATCTGAGAAGGTCAAGGGGCACTCTTATACAGGAAGTCAAGGGTGCTATAGGTTGCGGTTTTATTTATGATGTGCCGATCTGGTCTAGGTAGCAGCACCCCGATGAAAGGGCAGGGTTCGGAATCAGATTTTGCTCATACCAGTGCTCGGTATGCCCTCACCAGCTGCTGTCACACTAGCAGGGTGAATATGGTAAAAAGCTAGGTGCAGGACATATAGCGCAGCACTCACTTCCTTTGCAGGAGGGGTCTCAGCGGGTCTGCCATCGTGCACTCTCTCGCTCTCCCCCGGACGAGTACAAGGGGCTGGGCTGCTCGCAGTCACAGCGGGGTGGGCGTTTGAGCTACACAGTCGCTGCTCCACCCGGCTCAGGGAAGTTTTGCCACCATTGTGCAGCGCTTCCACTTCTCAAACGAAGTCGACTGACTCGGAAGATGTTTGCTTTACTTTTTAAAGCAGAAGGCAATAAGTGCAGGAATATTGAAACATTATCGGGCAATAAAATTGAACTGCTTATGTTGCACTGCCATACGAACGCATGACGTACTGAAGCTTGTTTATGCCTGTCCTTGAGGAAACTGAGAAATAAAATATTTGCTCGTTTTGTTTTAGGAATTCTAACTGCTTCAAAATAACTATTGATTAGCTGGGTTTCCGTTTAAAATGCATCTTAAAAGATGGTGGCCTCTGTTACTTTCTTGGAAGGGGCGGACCAAAAGACTGACTGAGTATTCTAGACCGCTTTGGGAAAAACGCCCCTGCAGTCACCAAATGCGGACGCCATCTTGAAATGGAAATTTGTACATTCAGGTTACAATAGGAGTTTTTTTTCTTTAAACCGAAAGCGTCTTCTTTTTAAATGTATTTTGTTGTCTTACAAAGCGCAAATTACACCCAACCGGGTTTTAAAGCGCTGTAAACTGGAGAGGCGTAAGATCACTGTGGTGTGGGTGCACAGCTGGCAAGTTCTCGGACTGCTTATGTGTGGCAGTACCATAGTTTCAGTGCAGTCATGAGTGACATTGCTGGAGCGGGTAGTACAACATTTTGTATACTCCCCCCATTCTGCATGTTTACAGTAATCCGAATACTCTATTAATTACTTACACATAGGGGAATTAGTGAGGGTTTAACATTTT
The DNA here is from genome assembly GCF_964204655.1 of Triturus cristatus. Taxonomy (NCBI): domain Eukaryota; kingdom Metazoa; phylum Chordata; class Amphibia; order Caudata; family Salamandridae; genus Triturus; species Triturus cristatus. Next base: position 78,322,259 of record NC_140582.1, on the reverse strand, counting down.
ATTAGTCATTTCAATGTTTTAATTACGTTTTGTGTTTGTTTTACTTAAGTTGACCATTTGGACCTAAGAAAAGATGGCCGACTGAGACACACGACGTGACTGCTACCGTTTCACGAGGTTTTGGGTGAAGTGCGCCTGCGCCACAGCCAGCAACAATGGCCTCGTCCTGACCCCAGGCAAGATGCACCAATCACGGTCGTACTGGGAGAGTTGCCAGGACCACAAAACAAAGGACTGTCTTTAAAACCGGAACCAGCAAGTGCGATGACTTAATCTAACGGACTATGTGAGAACTTTACCGAATGACCCCAAACCCACCAATCAGGAACTTCTAAAATTGATTTTTGTTACATTTTGACGTTAGTTTCATTATAAAAGTAGGTAGACAAAGCGAATTAGAGAGTCCTTCTTTTGAGCGAACTTTCATTTTCCTGACGTTATGCTGACGGAGAGGACGGTGACACTGCTGGACAGTTGTTATCCTGAATCTTTGAGAGACTGAATTGCGGCCTGACTTTGATGAATTTAAAGATTTTTCCACGACTTGACTGACTTAGAGGACGACTAATAGCCAGATTAGGTAAATATGATGTTCTGCGGTTTGGTTGATGATTTTCTAAAATTTGCAGTTAATTAGATAAACGATGCTTTAATTAATAGACAAATGTGTTGAGTTGTTTATTTGAAGAAATTAGATTAAGAGAAGAGCATAAATAAAAGAATTGAATTACCAAATTACAATCCAACTAACTGATTCATCGCCAAATGAGGGGAATATCATGAGGTTTAAAGTTAATAAAGGTATTCAATGTATATTAGGGTTTAGGTGAAAAGATATTCCTTTCATGTCAGCGTATGGAAACATATCCCTCCCGGGAAAGCAGACCAAGTAAGTGTGAGTGTTGGTGTTATGGGCCCCACCAATGAATGTATTGAATTAATGTGCTATTGAGATATTTTGGTCTGTGACGAAGGGAGGATTTGACATTCCACGCTGCATCAGTTTTTCTGGTAGCAGAATGATGGTTGTTATTTTTTTGGTTTGGTGAATATAGCTTGTAAATTGCTTATTGATTATTGGTTATTGATTGATATTGGTTTATGTGTTAACACTCTATGTTGAGTCGTGTCGAGTTCTATGTTGTTTGCACGGCTTCTGGGATGTAGGAAGTCGGAAGTTTGTAACGGTTCCGTAGTAGAGCAGAGGCAAGCGCTGCTCTCGGGAAAGACGGAATTGTTGTTGTCTTTTCTGCCCTCATTCTGCCGACTAGCAACCACGGCGCAGAGGGTCAGCGAGAGTGGCAAGTGCGGCAGCGACCTGCCGCGAAGCGTTGGGGGCCAGGTGTCGCGGAGACAGCTCAATCAGACCGGGTGCGGTCTATGGCCCTCTGGTGCGCCCCCACTTGCCCTGACCGCCTCTGCCCGCTCCCGGCTACACCCCCAACACTCACCCGGGCGCGGCCCCCAGTGGGAAGCAGGAGCCAGTAGCTTTTGCTCCAGCTTCTGCCCCAGCTCTGCATTCAGGGGTCACCAAGTGCAGAGCAGCTGCCACATCTTCATCATTCCAGGGCACCTGCGGACAACCACCTCTTTTCTCGATAGTCCCGATGAGTCAACAAGGAGCCAACGTAGGCGCCACAGGATTGAGGCAGTGAGTGTACACACGAACAGTGGCATTACTATTACTATTGTCTCCCTGTAAGAGACCTCCCTTTACCTTACCCTGCAACGTTCCCATACTAGACGAAGGGGCTCATGTTATAAAAGCTCACACAGTTTAACCCTGGGGGACTTAAAACAGGACTAGGTTAGCGCTTAGCCCTCTGCTGTTAACCACCCATACTACGGAAGATACTTAAGGTGAAAGCGTAGGAGTTGGATCTGGGTCAGAGGAGGAGATTGTGATCATACCGAAGCAATTCTATCATTTTGTGCCTCGTTCCTTCATTGCCCTGCAACACCAACGTAACTGCTCCAGTGCGCTGCAGTGCTGCAAACGTGAATACGGTGGAGACTGTGGAATTAAAAAGGAAGCTAAGAAGCAGGCCAAAAGGCACCCCGTAATCGAGTCCCGCCACGAGTTACAGCAGTTGCAGCAGCGGCTTTAGAGAGTGTGCCAGGAGGACGCAGGGGTGGCATCGTTGATCTGGGCGCAGCCTGAGTTCTCCCTGAGGTCCTGCTTGCATCTGAACTATTGAAGCACAAGAAAGTAAAGATACTGTATTGATTAATTTATAAACGCTGAACCATTGTTACATGCTCTGAACTACCGGATATTGTTTGCTGCTGCTGGGGGCCTTCGACTTGGACTACATGTACCAGGAGCCCGTGTGAGGGGATTGTTGCTGCTGCACCTCCCACCACCCTATTTTATTTTAGCACCTCGCGTCACCCTGCTGCGGGCCCACTTGAGACTGTGAGACTGTGAGGGACTGGGCCATCCCCTTTAGTTTTGTGTTCCAGTGTGTTGTTGGTTTATTAACAAGCCGTCATTCCACCAGCACTGAGGTCTATTGTATATATATATTGGGGTTAGAATGTCCTCCTGTGAGGGGAAGAGAGGAGCAGGCTCTGGATCCGTTGCGGGAACACTCGATAATTTTTTGACGAGGGCTACATCGGTCCTCAACCATGAAATAGCTATTGCTGAGCGCCGTCTCTCAATCGACCCTGCCCTTGCAAAACGATCATCCTTGGGGGGTCTGGCAAATGCACGTACACCTGTGAGGCCACCTGTTTCTATGCCCAGTCCCCAGACCCACACTGCATTGAACCCCACTGGAAATTCTGCACCTACTATTCCACCATCCAATATGCCATTAAGCTCCAATGGCACGCTAATTACGTGTTTGGCCGAGGTGCATGAGGATGCATGCCACTCGCCAGAACCCGTACAAGGGCCTGCCCCAAAAAGGAAAAGAGGGGGTGCCCATTCGAGGGGTAAGAAGGCGGAGTCCTCCAAAGTTATCAATACTAGGAAAACGCCCTTTGAGGCAATTACTTCAGTTAAAGTATCAAAGGGAACATTGTCCTCCATACCTGATACGAGCACGGAAGATCTTGCTATCGTGCTCCCACAATTAGAGCAGTCCTTTTGGTCAAAAATAGAAACCCTTCTAACCTTAGCACTTGACCTTCTACTGAAAAGATTGACAGTGATTGAGAATAGGCTGGAGGGTTTCGAAGGGCAGGTGAACTTAAAACTGGGAGATATTGAGGGGAAAACAGTAAGTGGTTGTTGCAATGCGGACATGGAGAAGGAAAAAGGGTTAATCATAGAGGCCCCGAATAATCCAAATGGGGTTGCACTAGTAAAGGACCCAAGCGAGTCGAGGGGCGAAACAGGGATCAGAGCTGATGAGGTGATCTTAAGCACCCAGGGCAATCAGTATATTACCCCCAGTGGTCAAGAGGGCGCCCCCAATAAAGATGGAAGAACCACTAGGGGTTTCCCCAATGGGAAGGACGTAAATATTCAGCCCTATCATTTAGATCTACCCCCTGATTGTTCCCCCTATGTTGTGGTTTTAACTGGAGTTCCCGAATTGAAATCTGGCACTGTCGAGCTGTATGACCAATTGAAAAACAAGACAATTCATTGGTTAAACACCAATAGACCCCTCCCCAGAGAAATACACTCTCAGATATTATCAGTTAGAAGACTGAATTGGGTAGGATGTAGAGCTAAAAATTCCCCGGGTGATTGTATTGTCATCAATTTTCGAAACCCGAAGGTAGTGGAGTACGTTTGTACAGGCCCTCAGACCTTTCAAAGATCCGATATAAAAGCCCGGGACTTGAGTTATTTCTATAACCTGCCTGATCATATGCCTAACTATGGGTACCACAAACAGTATAGGGGAGTCCCTGGTAAGCCGATCCGGTCTACCAGGTGGACAACAGGGGAAAGTAACGACCCCTTACAAGGAATCCAACTTGGCAATAGGTTCAGTGTTCTGGACCTGGTAGACTGACTACCTCCCACTCATCCTGATCAGGATGAAACCCCTGTAGAACAAACCAAGCTATGTCAAACAGCAGGAGGGGGACTCCACCAGTCTCTTGGCCTAAGAGGGGAACTAGAGAGTGATAATGGGCCAAAGCTCCCCCTAGTTAAACTTGTGGGGGAATTAGAAAGGAATGCAGTTGCATCAATAACACCCTTAATAGACTATCCTGCAGTAGGGCGAGTGACAGAATCTGTTCCACCAACGTCTGAAACTCTAACTGTAGCTGTGGGTGAGGGAAATGCTAGCCGGAGCATCCAACCAGTCCCAGGTGGCCCAAAACTTCTATCCTGGAATATTGCAGGCCTTGTGTCTTAGCTAGATGAACCAGATTGGGGGGATTATATTGATTCACACAAAATCTGTTTATTCCAGGAGACATGGGCCGTAAATCCCCAATATAGGGTAGGGTTTGTGGCGTATTGAGAGGCGGACGCAAAGGGACCAAAAGGGAGACCATCAGGGGGACTATGTATATGGGTAGCTTCCCATCTAGGCTATCAGATCAAATGTGTGGATACATACTCTCCCGATATAACATGCATAATCCTGACACATTGCAAATTACCCCATTTAACGATTATAAATGTCTACTCCCGCCCTGTGAGTTATGGTGGGACTTCACGTACCCTAGACCTCCTCTCTAATCTTTTGAATTTATTAGCAGGAACCACAAACTTTTTAATTGGTGGAGATTTTAACTGCCATTTTGAACCCCTCGAGGACAATATCCAATCTATAACTAGCGAGGAAGACGACACCTGGTCGATACCGACTCCTAGCATGTATTCGAAAAAGCGTTGGACCCCTCTGGCTCTCCAGTTGACTTCTCTAACCCTGACTTTTTCATTAAGGGCCTGTAATGGATGGTTTCCGCGAGATAATCCCGCCCGATCAACTTTCAAGAGGCCAGATCGGGTAATAGTGATTGATTATATCTTGATCAGCGTAGAACTCTGGCATAGTGTGCTGAATTTTGGTATTGAAATTCGCAATGAGAGTGACCATGACCCCCTTGTTCTAACATTAACATTTCAGATGGGGTTCCATGATCAAAATCCCGTAATGTCTATCTCAAATAAATTTGCGGTGGTCAATGGAGGGAGGCGAATCAGATGGACAAAAATTATCCACTCGAGGGATGCACTGCCCAAATTGTATGCAACTATTATACCCCTTCTAGATCAGGGCAGCCTTGAAGCGCAACACTTTCCTATTCCAAATAGTGCCAGCAATGCCGGGAGAATCCATCAAGAGATGGTACAGGCTCTCTCTGGTTTTATTTCTAGTAATGTTTTTATTAATAATAAAGCTAAACTTCTAAGGGATAGAAAATCATGGTTTAATAAGAGTTGTAGAGAGGCAAAACAACTTTTGTTGAACTCTCTAAAAGAGGCCGATAGCAAGAATATTCGGGATGTCAGGTTTCTTTTTAAAAAAATGACAGCAAGTGCAAAGGCAGAGTGGGAAACCGAGAGATGGTCAAACATTAAGATGGCTTTGGAGCTAAAAGACAGTAGAAGTTTTTGGAATTTGGTCCATCATGGCCAAGCCGAATGTAGGACTGTCATTGATCCTAACATCGATGAGGATATATGGCACCAGCACTTTAAGGAACTTTACTCCAGTCCCCTTAACGATGGAAGTGCGGTGAAGCTGTTGCCCTGCCCCTCCACTCCTGAGTCCGTCTGTGATATTCCCCTATGCACTATGAGCGAGGTTACCTCTGCCCTCGCGAAACTCCAGCCAAATAAAGCCCCCGAACTGGATAGAATTCCCGGGATTAATATAAAAGTGAACAAGTAGTTTGGGCCCCATACTTATTAGCACTATTTAATGCAATTTTGTATGGCCTACCTGCACCAGCATCCTGGTCTGGCACTGAGATCGTTCCAATTTTTAAAAAGGGGTTGCCGATCGAACCAGCGAACTATAGGCCTATTAGCCTTATAGATGTGTCCCAAAAAATCTTTGGGAGGGTTTTGCTGGCGAGATTGCAGGATTGGATTGAAGATTTGGATGTCCTGACACCGCTGCAAGCAGGCTTTAGAGCCAAGATCTCAACAATTGACCAGTTATTTAGACTGCAGCTAATATACTGGAAACATGTGGTCTTGGAAAAAGGGAATTTATACCTTACCTTCGTGGACTTAAAATCTGCGTTTGACCTGGTTGACCGTGACCAGCTGTGGAAGATCCTGCTGGACATGGGAGTTCCACCCTACTTATGTCTCCAATTCAAACGCCTCCACGAGGGCACATATGCCAGAGTCAGATTTGGCAAGAATGGTCAATTGACAGCCCCCTTCCCTGTTGGTAAGGGGGTGAGGCAAGGCTGCGTTCTTGCTCCTACTCTTTTCTCCCTCTTCCCAAACGGCCTAGTTAATGACCGCTTGGCCGCAAAGGATCTGGATTCGCCCAAATTGTCGTCCTGCAAGTTTCCTGCACTAATGTTTGCGGACGATACCCTGCTCCTCTCGAAGTCCCCGATGGGGATGCAACGACTATTAAATGAATTTAGTGAGTTCTGCAAAAAAAGGAATCTTGTGGTTAATATAAATAAAACGAAATATATGGCTTTTAATTCAGCACATACTAACTTCCCTGTTCCCAATTTTAATAATATACCGCTAGAGCGGGTCCAGACCTTTGAATACCTGGGTGTCTCCCTAAACGACAAAATGGGTTGGGGTACCCAAATCGACAGGGCGAACCTGAAACTAAACCAAGCAATAGGTGGTATATTGAAAGTTCAGAATAGTTGTACCCAAAAGATCATAAGTCCCCCGCTTGAAATATATAGAGTGCAAGCGCGGTCGGCTTCACTATACGGGGCAGAACTCTGGGGACATTGCCCCAAGCATGCATTGACCCTAACTGAAAATAAGTTCATTAGGCAAATCATGGCGCTTCCAGTAAGTATCCTGCTAGTTCCTTTCAGAATGGACTTGGGAATCCGCCCAGTGGTGGATCTGATTTCGAGTCGCCCATTGCTTTACTGGCGTCGACTATGGAGCACGCCTGAGCGGAGACACTACAGGGAGGAACTCAAAGTGGTAATGCTTATACCGGGCGCTGTTAGAGGTATACCCTGGTTGTCTTTTGTGAGGGACTCTTTGCGCGACATGGGAAGGGGGCATCTATGGGATGCACAGGAAGAATCGTGTCTAACTACTTCCAAAAACTGTTTGGCAAGATCATTGAAAGAGTACCAGCTGAATAAACTAATTGGGGCCACCAGAGCAAATAGTCTAACCTATGCATTCCTGGATTTGAAGCTAGATTACCAGTTTGAGCAGCTGTTAGACATAATACAGCCAGTGCTAGCCAAGAAGTAGTTCCTCCAATTTAGGTATGGAACCCTTCCACTTCTGGTAAAAACAAATAAGTGGGTAGGGGACCTGCCTAGCCTTTGTCCTGGATGTCGCAGGGAGGAGGAATCAGAGATTCATGTATTATTTTTTTGTCCGGCATATAAACAGCCTAGGTCTAAATGGATCCTACAACTCTGCAAAAATTTGAGAATAAGGGAATTTCGCCAATTGTATAGAATTCTCAAATCTGATATGAATCCACTTTTTGTTTTTGCAATTTCGAAATTCCTTTTGGCCATGTGGATTGAAAGAAAGTATCTGTTAAAAGTACAAAATAGTTAACATCGATATTCTATTTTGCCGCAGTTATAGAGCGCAATGCTACTGTTGTAACTATTACATGTGAAATAGATCAAGCTCTTCCCACTGGCCACACTGGCAATCGAAGATACTTCCAACGAGGAATGGCTTAATGATATTTTAAAGTTTTTATATTAATTTATAGTATTAAATTCCTATTTGTAACTATTAGTAACAACGAGAAAGTATCTTTTATTCTGCCCTCCTGAAGCCCTGGCATCTATAACTATGTATATACAACCCTGTTGATACTATCCCTTTTTTACTTGATCGGAGTATGTTTTTTGAATGCTGTAAAAAAACAATTCTGTACTTTTATGGCTGGAATAGCCGCAATAAAGTAATATTGATTGATTGAATTGTTGTTGCCCTGTAGGTACACAGGGAGAAACGTGTAACGATTGAGGTTGCACGACGCATTGTCTGGGTTCGATTTGGTGACATCGCCGTGTGTTGCCATTAGAGACATTTTCTGTGTGAGAGAAGTGTGTATGATAGTGAAGGTCACCTGTGAAATTTTGGTCTTAGGTACCAGGAGTCCAAATGGCATTCCGATAACGCTTATCACTGGAAAGGTAACAGGTGTTCTCTGAGTTTGCTAGAAGGATAAAGTAGAGGGAAGTGCTACTTTGTTAACGTATGTCATAATTCTGTAGTAGGACAGACTGTTCGCTGTTCTCGAGAAAGACAGGATTCTGCGTGAATGTACTACATTTTCTAGTGTGAAAGTGCGTGAATGTGAAGGCATTCGGGTTAATTGTGAAACTCTAGTTTTATTTCTCAGGAGCATTGGGTCTCCAACCATGGGTCTTAATTCTGGAGAAACGGTTAGCTAATGCTTGTTAGAAGGGTAAGGTAGAGGGATGTGCTACTTTATCAATGGAAGTAACGATTCCGTAGTCGGGCAGAGGTAAGCGCTGCTCTCAGGAAAGACGGAATTCTCGTGAGAAAGGTCTATTGCTATTCCTTGGCTAGCGAAGCAGACAATGGTGGTGTTTTTGTGTTGTTACTAACTGAATTATAAATTTGAAACAAAACTTACTGAGTGGAGTTTGTAAAGGAGGGGTAGACAGGAGCAGGAGCTGCGGCAGCGGCTGCTGACGTCAGAACGACTGCGCTAGGATTGGCCAGTAAGTCAGAAACGTAGAACGCTCCGGATTGGTGCGTTAGTGTACGCCGCGCTAGGAGTGGAGAAGCACAGGGTGACGTAGACGCATCTGAGTGGTGCGTTAGTGTGAGTCGCGCTGGGATTGGGGACTTGCAAAAGTGACGTAGACGCTCCGGATTGGTGTGTTAGTGTGAGTCGCGCTACGATTGGATAGAATAGCGGTACAGTTGTAAGGAGAGACTAGTGATACACGGAAGACAGGAAAATGTATTACGATCCACCAGAAAAGGAGAAAAAGTCCTGGTTTGGGAAAATTAAGAAGTGGTTTAAAAAGGACAAACCGATTGTGACAAGGGAAGGACAGTTACTTCCTCCACCGAAAACCCCTGCATCCTTTATGGTTGCAAAATATGGATCTCACACCTGTATTTGGTTAGACAATTGGGTCAAGTATACTGAGAAAGACGGAGTGTTGGCATTTCCAGAACATGGTTCATTTAATATGGCAGTTTTGAGAAATTTAAGAGAGAAAATGATGAATTTAGAACTGAGACCTAGACGACACAATTTGAAGCATTGACAGAATGGGAAGATGAGATGCATGACTGAGAAAGACAGAGGAGTGGCGGAAGGTATAGGTACATGTTTGGAAGGTCGTACGGACATGAGAATCATGATGATCGAATGAGAAGATGGCGGAATGCGAGTATGACTGAGGGTTTTTTCCCCGTAAGAGCTGCAGGAGAAAATGAAGGAAGAAAATGCGTAGAAAAGAGATATAATGTGGAATCAAGAGGGTATGGAGTGAATGAATCAGCAGATGATGTTCTTGATGACATGTTCTATAAAAATCCACCCCCATATCGGCCAGAACCAGAAATATTAAACCCAAGTGCCCCAATGAAAGAAACTGTACGAATCATAAAATCGGAACCAGAGTTCCAAGATTTGGGAAAAAGCAATTCTATTAGAGAGGTAGAAAAGAAGACCGGAGAAAATTGACCAAAAATCTGGAAGCTGTAACAGTTCCGGTAACGATAGGTCCAGTAATGCCTATTTTTGATAAACAGAAAGATAGCGAACATTGTTTAACGGTCCCTTATAAAAGCAATAAACAGGTTGAACAACCAAAATTGAGTCAAAATGATAATCCATGGCGACAGACAATAAGTATGATTGAACCAAATGTTTCAAATAATCAGTTTGTAGGCCAGAATTGTGCAGAAAGACGTATAAAAACAGTGGAGTCAATATTAAAAACACAAAAGGATTCTGGACAAGGAAATGTAGAGAAGTCAGTAGGACCATCTACAGAGGAATTAAGTGAATGGTTGAGAAGCTTGCAGAAGAAAGACAAAGAATCTCAGTCAATAGATGTGGCCAAACTACGAATGGTACTGGAAGAGTTAATAGTAGGAACTATCCCTACGGAGAAGTTAAAAACCTACCAAGATGAGGAGTTGTAATTCCTGTTTAAAAGCATGACGTGGAGAGCAAAAAGTCTCCATGAAAGATTAGAAGAAGTGGCAAATGAAATGGGTATAGATATTGAAAACGTAAAAGCCCTACAGAAACCATATCGAGTAGATTTCACTGAAAAGGACATTGAACATACCACAGGACAAATGAGTCAGAATAAGGAAATAATTATTTTGTTGAGAAAATGGGGAGATGTGGACAAATGGGAAAGTAGATGGTATCGAAAACGAGATGATGTTTCAGATAACACCTTTTCAGCTTTCCCTGTTAGAGAAAAGGAGAAGGTAGTAACAGAATGCCCTATGAGAGAAATTCCAGGAGGAGGATATGTACACGTCCCATGGACTAGGCAAGATATTTTGTCATTTACAAATGACTTCCCTCGACTACATGAAAAACCCGTCGAGTGGTATAGACAGGTGGACAGATTTGTAAAATTGTCCAAAGTATTGTGGATTGATCTAAACAGCCTGTTTGACATGATAGTACCAGCAGATCTATGGACAGAGTGCAAAATCATGATAGATTGGCCAACACAAGAATACCCAAGGGATCCAAAAACAGGGGCTCCAGACCCCGAGGTTATCAAGAAATACGAACAGGTTATTGCGTTTCTGAAAAACAAAGTACCTCCTAAAGAGACAGATTGGGTAAAAATTGACAGAACACATCAGGAAAGCAAAGAGTCGGTGCATGCGTATTATGAGAGGCTGATCTTGGCCTTTAAACAGTTTAGTGGAGATGAAAATCTGAGTGAAAAGGATTTGAGTCATTTTGTATACAGATTTATATATGGTCTACGTACAGAAATTAGTGAGATGATAAAACAGCATACTGTAGATTAGCAAAATAAGAAAATAGATGAAGTATTGAGACATGCTAAATATTTCAGTGATGAGATTGAAGCAAAACAGCGAAAATTGAAAGAAAAGGCTATGTGGGCACAAGTAAAGGTAGCGGAGAGACAGGAAGCTCAATTAGCAGAACAAGCGACTAATGCGGGTTCAAGACCAAAATTTTATCCTGGGAAAGGTAAAGGAAATATAGAGGAAGCTAAGAAGAAATTTCCGTGTCATAATTGCGGTAGGATAGGGCATTGGAAATCCGAGTGTAAATTTCCCCCAAGTACTAACGATGAAAATGCATCATTGAATCCACAGGTGCAGAATGAGGTGAGTGGTCAACCGCAGCGGCAGCAGCAGGTTGTAACACAACAGAATCAGGTGCCAAAACCACCTTTTCCACAGAGCAAATATTCCCAGAAGTATAGTAATGAAACGGGATTCTACAACGGAGAACAGGTAAATAAGCCGCCACGCGCTAGCGCTGCTTCGCAGTATTGGCTGCAACGCGATGAGAGTGATTCAGAAGAGGGTTATTGACGGTGCCGAAGGGAGGAAGAAGAGTGCGTACTTGGCGCCACTCTGGAAGTAGACCAGACAGGCCCAATTGTAGATGGAAAAGTTAATAATGAAAATCTTACTTTCCTAGTTGATACTGGTGCTACTCGATCAACTGTTAGATCCGCTGATGTTAAGAATCTTCCTCTCTTGGATAAAACGATCCAAGTAGTTGGTGTATCCAACAGGCAGATTAAAACTTACCTAACAGAACCGGTGAAAGTTAGCATAGGGAAATTTTCTGAAATGCACCGCTTTGTCATGTGCGACACCAGTCCTGTGAATTTGTTAGGTAGAGATCTGTTGTGCAAGATGAACTGCACTATATTTTGTACCCCGGATGGAATAGCATTTGAAACCCCAGATGATGATGTGTTGTATAAAATGACAATGGCAAACAGGGAGAAGGAGGTTACTGAAACCTATGCTGTATTTAACCCTGACGAATTATCTAAAGAATTAAAACAATCTGTTAAGGCAGAAGTTTGGGATTTCACAGGAGAAGACGTAGGATTAATGAGAAATGTAGATCCAGTAAAAATAACAGTAAAAGAATGAGTAAGTTATCCAAATGTCCCTCAATATAAATTGACACCTGGAATAATCGAAGGAGTGACTCCTGTGATTGAGCAAATGATAAAACAAGGACGTTTGAGAGAAATAATGAGTAGTCCATGTAATTCACCAATAATGGGACTGAAAAAGCCTAGTGGGAAGTTCAGGATAGTACAAGATCTGAGAAAGATAAACAAAATTGTTGTGTCATGTGGTCCCATTGTACCAAATCCATCTGTGATTTTATATCAGATCCCCCATGACGCAGAATGGTATACAGTGATTGATCTATGCCATGCTTTCTTTTCCATCCCATTGCACCTTTACAGTCAGCAAAGTTTTGCATTTTGTTTCGGTGACCGTATTTTGGCTTGCTGCCGAATTCCACAGGGGTATACAGAAAGCCCCTCAATATTTAATCAGCTATTGAAGAAGTCCTTGGAAAGTCTAGAAATGCCCGAGAATTCAGTGTTAGTTCAATACATCGATGACCTTCTTGTGGCATCGAAAACCCGTGAAGCTTGTGAGGTAGACACGATAGCCTTGCTAAATCATTTGGCAGATGGAGGACTAAAGGTATCGCCATCAAAATTACAATTTAGCAAGAAGGAAGTACGCTATTTAGGACATAACATTGAAAAAGGACTGAGAAAAATAACAATAGACAGAATCAGGATCATAAAAGGAATGAGAGCACCCATGACCCAAATAGAAGTGAGAATGTTTTAGGGAATGGTTGGATATTGTCGTCAATGGATCAGCAATTTTTCGTTGATCGCAAAACCTTTGGTATGACTGACAAGAAGTGATGTGAAATATCCCATTGATTTGAACAAAGAGGAATTGGCAGCATTCAAAAGGCTGAGAGATGGGTTGTGTGAAGCACCTGCATTAGGTATGCCTGATTATGAGAAAGTGTTTGAGTTGTATTGCAGTGAGAGAAATGGATGTGCACTCTCCGTTCTAATACAGAAGCATGGAAAACTGAGGAGACCAATTGCATATTTTTCATCAATGCTGGACCCAGTAGCTGTAGCCCTACCTGGGTGTTTGAAAGCAGTAGCTGCTACATGTCGAAGTTTGGAACAGAGTGAGGGGATTGTGATGGGATATCCTGTGAAAGTGTTTGTACCTCATGATGTGGCGATCCTTTTAACAAGGAGTCGTACTCAGTATATGACACATAGTCAGCTGACTAAGTATGAAAAGGTCATATTAGGTGAAACAAATGTAAGTCTTGTGAGATGCTTGAATGTGAATCCTTCAACATTGCTGCCTGATGCAGAGAATGTGGAAGTAAGAGATGAAGCAGATCATGACTGTTTGGATGTACTTGATATCTGTACAAAACCTCGACCTGACATAAAAGATGTACCCTTACCAGAAAGTGATTTTGTTCTGTTTGTAGATGGGTCATGTTTGAGAACAGATGATGGAGTGTTAAGTGCAGCATATGCGGTATGCACAGTTGCAGCAGTGATGGAAGCATCATATCTGAAGGGAGTAAAATCGGCACAAGTAGCTGAACTTGTCGCTTTGACTAGAGCATGTAAGATTGGAAAGAGTGTGAGAGTGACTGTGATGACAGACAGCCAGTATGGCTTTGGAGTGGTCCATGACTTCGGCCAGATATGGCTGCAGAGAGGATTCTTAACATCAAGTGGAACTCCCATTAAGAATGCTGAAGTGGTTGGAAAGTTGCTTGAGGCGATACAGCAGTTGTAAAGTGTGCTATATCGCCACTGGAAATAAATTTGCGAATGACATGGCACAATATTGTGCACAAAATCAGAATTCCATTAATCGGGCTAAGGAAAGAGAAGTGGTTTCTTGCTCTTTGATGTGTACTAACATTGTGGGAACATGGGAAGAAGTAAGACAATTGCAGGAAGAAGCAGGAGATGAGGAAATGAAGCAGTGGGTAAAAGCAGGATGTGCACCAAGACAGAAAGATCAGGTGTGGGTTTATCGAGATGGAAGACCAGTCATGCCTGATAGCATGATGTCTGCATGGCACGGATGTATCATGGACAGGGACACATAGGGAGAGATGCTTTGGTCAGGTCCTTTAAACAAACCTGGTATAATGCAAAATTCAGACTTGTAGCAGAAAGTCTTTGTCAGAGATGCCTAATATGTCAGCAATACAATCCAGGAAGGAAGACAGTAGTGAGTCTAGGAACAATAGGTCGAGAAGGAGGGCCTTTTACCAGAATGCAAGTAGATTTCATTGAGATGCCTCCCTGTAACAGACTGGGGTATGTTTTGGTAATGGTCTGTCTGTTTTCCAGATGGGTAGAAGCATTCCCAACAAGAAGAAATGATGGGATGAAAGTGGCAAAATTACTTTTGAGGGAATTCATCCCTAGATTTGGGTTCCCAGTGACAATTGAATCAGACCGAGGAGGACATTTCCATAATGAGATCATAAAACTGATTTGTGAAGCATTGAATGTACAACAAAAACTACATTGTGCCTACCGACCAGAAGCTTCTGGTGTGGTGGAACAGATGAATGGTACTATCAAAAATAGGATAGGGAAAATGTGTTTAGCCACAGGTATGAAATGGCCTGATGTCTTGCCTCTAGTACTCATGACTATTAGATCAATTCCAGACAGAACTACAGGGTTAAGCCCCCATGAAATCATCATGGGACGAGCCATGCGCCATGTGTTTATACCAGTCAACAAGCTGATGACTATAACTGATGACATGGTGTTGGAATACTATAAAAGCCTGGCTGACGCAGTTCATTCTGTGTTTCATCAGGTTGGAGCGTATGCCACCACCCTTGAAAAGAAGCCAGCCCATGATTTAAGCCCAGGGGACTGGGTAAGGATAAAAGTCCACAGAAGAAGAAACTGTTTGGTTCCAAGGTGGGGAAAACCAAGACAAGTCATCTTGACCACAACAACAGCTGTGAAGTGTGCTGGATTGAAGAACTGGATCCATGCAAGCCATACTTTGAGAATTCCAAATCCAGTGGACAGCACAGAAAAAGAGTATTTTGATGAATCAGAATCTAGTACTGAGTCAGATGACGGAGAGCCAACAGCCAAAGAAAACCCTGAAAGGGGGGAAGCACAACCAAGTTTAACTTTTGTCCCCAGAAGTAGTTCCCTGAGGAGAAGGTTGCAGATTTCTGATACCAGTTCAGACTCAGAAACCGAACAAGGAGCACAATGTTCCAGGAAAGAACAAAGAAAAAGACAGTGAAGAGACAATAAAAGAGATTCATGAGAAAGAAGTACCAGATGAAAGATTGAGAGAAATTCCACCTGAAACAACACATTTAGATGGACAGGTGCCAGATACAGAGAGAGAGGGAAAGATTATTGCGGAAGACCCCTGAGGAGGTGTAGGGAACTCCAACATCCAGTTAGAAACAGGGACAAGTAGTCAGCAGGAAGATTGCGTGACGGAGATTCGAGGAGGGACAGAATTAGGGAAAACGAAACAAGTGGTGGAAAAAGAAACTATTGAGAGCAAAAAGCAAGTTGAAGGGGAGGAGCTTAGCGCGTGATCAAGATGGCCGCGTGAGCCTAGAGCTCCCGAGACCCTCGCTCCCTCCGGCATCTATCCTGTCTATTATCCTGTACTTGATGCCCGGACTATTGGAGAGGATCTGCTGCTGAGGCGGGACCCGTTGTCCGGGTCGAAATCGCCCACCGGAGACCGAAGTTATACTGCCTGGAAGTTTGGGGCCTAATCCCCGCACGGTGCCCGGGACTTGCGTTGGCACAGCGCCCGTGCCCTAATTGAACAACAGCGGCCTGGTCGGGGAGGAGTCGTCGGAGGTGGAGGGGATTTCACTTTCGCTTTCGGTTTCGCCTTCCAGTCTCCAGGGCGCCCGGGACGGGGCGTGCGCGGCGCCAGCCACTGGTTGCATGCCCATTTACCCTGTACGGGCCAGGAGATTGTCTACATGGCAGAGTGCGATGTCGACCAGGTCGGACGCCGAAAAACAGAACCCCAAGAACACCAGGCGGGGCACCTCCACCCAGACTAATACCATGGACCGCTATGCCCATCAGAGGGGGTCCCCGGGCGAATCAGGCCCGACGTCGGAAGCCTCGAAGGACGCGGCGTCCCCCTCCACAGAATTAACCCTGCAGGACATCATGGGGGCCATCGAAGGGATGAAGGCCTCGATTGGGCAGCAATTTGAGACCCTGGCACAAAAAGTAGATGCCATATCGATAGATGTCAACCTGGTTCGGGCCGACCTCGGCAAAACTAATGAGCGGGTTCAGTCCTTGGACCTCAAGACTGCCGGCCTCCTGGGCGATGTCTCCGGCCTCCAGCAGGAAGTCCGTACTCTCCGGGCAGCAAATGATCACTTCGCCCGCCGGTTGGAAGACTTCGAAGGCCGTGCTAGGCGCAATAACGTGCGCATCATTGGGGTCCCGGAAAATTCGGAGGAGCAGTCGGTGGACCTGTTCGTGGAGGACCTGGTGGTGAACCATCTGGCACCCAAAGGCCTTAGCAAGTTCTTTACCGTCGAACGGGCCCATAGAGTTCCTGGCGGGAGGCCCAAGGTGGGGGCCCCACCAAGGCCGATTGTCGCCCGGATCTTCAATTTCAGGGATCGAGATGCCATACTACAAGCATCGCGGATGGCCGGCCCGCTGCCATTCCAGAACACTACTGTAAGCTTTTATCCGGACTTCACTCAGATGGTGCAAAAGCAGCGGCAAGGCTTCATGGCGGTAAAGAGAAGACTGCGTGAGATGGGACTAAAATATGCCATGCTCTTTCCTGCACGGTTGCGGGTGGTGTTCGAAGAGCGAACTTTCTTTTTTGAGGCACCCGACATGGTCGGAGACTGGTTGGACACTCTGCCCCAAGGGCGGCCTGGCGTGGAACACTCTGATGGCGCAGATGGTGCCGGTGACGAACATTGAACCAGGACTTAAGTACCCTCCGGGAGGTTGATAGTCCGGGGGGTGGCGGGGGCAGTAGGGGAGCTTTTCCTCCTCTGGGGTTCTTTCCGTAGACTAGTTTTATAAGGGGCGACAGGCACACTGCAAGTTGGGGGGCACTTTAGAGCTTACGCAGGGGTGCAGGGTGGGGGGTGGGTGGGGTTTGTTGTTGGGGTTGTTGTTTTTGGTTCTGCAAGGCGTCATGATGCAAGCTCCTGTGGTTCGGGTCGGGTTCCACGTGGGTGGTGGTGGTCTCCTTACATGCTGGGATGGGGGGTAGGGGCCTCAAAATACTCAGTTGGAATGTGAATGGCCTGGGGGATCGTATTAAGCGTGGGATTGTACTGCAATTTCTGAAGAGATGTGCCCCTGATATTGTCCTCTTGCAAGAGACGCACTTGATTGGCAACACGTGCCATGCACTCAATCGTAAAGGCTATAAGTTTGTTGCGCATTCCGGGTTCACCTCGGGTTCCAGAGGGGCGGGAATACTAGTCAGGTCCTCTCTCCCATTTGAGGTTGACTCTACTACTGTGGACGATAGGGGGCGCTTCGCGGCAGTAGCGGGACGGTGGGAGGGCAGGACGCTGGTCCTGGTGTCGGTTTATGTCCCCCCCGCTTTGCAGCCCACTACCCTAGCGGACTTAGAGAGGACACTACTGGATCTCCCAGAGGGCGTGTTGGTGGTGGGTGGTGACTTTAATGCGGTCGGCTCAGGCCTGCTTGACAGACACCCGCAGAGGACTTCGGGGGGGGCTCAGAAGTGGCTTCCTGATTTCATAGATACCCTAGGGCTGGTTGATTGTTGGAGAATGTTGCATCCCACACAACGGCAGTACACTTTCCACTCAGGTGCGCATGGCAGTCTCTCCAGAATTGATTATGTCCTTACTCTGGCTGCACACGCTTCCAGTGTCTCTGAGGCCAGGCACATGGCACGAGGTATTTCTGACCATTCTCCGGTGTGGATCTGTATGGATGTTGCCAGAGGAGTGGGTGGTAGGGTGGCCCCAATTAACCCGTGGCATCTTAGAGACCCTGTGACTCGTAGTGAGGTACTTAAGGCGATCGACCGTTATTTTCAAGAAAACCTCGGTTCGGTCACGTCGGCGGTGTCCTTGTGGGAAGCATTCAAAACCGTGATTAGGGGTGAGGCCCTCTCCTTGATTACAGCGGCCAAGCGTCGGAGGGACGCGGAGGTCGCCCAGCTTGAGGCGGAGATCGCAGACCTAGGGCTGGCCCTAGAGGGTGAGGTCACGGAGGAGGCGCTGCACGAATTGAGCCTTAAGCAATCGGAGTACAGGGCCCTCGTGACTGACGCAGCCAAGGCTCTGAGTAGGGAACAGCGGGGCCGTCTGTACGACGTCGGGGACAAGGCCGGGAAATTGATCGCGTGGCTGGACAAGAAGGAGAGGGTCAATCGAGTGGTGCCGGACCTAGTGACGGAGGCTGGCGTCGTGGTCACGGAGCCGGAGGACATAGTCCAGTGCTTTGCGGATTACTTCCGCACGGTCTATACATCAGTGTCGGACAGGCCTGTGGAGGACTCATGTGCACTCCTGCGAGATCTCGCCCTGCCTTGCCTCTCCGACGTGGACAGGGACGACCTTGATGGCGACATCACGGTCGATGAGATTGCGGGGGCGATCCGTTCTTTGCGTCCGGGCAAGGCCTCGGGTCCGAATGGTCTGCCCATTGAGCTCTACAAACTCCAGCCGGACAAGATCGCTCCGCATCTACGAGCCATGTTTGTGGAGGCGCGGGCGACGGGTTCCCTCCCGCTCGACCAGCGCCTGGCAACGATCGTGGTCATCCATAAAGATGGCAAGCCTAGAGACAGGTGCAGTTCATACCGGCCGATCTCGCTCCTTAACGCTGAGCCGAAGATCCTTGCTAAAATCCTCGCAAACCGGCTAGTCAGGGTGGTCGGTGACCTGATCCACCCCGACCAATCTGGATTCATCCCACATCGAAATACTGCGTTGAATCTTAGGCGCATTCATGGTGTGATCGCAAGGGTCGGGACGATGCGGGAACCGGCCGTGGTGGCGGCGCTCGACGCAACGATGGCATTCGACACGGTTGAGTGGGCATATTTGTGGGCCGCGCTCGCGAAGTTCGGCTTCGGGCCCGGATTTGTGGGCTGGGTGAGGCTCTTATACGAAGGACCTCTCGCCAAAGTTGCGGTTAACGGGAGGGCCTCCAACTCCTTCGACTTGGGGAGGGGTACCAGGCAGGGTTGTCCCCTCTCGCCGCTGTTGTTCGCTCTCGCCCTTGAGCCGCTAGCGGCATGGATACGGTGGCACCCAGACGTGAGGGGGATTCGCTGGTCCCCCGACCACGAGGACCGCATTTCCCTCTATGCCGACGACATTCTGCTCTATCTTACCTCACCCCGGAAGTCCCTTATAGTTGTCTGCGACATCTTGACTTCCTTCGGGAGGAACTCGGGGCTCACCATCAACTGGGGTAAGTCATATCTGTATGCCCTGTGTGGAGACGCTCCGGTTCCCCCGCGGAATTGCCCGATCCAGATCGCCCGGGAGGGCTTTCAGTATCTTGGGATCTATATTTCAGCCGACCCCACGGTACGGTATGAGCGAAACCTGCTCCCTCCGTTGGCGCGCCTGCGGCGGGACGTGGCAGGCTGGAGGCGGCTGCCGCTTTCCCTCCTTGGTCGTGCGGCGCTATTTAAAATGATGTCGCTTCCCCGCTTTCTCTATGCCCTGCAGAACACCCAGGAGCTGGTCCCGGCCAGTTACTTTCGGGAGGTTGAGAGTCTACAGCGTTCGCTGTTGTGGGACGGCCGCCCGCGTATAGCGATCGCAAAACTAACTCTCCCTTGGTATGACGGGGGTATCGCGCTTCCCGACATCCGGAGATACTATTGGGCCTCCCAACTGAGCGCAGTCAACCACGGAGTCTACGGTCCTGCGCTTAGCCCCGGCTTCGCTATGGACCGGTGGTTGTTGCGGGGTGGTGGCTACTATAGAGCACTTTATTCGAGGGCCCCGGCTGGATCCCTCACGGGGCCGACCGGGGTGGCGGTGCACGTGTGGAAGGCAGTCACGAACTCCCTGGGGTGGAAGGATAGACTCACACTGGCCACTCCGCTGTTTGACTCGGACATGCTGGGGAACCTCTGGAACTCTAAGGGTTTCGACAAATGGGACCTGATTGGTATCTCCAGGGTGGGGGACATGCTGGCCAAGGGGCGGATTAAGTCGTTTACAGAGCTGCAGACGGAATATGCGCTAGAGGGCACGGAATACTTCCGGTACGCGCAGGTACGTCATGCGCTGCGATCGGTCCTCGTTGAGGGGGAGAAGGTGCCTGAATCCTCTCCGTTGGAGGACCGGATCTTGGACGGCCATGTGCCGGAGAGCACAATCTCTCTCATTTACATGAAGCTGGTGAACGTCCGTACCGATCTCCTCCTGGGGGTGCGGGGCCAGTGGACTAGAGACGGTCTTGAGCTGGACGATGAGGACTGGCAGTGCGCTGTCTCCTCCCCGAAAGAGGTTGCCATCCCCGCCAGGCTGCGGCTGGTCCAGCTTAAGATACTCCACAGAGTCTATGTCACTGGCCCCCGGTTGGTCCACATGGGTTTCTCCGAGGACGGGCTGTGTAAGAGGGGCTGCGGGATGGTGGGCACCTTTCTGCACATTATATGGGAGTGTGGTGTGATTGCGGAACTGTGGAAGCAGATTCATGTTGTGATGCAGGAGGTCACGGGTATTGTGTTGCACTCAGAGGCGCGGCGCTGTCTCTTGAACGTGTGGGGCCCTACAGACTACGATGCTGCACAGACTCAATGGGTGACCCTTGGTAATATGGTGGCCAAGCGGGATATTGCACGATTGTGGGGATCCCCTAGCCCGCCCACCCTGGATGCATGGAAGGATAACATGGACTGGTGCATGTTTCGGGAGAAAACAGTGTATTGTGCACGGGGGAGGCCCAAGAAATGGCACAAGGTGTGGGGGGGGTGGAACCAGTATAGGGGGTACATCTGCCTGCCTCCTGCCACTGACCCACCAGAGGAGCACCTCTCCCCCTAGCCCCACTTCCGACTTGAGTTTTGCGGATGAAATCTGATAGAAAGTTAGTGCCTCTGCCTCTTCCTCCCCTCCACACTTGAGGGCTGATCTGATGGTGGATATGGGGCCGCCTCATCGGTGGGATCGGACGCGAACGCATGATGTGTATTGCCTTGCTTGTTATGTTTTTTTTTTTTCTATTTAAAAATTGAAACCTTTTTTCTCCCCTGCATGACAGCTATAGCAGACTACATATGTTGTTTGACGAGCTGCCGAACCTCCGGGTTGTCGGCTGAATAGCTGTGTATCTGAAATATCCGAATAAAGGTTTTAAAAAAAAAAAAAAAAAAAAAAAAAAAAAAAAAAAAGCAAGTTGAAACAGAGTCAGAGGAAAGCGAAGATGAAATACCTGAAGGTCGAGTTCTAAGAAAACGAGCTTGGAGAACTGAAAAGAACGATAAAGGGAGTAAATTGAAAAGAACTGCAAAAGACGACGTTTGGCCGAAAGAAATAAAAAGATTGAGATATCGACTGACAGGAGTAAATTCACCAAAGGCTGAACAGGTGAGTGAAGTGACGAGTCAGGAGAAATCAACAGAAGAAGAAACAATTGTAATTAAAGAAAGCAAAAGAACAAGGAAACCTAACCAGAAGTATAAATCACCAGAATGGACGTATGTGGCCCTGCCTGAAGTAAAAAAAGAGGCGGATAGCCAAGGAAATCCAGAGGTAGTTGTACCAGAAGTGGTTGAGGAAGACGAAGAATCGGAAACCCTGAGAGTTATCTTGTCCGACATTGGAGAAGAATCGGATGTTCAGGACATTCTGTATACAGATCACGAAGGAAAAGTGAAAGATGATGAAATGCCAAACTGAATGAGATAAGAAAACTATTGATGGAAAGACAATAAAATACAGAAAAAGACAAAAACTGGTAGAACCAAGAAGGTGCTTAGAGCCTAGGGTTAGAAAACTAGTTGTGAAGTAGAAGAGGCTAAGTCAAAAGACACAGTCCATTTTAGCAAAGATGGCAAACATAGATAGTAGAAAAGATAGGTGTAAATTTTTGAAGAGATGGTGTAAAATGTGTTGTTGTTGTACAGGATTATTAATGCTTCTATGCAGTATACTTGCTCTACTGATTTCATTTAAAGTTACTATAGATACATTAGAAGGAAATAGTGAAAACATAACTAATATAGGGAAGATTCAAAAGGTAGTTCCGACTAGAATAGATAAAACCTATTTACATAAAGACAGGTCTATAACTGATTTTTCTAACAATGTGTTTTCGAAATTGTTGTATGAATATGTAAAGACAATGGATGTAAGGGACTGCTACGTTTGTATGCAGTTACCTGCCTCTGTATCGGAGGGAGTGACCTATCACCACCTTCCAGCAACTTATGGAATAACATGTAGTGTAATAGCTAGTCTATTTTATCAAACAGGGAAATTAGAGTATTATTTTTCAGATGTGGATACTATATTTTCACAAGTACCGGCAATTAACAAGTTAAATAAGGTAAAACCTCTAAAGGTATTAGGTGAATTTTTCTTAGAGACTAAAGAACTAACATTAGAATACATATTTAGAAATAATTTGACTTGCACTTTAAAGAAAGAGGAAAAGACATTTTTAGATATGGTTGAAGAAAGGAGACTGAAAATGCAAAGAAAAGCATCTGAAGGAAAAGTGGAGAAGACAGTCTGGGATGTAGAAATGGAAAAACACTTGAAAGGGGAAACGAGTCCAACTATGGCTTTAGATTGGCCTCAGAAAGGGAAATTGTGTATTAGAAGGAATCAAACTGCATATGATAATTATTTTGTAGGGATTAGCGAGTGCCATGATACATACTGAATCATGGGTGGATGGGGATTTAAAGGTGGAAAAGATCCAGTTTTTCCTGGGTTATATTTCAATTGTGGGAACAGGGCATATTATCGTTTGCCAGACCATTGGTATGGCACATGTTATATAGGCCTGGTTTTTCCAAATATGTTTCATATGGATAGAGGAAAAGATGGTGTACATAGTTTAGGTAGTTATTTAGCACGTAGTAAGAGAGAATCTTGGACAGAAATTGTGGGTGACATTTTTGGTGCATTGATACCAGCAGTGGGAATATCTCTGGATGCAAACAAAATTAGAAGACTTTCAACAGTAGTGGATCACTTGTCAACAAGCACCGCTGGAGGATTTTTATTAGTAAATACTGAAATGGTTGCCATGCGTGCTATGGTAATGCAAAATCGACTTGCCCTTGATATATTATTGGCAAAAGAGGGTGGAGTCTGTGGAATGCTGAAAGTTCAACACTGTTGTACTTACATTCCTGACGAAAGTAAAGATTTGAAAATTTATATTAAAAATATTGCAGAATTGCATGATGAAATTGCACCACTGGAGGTTGAAGGTGTTTGGGAAAAGATTGGAAAGAAATTATCAGCTATTAAAGATTTCATAGTAAAATTAGGTAGTACATTTTTAGGTAAGATATTATTTCCATTAACATGTGTGATTTTCATAGTATTAATAATTAGATTAGGGTCTATCTGTCGCAAAAAGGATAAAAATCAGAAAAAGTTAAGAAGAGAAAATTTAAGGAGAAGAGATAAACAAGAAAGAGAATTTGAAGAGATAGAACTGGAGGAGTTTAAGGAAAGCATGTATAAATCAGCAAACATAGAAGAAACAGGGGATACTGAAATATGAATAAAAACAAGAAATCACTTTGAAATTCTGTAAAGGGGATACAAAATTTTGTTGGTGTGGTGATAAAATCACCAAAGGGAGGATTGCTGGAGCGGGTAGTACAAAATGTTGTATACCCCCCTCCCCATTCTGCATGTTTATATTAATCCGAATAATCTATTAATTGTAATATTATTAATCTGTTTGAAGTGATAACTCACCAATTATATTAACAAAAGAATTACACGTGGGATTTGCATTTTGCATGGCTAAACTAATTGTATACTAATATATGTACGCATACTAATGGTATGCTTTTGTGACGTAATTGTAAGTTGCACCAGATGACATCACTGGGTGAATATAAACGCTTTAAATGTTGCTATTATGCTAGATAATTGCTTACACATAGGGGAATTAGTGAGTGTTTAACATTTTATTAGTCATTTCAATGTTTTAATTACGTTTTGTGTTTGTTTTACTTAAGTTGACCATTTGGGCCTAAGAAAAGATGGCCGACTGAGACGCACGACGTGACTGCTACCGTTTCACGAGGTTTTGGGTGAAGTGCGCCTGCGCCACCGCCAGCAACAATGGCCTCGTCCTGACCAAGGTCGTACTGGGAGAGTTGCCAGGACCACAAAACAAAGGACTGTCTTTAAAACCGGAACCAGCAAGTGCGATGACTTAATCTAACGGACTATGTGAGAACTTTACCGAATGACCCCAAACCCACCAATCAGGACCTTCTAAAACTGATTTTTGTTACATTTTGACGTTAGTTTCATTATAAAAGTAGGTAGACAAAGCGAATTAGAGAGTCCTTCTTTTGAGCGAACTTTCATTTTCCTGACGTTATGCTGACGGAGAGGACGGTGACACTGCTGGACAGGTGTTATCCTGAATCTTTGAGAGACTGAATTGCGGCCTGACTTTGATGAATTTAAAGATTTTTCCACGACTTGACTGACTTAGAGGACTACTAATAGCCAGATTAGGTAAATATGATGTTCTGCGGTTTGGTTGATGATTTTCTAAAATTTGCAATTAATTAGATAAACGATGCTTTGATTAATATACAAATGTGTTGAGTTGTTTATTTGAAGAAATGAGATTAAGAGAAGAGCATAATTAAAAGAATTGAATTACCAAATTACAATCCAACTAACTGATTTCATCGCCAAATGAGGGGAATATCATGAGGTTTAAAGTTAATAAAGGTATTCAATGTATATTAGGGTTTAGGTGAAAAGATATTCCTTTCATGTCAGCGTATGGAAACATATCCCTCCCGGGAAAGCAGATCAAGTAAGTGTGAGTGTTGGTGTTATGGGCCCCACCAATGAATGTATTGAATTAATGTGCTATTGAGATATTTTGGTCTGTGACGAAGGGAGGATTTGACATTCCACGCTGCATCAACATCCAGCTGCCAAATGTGTGACACTTTGAGAGAAACTTTTTCGTGAGTAAAACCTAGCAATTAAATGCATAGAAAGCGATAAATATCAGAAATGAGCACAAAGAAGCTCTACAAATATGCTAAAACTGCAGCAAAACCCCTGAAATGGAAAGTCATTTGTAATTTTTAATGTCTGAAAAATAGGAAATAAAGAAAAATATGCCTCTTGTCAGCCTAACTTAATCTAACTGGAAGGGCAGCCTAGTACTGTTTATGCACATGCTGCAGAGCAATCAGATGAGTGACTGCACTACTAATATAAAAACTAAAAATCATAAAGAAGAGTGTTTCGATTCGTCTGCACAGCAAAATTTACCATCCTTTGTATTAGGCAAATAAGATTTATTTTTGGGTTTTTCACTAGTTTAGTGATATCTCCACTAAAATAATTATTAATTTGTATAATTGAGTCAGGGTTATGATAAAACAAATGAACCGTTTTGTGATCAATTAGGATATATTGTTATTAGTATGAAGTTCAAACATATAGGCAAGTTACATGATGTAGACAAAAAAGCAAGTAATGGTGAACATATCACGAATGCTATAGAACCATGAACATTTTCAATGTTGCTCAGCGGGGTGGCTGCTACATTTATGTCAATAAAGGATGCTATTGGAGTTTGTGTATTAGGAGAGCATCGTCAAACGACTTCTATCTTTGACTACTACTAACAATATTATAACTCTATGATAGAAGAAACTATCTGGCACATGCATCAACCAAAAATCAAGTTGCAAAAATACCGAATCGCTAAAATCACCCGTTAGCGAATGGCAAAAACCGATTCCCAATGCATCAACACAAATCGGGAAAAAATAAAGAATCGCTAAATAATTCCCCGCTAAAATAAAGAATCGCTAAAAGAAGCCCCGTCAAAATAAAGAATCGCTAAACCCAAAAATCGCAAATACCGAAATCACTAATTTCGCCCGGCAAGTGCCAATCGCAAATGACGAATCGCTAATGAATGCATCAAAAATCGCAAATACCGAAAATCCCAAAAATCGCTATTTAGCATGAGCAGATTAAGGGGAATCAGAACCTGGAGGTAAAGTGTCATTTAAAAAAAAAATGTTCACAAAAAATACTACATGTGCCACAGATGCTACCAATCAGTAAGCCATTCAAATAGGGCCAGGAGACCCTGTTTCCTTGCACAAAATGGCAGCCCTCTACGTGCTTGCAAGGAGGATGCGAATGAATGCAGCAGGACAGCGCAGGAGAAGGGTCCAGGAGAGAGTCTTCAGAGTGCGCATCACATTGCTAGGACAAAATGAGGATGAGGTGTACGACAAGTATCATCTCAATCGTGCCATGATCATGCGCCTAATTGCAGACCTTGAACCACTACTGCAGCACTAGACACATCGGACCAATGCAATTCCTGCGCACGTCCAGGTCCTATGCAGCCTGCACCTAATGGCCTCTGGAAGTTTGCAGGGGGTCATCGCCGTAGCGGGAGGCGTATCACAAAGCGCACTTTCACGCTTCTTCCACAAATTCATTGATGCCATGCTGACAATGATACATACCCACATCAGCTTCCCCACAACCCCACAGCAGTTGGACCTCACCAAACAGGCATTCTACCAGGTGGCCCAATTCCCCCATGTCATAGGATGCATCGACTGCACGCATGTCCCCATCTGTCCACCCTCAGCCTATTAGTACATTTTCCGTAACCGGAAGTCCTACCACTCCATCAACGTGCAGGTCGTGTGCGATGCCAAGCACATCATCACGGACCTAGTGGCACAATTTCCAGGGAGCACACACGACTCCTACATATTCAGACACAGTGGCATCCACAGGCGCCTACTCAATGGAGAATTTGGAGAGGGACTCCTGCTTGGTACGTACACATACCTCTTCAAAACATGAGCATCACACATGTATATTCATCACTGTCGCTAAGCCTTTGCTTCCATCTTGTAGGTGACAGTGCATGCGCCCTGCGTGAATATATCCTCACCCCCTACATCAATCCAGCAACACCACAGGAGCAACGCTACAACGCTGGCCACATAAGCACCAGAAATGTGATTGAGAGGACCTTTGGGATTCTGAAGAGTCGCTTCCGTATCTTACATAAGCCTGGTGGTGCCTTGCAATACAAACCAGGCACCTGCTGCAGGATTGTAGCAGTATGTGCCATGCTGCACAACATCGCAACCAGAAGGGGGATACCCATTGAGGTGGACAGGAATGACGACTACCGGGATGACCAACCACCCGCACAACATCGACAGGCACACGTTCCTAACACAGCTGAGGGCCAAAGGAGGCAGACATACATCACGCAACATAATTTCTGATCCAGGTAAGAATGAGCCATGACGAAATCATTTGTGGGGCTACTGTTTAATGCACAGGAGCACTGATGTATGTGCGGGCACACATAAATGCGATTTAGAGCTCCCCCACACAATGAGGAACTAAACATGCCGTTGTAGTCATGGGTGTGCAATTGTACAATTGGAGAGGACCATGGTTACCCCACCATGGTCAGGGATGGCGTACTGTATGTCTAGTGGCGCTTGCCACTAACGCCCAGCCTCCTATCACCTGTCTCCTCCACCTCACCACGGCCTGTCCCTGTGGAGCTGCGCGAACTGCGCCTCCTGGTGCTGGTCTCCACCATGGATACGCTGCTGACACTTGAGGCAGCCTCACTGCTGTCCTCCCCTCCAAAGGTGGTGCCACTGAAAGTTCCGCTCTGCAAGTGTTCCACTGCAGTGGTCACCTGGCCTAGGGCCTTTGCGACGTCACCACAATAATGGCCGAGGTCCACCTGCAGTGACACGGAGCGTCGGGACAATACAGCAGTGCTGTTGCACAGCCTAGTGATGGCCTTGGTTGATGCAGTGGAACGGAGCAAGTTCTGTCTGTGCCTCCGTCGCTCACTGTGATGCCCTGCTGTGGGAGCCGGCCTCGTGGCGTGGTCCTGTTTCCCCGCGCTAAGCCGCACGAGGTCCCATGCACATCGGGACTCCTCCATCTTGGATTGCACGTCACTCCACGTGACCACCTGTATGACCCTGCTCTACCCGCACCGGTCCCAGCGAGGCCCGACATCGAGACGCCAACCCCTGGCCCGGGGGATACCACGTGAGCCCTTCCCACTCCCGGCGGAGGGCAGTATCGATGGGACCCCCTACCGTCTCTCCACACCTAGGTGTGATCACCCCACAGCTCTCTGGGGCCTGGCGCCTCTCCTGCTGGGCGTCTGGCCGCTCCCTACCCGGCCTCTCCGCCCCCTCCGGGCGCACGGGTCCGGACATCAAAGGGCTCCCGTCCTATATCTGGGGCGACCCGACAACAGGGCAGTAGTTGTATCCTGGAGTCAAGAGCCCTGCTGATCGGATCGCGGCTGACCCTACGGAAGAAGACTCACCCTGAACCACCACTTGAGCCCTGCTGACGACGTCGCGGCTCCACCGTGCTTAAAGACCTTCACGAACCTTTGGGGCCCTGCTGACGCTGTCGCGGCCCGACCTTGTTGAACCTTACCACCAGAGCCCAGCTGACCTCGTCGCGGCTCGACCGAAGCGGACCTACCACCAGAGCCCTGCTGACCGTGTCGCGGCTCGACCTAAGCGGAACTACCATCCGAGCCCTGCAGACGACGTCGTGGCTCTCCACGACCGAGCCGCTCTGAGACCAGCATCCAAGGTCTGGCGCAGAGCCCTCCCGTGCCTGGCTGGCACTAAGACTGTCCCGCTACCCTACCCTCTTGAACGAACATTGAGACTCTGATAGGATCCCTCGATCCCTCTGTAAATATTGCACGTATTGCTGCCGATAAAGAATCTAATCTCGCAACTACTATTGAGTCCTGTGTGGTGGTGTTACTGGGCCTAGTACGATCATAGGAGAAAGACCTCCCCGAGGGGGCTTCTCAGCGGCGCTCGGCTATAAACTTTGCGGTAGGAAGGTGCCCGGAATAGTCTCCCCGACTACCCGGTGGGCCTCCCTCCAACACCTGCTCTGATGGCACGGGTGAGTTCCTGGAGGTCCTCACTCAGTTTTCCGTTCCCCTCTGCCACTACAGTGGTCATGTCCCGCACTGCCTCTGTCAGGGTACACATTTGCTTTGCAAGGCGCGACATGTGTATGCTAATGGTCCCCATGTGTCTCCCCTGCAGGCGCTGGACACGCAGCATCTGTGCCTCGATGCCACCATATGGGGAGCTTGCCTGGTCGGCTACATCCGAAGTACTGCGCAGGGACCTGCGCCGCTGCGTGACTCGGCCACGTGCTGGTGGTGGTGCTGGCAGTGTGACAACAGTGGGACTTTGGGGAGATGGTGTTGCAGGACTCGGGCATGCATCCATCACCTGCATGGGGGGGACTTGTGCCCTGCGTCTTCGCTGTTTGGTTGCAGTTTGCGCAGCAGGTGGTGGTGGTGGTATGGTGGGGATTGACCCTCCTGCCGAGTGTCACCATCAGAATCAGCTGGTGTCTCCGAGATGATGAGGCGGCCGCTGTCATCTGAATCGTCAGGAGATGCATCTGTGTGTGAATGGTTAGTGGGATTATTACTACATCAGTTTGTAATTTTTCATACATGTCCTTCTATTAATTACAATTTTTGAGTCTATGTTTTGCTTCTACTGCTGTTGGGAAATAATTGTGCTTTTATGACTATACTTGCACACCGGGCTGACATGACTACGACTCCCATGATGCACTACTGATATGAGGGAAGATGTGTGTTGCACTTCTGCCTGCACACTGTGATCGAGCTGGGGGGATGGGAATGGGTATACGATATGCAGAGTATGGGCGCAGGCATGCATCTTACCTTGTTCAGTTGTGGCTGCACCGGAGGTGTCCATCTGCGTGACTCCCACGACCGCCTCTGGCTCGATGGTCCCCTCGACTAGCTCCTCAAGGGCAGGGTTTGCAGGCACTGTGGATGGTCCCACTCCTGTGCCAGCTGCCTCCCTGACCCTTTCTGCGATCCTCTCCTTGGCCCTCTTACTGAGTTCGTACCACCTCTTCTTTAGTTCGTCGATGCTGCGGGGCGTCACTCCCACAGCATTGACCCTCTCCCTGATGCGCAGCCATATGCGTCTTTTTTCTGCCTCTGGCACCTTGAGAGACAGCTTTCCAAACAGCCTATCATGTTTGCTGCTCACCCCCTCGATCAGGTGCTCCAGTTCCCGGTCTGAGAACTTTTGCTTCCTCCTCCTGGCTGTTTGAGCGGTGCCTGGTGCATCCTTGTCCATCCTGGTGAGGGTAGGGTGGAAGTCTTGTCAGTGAGGATTCTGTAACCTCAGCCTGTGTCCTGTTCCTCCTCCTGTGAACTCCTCAGGCGAGTGAATGAGGGTGGGGCAGCTGTACTTCCTGGTAGTGATGTCATAAGACCGTTCCCAGAGCGACCCGTGTTTTGCGATTTCGCTATTACCGATTTCGCTAATACCGATTTCGCTATTATCGAAATCGCTATTACCGTTTTCGGTAATACCGAAATCGCTTTTTGCTAATCGGTGTTTGCTCTACTCGCTAATGTGGAATCGGTAAATATTAGCGATTTTTAAGAAATCGCTTTTCACAATACCGATTCCTTATTTCTCGCTATTAAGGAATCGCTTTTCACAATGTTGATGCATGTGCACCTAAATATGTTAACCCATAATGAATTAAAACCGAAAATGTGCTATTTTTTGTATAATAACTTCTAGTTATTGGAATTCAAGAAATTAGCAAAGAAAGTCCTTTGTTTTTATAAACCATCTTAATAATGTTTGATTTAAACATGTTCACTGTCTTTAAGTGTGAATGGTGGGAAGGAAGGAGCATGGCAGTTTGGTGCTGTATGTGCAAAACTCTATGTTCATGTTGAAAGTTAAGAACACGTTTTTGTATACAAACTTAATTACAGAGCGTGTGTAACTCACATGAGTAGGTTGGCAGTCCAGAAGTACCTGAGGAGTGTGTCTGCCAGGTTCTTTGGCTGGGTTTTGGGTGTGGGGGTGGGCGATTGTGCTGCTGCAGTCCATTGAGGTGAAAGCTTTCACGGTTGCCAACGGTTGAAATCATGACTGTCCTGACTCCCTCAGTCAGCTATATCTCACTGCCTGAGGCTCAGCGTCCTGCACTAGCTAGACTGTAGAGGAAACACTACCTTGGACCCCCGGCCATAAAGGTTTAGAGTACGGTAAAACAAAAACTGAAGCCTGCTGGCGATATCCAGGGGGAAGCTGTTGGCTGGGAGAGTAGAGAGCTATGTATTTGCTCTCCAACGCCAGCAAATATCATGACCTGTGCCAAAGGCCCACTCTCTGTCCAAACACCATTCATTGTCCACTCAGGAGGCACCACTTGTCTAGGCGGGCACATCATACAGTGTGAGTTATAAGAACAATCATAGACACTGGTTCTGGCTCCTTAACCAAAGATCTGCGGCACATGCCACACGTGTGTCGCCTAGATAGGCCACCTGAGGACACGTTGGTTTTTGACGCATCGCAGTGCACAATGAATGCTCATCACCATAGCAGCAAGTGGGCTGCCTGGTCGGCAGGCTAAGTTGTAAATTGCCTAAGGCAGGCAGAGTGGCAGTCCACAGCAAGTCTGGAAACGCTTGCGAGGTCTGCTTTTTAATAATAAATAATCGTGCACAGTAGAGTGCTTTATCATTCCTTGTGTCAATGAGATTGATAAATGTGTGACTAATGCATTTTAGTGCGGTGATATGGACACCAGCACTAAAATGCGTTAGTCTAACCCCTGATGCATGGTACTTTGCAGGGCTGTGGGTGGTCGCAGGGACAAACAGAGCCAAGTAAACACTAAGGGCCAGATTACAAGTATACGTGCTATTTATCGCACCTGGTAAATAAATATACCACGGGGTTGGTAATTTATCGGGAGCGATAAAAAGCCCCTATTATGGTGCCGATTCCGATTCCGATCCCGGAAAACCCGAGTATGAATAATCGTACGGAGCGTATTCTCCATATGACTCGTACCCGGGATTTCCATCTTACAAAGCTGCAAGTACGAATCGTACAGAAAATTATTTCCGTACGATTCGTACAAAAGTACGAGCGGCGAAAACTTACCCACAATTCTGATCCGGGACACCGCGTACGTGACGTCCGGACGGAGTCAGGCATCATTTTACGAACCAGCAAGTACGATTCGTGCCTACGTCACTCGGCACGGATAATATTTTATGGCAGCCAAAAACTGCCGGGAAATTGAGGAGCGTTACAACAAACAATTGATGGACGGAATGCTGACAATGCAGACATTCTCCCCCAGTCAACAGATCTGGGTTAAATCCATCGTTCTTTTGCCCACTACGCCACCCCAGTTTAGACATGGCCATATGCAAATCAGTCTTGACCCTGTGCCTCATGGGAACAGTCCAGCCCGAACTGCCAAGCCATGTCTTCCCTGGACCGGAATCAAGCATCCTAGGACCGGTTTCTGGCTATCAGCCGTCATCAGCCAGGATAGCTTGAATCCAGTGGCGTAGTGAGCACGGGTCCCACGTCTGGGAATACCCATCCCACTTAGGGCGAAAAGCGTTAAAACAAACAATTGATGGACGGAATGCTGACAATGCAGACATTCTCCCCCAGTCAACAGATCTGGGTTAAATCCATCGTTTTTGTGCCCACTACGCCACCCCAGTTTAGACATGGCCATATGCAAATCAGTCTTGACCCTGTGCCTCATGGGAACAGTCCAGCCCGAACTGCCAAGCCATGTCTTCCCTGGACCGGAATCAAGCATCCTAGGACCGGTTTCTGGCTATCAGCCGTCATCAGCCAGGATAGCTTGAATCCAGTAGCGTAGTGAGCACGGGTCCCACGTCTGGGAATACCCATCCCACTTAGGGCGAAAAGCGTTACAACAAACAATTGATGGACGGAATGCTGACAATGCAGACATTCTCCCCCAGTCAACAGATCTGGGTTAAATCCATCGTTCTTTTGCCCACTACGCCACCCCAGTTTAGACATGGCCATATGCAAATCAGTCTTGACCCTGTGCCTCATGGGAACAATCCAGCCCGAACTGCCAAGCCATGTCTTCCCTGGACCGGAATCAAGCATCCTAGGACCGGTTTCTGGCTATCAGCCGTCATCAGCCAGGATAGCTTGAATCCAGTGGTGTAGTGAGCACGGGTCCCACGTCTGGGAATACCCATCCCACTTAGGGCGAAAAGCGTTACAACAAACAATAGATGGACGGAATGCTGACAATGCAGACATTCTCCCCCAGTCAAGAGATCTGGGTTAAATCCATCGTTCTTTTGCCCACTACGCCACCCCAGTTTAGACATGGCCATATGCATGTCTTCCCATGAGGCACAGGGTCGGGACTGATTTGCATATGGCCATGTCTGAACTGGGGTGGCGTAGTGGGCAAAAGAACGATGGATTTAACCCAGATCTCTTGACTGGGGGAGAATGTCTGCATTGTCAGCATTCCGTCCATCATTTGTTTGTTGTAATGCTTTTCGCCCTAAGTGGGATGGGTATTCCCAGACGTGGGACCCGTGCTCACTGCGCCACTGGAGTCAAGCTATCCTGGCTGATGACGGCTGATAGCCAGAAACCGGTCCTAGGATGCTTGATTCCGGTCCAGGGAAGACATGGCTTGGCAGTTCGGGCTGGACTGTTCCCATGAGGCACAGGGTCGGGACTGATTTGTATATGGCCATGTCTGAACTGGGGTGGCGTAGTGGGCAAAAGAACGATGGATTTAACCCAGATCTCTTGACTGGGGGAGAATGTCTGCATTGTCAGCATTCCGTCCATCATTTGTTTGTTGTAATGCTTTTCGCCCTAAGTGGGATGGGTATTCCCAGACGTGGGACCCGTGCTCACTGCGCCACTGGATTCAAGCTATCCTGGCTGATGACGGCTGATAGCCAGAAACCGGTCCTAGGATGCTTGATTCCGGTCCAGGGAAGACATGGCTTGGCAGTTCGGGCTGGACTGTTCCCATGAGGCACAGGGTCGGGACTGATTTGCATATGGCCATGTCTGAACTGGGGTGGCGTAGTGGGCAAAAGAACGATGGATTTAACCCAGATCTCTTGACTGGGGGAGAATGTCTGCATTGTCAGCATTCCGTCCATCATTTGTTTGTTGTAATGCTTTTCGCCCTAAGTGGGATGGGTATTCCCAGACGTGGGACCCGTGCTCACTGCGCCACTGGAGTCAAGCTGTCCTGGCTGATGACGGCTGATAGCCAGAAACCGGTCCTAGGATGCTTGATTCCGGTCCAGGGAAGACATGGCTTGGGAGTTCGGGCTGGACTGTTCCCATGAGGCACAGGGTCGGGACTGATTTGCATATGGCCATGTCTGAACTGGGGTGGCGTAGTGGGCAAAAGAACGATGGATTTAACCCAGATCTCTTGACTGGGGGAGAATGTCTGCATTGTCAGCATTCCGTCCATCATTTGTTTGTTGTAATGCTTTTCGCCCTAAGTGGGATGGGTATTCCCAGACGTGGGACCCGTGCTCACTGCGCCACTGGAGTCAAGCTATCCTGGCTGATGACGGCTGATAGCCAGAAACCGGTCCTAGGATGCTTGATTCCGGTCCAGGGAAGACATGGCTTGGCAGTTCGGGCTGGACTGTTCCCATGAGGCACAGGGTCGGGACTGATTTGCATATGGCCATGTCTGAACTGGGGTGGCGTAGTGGGCAAAAGAACGATGGATTTAACCCAGATCTCTTGACTGGGGGAGAATGTCTGCATTGTCAGCATTCCGTCCATCATTTGTTTGTTGTAATCCTTTTCGCCCTAAGTGGGATGGGTATTCCCAGACGTGGGACCCGTGCTCACTGCGCCACTGGAGTCAAGCTATCCTGGCTGATGACGGCTGATAGCCAGAAACCGGTCCTAGGATGCTTGATTCCGGTCCAGGGAAGACATGGCTTGGCAGTTCGGGCTGGACTGTTCCCATGAGGCACAGGGTCGGGACTGATTTGCATATGGCCATGTCTGAACTGGGGTGGCGTAGTGGGCAAAAGAACGATGGATTTAACCCAGATCTCTTGACTGGGGGAGAATGTCTGCATTGTTAGCATTCCGTCCATCATTTGTTTGTTGTAATGCTTTTCGCCCTAAGTGGGATTGGTATTCCCAGACGTTGGACCCGTGCTCACTGCGCCACTGGAGTCAAGCTATCCTGGCTGATGACGGCTGATAGCCAGAAACCGGTCCTAGGATGCTTGATTCCGGTCCAGGGAAGACATGGCTTGGCAGTTCGGGCTGGACTGTTCCCATGAGGCACAGGGTCGGGACTGATTTGCATATGGCCATGTCTGAACTGGGGTGGCGTAGTAGGCAAAAGAACGATGGATTTAACCCAGATCTCTTGACTGGGGGAGAATGTCTGCATTGTCAGCATTCCGTCCATCATTTGTTTGTTGTAATGCTTTTCGCCCTAAGTGGGATGGGTATTCCCAGACGTGGGACCCGTGCTCACTGCGCCACTGGAGTCAAGCTATCCTGGCTGATGACGGCTGATAGCCAGAAACCGGTCCTAGGATGCTTGATTCCAGTCCAGGGAAGACCTGGCTTGGCAGTTCGGGCTGGACTGTTCCCATGAGGCACAGGGTCGGGACTGATTTGCATATGGCCATGTCTGAACTGGGGTGGCGTAGTGGGCAAAAGAACGATGGATTTAACCCAGATCTCTTGACTGGGGGAGAATGTCTGCATTGTCAGCATTCCGTCCATCATTTGTTTGTTGTAATGGGAAATTGAGGAGGACGCGACGAAGGAGCACCTGTACGCGACGGACAGCCATGGACCCCATCCTACGTGTCATCCCGGCCCTCATAGCCTACGACTTGGTGCACAGGAACCGACGCAGACGCCGCAGAAGGTCAGAACAACACCCAGGGGCAAAGGTGGGGGGCAGGGGCAGGAAACATAACCCCCACCCAAGGCAAAATGTATACATGCCCTGTACATACCGTACCTCCAGGGTCTGGTCACTTCCGGGGTGGGGCGTGTCCACCAAGGCCTGCGTCCCGCCACAATGGAAGTGGACGTGGACGCGTCCCGTCACCACATCAATTGTGGTACGCACCGTACCCAGGCCTTAAGAGCGTGGGTACGGGTCGTACCACGCCTACCCCTACGTCACCCCAACAAAGGTGGTACGGCCCATACCCACGTTCTGTAGGCCTGGGTACGTGCCGTACCCCTACGGCACCCCAACATTGGGGGTATGGCCCGTACCCAGGCCTTCAGAACGTGGGTACGGGCCGTACCACCATTGTTGGGGTGACGTAGGGGTATGGCCCGTACCCAGGTCTGAAGAGCGTGGGTACGGGTCGTACCACGCCTACCCCTACGTCACCCCAACAATGGTGGTACGGCCCGTACACACGTTCTGAAGTGTTGGATGACACACATGATTCCTAGGAATAGGTGTCTCAGGGGACTGTAGTGGCCACACTGCTCCATGGTCCAGGATAGATCTGACTGCAACAGGAGCAACTGTCTTCGCACTGTGCATATCTCCCCCTCATGCACATCATGTCTGAGGCCACAACATCGGTCATGCATGCTGCAAGGCAGTTCATTTTAAGCCTCACACTCCTATGTTGAGACTCTGCATCAGTGCCAACAATCATGGACCCCCAAATGACTGTGGAAGTGGACAGGGCACAGGAAAGGTCCCAACACATGTCACAGACCACCCCCACACATGATGCTGCAAGCATTGGGCACTTGGATTAACTGCTAGCCTAGATTACCTTGTGCAAGAGTGACTACACACAGACCAGGGAACACATGTCAAGGAGGGGAAGGGAGGAAGAACAGCAGTGGATGACTTTGGGGAACAGAATATGCAAAGCACATATCAACCCTGGCAGTGTATCCATGCAACTGAGCACTCCCAAAAGCCGGTGACACACAACAAACACACATGTACCTATCCCCTTCCTGCTGCTGCTTCTCCCGTAACCACCTATCCATGTCAGGGAAGACCACCGCCAGGACACGCTTCATCTGGTGGGTCAGGCGCCGGCGCCCGCAGTTCTTTCCTTCAGGTGAGTCCCCCAGCAGGACCCGGGCGATCCTCCTGGTCCAGCACCGGATGTCCTGCCAGCGTTTCCTCACCTGGGCCAGGCGCCGACTGCGACCCTCCACCGACCTCACGGCCCTGACGGCCCGCTTCCATATCTCCCCCTTGGCGTAGGCGGCTACCTGTGAGGATGACAAAGTGAGACAACATCAATACACCTGCTCCATGTCACAGAGACACACATTAGGACAATTAGGCTTGTTTGAACAGGGCATAGTATGCAGCCAACTCATTGCACCTTTGTCATAGGGACATTATCCTCTGGGGAAGGCCAAATGCACTACGTGGCATTTAAAGTACACAGGTGGCATGAGGGGTGTGCCAGAATCAATGATCATGGCTCACACTGTGCATCACAAGCAACACCAGGATTATGGACAGCACCTCAAAGCAGTCACATGCCCCAGCCCACTGACGCAACCTCAGCGGAGTACACAGACACACACAGGCACAGGACAATCACCTGCCATTGGCAACTGCGGGTACAAACATCACTCTGCACATGTGCCACTTGACTGGGGGGAGTCACAGGTTTGGGGCTAGCTCAGCACGTCAGACACACAGCACGGCTCCCTGCTCATATCAGATGGGTAGGGCATATGCATCCTCCATTCAGCTGGGGTGCAACACTCCACATAGACACTCACCCACATGACAGGGGACTTACACACACACCAATGTCCAGGGGCCGTACACATCATTTGGACACTATCACCACAGGTACACTCAACTCACACACATTTGTGGGTACAGTCACCTATCACACTGGGGGGACCACAGAATCACATCAGGACTATAGAAACAACATTCCCAAGAGGATTAGCCAGGCTGAATGTGGCATGCACCATGCAGTGATTGTCACAGTAAGTACAATGCAAGTGAGGAGTGCAGATATGAACCACATCATGTTCTGCATGGGAGACATAAGGCATTATTCCCCCCTGGTACCCACCATGAACAACATTGCATGTCTGTCACACCTCGACACAATGCCAGAAGTGACAGACACAAAAAAGGGGCACAGTCAAAGCTAGTGGAGTCAGCACTCACCTGCTCCCCTGGTCTGCCATACAGGCTAGTGTACTGTGGGAGGATGACGTCCAGCAACGCCTCATTCTCCTCTTGGGTGAAAGGCTGGGCCCTCTCCACAGACCTGGACATGGTGCCAGAGGAAACACAAGCAGCAGCAGTGGTGTGAAATGAAAGGTTGTGCAGGCAAGTGCTCTCTCATGGGTCCTGGCTGCCTTTTATCTCCCTTGCTGGGCTGTTTCATTTACAGGAGTACAGAGTGATTGGTCAATCTCATTTGCATCCTACGTTTCCTCCAATCCCTTTAAACCTACCCCAGTGAGGGCCTTTGCATGGTTCAAAATTTGAGCATGATGTCAAGTCAACAACCACTTTGCAACATAGTATATTGTCTCCAACCGACTTTTGCTGGCCATCTGATGCAAAAATTTGAACTGGACACTCGGTCTCCATGACAACCAGCATGCATTTAGGCCCTTATACTTGTCCCTCATGTGTCCCCTATGTAATTTCACTATCCACACGCAGGTACGGTGCGTCCCACACGTACCCCTAGGGCACCACTACTCCAGTGATACGGTCCGTACCCGCGTGTGTACGGACCGTAGCACTATGGTAGTGTCGCCATAGGCATCCGCCATAGTGCTACGTACCGTACCCGCATCTGTACGGACCGTAGCACTATGGTAGTGGTGCCATAGGCGTACGCCATAGTGCTATGTACCGTACCCGCGTGTGTACGGACCGTAGCACTATGCCGTACGTCTATGGCACCACTACCATAGTGCTACGGTCCGTACACACACGGGTACGGTCCGTAGCATTATGGCGTACGCCTATGGCGAAACTACCATAGTGCTACGGTCCGTACACATGCGGGTACGGTATGTAGCACTATGGCGGACACCTATGGCGACACTACCATAGTGCTACGGTTTGTACACACGCGGGTACGGTCCGTAGCACTATGGCGTACGCCCATGGCACCACTACCATAGTGCTACGGTCCGTACACACACGGGTACGGTCCGTAGCACTATGGTAGTGTCGCCATAGGCAGGACACATGTGGAATAACACGTACCGTGTGTCTGTATGCATCGAACTGGGACTTGCGAGCTTAGGACATATCAGCGTAGTCTCAATGTCTGTGTGATCATGTTTGACATGTACCCTTTCATGGCAACGTGTGTGGTGTGTCCTTTTTCAATGACATGTGACCTGTGCGTCTAGCTTTGCGCCAGCTGTCTGTATGAGATGACTTCTTTCAAATGCACATATGTGGATGTATGTCACTCCTGTAATTCGTATGCCTGTTCACTCACACTGCTCCACAGCTACTTTCATGGCATGTCACGTTGACCTTTACAATCCACGTTTGTAGCTGGCACTTGTTAGGAGTATCACCTTGCTGGCATACGTGTGCAGGTTGTATTGCACAGTACAGACTCTGTATGTAGCATATGTGTATAAGCTGTTGAACATGTGCTGAGTGCATTGACATTGGTGTAGTAATGTACTCAATCTTCGTTATTCTTTCCAATTTTCTGCAGGGCACCGCCTCTCCCCCGACAAATGCCCGACTCGGGTGCCATGAGGGAACGTGACTGCATACGCCGCTACAGATTCTCCCAACAGTTAATTGAGGACCTGACAAACAGGCTGGCACCACACCTCCGACCGCGACACAGTTCTCCGACTGCGCTGACCCCCAAGATGAAGGTGATGTCAGCCGTACATTTCTTTGCCACCGGTACTTTTCAATTCACCATAGCTGATGTGGGTGGCATGTCCCAGACCATGTTCAGCCGTGTCCTGCATGATGGGTTAGAAGCCATGTTGGAGCACCTGGATGAATTCATACATTTCCCACATTTTCGTGAGCAGTTGACAGGTATCAAGGGTGAGTTCTATGCCCTGGGAGGGATGCCCCATGTAATTGGGTCCATTGACGGGACACATGTGGCTTTGGTGGCACCACAAGCACAGGAGGTAGCCTATAGAAACAGAAAACATTAC
Source organism: Triturus cristatus (assembly GCF_964204655.1). Lineage (NCBI taxonomy): Eukaryota > Metazoa > Chordata > Amphibia > Caudata > Salamandridae > Triturus > Triturus cristatus. The sequence continues at coordinate 78,281,782 of NC_140582.1, read as the reverse complement.
CACTCCATTAATGCCCTTGTGGTGTGTCTTGCTAACATGCAGATTTCCCATGTCTGTGCACGTTTTCCAGGGTCAGCACACGATGCCTACATCATGAGGCGTAGCAGGGTGCCAGAAATGATGCTGCAGCTGCACAACGAACGGGCATGTCTTGTTGGTGGGTAGACACTGTTTGTCCAGTATTTAGCGTTGTCTTAGTATGTGACTGCATCTCCTGACCCACTTCTTTACATGATGTTTCCATGTAGGGGACTCTGGCTATCCCAACATGCCATGGCTGGTGACGCCTCTCCGCAACCCCAGAACTGCAGCAGATCACCGTTACAACAATGCCCATGGGCAGAGCAGGCGAGTGATTGAGAGGACGTTTGGCCTCCTGATTCCGCTGCCTCCACAAGACCGGTGGGTCCCTCCCATATGCACCGGTGAAGGTCTGCAAAATCTTCCTTGTCTGCTGCATGCTGAACAACATGGCAGTGTGGATCCCAATGAGCAGGACCATCCACACGTGGAAGATGACGGCCTTGGTCACGAGGCAAGTGAGGAGGAGGAGGAGGAGGTGGAGGACATCCGGAGTCAGCTCATACGCAACTTCTTCTCATGATGGTGAGTCCCTGGGTGTGAGTGTGCATGCTTGGAGCCTTGTGTGGCATGTGTTGCAATGTGTGTGTCCAGCTGACTGTATGCTAAGTGACTTAGAGGTGTGTTCTGATGGATCACTCCAGTGCTGATGTCATTCCACACGTTTCAGCTGACACACTGATTTGACAACTAGCATGGTGTCAACCTTAGTCAATTGTAGTACATAACCATGCATGCAGATGACTATGTTTTACCTGACTTCTTGTGTGTCTCTCATCCCCAGGTCGTTGCGCATGCTGTCTGTTCGTGGCATTGTTGTGCTCCTGCTAATCCTCATGAGTATTGCAACGTGTGCTGAATCAGCGTTACATGCACGGACATGGTGAAAAGTCTCCTTTGGGTAAGGGTTACAGCACGGCATTTTGGGTGTGGTAGTTGCTTGGAATGTGTGGGCACTGCTCCTGTGCAGGTTTTGTTACTATGCATACATGTGGACTCAACATGGGGCACATGACATGTAGCATGACTCACATGAATTGATGGTCACACTTCGTGATAGTCATCAGTAATGGGATAGTGGAATTTGATGAAGGCATCAATGTGTGTACAACTTGCCTCGGAAACATACGGGAGGCTATGGCTGGACATATTGCGGGACGTCCCCATGAGAGGCTCAATGGGGAATTGCAGCCTCTCTGTGTGCAGCAGGGGATGTTTGGCTCACCCCCTTCACTTGTGTGCCAGTACAATGGATTTACAGCATCTGTGGTGCCAAGGGGGTGTCCAGAGTAGGTCCCACATATTATTCCTATAGACCTGTGAGTCAGTTAATATTGATGCTAATGCATAGGTGTGAGCCTGGGTAATAAAGGTGTTCCTCAGCCTCCAAGGTGCCTCATCTCTGTCAATGCAGGTCTATTGCCACTGTGCATGAGGCATCTCTGGCATGGTTGTCAAGGATTGTGCATATGTGTCTATGTGTAGATTAGCAACCTGCATGCTGTTCTTCATGTATGTAATTCTCTATTGTGCATGATGTCCATGGCTGTGTATGTGGTTTGGCATGTTGGTCCCCGCAATCAGGCCGTCAACACCTTCTGTGGTGTGTTTCCTGTGTGCAGCTCTGCCTTCAGTTTCATGATCCGCTGTCAGTCATCTTTGGTGATTGTGCATCCTTTGTCTCTGGGTGTGCCATTGGAAACCGGTTACTCCTTCCTTGGCATACACCTGTTGCAGTGGTCCTTTCAGACATCCTAGTTTTGCATGGATATTGTGTCATCGTTCCCAGGACATGCCGCCTGCTGTTGCAGCCACTGCAGCAAGGGCACACGTAGTTTCCAGATTAGGCAACACACACACATCAAAGATGCTCCTCCCTTCCTCCCTCCACCCATTCATTTGGCTGTCATCTGCTTGCCTGTGCCACAGTTGCGTCCACGCGTTGCGAATGGCTGGACCGTCTGCACATGCAACGTGCACATGGCACGACCCTCAGGTCCTTGCATGACCCACATCACACTACAGTCTGATGTTGCAGCCACCCTCCAAGCAAGGAATGCTCCCCCCCATTGTTGGGGGGAGGGCGATGACGTTGCCCTGTGTGTGAGAGAGAGACAATGTTAATGCTGTTTCTTGCCACATCCATGTTTCATGCATATTCAAGTAGTGACAGTTCCTCCAGGTGGTTGTATGTGCCTAGCATTCCTCTCAATGTCCACTGAAGGATGGGTATGTTGCGGGGGACAGATTGGCATGTGCTCCTGAGTGTTTGCCCAGTCGATTTTTGGCTCGGATACTTATTTGGCTATGGATTGGTCTTGTTGTGTCACATGTCCATTGTGAGAGTGGGTGGATCCGTAGCTTGCCCTGGGGGTGTGTGCTTGTGTGAGGGGGTGTGTGTGACCGGGCCTGCTGTTGGGTGTATTGTGATTTGTCATTGGGTCTCCCAGGTGATGTGTCTGTCCCCTGATGGTGCATGCTGGCATGACAGTGTGTGTGAATTCCTGTGCTAGGTATGTGAGGTCGTGGAGTTGTTGTTTGAGTGTACAGTGCTGACGGGAGGGCCTTGTGCTGCCTTCAGCAGGGCCAAGTGTCAGCTACCTTGTCAGTACCTTGCCAGTCCCTGTGCATTGGGCATGGTGCATGGGTATGTACCTAGGCCATATGGGCTGTGGGCATTGGTGTCTGCTTCTGAGTTGCACAATGTATTGTTTGAGGCCCACCCTCCCAGCATCCCGGACATCCAGTCTTGGGTTTGTGGTTGTTGTGGCCTGGGACATGGCATTGCCTTTATTAGTGAATGGGTCATGGAGACGTTAGTGGCATGTGCGTGGTTCTTGAGTGTGGTTGTGTGCGGTGAGGGCATGGGGTAAGTTGCGTGCATTTGGTGTGTTTGTGGTGTGGATGCCATTCCCCCCATGTTACGTGAGTTGTTAGTGTACTCACCAGGCTCTGCGACTCCTTCGACTCCGTGTACTCCCACCGGCGGAAGCGTGGCCATCACCTTCTCCTACCAGGGATGGTAATGTACGGGTCTGCGGGGCAGCCCGCCTCCAGTGATGTTACTCTGGGCGTATTCCTCGTTCATTTTCCTCTTGACTGCCCTGCACAGATCGTACCACCTGGATTGGCATTCATGCCTGGTCCTTCTGATGGGCGCAACTGCATTCACCTTATCGACGATCCTCTGCCACAGGCTGGTTTTTTGGGCTATGCTGGTCTGTCTGACCAATGTTCCAAAGAGCTGTGGCTCGACTCTGATGACTTCGTTGACAATGAGGTCCAGCTCCGCACTGGTGAACTTTGGATTCTTGTCTGTGGGCATGGTGTGGGGTGTGGGTGTGGATGGTTGTGGGTGTGTGGGTGTGAATGTGACGGTGTGTGTGTGAATGTGAAGAGGGGGTGTTTGTGAATGAGGTTGTGTGAAGGTTTGTGAGTTAAGGTGTGGTTGAGGTGCAAGTAAGGTGCAGTAGTTTGTCTGTGGGATCTGGCAGCAGTGGGTCTGTTGCAAAGGCTCATGGGTTGTGTGTGTAGGCCCTTTTTATTGGTCCTTGAGTGGGTGTGTCTGGGTTTGAATTTGTTGTGGATGTGTTATAAGAGTTGTTTGTGGTTTAGGCCTCTGTTTGCCTGTTAGGATGTGCCAGGTCAGTCATTGAGTAGAATTTTGTCATGTAGACGTGTTTTGTGGTGTTGTGCGAGTCGATTTGACCCTCATTGTGCTGTTTTACAGTGTCCTGGTTCTGTACGTGTTTTTTTCGCGTATGGACGGACCGTATGCTGGGTGAGGGTGCTGTGCTACGGTGTGGGGGTACGGTGAGTACAGTTGCGGTGCTTGTCTACGGTGTGGAGGTCCGGTGTGTACAGGTGCGGTGCTGTGCTACGGTGTTGGGGTACGGTGCGTACGGGTGCGGGGCTAGGCTACGGTGTGGAGGTCTGGTGCGTACAGGTGCGGTGCTGTGCTACGGTGTTGGGGTACGGTGCGTACAGGTGCGGTGCTGGGCTATGGTGTTGGGGTGCGGTGCGTACGGGTGCGGGGCTGGGCTACGGTGTGGAGGTACGGTGTGTACAGGTGCGGTGCTGTGCTACGGTGTTGGGGTATGGTGCGTACGGGTGCGGGGCTGGGCTACGGTGTGGAGGTACGGTGCATACAGGTGCAGTGCTGTGCTACGGTGTTGGGGTACGATGCGTACAGGTACGGTGCTGGGCTACGGTGTTGGGGTACATTGCGTACGGGTGCGGGGCTGGGCTACGGTGTGAAGGTACGGTGCGTACAGGTGCGGTGCTGTGCTACGGTGTTGGGGTACGGTGCGTACAGGTGCGGTGCTGGGCTACGGTGTTGGGGTACGGTGCGTACGGGTGCGGGGCTGGGCTACGGTGTGGAGATACGGTGCGTACAGGGGCGATGCTTGTCTACGGTGTGGAGGTCCGGTGCGTACAGGTGCGGTATTGTGCTACGGTGTTGGGGTACAGTGCGTACGGGTGCGGGGCTGGGCTACGGTGTGGAGATACGGTGCGTACAGGTGCGGTGCTTGTCTACGGTGTGGAGGTCCGGTGCGTACAGGTGCGGTGCTGTGTTACGGTGTTGGGGTACGGTGCGTACAGGTGCAGGGCTGGGCTAGGGTGTTGTTGTATGGTGCGTACGGGTGCGGGAGGCTGGGCTACGGTTTTGGGGTACGGTGCGTATGGGTGCGGGCTGTGCTACGGTGTTGGGGTACGGTGCGTACAGGTGCGGGGCTAGGCTAGGGTGTTGTACGGTGCGTACGGGTGCGGGAGGCTGGGCTACGGTGTTGGGGTACGGTGTGAGGGAGGTACGGTGCTGACATATGGGGGGGGTACGGTGCTGACATATGCAGGCTGCGGGGGGCTGTACGTCTTGTATCCGGGCACGAGTTTACCCGTGTACATGTGTGCTACAGCGTTCACTCCGTACAGGGCCTTTTACATGCGGTTGTGTATTCGGACAGCCGGTACGGATCGTACTAGCGTGCGCGGACTAGTGTTTTACGATTTGCACGGACAAATTTCTGCCTCCCTCTCGTACGCTTTTCCCAACGCTATTTGGACGTAAAAATTCCCGGGTCCCTCTCGGACGCTTTTCCCGACGCAATTCGTAGGTAATTTTCATGTCCGAATCGTACTTCACTGTTTGTAAGGTACTTGTACGATTCGTACGTGAAAATTTACGGATACGAGTCGTACGCAATTTATTTTTACCGGATCAGAATCGACACCTATAGGTTTCTGGGGAATAAAATGCCGATTTTGGTGTTTATCTCACTAAAATCCGCATGATACGCTAAACACCGTATGTTTTTCCCCGTTAAATTTCGGCAGGTTTGATCTGCCGAAATGTAACGATTGTTGAGGTATTTAACATATCTGATAATTAACGGATGCATTCAAATAAACTAAACTCGTAATTCCGACCCATGGGTAAACAGCAGTTTACTCATTGGTTAGAATTTAACAAGCAACTCGGAATCAGGGCCTAATTATGGAAACTATCTGAAGCAGTCACAGCAATGTGCAAGAAGCCCTATATATGTAGTGTTAGACCTGGCACCTTGGCGTGAGTCTCCCTTCCACTTTTTGTTGCTGTGCCTCATGTGTTTTGCTGGTGTGCTCAGAGCACTGTGCCACTGCCAACCAGTGCCACAGTGCAAGTGCTCCCTGTATAAAATATATATGTTGATGGGATTCCATGATTGACTTATTTGGTTTACTGTCAGACCCCAGTAAAGTGCACTGTCAGACCCCAGTAAAGTGTACCAGGAGTGCCCAGGGCTTGTAAATCCAAATGCTGCTAGTGGGCTTGCAGCACTGGTTGTGCCACCCACAGAAGCAGCCTTGTAAAATGTGTCTAAGGTCTGCCATTGCAGAACCTGCGTGCAGTCTGGTACTGTCATGCTGACTGGGCAAGTGCACCCACTTGCCAGTCTCTAAACCTTCCCTTTACTTCATGTGAGTCAGCCCTATGGTAGGCTCAAGGGCAGGGTGCATTGTAAGCATAAGGTAGGACAAGCCCTGATGTGTGTGGCATGTCCTAATAGTGAATTACAGCCATTTTCGTTTTTCACTATTGCAAGGCTACCTGTTCCCATAGGCCAGAATGGGTTGTTAGAATTGTTACATTCTATGATCCTAACAGACCCAGGGAACATGGTAGAAATTCGAGTTTAGTATGCCTGAACTCAGAATAATAAAATACATATTTTAGTAAAGTTTATTTTAATATTCTGTGTTTGCAAATACCACTTTTAGAAAGCTGGTATTTGCTTGCCTAACCATTTCAGCCCGCCTCTGCTATGATGTGTATCTGCTGTCTGGTTTCTGTGAGTGACAGGGCTAGGGGATTCTAGAGGGCAGAGCTGGGTAGCCTGGTGGTGAATAGAGAGATTTACATCCAGATGGGTGGGAGGAGTACACCTGGACTCTGAATAGGGCTGTGCTCTGCCACCACAATGCTGGCTTCACCTCCTGTGGAGAGTCTGATGTCTCTGCCCTGCACCCTGAATGGAAAGTCAGAGACATGTCAACAAAGTGCTCAGGAACTGGTTCTGGCTGGGTAAAGGCCCCTCTACCCCAGAGGAACAAAGGAATTGGGGGTATAAGTATTGGGACCCTGCTCCCAAGAAATTAGATCCAGATATGCCAAGAAGAAACCTCTGCGTGAAAAGAAGGAACTGGGAAAGCTGAAGGAGGAATACTGTCCCTGACCTGGGGGATTGGCCTGAAGTGGTTGCCTTGCTGCTGAAGGAGAGGAGAAAGACTCAAAGACTTTATTTTTAACTTGTGCCAAAGATCTCCAGGGGCTTGTGAGTGAGCTTGCCCCCTGAACGAAGTCCCAGGACCAGTGGACTTCACCCGCCTTGAGGAGAGCTGCTGGAAACGCTGTTTTCTCTGTAGCGCTGAGGCAGGGAGCTGTGTGCGCCTCGTAGGATCTACTAGAACTCGGTGAAACCCCGTGCCAAGCCGCGCGCCTCAAGCAACGCGACTCTGAGCCCAACGACCCGCGCAAGCGCCGTCAACGAGCCGTCGCTCGCACCGTGACAGGGGGACCACGCACTGCACTTCGTTTCACCCCCTTCGAGCCGCACTGATCACCGCACACCCTGCCGCCGATGTCAAACCTGCAATCGCGCTGACAGGTGTGGTACGCCTCACCCCGCGCTTAAGGGCTGACAAGCGCCCACTCCCAAGGTACGGCTCGTACGCTGCAATGTCCAAAGATCGCACCGCATCAGGCACCATCCCCTCCAAGCAACGCGACTCTGAGCCCAACGACCCGCCCAAGTGCCGTCAACAAGCCGTAGCTCTCACCGTGACAGAAGGACATCGCCGCGTACAACACTTTCTTTCACATCGCTCCGTCCGTCCCGGACACATCCAAGTAAGGTACTGTGAACAACTCGCCCTGCATTTGTGTGCACATCGGACCGAAGCGTCCGCTGCACCGGTTCGACTCTTCTGGGCCTTTTTCATCACCGGGGGAGCCAGACAAAGGGTGCGAAGCGCACAGAACTCTAAGATAAGCATTCTTAACACCAGAACTCGTTATTGCTGACAGTATTGTGGATTATTTTTGTCGTTATATGGTCTTGTGCTAAGTCTTGCATAAAAGCGAAACTATTTTGATAATACGAGCGTGGTGTCCATTTGTGGTGTTTTTTACTAAGTTACTGTATGTGGTCACAAATGCTTAACCTACAACGCCTCTGAAATAAGCCTTGACTGCTCGCGCCAAGCTACCTAGAGGGTGAGCAGGGGTTATTTTGAGAGGGTAATCCAATTGTCCTGACTGGAGGTGAGGGTCCCTGCTTGTCACAAGTACCAACCTGTGCCAACCGGAGACCCCCAAATCTAACATTGGTGGGCAGCGGTGAGGATCCTGAATTTGCATTTGTGATTCATGTACAGTGATTGGTGAACACTACTTAGTGAGTTCAGACCATAACGCAGCCACGTACTGTTTTGATTCGTGTTTTGCAAGAGATCTCCATTTTTGAAAAATCATGCCTGGTTCAGTCATTTTTGAGAAGGCACCATCTGTAGTCTCTGAAAGCGAAGAAGTAGAATGGGAAGAGGAGATACTAGAGAGCTACACCAAGGCCCAGCTGAAGGGCTTCTGCAAAAAGTTCAAAGTTCGCCATGTTGGATGTAAGGTCAAGACAGATCTACACGAGGCGCTGAGGGCCTGGATTGAGTCAAGGAAAGACCCTGAGGATTTGGTGGAAACTGAACAGGCAGAAGGCAACAGTAACTTTGGCAGAGGCCTGTCGCCAGAGGAGTTGGCAGACAGGAAAGAAACCAGGATGCATGAAATGGAGATGGCAAAGTTCAAATTGAATGGGCAACTGGAGCTGGAAAGCAAAAAGCTGGCTCTGGAAGAGAGAAGAATCCAAATGGAGCATGAGATGGCTTTGAGGGAATTGGATCTAAAGGCTAAGGGCCCGATTCACAGAACTAACTTAAGACAAAATCCTAAACTTACTACTTTTGGTATTCACAGAAGTTAGGATTGTGTCTTAAGTTTGTCTTAAGTTTGTCTTAAGTCTGTCTTAAGTCTGTCTTAAGTCTGTCTTAAGTCTGTCTTAAGTTTGTCTTAAGTTTGTCTTAAGTTTGTCTTAAGTTTGTCTTAAGTCTGTCTTAAGTTTGTCTTAAGTCAAACTGAGGACAAAATCCTAACTTCTGTGAATACCATAAGTAGTAAGTTTAGGATTTTGTCTTAAGTTAGTTCTGTGAATCGGGCCCTAAGAGTTTAGAGCTTACTCCCTCTGGTGGCAGCACACCGCCAGTGCAGGTAGAATCAAGAGTGTACATACCAAAGGAGGTGGTGAAAGAGTTTTTTAAGAATGATGACATAGGGCAGTGGTTCTAGGCCTATGAGGTAGCCATGTCTTCCCTCTGGGTCCCTGAGAAAGATTGGGGAGCGGGGTTGTGGGGACGGTTCCTGAGTGAGGGGCGGGACACACTGCGGGATTTGCCCTCAGACGTTCATAATTCTTATCCCCACATGAAGGATGCTTTGATGACCAGGTATGGGTTAACTCCTGAGTTGTATAGACAAAGGTTCAGGGGTTGCGCAAAAATTCCTAATAGTACTTATGTTGAGTATGTAACTTTTTTCTGCAGAGCATTGGATGGTTGGGTGAAGGGTAGCAAGGTTGATGATTTTCAAGGGCTTCTTGATTTAATTGCATGGGAGCACTTGTCCAGTAACTGTTTTCCTGAGCTACGCCAGCACCTGATTGATAGAAGGCTGACTAACCCTAGGAAGCTTGCTGAGGAGGCGGACCGCTGGGTCAGTACCAGGGTCCACAAGGGTCACGTGGGAGACTCCGCCAAAGGTGGGCAGGGTCCCCAGCAGAAGAGTGGGGGGGACAAAGGTAAACAGAGGGAGTTCCCAAGGAGGCCCCAAAGTAATCCCCAAGGGAACCAAGGGAAAGGTTTTCAGCCTCCCCCATCCCAGAAGCCGACCGGGGCCCCGACAGGTCCCCCTGTTCCAAGAGGGCCCCCAAGGTGTTACAAGTGTGGTGACCTGGGTCATTTTGCCTCTGATCCCAAGTGTTGCCTGTTTGGTAAACCTGCACCCACTGGTGCTCCACCCCGGCAGATGGCTAGTGTAGCCTTTGGGGAGGAGATGGAAGTCCAAGGTGGGGGGGGGGTTCCGCAGAAATGTCCCTTGTCTCTTTAGGAGACCATGAGGTGGTCCCTGAGAGCCAACTGCCCAATAACACTAAAAAATATGGGCAGTGGGTGACCATCAATGGCCAAAGGGTGGGGGCTCTTAGAGATACAGGAGCCAGTGTGACAGCTGTCAAATGTCACCTGGTGTCTCAAGAGCAGGTTGTCCCACATGCATTTTGCCGAGTTGTGAACGCCGACAACACTGAGAGTCAGTGTCCAATGGCTCAGGTTCCCTTTGAGTGGGGGGGGGTTTCTGGTACTCTTCAAGTAGCTGTAAGAACCGCCATGCTTGTTGACTGTTTGTTGGGGAACGATTTGGAGAGCTCTCCTTGGGAAAAGATGGAGAAGAGTGCTCACCTGAGGATGGTCGGCCTGCCTGACTGGCCGCGCGTGACCACCCGGTCAATGGCAGCCAGTAGGGGTGCTCAAGAGGTCCTGGAGCCTGAGAGGGAGGCCCAGGGACTGGCCTTAGAGAGAAGAGGCAGGGGGCACGGGAAACCGACCCCTGTCATTCCCACGGTCTTGGAGGAAGCAGACCTTGAGGAGGAGGCCCTGGAGCCTACAGGGGAACAGATAGCTGAACTGGGGGACCTGCCCGAGCTGACCCATTGGCAGCAGGAAGGAGGCCCCTCCAGGGAAGACTTCTGCAGAGGGCAGAAAGAATGTCCTTTTCTCGTGGATCTGCGGCAGCAGGCTGCAGACCAGGCCAACTGTGAGAAGTTGGCCTGGTATATGATGTTCACTAGTTAAAGTGACCACCTTGTACCATGCCAAGCAACCCTTATGGTGTGGTTGTAAGTCAACCTTTTCGGACTAGCTGCCCTAGTGGTAGCGTAGGCTAAGCAGTCTTTGAGGCTAAATTCGTGAAGCGTGTTAAGCCAGCTGTTTTACCAAATGCAACCCCCTTTTATACCAATGAAAGGACACTACACAGATATATATTCAAAATATATATGTATTTATTTCTCAAAGTAACCCCTAGTCTCTTTATGAGCACAGGAGCACAAATCGTCAAACAAGATTACAGTAGAATACACAGAAGTTGCACTTTATATGGATAGGCCCTGGTGGCCGCTCAAACCATATACTAAAATAGTGGTATAAGTACCACGAACAGAAAAGGGAAAAGGCCTAGGGCCTCTAGAATCGCTGGGCCTACAAGGAGCTAACTTCAGTTAGTGACCAGGAGGTCCACGGGTGGCGTGTGCAGAGCAAATAGTCACACGCGTGCTCCCATAGGTTTCAATGGGTGCGTAAAAAGTACAAAGTTACTGCAAAGAGGATCTTCCGGATGGACTAGGAACTCAAGATTTGGAACACAGGCACTAGAGATGTAATACTACACTTGGGCACAGGAGTGCCAGCTTTACCTCACCCACAGGAAGCGGGTGCATAGGCCTCGAAGTGCGTCGGGTTTCTTCTATCTGTTCCTTGGAGCCTGAAGACAAAGATGCTGCAGGCGGTCGGTCCGGGAGAGATGCGGTGGATCCAAGAGTGGATCGGAGCTGTTGAAGACCTGTAAGCAGAGGGGACAGTGTTCACAGTCACTAGCCAGTGACCAGCGTGGCACCAGGAGGGTACCAGGCAATGTTGGGTGCAAACAGGAAGAAAGGTGTAGCTTGTCTCTGCAGCCACGTGGTCCCTGGAGGTCGACAATGTCCAGGAGTCGGTTCACGAGCTGTCCCACGCAGGCTCTCGCTGTCGGCGGTGTCGGCGACTTGATCGAAGCAAACAAGCCTTGGCAAAAGCAATTGTTGTAGGAGATGAAATAAGCTGATGGTTCTGACCAGCAAGGTCAGAAGGACTGCTCCTTTGGAGGGGAGCAAGGGCCAGTCTGGCGCAACCAGACCAGCGGTGTATTTCGTAAAGTTCGTCGCCAAGATGGCTACTAGCCAGCGGGCCAGCAACCGGTTAGGCGCGTCGAGTGGCAAAATGCAGAAGGGCCCCACGCAGATCGTGGAGATGCTGGAGGGCTCACCTTTGGTGCAGATGCTGCTCGAGGGTTGGGCTTCGCAGATCCCAAAGCACAACTTGGAGGGAGCCTCGGTTGTTGCACTTGTCAGCTTGTCGTGGTCGTTTCAAGATGGCTGGCTCCACGTGTCTCGGTGCCTCCACGGGTCTCCTCTTTTCAGGGACTGTGGATCGGGCGGTGAGAGGTCTGGAGGTCCAGGTCTTGTCAGTCTCTGGGCTCGGGCTCCGGCAGGAGGCGGCGGCAAAGCAGACGTTGATTCGCTGGATGGTGCTTGCGTTAGCAAGGTGGTCACTCCCTGACCACAGGGGAGATTTCCTTCAGTCTTCTGTGCAGCAGAATGTCGAAGTTCCCGTCTTCTTCTTAGTTTCAAGTTGATTCCAGGATGTCTGAAGTCTTAGGACACAGCTCCTACCTTTAAACGGATTCTAGGGGCCGGACTACCTGCTAGGTCCCTCCCTATGGGTGGGACCAGGAAGGGGGGTGGTTAGACCCCCAATCCTTTGTCCAGCTCGCCCCAGGCCCGGGACTGGTGTGCCCCAGGACCGGTTTGAACTGGCATATGCACCGAGGCTCCTTGTGAGCCACAGGCATGTCTGGTTTCTTTCAAGCCCTACCTGACCAATACACAAAATCCTGTCTGGGGTGGTGCATGCACCTCCCCTGGCAGGAAACCCTTTGTCCACACCTCCCAAGCTGGAAGGACTCCCAGCAGCAGGAGGGCAGACTTGTGTCTGTGGTGGCAGCATCCATTTTGTGGAGCTGAGGCTATGTCTGATTTTACCCGGGTTTCAGGTACTGTACATGTCGTGTCCCTCTAGAAGGGTGGAATGCTAACCCCGTCGCCAGAATTGGCGAGGGGTTAGTATTCCAATTCGTATGACACCTTACTCGACATGTTTTGATAAAGCCAAACCAAAGATAGCATTTAACCGCGAGGTTCATAATGCACTTAAGAGTATATGGTATGACGATATCTGGAAACAGTAGAAGGAAGTTGTTCCGACCACTGCAGACATGCTCAGCTCACGCCAGAGCACCATCTCACATGGAACCAAGCACTCTGCCTTCAGGATTGTTCAGGCCTGCCATAGGAGTGACTTATAGGTTACCAGGTGTCCCATTTAAGGTTAGGTATAGGTATACTACACCTAAGTAAGAGGTGATTACACCAACTTACCCCAGCTGAGTGATCAGCCAGTTGTGTCAAATTGTTAGGCCAAGCCTGGGGTGGCATAATACATGCTTCAGCCCCTGGCTTGCCTTGGGTACACCAATGCCCTGGGTACCTAGTGTACACTGGTACAGGGGCTGACAGGGTGATCCACTTCCAATTGGTTATGCACCTAGGGTGCATAGTTTTAATTTAGTAGAGAGAACAGCAGGCTGGGGGTCTGATTGGCAGGCCCACAGCCTCAATATGTCAAAAACCAGTGAAGCAAAAAGCAAAAATTTGGGGTGACCATAGGATAGCAGACCCTACTCTCCTACACCAACGGTGATCAGTCTGGAACACATTTCATTTACTGGGAGAATGACCTCCTATATTCAGAGCCTAAGGTTGCTGAGCCTGGGTCAGCCCGTGCGCTGGTGGTACCCCAGAGCTTCAGAGCCTTCCTACTGGGGCTGGCTCACGATGTACCATTGGCAGGACATTTGGGGCCGGCCAATACCTTTGAGAGGCTTGTCACCCACTTTTATTGGCCCCAAATGCGCAAGAGCTCAGACGCTCATTGCAGGACCTGTCAGACTTGCCAGGCAAGTGGGAAGAGTGGGAGGAAGCAGAAGGCTCCTCTCCAGCCATTCCCTGTGGTCAATACCCCATTCCAGCGAGTGGGGATTGACATTGTGGGGCCCCTGGACACCAGGACAGCCATGGGCAACAGGTTTTTCCTGATCCTGGTAGACCATGCCACCTGGTACCCGGAAGCCATCCCTCTGAGGACAGTGACGGCCCCCGTGGTGGGACGTGCACTGATGGGAATTTTCTCCCGAGTGGGATTCCCTCTAGAGGTGGTGTCTGACCGGGGCACCAATTTCATATCCAAGTATATGAAATCACTTTGGCAAGAGTGTGGTGTAACCTACAAGTTTACCACACCTTACCACCCCAAGGAAATGGGTTGGTTGAGAGATTCAACCGTACCCTCAAAGGCATGATAATGGGTCTGGAAGAACCCATGAGGCGTAAGTGGGACATCCTCTTACCCTGCCTTCTCTCTGCTTACCGCGAGGTGCCACAGAAGTCTCTAGGGTTCAGCCCCTTTGAGCTCCTGTATGGCCACCCAGTGAGAGGACCTCTAAGTCTGGTCAAAGAAGGCTGGGAGCAATCTCCCAGGAAACCTCCCCAGAATGTATATAGCTACATGCTGGCCTTCAGGAACCAGACTAGGCGTTTCAGGCAACTTGCTGAGGCAAATCTGGAAGCCAGCCAGGAGGAGATGAAGCGGTGGTACGACCGGAACGCCACTCTGGTAGAGCTTCAGCCTGGACAGAAGGTGTGGGTCTTGGCACCAGTGGAGACTTGTGCGCTCCAGGATAAGTGGACCGGCCCCTTTGAGGTTGTGGAGCGCAAGAGTCCTGTTACCTATTTGGTGGACTTGCGGTCTCCCAGGAACCCCTTGAGGGTCCTGCATGTCAACCGCCTTAAGCCCCACTTGGAGAGGTCTGAAGTGGGCATGCTCTTGGCAACAGATGCTGGAATGGAGGAGGAGACTGAGCCTCTTCCTGACCTCCTGGCAGCCACAGAGCAAGATGGGTCAGTGGATGGAGTTAACCTCTCTCCCACCCTGACGCCTGAGCAACAGAATGACTGCCGCCAGTTGCTGGGACAGTTTTCTGATCTGTTCTACCTGGTTCCTAGTATCACAGAGTGGTGCGTCCATGATGTGGATACAGGAGACAGCTTACCTGTGAAGCACAAGGCTTACAGAATAACTGACAGGGTCAGGGCTTGCATCAAAGAGGAGGTCTCAAAGATGCTTGCACTTGGGGTGATTGAGTCCACCAGCAGTCCTTGCGCCAGCCCAGTGGTCTTGGTCCCGAAGGCTGCAGCGCCGGGTGCCACACCCGAACTCCGGTTCTGTGTGGACTACAGAGGACTAAATTCAGTCACGAAGACTGACGTGCACCCCATCCCCAGAGCTGATGAGCTCATTGATCGGTTAGGGGCTGCCCGGTACCTCAGCACGTTCGACTTGATGTCTCGATACTGGCAGATATCCTTGACTGATGGGGCCAAAGAGAGGTCAGCATTCTCCACACCAGATGGGCATTTCCAGTTCCGGGTTATGCCATTTGGGATGAAGAATGCCCCTGCCACCTTTCAGAGGTTGGTCAACCAGGTGTTGGTTGGGCTGGATGAGTTCAGTGCCGCCTACCTGGACGACATTGCAGTGTTCAGTTTCACCTGGGAAGAACATATGCGCCACCTCTGGGAAGTGTTGTTGGCACTGCGAAAGGCAGGCCTCATGATCAAGGCAAGCAAGTGCCAGATTGGGCAGGGTTCTGTGGTGTACTTGGGACACCAAGTTGGGAGCGGCCAGGTGGCGCCCCTTCAACCCAAGATTGAAACCATCCTGGCTTAGGAACCCCCCAAAACCCAGACAGAGGTGAGAGCCTTTTTAGGACTCACAGGGTACTACAGGAGGTTTGGCAAAGGGTATGGCAACATTGTTGCACCCTTGACAGAGCTGACTTCCAAGAAGCAGCCCAGAAAAGTGATTTAGACTGACACCTGTCAGAAAGCTTTTGAGGCCCTGAAAACTGCCATGTTCACGGCGCCCGTGCTCCTGGCCCCCAACTTCTCCAAAGAGTTCATTGTGCAAACAGACGCTTCAGAGCATGGTGTAGGGGCTGTTCTCTCACAGATTACTGAGGAGGGTTTTGACCAACTTGTAGCCTTCATCAGCAGGAGGTTACTTCCACGGGAATAGAGGTGGAGTGCAATCAAGCGTGAGGCATTTGCTGTGGTCTGGGCACTGAAGAAGCTAAGACCCTACCTGTTTGGGACTCACTTCCGGGTTCAGACAGACCACAGGCCCCTCAGATGGTTGATGCAGATGAGGGGTGAGAATCCAAAGCTGTTGAGGTGGTCCATTTCCCTACAGGGTATGAATTTCACGGTGGAACATCGCCCTGGTACAGATCACGCCAATGCTGACATCTGTCCAGATTTTTCCGCCTTAGTGATGAGAACTCCCTGGGGTAGGGTAGTTCTCCCCATATTTCAGCTGGAGGGGACACGTGTTAGACCTGGCACCTTGTCGTGAGTCTCCCTTCCACTTTTTGTTGCTGTGCCTCATGTGTTTTGCTGGTGTGCTCAGAGCACTGTGCCACTGTCAAACAGTGCCACAGTGCAAGTGCTCCCTGTATAAAATATATATGTTGATGGGATTCCATGATTGACTTATTTGGTTTACTGTCAGACCCCAGTAAAGTGCACCAGGAGTGCCCAGGGCTTGTAAATCCAAATGCTGCTAGTGGGCTTGCAGCACTGGTTGTGCCACCCACAGAAGCAGCCTTGTAAAATGTGGCTAAGGTCTGCCATTGCAGAACCTGCGTGCAGTCTGGTACTGTCATGCTGACTGGGCAAGTGCACCCACTTACCAGTCCCTAAACCTTCCCTTTACTTCATGTCAGTCACCCCTACGGTAGGCCCAAGGGCAGGGTGCATTGTAAGTATAAGGTAGGACAAGCCCTGATGTGTGTGGCATGTCCTAATAGTCAATTACAGCCATTTTCGTTTTTCACTATTGCAAGGCTACCTGTTCCCATAGGCCAGAATGGGCTGTTAGAATTGTTACATTCTATGATCCTAACAGACCCAGGGAACATGGTAGAAATTCGAGTTTAGTATTCCTGAACTCAGAATAATAAAATACATCTTTTAGTAAAGTTTATTTTAATATTCTGTGTTTGCAAATACCACTTTTACAAAGCTGGTATTTGCTTGCCTAACCATTTAAGCCCACCTCTACTATGATGTGTATCTGCTGTCTGGTTTCTGTGAATGACAGGGCTAGGGGATTCCAGAGGGCAGGGCTGGGTAGCCTGGTGGTGAATAGAGAGATTTACATCCAGATGGGTGGGAGGAGTACACCTGGACTCTGAATAGGGCTGTGCTCTGCCACCACAATGCTGGCTCCACCTCCTGTGGAGCGTCTGATGTCTCTGCCCTGCACCCTGAATGGAAAGTCAGAGACATGTCAACAAAGTGCTCAGGAACTGGTTCTGACTGGGCAAAGGCCCCTCTACCCCGGAGGAACAAAGGAATTAGGGGTATGCGTATTGGGACCCTGCTTCCAAGAAATTAGATCCAGATATGCCAAGAAGAAACCTCTGCCTGAAAAGAAGGAACTGGGAAAGCTGAAGGAGGAATACTGTCCCTGACCTGGGGGATTGGCCTGAAGTGGTTGCCTTGCTGCTGAAGGAGAGGAGAAAGACTCAAAGACTTTATTTTTAACTTGTGCCAAAGATCTCCAAGGGCTTGTGAGTGAGCTTGCCCCCTGAACGAAGTCCCAGGACCAGTGGACTTCACCCGCCTTGAGGAGAGCTGCTGGAAACGCTGTTTTCCCTGTAGCGCTGAGGCAGGGAGCTGTGTGCGCCTTGTAGGATCTACTAGAAGTCGGTGAAACCCTGTGCCAAGCCGTCCTCCTCAAGCAACGCGACTCTGAGCCCAACGACCCGCGCAATCGCCGTCAACGAGCCGTCGCTCGCACCGTGACAGGGGGACTATGCACCGCACTTTGTTTCACCCCCTTCGAGCCACACTGATCAACGCGCACCCTGCCGCCGCTGTCAAACCTGCAATCGCGCTGACAGGTGGGGCACGCCTCGCGCTTAAGGGCTGACAAGCGCCCACTCCCAAGGTACGGCTCCTACGCCGCAACGTCCAAAGATCGCACCGCACCAGGCACCGTCCCCTCCAAGCAACGCGACTCTGAGCCCAACGACCCGCCCAAGTGCCGTCAATGAGCGGTAGCTCGCACCGTGACAGGAGGACATCGCCGCGTACAACGCTTTCTTTCACATCGTTCCGTCCATGCCGGACACATCCAAGTAAGGTACTGTGAACAACTCGCCCTGCATTTGTGTGCACATCGGACCGAAGCATCCGCTGCGCCGGTTAGACTCTTCTGGGCCTTTTTCATCACCGGGAGAGCCAGACAAAGGGTGTGAAGAGCACATAACTCTAAGATAAGAATTCTTAAAACCAGAACTCGTTATTGCTGACAGTATTGTGGATTATTTTTGTCGTTATATGGTCTTGTGCTAAGTCTTACATAAAAGCGAAACTATTTTTGATAATACGAGCGTGGTGTCCATTTGTGGTGTTGTCACTAAGTTACTGTATGTGGTCACAAATGCTTAACCTACAACGCCTCAGAAATAAGCCTTGACTGCTCGCGCCAAGCTACCTAATGGGTGAGCAGGGGTTATTTTGAGAGTGTAATCCCCTTGTCCTGACTGGAGAAGAGGGTCCCTGCTTGTCACAAGTACCAACCTGTGCCAACCGGAGACCCCCAAATCTAACATGTTGAATTTACACGTCATCATGGTTAAACTAATTGTTCCACAGAGTTGGGGTATATGTATATATCTTTGGGATGGAGCAGGTTCCTCTATGAAATTGTATAGAGGATGGCTGTATGTCCTTATGGTCTCTGGTCAATACAGGTCTCTCACGAGCAGCTGGCCTAATCACTTTCACTCAATGACGCCTGCTTACTGTGGCATTCCGGTTTGACCTTCTGTGTAGTGTGTGTTCATCATTTAGCTGAGCTGGAGCCCAACCAGGGTATACATGCCAACAGACCCACTTCAGGCGGAAGACTCCTGATTTTTTAAGCCAAAAATGACTTATTTTTACCTGTCTCTAACCGGAAATTGCCTCTGCATTAATATTAGTCTGTGGAGCGGATACATTCCCATTACTTTTTTCCCAAATCTCCCACTTTCCAGTTTTGAAATGTTGACGTGCAATAAATCTGTCACCACTCAGCTCATGCAAATATGTCTTGGGCTTGGCTCAATGCCATATGGGGAGTCTGTCACATACAGGCCAATAGAACCGATTCAAACAAAACAAAATGGCTTTATTTTGTCTGTCTCCCGCCTGAAAATGTGTCTTCTTCAATACAAGTCAATGGGGGAAATTCATTCTCCTGATAATTTGTTTTACATCTCCCACTTTGCTTGTCTAAAATGTTGGTGTGTATACTGTCAATACTCTTGCAGAAACAAGTGGATGTCCTATTCAATTCTGAGCACTGACCTGGGTATTCTAATCATTTTGACATAGTTGGTATGAGGCGTACAACTTCATCAGTGGACCATGACCAGTGGGTAGATATCTTTCTATGCTTGATGCTGAGAGACTGGGAGTAATCCACTATCTCCTGATCTTGGAAAGATGACCCATTGTGGTTCTTACCTCCTTTTACCAACCCATGAGAAGCCATTATCTTCTCAAACTTGGGAATCAATTTACATGCAGATGTGGCGGGCACAATCTTGATTTGCATGTATTTGGAGTATACCCTCAGGAAAAAGGAACCTGTCCGTTCTATGTGTGCTAACGCCCTGCAGGTTAGAGAGAAAGCACTAGCCTTTCTTCTATAACCCTCACCCACCAGGGTTACCCCTTGGTGGCATGCTTCATCTTAGGGTTCATCCTGTTCCGCTGCAGAACGGGAAATGCTATGACCTGAAGGTTACGGAGGAGCACTAAATGGTATGCTCTTAATGATGGGAAGAATAGGAGGAGGAGGTTTGTTTTGTGTATGGTGAAAGTTTAAAAATACCTGCCTGATAGGTAAGTGATACTTTGATCTATCCTCCAGGCGGTATGATTAAAAAGTGGTAATGAAAGTAGAAACTATAGGTTACAATGCTCCTTCCTTTCTATAGGTATACATGTTTCAAGCCAATCCCCATGACTTTTCTTCAGAACCAAGGATCTAATTTCCTGATTCCACTTCTAAAGTAGTTTTGCCACAAAGCAACTGCACACGCTGTGCCTGCTAATAAAATGGTTTTTAGCACCTACTTGGTGTACTGCTTGGCAACCTGCAATGTACAATGAGAGAGTTAGCCTGGCATGATAATGGCAGAAAACAGAATAACAGGATGCTAATGCTGGTTAGTTCAACAGAGCGCTCTATATATCTTATATATTATTAAGAAAACACCTCTAAGTGGAAGTTAATGTGGGCTAGAACTCATTGCTTGCTGAGGTGAGCACAACTAATTAAAACAGTGATCCCTGTGACGTAAAACACGGAAGCGCAACAGCATACACAAACATAACATAAACAATACAGACAGAAATGAGGCAAAATGTTTCTATCAAAGGTCCTCCAATGGCATCATCAGTTTGTAGTGGGCAATTCGAATCCTGTAAATCTGTTAGGAAACGGATCTTTTGTGCAAATTTAATTGCACTATTTACTGTACAATGTTGAATCTCAAATGCTTGATGATGTTGAATTTAAAAGGATCCAGCAAGGAACAGCTGTAGGGTTCGATCCTGTGAGAATAGTAGAGGGATTACCTCCCAATTTGAGAGATACAATAAAATCAAAAGTTTGGAATTCTTCTGGGAAAGACAACAGACTAATCAATTACAATAAGACCAAATGTAGACTTCCAGAGAACACCACTTTATAATCTAGCACCAGAGATAGTGGTTGGAATAAAACAGTAATTGAAAACATGCTAGAACAAGGGATTTTGAAAGAAATTGTCAGATGTCCTTGCAATTCACTGATTATGGGTCTACAGAAGCCCAACCGCAAGTATAGAATTGTACAAAAGATTAAAAAAATTAACAACATGGTTGTTCCATGTTGTCCCGTGGTACTGAATCTAACAACAATACTATTTCAAATTCCCGGCATTGCAGAATGGTTTAATGTTGTGGATCTCTGTCAGGCCTTTTTCTCTATTCCATTGCACTGGGACAGTCAATCCCTGTTCTCATTCGTGTTTAGAGATGCAGTTTTGGCATGGTGCTGAGTTCCACAGTGTTATACGAAGAGTCCTTAAATCTTTAGTAGTATCTTGAGACTCTGCAGATGCCTTGCAATTCATATCTTGTGCAGTACATTGATGACCTCCTTGTGGGTTGAAGTCGGCAAGAAGCTTGAAATATGGTACAATTGGTATTTTAAATCATTTGGCTAAGAATGGACAGAAGGTGTCCCTGAGCAAATTACAATATTGTCAAAAAGAAGTCCTATATTTGGGACAACTCATTGAGAAGGGAATGAGAAAGGTGTCACAGGAGAAAATAGAGACATTTTTGAAGATTAACCCAACCAGGACACAGAGAGTTGGAATGTTCCTGGGAATGGTTGGCTTCTGTAGAAAGTGGATTTCAGACTTTTCCCTAGTGGCCAAGTCGTTTCCGAGGCTGATGCACAAAGATGTGCCTGATCCACTTCCATGAGACAATGATTGCTTGAAAGCTTTCTTAGAGCTCAGATAAAGTCTCTGTTACACCCTGGTACTAGGAATCCCTGATTACAGTAAAAGGTTCACATTATCTTGCAGTGAGAGGGAGGGATACACATTCTCAGTTCTTACTCATTTGAATGGGCTTCTCCATTCTCTTGCCGGGCCTCGCTACGCGAGGATATTTGTTTTCCAGCTGGGTCTCCACAGTCTTTGTTTTGCAACCTAACGCGCCTGTGAGGCTGTGCTTGGCTCCGCCCCCTTCCAGGACATCAGAAGCGGCGACCGGCCGGGCCAGAACTACAACTCCCAGGCACCCCTGGGCTAGGACGCTATCCTGAGCACGCGCTAGGCGGCGCATAAAGCCCCACCTGGTGCAGAGCTCCTTGCTTCTCCATTCTCTTGCCGGGCCTCGCTTCGCGAGGATATTTGTTCACCAGCTGGGTCTCCACAGTCTTTGTTTTGCAACCTAACGCGCCTGTGAGGCTGTGCATGGCTCTGCCCCCTTCCAGGACATCGGAAGCGGCGTCCGGCCGGGCCAGAACTACAACTCCCAGGCACCCCTGGGCTAGGACGCTATCCTGAGCACGCGCTAGGCGGCGCATAAAGCCCCACCTGGTGCAGAGCTCCTTGCTTCTCCATTCTCTTGCCGGGCCTCGCTTCGCGAGGATATTTATTCTCCAGCTGGGTCTCCAAAGTCTTTGTTTTGCAACCTAACGCGCCTGTGAGGCTGTGCTTGGCTCCGCCCCCTTCCAGGACATCGGAAGCGGCGACCGGCAGGGCCAGAACTACAACTCCCAGGCACCCCTGGGCTAGGACGCTATCCTGAGCACGCGCTAGGCGGCGCATAAAGCCCCACCTGGTGCAGAGCTCCTTGCTTCTCCATTCTCTTGCCGGGCCTCGCTTCGCGAGGATATTTGTTCTCCAGCTGGTTCTCCACAGTCTTTGTTTTGCAACCTAACGCGCCTGTGAGGCTGTGCTTGGCTCCGCCCCCTTCCAGGACATCGGAAGCGGCGACCGGCCGGGCCAGAACTACAACTCCCAGGCACCCCTGGGCTAGGACGCTATCCTGAGCACGCGCTAGGCGGCGCATAAAGCCCCACCTGGTGCAGAGCTCCTTGCTTCTCCATTCTCTTGCCGGGCCTCGCTTCGCGAGGATATTTGTTCTCCAGCTGGGTCTCCACAGTCTTTGTTTTGCAACCTAACACGCCTGTGAGGCTGTGCTTGGCTCCGCCCCCTTCCAGGACATCGGAAGCGGCGACCGGCCGGGCCAGAACTACAACTCCCAGGCACCTCTGGACTAGGACGCTATCCTGAGCACGCGCTAGGCGGCGCATAAAGCCCCACCTGGTGCAGAGCTCCTTGCTTCTCCATTCTCTTGCCGGGCCTCGCTTCACGAGGATACTTGTTCTCCAGTTGGGTCTCCACAGTCTTTGTTTTGCAACCTAACGCGCCTGTGAGGCTGTGCTTGGCTCCGCCCCCTTCCAGGACATCGGAAGCGGCGACCGGCTGGGCCAGAACTACAACTCCCAGGCACCCCTGGGCTAGGACGCTATCCTGAGCATGCGCTAGGCGGCGCATAAAGCCCCACCTGGTCCCTCGCCCCGCGAGGACGCGCGCGGGACGCGCCGGGCTAAGCCCGGGCAAAGGGCGGGCCGTCTGTGGCCGTCCGGGGCTGGATGTGGCTGGGCTGGGCTAACTCCCTTTCTTGGCTTCTCGAAAACCAGTGAGACTATCATAATATTCGTTTAAGAAATTGAACTGCTGTTTCGGCTATTCTGCTTTTGATTTATGGACCAGGTGTTCATTGTTTGCAAACTGTAGTGCCACTCATCTATCTAGGTTCACCTTATCATGGCGCTGCGCCTTAGAAATGGGAGGAAGATTGTACCAACTAGCCTCGGGGGGTCTGTATCTGGAACTTTGGATCGGTTCATTACTAGAGCAGTAAATGTTCTTGAAAAAGAAATTGTATTTACAGAAAAAAGGCTGTCCCTAGAGCTGTTGTCTAAACGCTCCTCTTTGGGTACCATCATGTCTGCAGCCACTCCTGAGCAACCCCGGTCAATTGACGCCACTAGCTAAGGATCATGTGTGGAGCGAGTAGGAGAGGGGGGGTCCACCATCACATCAACTAGCAATTCCCTCGACTCAATCTTAAATAGCATATCTATACTCCCAAATAGTCCTACCGATTCCAACGTTTTGGCTGCCCCTACCCTGTCTCATATAAATGTGCTACATCCTCCCCAAACCGGGAAAACCAAACAATCCCAATATATCGCTGGTAAAAGAAAGCGAGGGGGAGGGACACAAAAGGGTAGAAGTGCCAAGCTAACTAAAACTATCACTGTAAATGCATCCCCCATTTCTAAAACGCACTATAGATCTGCCCCCACTGCCTCTCCATTAATGCCACCTAAGTTAACACCCTGTTGCCCCGATGACAACCAACCCTCTAACGGTATTCTAGAAATTTTAGAGCAACTTCTCAGATCTATGTTGCTTTCCCTACTCGAGAGGGTAAAACTTATAAATGATTCTGTGGTCAAATTGGAAAGTGCCGTAGCGTCAAATACTACATCCCTCAATAAAATAGTGGAGCTCTCACGAGCTACCGGGCTAGAACCATCCCGGAGTGTGATCACTGACTCCCAGAGTGTCATAATAGGAACTCCCGTGGAGGCATTAATTAGTCCAAACACTCAGCCACATCTTAAACCTTCTACAAATGCCTCACTTCAAACCCTCCCCATCGGTCACACTAGGGAGGGCGCAGTCAGAGAAGATAGAGATGGTGTGGAAAAGTTAGCGCACACAGTGTGCGGTGGTCGCCCACTCTCTAGAGAGAACCGGAAATCAGAGGTGGAGGTACAGCAAGCTAAGCTTCCTTGTATTAACCTCCCCCCGGAATCCGCACCCTATACCGTTATCCTGGCTAATGTCCCCGAGATCCAACATGATAAAATAGAGACTCATGGGGATCTGAAGAACAAGGTGATCTATTGGCTAAACAAGAATCGTCCATTCCCACAAGAAATAAATGCGGAGATTTTGCACGTGAGAAGGGTGAGCTGGTTGGGTAGGAGATATAAGGACCTAAAAGGCGATTGTATAATTGTCAATTTTAGGGATCCTAGAGTGGTTAGGCATATTTGTCATGAATGGGAGATGCGGAGCAAAGTGGGAATCCAATCTCTAAGCTTGAATTATTTTTTCCCAAGTTTTCATTACAGTCATCTTCCTGTCATGCATAATGGGTGGGATACAGCACCTAGACACCAACATATTGCTCCAGACCAGGATTCTTCCCCCCCCCCCCCCGAGCAAATTGTTCTGAGTCCCCCAGTGGCTTGGAGGGGGTCGATTGACTGGGCTCTAGAAAAAGGAATGGTACTGCAGGCTGGCACAAGGCCAATGAGACTGTGGTTCATGCAGCGTCAACAAATAATATTAGCAATAGTACTAACTGGGTATTTTTTGGGGATAGCTGCGTGGTCCCCTCCTTAACACCTCTTCTGCACCCACCTATTGCTCAAAGAAAGAATTTTACACCTTCTGCTGTCCCTATTGTGGGTCCCAAAGTTCCAACCCTTCCGACTCACCTACACTGTCCCCCGTGATAGGGGCAACCGTTCAGGTTGTGGAGAAACCCTGTGGAGCATGTATGATTGAGGATACTAGTCATCCCAAATTAGGCTGCCGTAATTTATACCAAACTGGTTCTATTGCTCCCCAACCGGCATTGCCCCTCTTTTCTACTATTTTTGGTGGTGGCACCCATTTGCATTCCCTGGTATCCTGGAATATCGCAGGTCTAAAGAGTAAAATCTCCACCACAGAGTGGATTGATCTGGTGGACAAACATGACATCTTGGTATTCCAGGAGACCTGGGCTGCAGAATCAGTACATCACACGGGGTACCTTAATTTTCACAAAGTTGCAGTCGTTGGGACAAAAGGTAGACCGTCAGGAGGTTTAACCATTTGGATCAAACAATCTATGAACCTTCTAATCAAGGAACTATATGTTGGTAGCCCAGACATTCTTGCCCTTAAGCTGCACCAGTTAGATGGTTCAGATGGTTCAGAGCTCTATATTGTTAATGTGTATAATAGAGCTAAGCCTGGTGGGCGTGGCTCCGACACTTTTCCAATATTGGACTCCTTTCTGGACTCCCTTAGACCTGACAGCAATATAATAATTGTAGGCGATTTAAACTGTTCGTTCGAGCCCCTAAACTCGGACGGGGAATTTCTTATGACAGAGGAGGATGCCGTGTGGAGCATCCCCCAGTTAGACCTTACACCCATTAAGAGATGGACAGAATCAGCTCTGCAGTGGATGGGTCTCTGCCTTGAACGCGGCTTTAGGGCTGCCAACGGGCGGTCTGCATCTGATAAAATGGGTAGGGCCACTTTTGACAATGGCCGCTGCAAAAGTAGAATCGACTACGCCCTTATAAAAATTGAGTATTGGTTCATATTAAATGACATGGTGATTATGGACCGCCCAGAGAGTGACCATAATCCTCTTATATTGGGACTCCTGCTAAAAAACGGTGGGAAGCATAAGTCTACAGCTAAGGTTGCCACCGCTGACGCCTTGCTTACTAACAACCTACGCAGGGTGCGTTGGGCTAAGATTGCCATTGACCCTGAGGTCTTGGATGAGATTTCTATTAGGCTAACTAGGACTCTGGGGGTTTTGCAGTCACTCCCAACTCAGGAAGATAGAAACAGAGACATAACTAACCTCCATGATGATCTTTTTAGTGACCTCAGATTGTATTTTTCAAAACATGATATACCAAAGAAGACTCATGGTATCCCACTGTTTAAATCATGGCATAATAAGTCGTGTAGGGAATCCTATAGTAGATTGCCTCTTGCTATCAAAACTAAAATAACTTCTAATATTAGGATAGCAAGGCTAAACTACTACAAAGCTAAAAAAAAAGGCCAAACTTGATTGGGATACCCAACATTGGCAGGACCTTTTAGCAGCCAGTAAACATAGTAATCTAACAAAGTTTTGGCATTTAGTCAAATGGGGTAATGGCATTGTTTCACAGGTTCCTGCAAATCATGTACCGAGAGAAGTCTGGGTTGAACATTTTGGGTCCCAGTTTTCTGGGGATACCTTGATCGATATTAATATCATTCCCACCCTTACCCTCGAGGACATTGCCCATGATTTGACATTTGTAAGCAGTGAAGTTGAGGCGGCACTAAAAATGATCCCTAGCGGCAAGGCACCAGGTATTGATTGTGTCCCTGCCGATCTCTTCAAGCATGACAAAGAAAACTGGATCCCTTATATAGTCTATCTGGGCAATGCAATAGCAAAGGGGGCTATAATCCCCGACTCTTGGCGTGGAGCTGAGATTCTCCCGATCTATAAGAAGGGGGATCGTGCCAGCCCGGAGAACTACCGACCGATCAGCCTGATCGACGCTATACAAAAAATCATCTCTAGAATGGTTTTGATACGAATTCAGAGCTGGATCGAACTGGAGGATATATTATCACCCCTACAGGCAGGGTTCAGGTCTAGTATTAGCACCATAGAGCAGGTCCTTAGATTTCAATTGCTGTATTGGAAAGTTGTTAGTTTAGGCGGAGGAACTATTTACGCTGCCTTTGTTGACCTAAAATCAGCGTTTGATTTAGTTCCCAGGGGTAAATTGTGGGGGGTGCTAAGGGCTCTAGGGATGCCCCCGGAGCTCTTGAACATGGTAATTAAATTGCACGAAGCAAATTTTGCACAAGTTCGTTGAGGCAAGCAAGGGCAGGTTACTAGAAGATTTGCTGTGTCCAGGGGTGTTAGGCAGGGCTGTGTATTAGCACCAACCCTGTTTTTGTTATTCATCAACGGGGTGGTGCAATACTACTCAGCCCATCCGACCGATGCCCCCTCTTTGGGTGGCATTAAGTTTCCGCTACTCATGTTTGCGGATGATACCCTTTTGCTATCGCAGACCCAGGTAGGTTTACAAGCGGCATTGTCCACATTTGAGAAATTTTGTCTTGACTATGACCTGCAGGTTAATATCTCGAAAACTAAATTTATGGTGTTCACCAAAAGCAGACCCGCGGTCGGCCCTATTAAAATGAATAGCATCAAGTTAGAACAAACAAACATTATGACTTACCTTGGGATTGTTTTGGAGAGTAAAATGAGTTGGAAGCCCCAGATTGAAGCCTTGTCGCTCAAGTTTGCCCAGCTCACGGGGTGCTTGATTAGAGAACAGAGAAAGTCTGAGACCAAGAGGATAGGCCCAGCCATGAAGATTTACAACGCCAAGATAGGTTCTGCGATCCTGTATGGTGCGAACCTCTGGGGTTTTGCCGACCTGTCTGTTCTGGTAAAAATACAGAACAAATTTTTAAGAAAATTGACAGGTCTTCCCTGTTCTAGCCCTACGACACCCTTATTAATGGATCTAGGCTGTCACGCAATAGAGGACTTAGCCCACTTTAAGCCAGTGGCTTTGTGGAGGAGGCTATGGACCACCCCCGAACTAGCGGCTTACGCCAAGGCCACTATGGATGTAAGATCCATCCTGGGTTCGGGTAACATCCCTTGGTTCAAAAACCTCAAACTAACACTCGAGTCAATGGGCTTGGGTAACCTGTGGTTAGATCCTGCTAACAACTTATTTCCCCCCCAAAAAGTTGATAAAACATCTACTGGGCAATAGTTTACTAGAAACACGCCTGCCAAATTTCATCTACATCTCTGTCAGGAATGTTTCTGGATATTAAATCTTTTCCGGCCCTAGAAGAATATTGGGACACAGTAACAAAGCCCAGTGATAGAAAACTCTACCATCAGTGAAGGGTTGGCTCCCTCCCAACGAGACTGTTCGTAAAAAAATGGAAAGGTCAGGAGTCTGATCGTTGTCATAGATGCCCAGAACGTAAAGAATCGATTGCCCACATATTCTTTGAATGCCCTGTCTATGCAGCTCCCCGGGCCAAATGGCTCAAACCAATTTGTCGAAACCTATCAATAAGGGTTGGGTCTGAGGCCCTAAGGCTTCTTAAGTCGGATACAAGTGAACCAATTGTTATTGCTGTATCAAAATTTTTCGGCTGGGCGTGGTTCCTGAGGGCTAAACAGGACCTAGTGGTAGGTCTCCCAAACGATCTGTTCTGATGGCTTAGTAATTAATTTTGGCTTTTTATCCTACTTTTGCTGTAGGTTTTAAACTCTATTTTTATTGTTGGTTTTTTTATTCTGATTTTATATTGGTATTTGTCTTAAAATGAGGTTTTTATGTATGGTAATGTCTTTTATGATGAAAATTTCGAAATAAAGACTTATTGAACTTGAACTTGAATGGGGACTCTCGAAGACATGTGGCATATTTTTCAACTACATTTGACCCTACTGCTGCAGGACTGCCCAGCTGCCTTAAAGTGGTTGTGGCAGTTGGAGTCAGTATTGAGAGATGTGAGAGCATATTGATTGGACACCTTCTTACAGTGATGGTCCCTCACTCAGAGGAAATATTGCTCACCCATACTAAAATTCAATATTTGACAAACAGCAGCCTCACAAAATATGAGCAACAAATACTTGCCCTGAAAATATTGTTTTGAAAAGATGTCAAGCACTCAATCCAGATACATTATTGCCGTTACCTGAAAGTGAAAT
Organism: Triturus cristatus; assembly: GCF_964204655.1. Taxonomy (NCBI): domain Eukaryota; kingdom Metazoa; phylum Chordata; class Amphibia; order Caudata; family Salamandridae; genus Triturus; species Triturus cristatus. The sequence continues at coordinate 78,252,926 of NC_140582.1, read as the reverse complement.
TGATGGAAATGAAGCTGAGCATGACTGCATGGATGTAATGGATTTGTGCGCAGAGACCGGACATTATAGCTGAATCTCTCGATGAGCCCCACTATGTGATCTTTGTGGATGGCTCATGTCTATGAAAAATTTGAATGAACTTTGAGAGCAGCTTATGCCCTCTGCACAATTCAAGACGTGATAGAAGCCTCCTGGCTTTGAGGTGTTCCCTCTGCACACATGGCAAAATTAATTGTCCTTGCAAGTGCTTGCTGATTAATTTAGAGTGACTATATTTACAAATAGTCAATATGGCTATGGTGTGGTCTTTGAATTTGGGCAGTTATGGTCACAAATAGGATTTATGACATCTTCAGGCTCCCCTATTAGAAGAGGGGAATATGTAATAAAATTATTACTGGAAGCTCTTGCAGTTACCCCAGGAAATTGCAGTGGTTAAATATGCAGCTCACAGAAGTGGCAATGACTGTGTCACAGTTGGAAATCGATATGCTGATGACATTGCAAGGTGTTGTGCACTTGTGAAATGCACATTCAATGAAGAATGAACAAATGAGTCTGAAGAGGACACTACCTTTTTGATGTTGTCAGTAACTAGTACTTGGGAAGAAATCAAAAGACTACAGGAAGAAGTTTCAGATGCAGAACAGCAAGGGTGGGTTAGAGCAAGATGTGTTAAGAATGCAAACAACATTTGGGTTTCAGCAATGGATAAAGTTCAAAAGATAACACACACACAAAGTTACAAGTGTTCCATGTGGAGGGAGTAATGTGCAATACCAATATAAACCACCAGCTGCTGCACTTGTGTTTATTGCTGGAATAAAAAAAAGACCTTGCATACCATCGTCTGTGGAACTTCAATTGACGATTGTATAAGAAACTATTGCTGATCAAAGAGACTATTTTGTTTGGATAAGAGTAACAGTACATTGGGTGCATTGTTAGATAAACGACCATAGGTTTGACATTTGCTTTGGTCATGGGCATGCCATATAAATATGACACATATTACCTTTGTCAAGGCCTGCTTGTCTACTAGGGAGCGTGTGCTAACAAAAGCATCTGATAAGCTACAGAAAATAAAGCAAATATATTTTTCTGTAGCAACCATATTTAGATATTTTTGTCAGATGCAAAAAGAACAATTAATGGACAGAATGCAGAACAATGTCATACATTCACCCCAGTACAGAGATCTGGGCCTAAATCCATTGTTTTTTTGCTCACCGTGCCATTCCAGTTTGGACCCAGCCATATGCAAATCAGTCTTGACCCTGCGCCCAATGGGAACAGTCCAGCCGAACTGCCAGGCCCTCCCTGAACTGGAAACAAGCATCCTAGGACCGGTTTCGGGCTGTCAGCCCACATCAGCCAGGATAGCTTGACTCCAGTGGCATGGAGAGCATGGGACCCACGTCTGGGCATACCCGTCCCACTCGGGGTGACAAATGCAAAAAGAACGATTGATGGACAGAATGCAGAACAATGTCATACATTCGCCCCAGTAAAGAGATCTGGGTCTTAATCAATCGTTTTCCGTGCCATTCCAGTTTGGAGCCAGCCATATGCAAATCAGTCTTTACCCTGCACCCAATTGGAACAGTCCAGCCCGAACTGCCAGGTCAGGTCCTCACTGGACTGGAAACAAGCATCCTAGGGCCGGTTTCGGGCTTTCAGCCTTCATCAGCCAGGATAGCTTGACTTCAGTGGCATGGAGAGCACAGGACCCACGTCTGGGCATACCCATCCCACTCGGGGTGACAAATGCAAAAAGAACAATTGATGGACAGAATGCAGAACAATGTCATACATTCACCCCAGTACAGAGATCTGGGCCTAAATCCATCGTTTTTTTGCTCACTGTACCATTCCAGTTTGGACTCAGCCATATGCAAATCAGTCATGACCCTGCGCCCATTGGGAACAGTTCAGCCCAAACTGAATGATGGATTTAACCCAGATCCTGTGACTGGGGGTGAATGTTTGCATTGTCCACCATTCCTTCTATCAATTGTTTCTTTTGCATATGTCGCCCTAAGTGGGAAGGGTATGCCCAGACGTGGGTCTCGTGCTCACTACACCACTGGATTCAAGCTAGTCTGGCTGATGAAGGGTGAAGCCCTGAAACCGGTCCCAGGATGCTTGTTTCCGGTCCAGGGAGGACCTGGCTTGGCAGTTCGGACTGGACTGTTCTCACAAGGAACAGGGTCAAGATTGAATTGCATAAAGTTGGGTCCAAACTGGGATGGTGTGGTGAGCAAAAGAATGATGGATTTAACCCAGATCCTGTGACTGGGGGTGAATATTTGTATTGTCCAGCGTTCCGTCCATTGATTGTTTCTTTTGTAGATGTTTTTGTCAGCATTCGCTCCCCCCATGAATCTGGGCAGTATGCTGACTGATTTCTGATGCAAAATTGTTCTTCATCCATTCCAATTGAGGTGGAAGGACACAGCCAAAGAGCCAATAGAAAAAGTTGAGACTAAAATACTCATGTGGGCTAATCTTAGCGCCATATTTAGAGTTTGGTGACAGGGTACTCCATCACAAAAGTGAAACAGTATCCTGTCAGCCAGGCCCTTTATCTGCCAGCTCTATTTACAGTCTGACTGATTGTCAGCTTTCTGTTGGGATCATCAATGTAAAGTTTACTCTAATGGCCTGGTGCAGTGCTGATTTTGGGTAAAGGCGTCACACCACCCACTCTATTTAGGGCTGACAGTCTAATGTCCTTTTTAGATGTCTGTCACCCCCAAAGAAAACCTGGTAGCAATGAACAGAAAAATACAAATAATGACCCTCCCCCACACCTCAGGAGAAATTGTGGGTGTAGGGGTCATTAGTTATTTGTTTTCAAAACGGAACTCCCAATATGGGAGCTTGTTTTTGAAAAAAACTTCGATGGATGGGCATCAAAATCGATGATGACTATTCTCCAAACTTTTGGTACCTTCAGCGGAATCGCTGTGACTGTGTTTCCTCTGAAGCATCTGAGATTACAGCTAGGCCGGTGGTGCTTTCTAGATATGGTGGTCCGCGTTCTGTCAGGGTGTCATAATGTCCTCCACCACTCTAATGGAGAGAGTAAATATCTCCAAAGTAAAAGGGGAGAAGGTTCGCTGCATCCCGCTCAGGCAGGGTTCCGAGCAGCTCATAGCACAGAATCTATGCTGGAGGAGGTGGTGGAGGCCATTCGGGAGTGCTTGGATGCCGGCGGGAGGGCAGCATTGATTTTGCTTTACCTCTTGGCGATGTTCGACACGGTTCCCCACTCTCTTCACCTCTCACGTCTGGCCATGATAGGTGTGTCGGGTATGGCCTGGAATTGGCTCAGGTCCTTTCTCGAGGGTCGGGCCCAGCAGATCGGGCTGCCTCCATCTGCCTCTCTTCATCAGGATGTGACGACGGGAGTCCCTCAGGGATCCTCCCTCAGTCTCCTTCTTTTTAACATTTATGTGACCCCCGTGGTCTATCTGGCTGAGAGTTTGGGAGCTAAGGTGATGGAGTACGCCGATGACACACAGCTGCTCTTCACCTGGGACAGTGATGACAATTCTGTTACCGTAGTTCATCACTGTCTCCCCTCCATTTTCAGGTGGCTCGCGGGTGCTCAACTAAAATGCAACGAGGAGAAATCTGATATTTTGCTGTTTGGAAAATTCCCTCCCGGGTTCCGGGAAGCTCTATGGCCGCCTGACTTTCCCCTGCCTTCCTCTGAAGGGAAGCCAGCGAAGAACTTGGGGGTTTGGTTCGACGAGAGTCTTTCTTTCTCTTTTCAAATCACGAAGCTTGCCGGTACCTGCTTTGGCCTTCTCAAGACACTTAGAAAATTCTTTCCTCTCCTGCCTCAAGCAGCTAGAGAAACAGTCACTTGGGCCCTCATCCTGTCATGGCTGGACTATGCCAATGCACTTTACATTGGCATTCCTGGCTACCTGATTAAAAAGCTGCAGGTTGTCCAGAATTCGGCAGCCAGACTTCTGTTGGGCATCTCCACCAAACATAGCGTGCCGCACCACCTGCGCTCCTTTCACTGGCTTCCCGTAGCAGAACGGGTAAAGTTTAAATTGCTGGTCCTTGCCCATCGTGCCCTTCACGGCACTGTCCCATCGTATCTGCAAAAGTGTTTTACCTTCTACGTGCCCTCAAGACTGTTGCGATCCGCTTCCCTCCGACTCGCAATGGTTCCCCGATTTCAGTTTCAGAGGTTGGGAGGAAGGTCTCTGACTCGGAGGGCTGCGGCAGCGTGGAATGCTCTTCCCCAGGCTTTACGCAGTATTGAAGACCTGTCAGCATTCAAGAAAAATCTTAAAACGTATCTTTTCATCTGCTACTCTCCTGCTCCCCTAAAGACATCGCGCCGGGACACTCATGAGTAGCCGTGCGTGCTATAAATCCAAATAACATAACATAACATAAATCAGGATGTAAAATCAGATTCACAGTGGTTTGTGCCAATTTATAAACAATCTGCAGCAAAAGAAGCCAATGGCTGTAGGAGGCTGACCGAAAGTCGATTAAAGTAAATACACACTGTACCATGCACATCAGACCTAAAATCATTGCTATGTCAAATAGAAAAAGTCATGTGTACAAGGTATATTATTTCAGGCAATCAGATTATGTTGACTATCAAAAAAGGAAGGTCAGCAAGTTTCCACCCTTGAGCACCTCTATTAAACAGGGCTTTCATCTGTGTAGACAACTATAAACTACATTTTTGTTTTGGTGACACAAATTACAATAGTCATCATGGTGATCTGTGAAGACAGGAAAGTACTAAAAAAGGCAAATAACGTTTGTCTAGATTTGAATTGGGGTACATAATGAATCTTGCAGTGGGAAAAATGCTCATACTATGGATACCATTAAAGATTATGAATCACAGAGATGAATGCACTGGCAGGATCTGTGTATTGTGCTATAGAGCCAACACTAGGGTATGTTTCTTCTAAAGGCAAGAACCCAAAAATGTTAAAGACAAAAGTTCCAAAGGCACAGAATTGTGAGCAAGAAAACTTGCTTGAAAAAACACGAGCCCTAAAACCGTTGGGGAGTCTCTTCATATCTCTCTTTTATTTCTACTCCCACAGCAGCAACACACATAATAGAACTCTAGAATACGAAAAGTTTTGCAGTATGTTCTTAACCAGACCAACACTATTAACAAAAAGCTGAAAATCGGCAACTGTCGAGAAACAAAGCACTGACTTCCTTTAAATAAAAAATGTCATTTCAAAATATCTTTCAGTCTTCCTCCCAAATTACAGGCCATAGACATCCTTGCTCCTCTCACAGAATGTGCCCCAAATGCAGAAACATCAACTACCACATGATTCATAACACACTTGGATAGCGTGGGTGACAGAAAAGACTAAACTGTGTTTTACAAATTAAATAATCTTAAGCACTGTACACCAAAATGTTTATGATGACCCCTAAAGTAATAATAACATACACCTTGGGCAAATATTTCCCTTGTCTTGACGCTGCAAAAACACTTATTCGGGTGTAAAGAATATACTTGAACTATCGAAAGCTCTCTCTTTTTAAAGTAACTCAATTACAAGGGCGTCACCATTTTTTTATGTGAGTTATTTCCTAGTCAAATATCTATTGTATTGGCACTGCAATCCCATTAGCAATGCCCAAGTCACATCTGATAAAACTCAATACCTACAAGAAGTAGATCTTTCCAACTTAATACTCTTCTGCTCTACACACCAGAGTATTTCTTCCTATTGCCGCATTATAGAGTAAAACTGGTCACTTCCAATTGGTGACCTGTACAAATTAATTTTACAATATAATACCATTTGTTGAAACAACACTAAAAGAAAGCTATTTAAACCACAGTAGCTTTCAAAGGATCCGACCATCATTCTATGCACCCACCCAACCATGGGGCCAATTATGATTGTGGAAGGCCCGTCACCGCCAGCCATGCAGTGGCGGTCCTTCCACAATCGTACCGTGATTTTCCCCGCCACATTACGATGGCGGAGGGAATCACGCTCGGACCGTGGCGGTCACAAAGACCGTCCGCCACGGCCCGCCAAAAGCAATCAAACAGATTGCTTAGCGGACGGATCAAGGATCCCTGAATGGTGGCGGTGCCTGGCAGGCACCGTCCACCAAATCAGGATGCTGGCCATTGCAGGCCTTTCCATGGTGGCAATGGCGCCATGGAAAGGCTGGTGGGGATTGGTGACGGGGCCCGTAGCGGGTCCGTCTTGTGTTGGGGGAGGTGAGGGTGCACTTGGGGGGTACCCATGGTACCCCTCCACATTTCACAGCACTACGTAGTGCTGTGAAATGCAGGACATGCTGTTTTAGCATTGCAGCGGGTGCTGCTGTCAGCAGCACCCGCCGCAATGTCAAAAATCAAGATCCGACCGCCATGGTGGCGGTACCGCCGCATGCATGGCGGACGGTCCAGGTTTACACCAGGATCCGTCTGCCATCCTAATGACCCCCCATGATCTGAAAGCAAAACTATAAACTTTCTTTGTTCCCAGAGCCCAAGACTCCCAAATAAGGCTGGAAATGACTCAAGAAAGCAGAGCCGGCTTTAGTGCTGGTGTCGCCCTGTGCGGTTCACTGATAGAATATCGATGTTAAAAATATCGATGATCAAAATATCGAAAAAAATATATAGACTACAAAAATATCAACTCCAATACCTACCCAGGTAAGTACAAAAATATGGAATCAAAAATATCGATTTAAAAATATAGATGTAAAAAATATCGATTTAAATATATATAAGATAAAATGATAAATATTAAATATTAAAATTAATTTCAACAAAATAAATTAAATTTTATGTACATTTTTACAAAATATTACAAATAATCTTAATTAACAAATAAACACACAAACATAATAATGTATACATATATATTTACTTTAAATAATTAATAAACTATTATCTTTTAATTTATTTTAAACTTTTAAATTATATAAAAATAATATATATATATATATATATATATAAATAATTCAAAATATCAATAAAACATTCTAGAATAAATTAAAACAAACAATGAAAAAATATTTAGACATAAATTGCCCAATACAATCTGTGCATTAGTAGGAAAAGTGTTGGATAGCAAAATAATTAAACTTACTATTACAACTCCAGTGAGTGCAACAGTAGGGAAAGTGTTGGATAGCGGAGGGTTAAAAATTACTATTCCCCCTCCAAAGAGTGCAACAGTAGGGAACGTGTTGGATAACAGAGGGGTACAAATTACTATTCCCACTCCAGTGAGAGCAACAGTAGGGAAAGTGCTGGATAACAGAGGGGAAAAAATTACTATTCCCACTCCAGTAAGAGCAATTGTAGGGAAAGTGTTGGATAGCGGAGGGGTAAAAATTACTATTCCCACTCCACTGAGCGCAACAGTAGAATAAGTGTTGGATAGCTGAGAAATAAAAATTACCATTCCCACTCAAGTGAGTGCAACAGTAAGGAAAGTGCTGGATAGCGGAGGGGTAAAAATTACTATTCCAACTCCATTGAGTGCAACAGTAGGGCAAGTGTTGGATAGCGGAGGGGTAAAATTTAATATTCCCACCCCAGTGAGGGCAACAGTAGGGAAAGTGTTGGATAGCGGTGGGGCAAAAATTACTATTCCCACTCCAAAGAGTGCAACGGTAGGAAAAATGTTATATAGCGGAGGGGTAAAAATTACTATTCCTACTCTAGTGAATGCAACAGTAGGATAAGTGTTGGATAGCGGAGGGGTGAAATTTTTTATTCCCACTCCAGTGTCTACAACAGTAGAGAAAGTGCTGGATAACACTAGGGAAAGTGCTGGACAGCGAAGAGGTAAACATTACTATTCCCACTCCAGTGAATGCAACAGTAGGGAAAGTGTTGGACACTAGAGAAAATAAAATTACTCTTCACAGTCAAACACAATTTTTTTTTTTTTAAAGAATAAAAATTAATAAACAATATTTAAAAAATAAAAATAAAAATATTAAACATATAAAAGAACACATATTATAATATTAATTACATATGACAAAAACCTACAAATACTATATATAATACAATTATAAATACATTTACAAAAAAATCTTTTAAACTAGAAAATATTTACAAACAGAAAAATTTATTAAAACATAAATGTATTCATTTTATTTCGTACCCTATAACACCACACCAATAACAAAACACTTCAACATTTTTAATTCATTTTATTTACATAATTAACATAATTAATAATCAATTAAAATATTATTAATAAAAAACTAATAAACATGAATTGACTACATACACTTTAACACTATAATTTCCACAACACGCACCTAAATTAAACTATAAAATAATAAAACACAAATAAAACTTATTTTAAAATACAAAACTATTACTTGTAACAGCTAATAACTACATAATTAAAATGTATTTAATACCCACACTTTACCCCTTTAAAAGTAAAAACAACACACAAAAAATAAACAATAACCCAAAATAAATATCTAATAATTAACATTAATTAACAACTCCATATTAATTGACTAAGCACAAATTATTTCCCACCCTTTACTCCTATAAACACAACACACAACTAAATTAATTACACAAATACCATAGTTAATTACCAGTTAATTAATTAAAATTAATTAGGAACTAATTAATGATTCATAAATTTAAAATAAATTACTTGCCACTCATTACACCTATAGACACCTCAACACACACCTAAAATTAATTACAAAATGATAAAAAATAATAAACAATTATTTAATTAAAATTAATTAACTACCAATTATTAATTCATAAAATAAAAATAAGTTACTTACCACCCTGTACACCTATAAACACCTCAACGCACACCTAAAATTAATTACACAATTACCATAATTATTTACCAATTAATTACAATTAAAACAACAAATTATTAATGAATTAATAATAAATTACTTTACACATTTAACATAACATCTCAATTAAAAAATATAAAAAAATAAAAATTAATCAATAAATTTAATATAATTAAATTACTTCCCACTCTATTCCCCTATAAACCCACAATCCGCTATGGAACTAAACGCGCAAATTTCAAATAAATAATAAATGTAATATAATTAAATTACTTCACACCCTTTTCCCCTATATACCCACAACCCGCTACGGAACTAAAAGCAAAAAATAATTATTATTTTTTTTATTAACTACTAAAAATGTAACACATATATTAAAAATACAAACAAATCTTATACAAAAAAACAGACGTCACATACATATAAAATATGTACTAAAATACATAACAATAATAAAAAACGATATTCTTTACAACTATATTTTTGCAAACGATATTAAACAATTCGATATTTTTTAAATCGATATTACTTACCTTAAGTCAATATTCTTGACCACGATATTCTTGCTGTCAATATTTCTGACCCACGATATTCATGACTCGATATTTGTGCAACTCGATATTTTGTACTTGATATTCTGTCTTTGCACCACCCTGTGTAACATTCTGGGGCCGATTCCGGCCGCAAAACGAACCGACCGACACGGACCCGGACCGAATACCGACCGACACGGACACGGACCAGTGCCGTACGACCCGTGCAGTACGATGCAACGCGAGTGAATTACAACCGACACGTACAGAATACAATCCGTACGACCGAGCCGGATGGAAAATAGTGATCCGGCCGGAAAATCACCGACCGACACAAACCCGGAATCAACCCGACCGACCCGTTCCCGCGATGTACGATTACCGCAGTACGATGCAATGCGTGTAAAACCAGACCGACTCACACAGAGACCAAGCAGCATGACCGACACGCACAGACAACCCGGCACACAAGCAATAGAGACCGCCGCGAACGACGCCTACCAAACACAGAAGACAGGCAGCGTGAACGAGGCGGAGAAGCCCGCACGAGACAACAGCAGCCTCCGTTTCCGTCACATGAACGTCTCCTACATGCCTACAAAACACAAAGGAAAAAACACAAAAAAAGGACCAAACAAGCAATGACTAAGTCAATAAATACCCAACACAAATTAATTGGACAAAGACAAACCCACAACTACAACTATATAAAGGACTACAATCACTACCATCATCCCTTGCAAACAGGAGACACAGCCAGCAGCAAACACCAGTACACAGCAACCGCAGACACACTCACAACTCACCCATCACACAACTCACACACCATCAGCACCTCATACAAAAGCACACACACATACACACAGCAAAACCAACACCAAACCAACATCACTTACACCCTCACACACACATCCCTCACCACCACCACCCATCACCATGCCCCCAAAGAAGAATCCAAAGTTCACAGATAATGAGTTGGAAGTGCTGGTAGACGAGATCATCAGAGTAGAGCCACATTTGTTTGGTACATTGGTTCAAAGGACCCCCATCTTACAGAAAACAAAGATGTGGGCGAGGATTGTGGACAAGGTGAACGCACAAGCACCAACGTTGCGCACAAAGGACGATATCCAGAACAGGTGGTATGACGTGCGCAGTAGGGTCAAGAAACTCATCGAGAAAGATCACGCCTTGAGTCAGCGCACCGGCGGTGGCCCTCCTGCCAAACCAGTCTACTTCAGGACCTGGGAGGAGAAGGTGCGGGACATCCTACCACCAGAGAGCGTCCATGGCCTAACAGACATCCCAGAGACTGGTGAGTACACAAACAACAAACCCAAGATTGTGTGGCAAGGGGACAGTGAAACCATGCACCCCAAGCAAACCATCACTAACCAATAGATAATCAACCCAAGATGTGTATGCCAGTCACACAAACACAATACCTGCCATCTCATAGTGACTGGGGACTGTGTCATGACATGCACCAATCTACAAACAAATAGAGCAAGCCACTGGCACTAAGCCAAATACATCCAGCTAGACAGTTTGCCACCACAAACACACCACCTCACAGTACAGCTGACTGTCAGGAAGGAATAGTGGGGATGCAGGTGAAGTGAGTGTAGGCAAAAGCATGATGTGGCTTGTAGTCACAGATAATGCTCCCCCTCCTGAGTGGCCCATCAAGACCTCTCTGAAACATGCCCACATCACAGGGAGTGGAAAATGACTGACAAGATGGCTGACACTGGGTCCTGCTAGGGGTTGTGTGCAAATCAGAAGCAGGACACCACTGACTGACATCCCGAAAGACAACTTGCACGGCCTACAATGGAAGCACGTGTCATGATAGGAAGGAGGACTGACAGCCCTGACCATACTAATCAGCATGGGGAGACACCCCCCCCAACACAAACTCCACACAACTCACCGGGTACAATGCTTTGACACACACCTCATTGAAATATCAGCAAAAGATCCCCCGTACTGGCTGCTGCTGTGTGAAGCACAGGGGCTCACTTGGGACTTGTAGCCAAACAAACACCAGGATTTCACTGTCAGCCATCTTGCCATTGATGTCACACCCCCTCACAGGGAAGCAGAGTCAAGAGGGAGGAAGCATGGGCATGCTGGGAAGGGGGTGTAGCCAAGAGTATGATGGGACTCGCAGTCACAGACAACCTACACCCACCCACATGGCCCAGCATTATCAACCTGAACCATACTCGCCTCACAGGGAGTGGGAAGGGACCGACAAGATGCCTGACACTGGGCTCTGTTGTGGGGAACACAAGGCCATGCTGGGACTGCGAGCCAAACAAACACCAGGATTCCACAGTCAGCCATCTTGCCATTGCTGTCACACACCCTCACAGGGAAGCAGAGTCAAGAGGGAGGAAGCATGGGCATGCTGGGAAGGGGGGTGTAGCCAAGAGTATGATGGGACCTGCAGTCACACCCAACCTACACCCACCCACATGGCCCAGCAAGATCAACCAGAACCATACTCGCCTCACAGGGAGTGGGAAGGGACCGACAAGATGTCTGACACTGGGTTCTGTTGTGGGGAGCACAAGGCCATGCTGGCAAATGGCCAACAACAAGAACAAACTCTGTCCGTGACAAGCTGGGAAAAAGCAGTGTACAGGCTGGCATCTGTTATAAAAGTAGAAAATGTCATGTTTGTGAACCAACGATGCATGTAGAAACATAAATCACATTGTGTGTCTTTTCCAAACACAGGTCGTGCTGGGCACCCATTGACAAATGACGAGGATACCCAGTCCCAGACTCTGTTGGACACTGAGCTCTCTGGTCTGACTCTCTCACTGTCCTCTTTGGATGACGACAACCAACCTGACCCCTCCGGTGTGAGCCATCACGCAGCACCAGCAGCAGCAACATCTGCCCCCCCTGTACCCACGCCTCCACCATCTGGACACCAACAGGGCCCCCCATCAACACGGACAGACCAAGGACAATCAACACCCACAGCACAGGGACACAGGACCCCCCGGAAGCTACAGCCAACACCACCAGCAACACCACCCAAGGGGTCCCAGGGTCACCTGTGCGTACCGCCGCTGGTCCTGCCCGTGTGGAGAGGGGTGCTGGGAGGGGTGGGAGGCACAGGGCACGCCTTGCAGAGGGGTCTGGACTGCATGATGACCCCCAACTGGCACGCATCATAGATGCGTACCAGGATAGCACCGGAGGATTTGGCCAGGTAGTGGGGATCCTCAAGGTCATGCAACAGGAGCAGGTCGCCCACCATGCCCGCATGGAGGCAAAGTGGGATGCCCTTACTGCGGTGCATCGGGACATACTACAATGCCTCCGCCAGATCAACACCAACCTGTCCCCACCCCCCTGTGTGCCCACAACATCTGTCGCAACACCATCTGCCAGCGCCACAGGGAGGGAGGAGGACTCTGGCGGAGAGTCCCCTGCACCGCAGAGGCCTGCACATGAGGATCCCCCCCCCCCGGAAGAAGAGGGGTCATCCGAAGAAAGACATGTGAGAGGCAGATGTCCCAGCACATCCCCCAGGGCCTCTAAACCTGTTCTGGACAATGTTCTTTGTGTGCAACCCGTTCACCTTGTCCAATCGCACACAACTCGCCCACATGACATGGAGGGTTCATTTTGGGCCAATGTAGCAGATGACTGTGGACTTTACTCTGGACATTTCATCTACCAGCACGTCCAACTCAAATGTGAACTTTGGATTCCCAAACCACTGTACAGCACCCAACATCCTGTGCACCTCACTCACACATGTTTGTAAATAAACTCACCAGTACACCATACTGATTCAAACTTGTCATGTTCAGGGCGAAGTCGATCTGCTACACAACACAGTGCATGCCAAATACTGCAACAATGTGACCAACGTAAGGTCAGTCATGGGGATGTGACACATGTGAGGGAGACACACCACTATGGCAACACAAAACATACTCACCATGGCCATGTGACTCATCACACACAATGATGTTGACCTGAAACACATTGGCATGCACAGACACAACACCAAGCACAGTCAGTGGTAACAAGTCCACAGCTGAGGTAAGCAGATATCACTCAGATGTGGGAAGACAGAAAACGCACATAACAAAGCGTAGCACAGGTTAATTACACACCAGCAACACGTTTATTCCACAATAGTCCAGGGATGTGTGGTACATCAGTTGATGGGAATTCTCAACTTCCACACTGGTGTTGGCTTCTGGGTGTTGGGGGTCAGTGTTGACCACACAACAGGCAAAGGACCCTGGGAAGGACAGACAAGATACAGTCAAAAGTACAGACGAACAGGAGAGTAATGCAATACACATGCACAAAACATGTTGTAAAACACCTACACAAACACTAGTTAGCAGTACTACCCTATTGTGGAGTACACACCACCTGAATGGACACATCACAGCACGCATCCAGTCAAGTGGCACACAGACACACTCAGACAGCAACAGAGCTGGCTCAACACATTCGTGGAAACTCACTTTCAGGTGAAGAAGTTGTTGATGAGATGGGAGCGGACGTCACCATCATCTTCATCATCACTGGCATCCTGACCCAGGCCGGGATCCTCCACAGGTGCCAGACGTTGGTCGTCGTCATCCTCATCCAGGATGAGAGGCACCTCCTTCCGCACCACCATGTTGTGTAGCATGCAGCAGACCAGTATTATTTTGCACACCTTTGCAGGCTCATATGGGAGGGCCCCTCCGGTCTTGTCCAGGCAGCGAAAGCGGCTTTTCAGGAGGCCGAATGTTCGCTCAATCACCCTCCTGCTCCGACCATGTGCCTCATTGTAGCGCAGCTCGGCTGGTGTCACAGGGTTCCTGAGGGGTGTCAGCAACCACGGCATGTTGAGGTATCCGGAGTCACCTACACACACAAAAATGAACAAGTAGATGAGTTTGGTAGGAGTGTGGAATACAACAATGACAAACACACACAATGAGAAACAGTCAGTACACACCGACAAGCCAGGCACACTGAGCTGGCATCTGTGACATCAGCGTTGCAATGTGACTACTCCTCATTATGTAGGCATCGTGCGCCGAACCAGGGAACCGTGCACACACATGTGTGATCAACATGTCAGCAAGACAGACCACCAGAGCATTGATCGAATGGCAGTGCTTCCTGTTACGGTATGCCTGCTCATATACCTGTGGTGGTATCAGGGAAACATGTGTCCCGTCAATGGATCCAATGACGTTTGGCATCCTCCCCAGTGTATAAAAGGCATCCTTAATTTCAGGGAGTTCATCTTGGCTCGGGAACTTGATATACAGGTCGAGGAATTGCAACATACCCTCCAAGACATCGCGTAGCACCCGACTAAACATCGTTTGCGACATACCACCATCAGTGGCCACAGTGTACTGGAAGGTACCAGTAGAAAAGAAGTGCAGGGCTGCCATCACCTTCACCTCTGGGGTCAGTGCTGTAGGGTATGTCCGGCCAGGCAGCAGATGTGGCACCCCAACTGCTCCGCCAACTCAATCAGTGGCCTGGTGAAGTGGTACCGTCTGATGCTGTCGCGTTCCTGCATGGTTGCAAGGTCTGGGAACGGACGATGCACAGCTGGTGCCCTGCAGTACAGAGATGCACAAAGGAAGATTGTCAGTACATCCCCCCATGTGGCCATGACCACGATCACTCTCACATGCTAGTTCATGACATTGCACAGTGCACTGAGGTGTGTGCTGTTGGTCATGGACACATATGTCACCTACAAGACCACCACCTCACATCTCAATTCCACATGTCCACATGAGTCCCATGTAGTGCAATGGGCTAATCATCTGGCTGTGTCACCCAACCTATGTGCTGCTGCAACGTTCAAAAAACCCACCCCAGTGACTAATGAGGACTCATGTCTCCCAGGCATCACAGATCTTTGCCATGCAGAAACCCAGGCTCCCTGTATTGCCACATCAACACAGCAATGGACATGGCGTAGCACGTACACACCACAAGGCAAGCATAAGTCCCACAGGTAGTGGCCACTGTTGTCCATGCCGGCGCTACATGTACGTCTCTTAGACACACACCCCATCAAGGTTGATACATATACCACATGGATGTGGAGACTGTCACCCATTGGTAACATGTGATCAGACACATCTGAGACACAACATGCACACAGACTGTGGGTGCACATCAGTATTGGGGCTACAGGTCTCACTGTGACGTACATGCCATCACCCCCAGGACTCAGGGTGTATGTGACATGCCCCAAACATATCCAACCTGACACTGTGGCCTTCACTCATGGCAATTACTGTCCAATTGCACATCACAGTGCTAATGTGCACAACACACAAAGGACTCTCCCCCCATGTACAAGATAACAGCCTGGGAGTGGCTGCACAAAGTGCCAGACAAAAAAACTGCTGTGGCCCCCTCAAACAGCCAGGGAATGCAGCCTCACATGCCATGGGACACTGTGTGGCCAATGCTATAGTGTGGCAGGTGTGTGCAGGTGTCCATGGCCAGTATATGTGTGTTGCATCCGTCTAATAGTCACACTAATGCGGTCCGACGCGGGTGACAGTGCGTACGCATTGCACGGGTCATGTCCGAGCCGTGCGTACGCCTTATCATTGAATGCAATGAGGTCCGACGCGGGTGACAATGCGTACGCATTGCACGGGTCATGTCCGAGCCGTGCGTATGCATTGTCATTGAATGCAATGAGGTCCGACGCGGGTGACAATGCGTACGCATTGCACGGGTCATGTCCGAGCCGTGCGTACGCCTTGTCATTGAATGCAATGAGGTCCGACGCGGGTGACAATGCGTACGCATTGCACGGGTCATGTCCGAGCCGTGCATACGCCTTGTCATTGAATGCAATGAGGTCCGACGCGGGTGACAATGCGTACGCATTGCACGGGTCATGTCCGAGCCGTGCGTACGCCTTGTCATTGAATGCAATGAGGTCGGACGCGGGTGACAATGCGTACGCATTGCACGGGTCATGGCCGAGCCGTGCGTACGCCTTGTCATTGAATGCAATGAGGTCCGACACGGGTGACAATGCGTACGCATTGCACAGGTCATGTCCGAGCCGTGCGTACGCATTGTCATTGAATGCAATGAGGTCCTTCGCGGGTGACAATGCGTACGCATTGCACGGGTCATGTCCGAGCCGTGCGTACGCCTTGGCCATTGAATCGTATGGAGACAGGTGCATGTGTACATTCAAAATACGCGTTGTACAATCAGTTGAACGAGCCGGGCGCACCCATTTGCTCAGGACTGTCATGGAGACGGATGCAGATTCAAAAGTTGTACGAGTTGTGCATTGGAAATTCAGTTGGATGCCTACAACAATGTTGCAATTTCAAGTGTTCCATGAAGGTGAAGATTTGAACGATGCGGAAGGCGTGTACGAGTCGTACTTTTAAATGGATTGGCCAGATTCATAGAATGCAACCGTGTTGGACCTATCACTTTGGACACATGGCACAGAGTCTGCCTCTGCAGCACAGATATAAGGCTGGCTGGACCCCAGGGAGCTCACTTGCCTGCACTACATGCTACTGGACCACATCCCTGCTACCACTGCTGCTGTCTCTGCATCCTCTGGCTCCTGCTATAGCACGTACACTGGAGAGGGCCCCAGCCTTCACTGAGGAGGAGAACCAGGCCCTGCTGGACGGGCTCCTTCCAGAGTACAGAAAGCTCTAAGGGACACCAGGGGAGCAGGTGAGTGTGCTGTCCACTGCCTTCCTAATTAAGCATGTTGTCTGACTAGCAGTACTAGCAGTGTGTACAGCAGTGGCAAGCATTATCACTGACTACTTTCATCCCCCAAAGTGTGTAGGGACATGTACTGAATATTTTTGCTGCTGCTAAAGTGCATTTGTGCCAGCTTAAACTATCCATGCATTGTTAACATGTCAGACATGCATGTGAATTTTCATTCCCCAGGGTTGCACTGAATATTTTTCCTGCTGCTAAAGTGCATTTTTGCCAGCTTAAACTATCCATGCATTGTTAACATGTCAGACATGCATGTGAATTTTCATTCCCCAGGGTTGCACTACCTGTGTAATTATTTTCCCTTTGTGATGATGACATGTATATCTAATTGTGTGCTGCACAAATCGCGGGCATGTGTGTTAATGTACTTTTCACTTTGCCCTCCTCACAGGTTGATGCCCACCAGAAGCAGGAGATCTGGCTGACCATCGCCCGGGCTGTTCGTTCTGTGGGCATCTACAAGCGCTGGATCCGCAACTGCCAGAGGAGGTGGCAGGACCTTCGGGGCTGGACCCGGAGGATAGCTAGAGTCCAGCTGAAGCTGTCACCTCCACGCAGGAGGGGCGGACACCGGACCCTGACTCCCCACATGCTCCGGATACTGGCAGTGGTCTTCCCGGACCTGGATAGGCAGCTGAAGGCCAGACAGCAGCAGGAAGGGGGTAAGTCCATGCCTGATCTGTGTACTATGTCTGACATGCAAATAGCAGTCTTTTGTCCGGGTCACACTTCCACATTACGTAGGTCTTGTAGTCCCCAAACCAGGTCCCTCATCTGTGTGATGCACCCTCCTCATCTGTTCCACAGGTGTGGCCCCTACAGTCTTTGGATTGTGTCACTATGGCACTGTGTCCCTGCAGTTAGCTATGTATCAGGTACCAGTCAGCATCAGTTCCCGTGACTCTGTTGTGTGTGTCATGGGTGGGTCAATTGTTTACACAATGCCTGAGATCTGACATGTGAACTGTGTGTGCCCTTGAGATGTGTACCAATTGCTGGTCTGACTCGCAACATGTTTCTGGGGTATTCAATACAAAACCATGCAGCAGGGTACTCCAATTTTTGGGCATCAGGAGGAGGTATGGCAAGTATGCCACAGTTGCTTAGCCACCTGACTACTGTCCGGGGCAAAACACTGTTTCACTTAGTCCTGCCCAGTCCTGCCCCTTCAAGGGCATTCAGAAACACTCCGTAATCCCACTACTGTGTGTGAAATTTAAGGTTGTGCTTCGTGACATGTGCCCTCAGGTGTGTGCCTCTGTGTCATGAGGGTGTGGCTTGTTGCTACGTACAACTGGGGTGTCCATGATTCCGAGGGTCAGCATGCCATCTGCAATGTGACTGTGGGAGACAAGACCTGTGTGACATATAGGTGTGTGAGCATCTGACAGCGCACAATGGTGTATGCGACTCTGTCCCTCATGCAGCTGGGTTATATGCATGGCAGACTGTGATGTGTTAATGTACATGGATTCATGTTTGCTGAGACTCATATGTCTGATTTTCATGATGTGGGGTCTTCTGGGTCCTGGATATGTTGTTTGCATGGGATGAATAAGTGCGCCGGTCATCTGCAGAGTCAGATTTGCCCCTGAGCTAGGATTGTGAGTCAGTGCATATTGTTGTTGTCTGGATGCCCTGCCCCTTTGACAGGAGACAGTGTTGACTGACTTACAGGGCATCCCAGTGCCATGGCATTGAACTTGCTATGAGTGAGCCTGCGTTGTGTTTAAGTGTGCACCATGCACCCCATTGTGGCCTTGCCCATCAGGACATGAGTACATCATAGTGTGTGTTGCTGGCATGCATCCCAAGCATGTGAAATGAGTCTCTGCCCATCCCTTCATCTGGACACCTGTGCTGAGTCAGTCGCAAGAGGTGTGCTGTGGGTCTAGTGACATACTCCTACATGTTCACTTGCATTTACAACTAATGTGTGGGTGGTGCATGTTGGCACATTGGGGTATTAGCATCCAACATGCAACAGACATATGTGTGCAAATAAAGGAGGGATATGTGTGCCATGGTTGATGTTGGAAATTACAATTGTCTTATTCAAAACAGTGTTGGCACTTTGAGCTGTGTTCAGCTGATGATGCCAGGGCTTGCCCTGTGATCAGTGCTTAATTTGTAAAATATTAGGTCCAGGTGCTCAATTATTTTTAGGAGGCCACACCCACTTCCTCTTGCTCCACCCACTCACGCAGCTCCACCCACTTCCTCCAATGGCACCACCCACTTACTCTATTGACTCCACCCAAATCCTCAAATGGCGCATCTGAAAGCCAGATGTAACCCCCGACCTGAATTTCTGCAAGGGAGCCTTTCTTAAGTAATATTTTGATAGGAGGTTCCCCTGTCCCAGAGAAAATTTTGAAAAAAATGAATGCAAAAGTGCATTTAAAGCACTATTTTGGAATAAATTGGCTAAAACGACTAATGCAACTTCTGCAGTGCCACACAGTGGTTAGGGTTGACTTTACTAATTACAATGTATTTCTAGTCAAACAAATCCTTTTTAGTAAAATTAGGATAGTCAAAGACTGGGGAAAACATAACTTTCTAACCTGTACCATGCTGGTTGCATGTAGTGCTTTGATGGCAGTTCATAGCTCACTGTGCTAGGTTATAATTTATGAACTGCACAGTAATAAAAAGGATCTATGTGACAAAAGCAGCATCCCACAGAGCAGTGTTAGTGTCTGTTGATAAACTCTACCATGAAATGTATGCTTGCTAGGAGTGTCTTCCAGACTCTGGTGTGAATGGCTGTTTGGATTTTCTGAAGTCACTCATCACGAACAGTCTCATGAACAATTTCCCTACAGGTAAGGTTCATTCTCAGATGTGTTATATAAATTTTGCCTGATGCAAAGAATGTGTACCATGGAGATTACAGAACAGTATTTCATGTGCAATGCCCTGGAGAGTTAGATCAGAATTCAGCACTATTGCGGATCGACTGGTGTTGAGAGGACAGACAATTTAGATGCCTGCCTCACTGCAAGGAGCGTAATTGTGCTGACACACCAAGTATATCAAGGTGTCGTTAAAATAAAGAATACTTTAATAGAGAATGTGTGGTTACCTTGCAAGGAGCGGATGGGGGAGAAGGCCATATGGAGCTGCTGGCTGTGCCAGTTAACTAATGTTGCGGAGCAACCGGCCCCAGCTCACTGAAGAACCATGTAACATAATAGCTGCCAAGGTTTCAGATTGAAATGTGTGACATTTTCATAATTTCAGTGAAACTATGAGTGACAATTCAACAACTATGAGTGACACTTTCTCGTGAGCAGAATCAAGCAAAGATAACGAGGGAAACATATCCGAAAAGTACACCCATTTGAGCAATGAGATGGTCTTTAGAACCTTGTGTTTAAATACACGTAGTTAAGCTAAACTAACCACATTATAACAAAAATAAGCCCATGTCCAACTTGTAGTGGGAAAAGGGATGAGGTGGACGAGATATCACAAGGACCATGGCACTGTGAACATCTCAATGTAGAAATTCATGTGAGTGGGCAGGATTTCTTTCCATAGGAAGAAGGACTCCTATGACAGAAGATGTAAACAAGTAATGCTGAATGGGTAGTAAGCAACATCATAAATTGGACCATAGTTATTTTATGCTCTAGGTACATGACTTTAACAACCATTTTAAACGAGTAGTACATGGCTTCATGAGTCATTGTTGAGCATAGTGCTCTCCAGTAACGTTATGCACATTTCATGACATCTATTTAAACAGTCAACAAAAAGTAACATTAGCACCAGAAACCAGTATTTTTTACACTCATTTGTACACACTTTAACTGTAATTATAAGAAGAAAGTTTTAAAAAATGTTTGAGCTGCATTAATGATCCTTTACTGATAAAGTAAACAAAGAGAAAAGCCATGCTAAAAATAAATTCAGATGATTCATACATTTCAATAGATCCGATTCAGATGGGAAGACTCCCAATTTTAAAGCCAAAAATTGCTTTATTTTGGCTGGCTCCGGCCTGAAATGTAGAAATGGTAATCTCAAATTACAATTCACCAGATATTGATGCAGCCTACTGCTACTATAATAGCATACTAATATGGAACCCAAATCATCCGTACATCAAAACAACCCTCCTTACAAGTTTATTTTGCATGAAGCCAAATGCCAAAAGAAACGAACAGCAATTGAGGAACTGCTGCTATACGTACTTACAAGTGTCGGCTCCAGGCTGTGTCCCCCGTGCTGGTGGATTAACGGTGTTTGGCATGGTGTAAACAGCCCAGAAGACACTCTCTTTGAGCTCTGCAGCACTGCTGTAAATCCGTCGACCTGGATCCGGACTTTCCTATCATTTTCAAAGGGTCTGAGGCCCAAGAATGGAGGGGGTCAATCTGCGTGAAGCCCCGAGGGTCTGAGAGGCGCTGTGCTGCACTCCAGGCGCTTGCAAAACTGCCTTTCTCAGTGCAATTGTGTGTCCCCTTTGCCCCCACATGGAAGGCAGGTGAATATTACCTCGCCATCTGGTCAGGGTGCCTGAGCCTCGGAGGCAAAGGCTGCTGAGGCAGGCGGACAGTGCAGGGCCTGCAGGATTTCCAAAACTCAGTGCCAGTGAGCGTGACCTCTAGGGTCACGTACTATGGACCAAAATACGGGCCGACTTCTGTCTGTTTCCAGATGGAAGGTAGGCTGTAGATTGACGCACACACCAAGTTTCCTGCTAGCACTGCTCAAAGGGGCTCCTTATAACGGTCAACTCGTGCTCAGGCGAAATGCCTTTCCAGGACATGCAAATTGGTAGTCATGCAGCTGTTGTTATCATCGCTATTGAAGCCAAAATGAGCGCTGCAGCACACTTCATACCTTGGTTCAGTCTGTGCGCTACTCAGGACCCGGATATTGCGCTAATCACAAGCACGAGCACGTGACTTGGGCGTGATCTGTAATTAAACGGCGGCCGTAGGCAAGACGGCGCCGTAACTCCTCAAGTCCCTCGAGGTGCTGTGGCACATGAAAAAACGGGGGTATTGTATTCTTTCTTTCGTGCATGAATGTGCAAGTCCTCTAAAATACAATGCACAAAATAAGTTTTCCTGGAAGTGTTTGTGATAACATGTAATATGGATTATTCGATACGACTGTTACGTTCTATCTGGGGATGGCCTGATAGCATGAAAAAAGCTGTAGTACCGGCCCCTTAAAATAAGTGCCGGTGCTGAGCCCCGGAAAGCTCCGGCACAAATTAAGCACTGCCTGTGATGTGATGTACTCACTGTGGTGTGTGCAGTCGGTGCAGGTGACTGATGTTGTTCTGTTACTTCCTATTCCTATCTAGATACATCCACGGCCACAGGAGGGGACAGCTCCACGGAGCAGGAGGAGCCACAGAGCCTTACAGGGACAGAAGGAGAGGAGTCAGGTGGACCTAGTAGCACGGAGGGCGATTTCAGCCACACAGAGGAGTCGTCAGCACCATCCCCCCCAGCTGAAGGCCACAGCAGCTCTGAGGATGACTCCTCTGTGGTGGCGGGTGTCAGCAGCCACCAAACCCCAGCTAGTGAAGCTGTCTCCGCCACCACCACTACCACCACCACCACCCCCCTCCCATCGGCTCCCATCCCAGAGGTCCCTGTGGGCTCCCATGTTCGTGAGCATGTCTCCTTTGTGCCAGGCACCGCACCCCCTGCCCTCTGTGTCCCCTGCTGCCCTGAGTGAGGAGTCTGTGGGCTTACTTAGACAGATGCATGTGGGGCAGACGTCGATGCTAAAGGTCCTTCATGCACACTCAGGTCTGTTGACACAACTGGTGTCATTCATGGAGGGCATTTCCTCTGGCATGTCTGCCCTACAGAGGACCAACCAGTCCGTGGCCTCCTCCCTGACGGCAGCAGTGTCCCTCCTCCAACAGTCCCACACCCCTCCTACCCCTGCAGCACCCACAATTCCTAGCACACTACCTGTCCAAAGCACAGAAACCCCCAAACCAAGGGCTAGACGTGCACACAAGCAAGCACAGGGGACTGATTCCACACTCACAGGGGCTGGTTTGCTGACACACACACAGTCATCCACAACAACTCCACAGTCCTCCGAGACCTCTCCCTCCCAGCCCCCTTCCCTTGCCTCACCTGCAACCCCATCCCCCAGAAGCTCTTCCTCTGTGACCTTGGCCTCTTCCCCACTGACCCAGCAGATCCTGATTACAAGGGGAAGAGGAAGTCCCCACACACAGAAGGGAGTGCCCCTCTTACCCGGACATCCTCCCCCAGGCGCACTCAGATCGAGACGCCCACCCGCAAGTCCCCCCGGCACAAGAAGAGCAAGACCCCCCGCCAGCACGCAGCTCCAAGGCAAAGTCTCCGTCCTCCATCCCACAGGCTTCCACTCCAGAAGTTCCCCCGCCACTCCCTGCCCCGGGTTCCCCCACACACAGATACACCATCCTGAAAATGCTAAGGCCACCCCCCTAGCACTTGCTCCTCGACACCTGGTCAGACAGTTGCTGCCACTGATGTGGGGACCGTGTCACCACCGCCTGCCCTGCAGACCTCACCTGTCCCCCATTGCGCTCCCATGGATGTAGGCACTGCTTTGGAGTCCACGCCCACCCCGTCTAACTTGGGCACTGCAGTGGTGAGCCAATCCACTCCATCTGACCTGCCCACTGGAGTTGTGCTGGCACCCACCCCATCTGACTTGTGCCCCCACAGTTGTGACAGCACCCACCACTTCAGTCATCTCCACTGCAGTGGCACGTGTCTCACATGCATCCCCCACCTCTTCACTGCCTCCTTCTGCTGCGCCCTGATCCTGTCCCTGCGGTGCCTGGCCTGTCCCCATGTATGCTCCTCCGAGGGGATGACCCCGGGCCGTAGCAGTGCAGGCAAGCAAGGTGTGACAGTTGTCACTCTAGTTCACTCCTTGACAATTTGACATGGACTGGCCATTGGCCTTTTGGTTGCACAGACGTGTCGAATTTCATATACTGAATTTGTGACTCTAGTTCACTCCTTGCCCTTTAGACATGGACTGGCCATTGGCCTTTTGTTGGAACAGACGTTTCACTTTTCATACTTGACTTCTGTTCTACACAGTGAGGGGGTGTTCTTTTTACATTGCCACAGTGCTATGGTGATGCTTGCCTTGTGTATGTCACACTCATGTGTTGGTCACACATGTGCTGTTACTTACATTGTATGCTCGTAGCCATATTCACTGTTGTGGGCATTTGTCACAGACTACACACTGTTGTCATGATGTCGTGGGGGATGTATTTTGCGGACATACCTGATGTTTGCGTATGCTGGATGTGTTGCGCATCACCCATTATATGGCTGGGGGTGGCAGGGGTGATGGGAAACAGGTCCCCTGTGAGTGGGGGTGGCAGGGGTGATGGGCAACAGGTCCCCTATGGTTGGGGGTGGTAGGGATGATGGGCAACAGGTCCCCTGTGAGTGGGGGTGGCAGGGGTGATGGGAAACATAAGCCCTGTGAGTGGGGGTGGCAGGGGTGATGGGCAACAGGTTCCCTGTGAGTGGGGGTGGCAGGGGTGATGGGCAACATAAGCCCTGTGAGTGGGGGTGGCAGGAGTGATGGGCAACAGGTCCCCTATGGCTGGGGGTGGCAGGGGTGATGGGCAACAGGTCCCCTATGAGTGGGGGTGGCAGGGGTGATGGGCAACATAAGCCCTGTGAGTGGGGGTGGCAGGGATGATGAGCAACAGGTCCCCTGTGAGTGGGGGTGGCAGGGGTGATGGGCAACATAAGCCCTGTGAGTGGGGGTGGCAGGGGTGATGGGCAACATAAGCCCTGTGAGTGGGGGTGGCAGGGGTGATGGGAAACAGGTCCCCTGTGAGTGGGGGTGGCAGGGGTGATGGGAAACATAAGCCCTGTGAGTGGGGGTGGCAGGGGTGATGGGCAACAGGTCCCCTGTGAGTGGGGGTGGCAGGGGTGATGGGCAACATAAGCCCTGTGAGTGGGGTGGCAGGGGTGATGGGCAACAGGTCCCCTATGGCTGGGGGTGGCAGGGGTGATGGGCAACAGGTCCCCTATGAGTGGGGGTGGCAGAGGTGATAGGCAACATAAGCCCTGTGAGTGGGGGTGGCATGGGTGATGGGCAACAGGTCCCCTATGAGTGGGGGTGGCAGGGGTGATGGGCAACATAAGCCCTGTGAGTGGGGGTGGCAGGGGTGATGGGCAACATAAGCCCTGTGAGTGGGGGTGGCAGGGGTGATGGGCAACAGGTCCCCTGTGAGTGGGGGTGGCAGGGGTGATGGGCAACATAAGCCCTGTGAGTGGGGGTGGCAGGGGTGATGGGCAACATAAGCCCTGTGAGTGGGGGTGGCAGGGGTGATGGGCAACAGGTCCCCTGTGAGTGGGGGTGGCAGGGCTGATGGGCAACAGGTCCCCTGTGAGTGGGGGTGGCAGAGGTGATGGGCAACAGGTCCCTTATGAGTGGGGGTGGCAGGGGTGATGGGCAACATAAGCCCTGTGAGTGGGGGTGGCAGGGGTGATGGGCAACTTAAGCCCTGTGAGTGGGGGTGGCAGGGGTGATGGGCAACAGGTCCCCTATGAGTGGGGGTGGCAGGGGTGATGGGCAACATAAGCCCTGTGAGTGGGGGTGTCAGGGGTGATGGGCAACATAAGCCCTGTGAGTGGGGGTGGCAGGGGTGATGGGCAACAGGTCCCCTATGGCTGGGGGTGGCAGGGGTGATGGGCAACAGGTCCCCTATGAGTGGGGTTGTCAGGGGTGATGGGCAACATAAGCCCTGTGAGTGGGGGTGGCAGGGGTGATGGGTAACATAAGCCCTGTGAGTGGGGTGGCAGGGGTGATGGGCAACAGGTCCCCTGTGAGTGGGGGTGTCAGGGGCGATGGGAAACATAAGCCCTGTGAGTGGGGGTGGCAGGGGTGATGGGCAACATAAGCCCTGTGAGTGGGGGTGGCAGGGGTGATGGGCAACAGGTCCCCTGTGAGTAGGGGTGGCAGGGGTGATGGGCAACAGGTCACCAGTGAGTGGGGGTGGCAGGGGTGATGGGCAACAGGCCCCCTATGGGTGGGGGTGGTAGTGTGCTGGCCATGCAACCCCTATGGTGGGCTGTTATTAGAGGCCAGGATATGTATCCCCTGTGTGTGTGTGCCATTTTGCGGGTACGTGTCGTTTGTTTATGTGGTAGGTGTCTGACTTACCGTCTGCGCCGTCGGCGTCGGTCCTTGATCCGGGCATAGATGTAGAGTACTGGTATGACCTGCGCGATGGGATTCATGATGTGTTCATGTCGTACACGCTGCTTGTTGCTCTGTCTCGTACACACTGCAAGCTGTTCCGTCTTGTAACCGTGTATTGATTTGTGGCGCAAATCGTAGCTGATATGCTTGTTTTCCGGATGCTGTGACGTGCCGTACGTGATGACCCGTCCGGCGCGTAGGAAGTACTCATCGTACTTGTCATGCCTGAAACTGCTATGGATACTGCTTCCGGGCGACACGGTTCCTCTTTGGGAGTTACGGCTCGGACGGAGAATGGGGCTTGATTCACAGCCTATGTGTCGGTCGTGTTTTTGGCAGTTATGCGCATCGTACTTTCTATACAGGACGGACCGGCTCCGGGTACGTGTCGGTCGCAGGGTAAGGCTATGGACAGCTGTCCGACCGGCCATCGGAATCGACCCCTCTTTGTTGGTGTTCCGCTCCTCTAATATACTCTAACATCCTCTAATATGCTCCTTCTTCACAGATTCCCTCACTACCACACTCCAACTGTGCACCTTTCTCACATACATTTCACTTGTTTTAAGTGCTACTCATACCAGTGTTGGGTGTCATAGCGTTTTACATCACACATGCTTTATACAGAAGCAATGAATCAAACGAGAACAAATCAGTCTATATAAAAAAGGTACATAAGACAATGAGGATTACAAGGTGTAGAAATCACGTTAGCCATACTAATAGGCAGTATATATTTGAGGTGTTTGGTCTGGAAAGGCACAAACTCAGGATTCAAAATGTGCCACAGTGGTTAGAGTTGGCTTTACTAATAAGAATGTATTTCTACCTAAATGAACCCTTTTTAGCAACATTAAGAAAATGAGAGACTAAGGGGCCGATTCCGATCCGGTTCGGAAAGCACTCCGACCGAGTCGGATCCGGAGTGTTTTCTGACCGAGCCGGACCCCTACAGTCCGACCGAGCGAGTACGATGCGCACGTATGCTGTCGGACTCGGTTCGGTCGGACTCCCATAGAAGTCAATAGGAGCCAGTTGTACGATGCGTACATGGGCTCCCATTGACTGAATGGGTACATCTCAAACAAGTGCGCCCCCTACAGTGGGTACGCGTCGGTGCCATCCGCACCGTACATGCCTGTGTTGGGGAGACCCATAGGTCTCCCCCTGTGTCCGAGTCGTAGGGATATGGGTGTCAGGGGGTCCGACGCGGACCCCCGAAGTCCGACTCCGGGAGCTTTTGCGAGCCGGAAACTCTGTCTCACACAGGCTGTCCGACGCGTGCATCGCACTGGCTCGGTCATGAATCGCATCCATTGCACGCCACGGTTAGCTCCCGACCGAGCCGTATGGAGCGGTTCGGACCCGGAAACGACTCGGTCGGGGAATTTCATGTAGCTCGCATCGTACTTGCTCGCTCGTACAGCTGTACGGGTCGGACAGAAAACACGCATATGGCTCGTAGTTTTTCCGGATGCGTACCCACTGTAGGGGGCGCCCTTGCGCAAGACATACCCATTCAGTCAATGGGAGCCCATGTAGGCGTCGTATGACCGGCTCCCATTGACTTCTATAGGAGTCCGACCGAACCGAGTCCGGCAGCAGAATACGGCCGCATCGTACTCGCTCGGTTGGACTGCAGGACTCCGGCTCGGTCAGAAAACACTCCGGATCCGGCTCGGTCAGAGTGCTCTCCGACCCGGATCGGAATCGGCCCCATAGTGTTATTTTTAGCATGTCTGTAAATATTCTGTCATTTCTCCCTTTTTAGGTCTTGCCTTTTAGACAGTGCATGTGCCTGCCCATTGCTTACCATTGGTTGTCTTTATTGTCACTCATTTTCTTGCTTCTTATTCATCAGTTGTGCTGGTTTTTCTTCCTCTTCTTGTGTTTGCCCCTTCCCTGGAGCACGGACACATTACTGTGTCCTTACACTACTTGCTTTTTAAGGTGCTATTTTTTTCTTTTTGTTCAAACATTCTTTGAGAGAGCTGCATTTTACAACTGTCTCCCTTGCATGCTTTTCTATCACCTCTGCCGCGCTACGTGTCCCTCTCTCTCATCCGTGTACTTCTCCTTGTTAAAAGAAATGTAAAATAAGAGCACATAGTATAAAATGTAAAAAAACTAAAACATAGCACAGCAACAAACACCAGCAGGAAGCACACAGCTGTATGTAGTGAAAGAACAGTTTAGGACCAAATATTGTACTGATCAGAGAAAGGTGAAAAGTTCACTTGAAGACACAATGGATTAAGTAACTTGAAAAGGTTGCAGTTAAAGGCCAACTCGTGTTTAGAAAGCATGAAGGAATTTATGACTTTAGCACACGTGCTCACTGGCACGGACTTTATGTTTCCAAATAGATTATAACTTGATTAGACAATCGGTGCAGAAAATCCAATTAGCTTAGAACACACAGCGGTCTTAGGTGTACAATGATAAAGCACACATGCCACTAAAATGATATTTACCACAAATATACATGCACTCACGAACAAAGAATGGTTACGTTTGTTAAGCATTGTTAGAAACTGAATGAAGGATATGTATTGAATTTGGCTAAAGTAAAGGGTCACAGGTGACTTCATGTTTCTTACAATCCGCATGTATTAATCTGTAACTGATGAAATGATCTACTTCTGAACTTTGGTAACCCTCATTGTTTAACTGTGTATAAAAGAAGCTGTTTATGATGTATCAAATTGAGATCGTCTGTCTGTCTTTGTGAGGAGGGTCAGTCTCCCTGTCGGGACAGTAAAGAGCTGTTTTTACATTTCCAAAGGGGAGTCTGTGTCTTTTAATTTTTTTAAGGTTTTAAGTCACCATGCAACTCCCCCACTCCCACCATGTTGCCTTTTTGCCCATATGCTTTCTCCCTATCTGCTCCACAGTGTTGTCTTTCGTCTGTGTGATTGCCTACCCGTGCTCCTGTGCTGCTCCTGCCTCTCATCCGCGGTGTTGCTTCCACCCCTCCAAAACAAAAAGCCTTGTTGCTTCTGCCTGTCTTGTTTGCTTTCCTCTTCAATGATGCTTCCTCATGCTATTTTTTTTTTCTAAAACACTTTTTTTCTTTATACTTATCAATCCAACTCTGATCAGCAACTGAAATTAAAACAAACGACTGTGTCAAAAACGTTTAAAAAACAATTATTTTAGCCATGCGTCACAACATCAGAGATGTTATATTGCATGGCTCCATTGCAAATTCAAAGGTGAGACAAAATGACTTTGCCAATGCTTATTTCTTTTAGCAATTATCATTACACGTTTATGTATCTTATGAGGATGAACTAACAATGAAGCACCCAAGATAGAAACATGGTGGGCTACCAGGTGCCATCAATCTGAACTGAAAGCTATGATTTTGCCCCCAAAGTATTTATGGAGCTGAGGTCACTTCGCAGGATTTGATGACAATGTATGGGGTTATAGACTCTGCAAAGGCAAGATTGTATAAAATGTTTTGTTCTAGTGCTTTATTTTGTTTTGGTTTTTCAAATTACCTATTTTTCCTCTTTCTCAGAAATAAACATTTTTGAAAATCAAAAATTGGCCTTGGCTGCATTGGTTTGGATTTTAACAGCAGCTTCTTGCCTTGGGTCATCTCCAACTCATTAGGAGAATCATCAGGGATATCTTTCTGCCCCCTTTTATCCATGAAACTTTGAAATGTGTTTGTCATCTCCTGTGAACCATTGAACACGCAGGAGGAGGTTGCAAGCAGCTAATTCTTCTTATCACCAGAGTCAAACGACCTCACTCGCTGTTTGGGGAGACAGGGGAAAAAAGTGTGATGCATAGACACAATCTTCTAAAATACCTGAAAAAAATAATCACATCCAGGGTCCGCAATGAGACAGAAAGAGACACCTATCAAGGTCAGAACTTTACCAAGTCGCTGGTGGTAATCAGATGGACCTCTGTAGTCCTGGCCACAGTCTCCACTGGTATACCCTACTGCCAACATAGGGTCACCTGTGCATCTTCACGTTCTGATCTGTGGCTCCAGTCTGTCGTGGGCACCACAGCTGTCTTGACCTCATGCTCCTTTGCTGGTTATGTCATTGCTTCGGGCACTGCTGTGAGCCCTCTCCTTAAACCTTAGTTCCTGCCTTCGTCACCACTTGACATCCCAATTCCACCTGAACGACAAGGCAAAGCCGTGATGGCGGCCTAAGAATATTACGCCTATCTTGGGCCCCGGTTGGCCATACCCCTCACTTTCACCATGCTTTTGACGGCGAACATGTCTGCTAACAACTCCAAACAATCGGCCATGCAGACTTCTTTCTTGACTTGATCAGTTCCTATCAGATAACTGAAACCTCTGCATCTGAATTTGTAACATTTGTAATTATGTTGTCTCAGAAAATACAAGTTAGGAAACTCCATCTTCTTTCATTGTGGCAAAAAGGAATATCTGTTCTACCACGTCAGGCTTTAACTTGCTGCTCCCAATGAGTACTGCAACTGTTGGATTAGCATGCTTTAAAGCCATCCAGCAGATACATGTAATGATAGATTTTTCTTAAGATTTTATTTGGAGCATAGTAGCTGTTTTCGGGATAATTTTGTCCAACTAAACCAAATAATAATAAATGCATGAGAACCCCCTAATTTTAGCAGTTTTGCTTTTTATACCAGTAAAAATTGATGACAGGGAATATATTGGAAATGTAGATGAAGTGCTATAGGGTCTTCAAGAAACAGTTATGTTGTTGGCCTGTTAGAGGCACCCGTCAGAACCAGCAGCATTTCAGAAGTAAAATAATTAGGGGCAGGATTCACATGAGAACTGAGAAAGAAATACATGAAAGATACAAGATGCAAATTAGGGTGCTGTCCTGGAGCAGGTCTTCCTAAATGGCTGCCCCAAGTCATAGAGTGGGGGTCTGCAGCACCAGGAGTTTGGGACACGAGATGGGTGCACACTCTTGGCTCACAAAAGGG
This sequence comes from Triturus cristatus, assembly GCF_964204655.1. NCBI lineage: Eukaryota > Metazoa > Chordata > Amphibia > Caudata > Salamandridae > Triturus > Triturus cristatus. The sequence goes on along the minus strand of NC_140582.1, from coordinate 78,221,598 downwards.
ACCTGTTAGCAAATCAAGCCTGGCTTGGGCCGAAGGCGGTACCCCATGGATTATAGATTCCTGGTAGCATTTTAGATAACCTGCAAACCTCTAGTTCAGATAATCAGTCGTGTGAAAGCCATTAATTTAGGACTGGAGCATTGAGCAGTGGCAGCAGGCGGGCTTATGAGAGGCTGTTTACAGAAAATAAAAAGGTTGAGAGTTGAATCCTACAAAGTGCCATAGTAGTGTCCCTGAGAGTTGGTAGTGTATGCGATGAGTAGGATACAGCAGAATAGAACTTGTTTGGTCTTAAGGAAATATTGAGGTGGTGACACTTCATTGTCTACATGGCAGTTGTACAAGTTAAGAATGAGTCTTGTATGTTCAAGCAAAGCGTTTCCAATCATGGGCTACATGCACCCAGGAGAGAACTGGTTGAGTGGTGAAATGATGTTGCCTTGATCCCGATCAAGTGGGAAGTAAAGACAAGCATACTATAACTGAAAGTTCATATCATCTATATGAGATAAATGTACCTTGTCTAAGCTACGGGAATTCAGCTAATTAAGAAAATTAAGCATAATTTAGAAATAAAGAGCAAGTGTCCAGCAGCCTATGTGGCCTTTTTCAACCTGCTTTGTCTGGTGGGTCTGACAGGGGATGGGCAGCTAGCTTGCTTAAAGAGGTGAACGGAGAAGTAGGAATTTCCTGGTGGGATTTGTGTATGTGGTTGGTCAACCATGGCCTAAGTGTGTGTGATTCCCTGAGTCTGTGGAGGCGTGGTGGAATCTACATGTATGTTGTATTCAATGAGTTGGTCCTGGTGGCACGGAAGAACTTGGATGTTAGCCTGAAAAGCCTGATATATTTGGTATAAGTTCACTGCCTTCTAAAGACCTTTACCTGAGATCTGGGTCTCATTGCCAGAGCTAGAAACCGGCGTTGAAGGGAAACAGAGCAAAGGATAACAAGCATTGGCATAGCCAATAGGTCTCGCCTTTGGGACCTTATAAGTGTTTAGCCATGCACCAGTTGCATAACTAAATACTTATAAGGTCCAAAAAGCGGCCGCGAAACCGAAAGTAATAGCGGTAAAGCGCGGTGCACGCACACATGCACTGTAGCTCTAGGCTGGCCTGGTAGCACTTTTTGGAGCCCACTCAATAAGTCTCGCCAGACCAGCGCATGCGCTGGGTCAGGCGAGACCTAAAAAGATGGATTATAAGTCAGCACCACTGACCCAGGCCGACGGCACTTGTTGCATACACCGGTAGGCAGAACAGCTGACAACTGAAGGTGTTAGAATGATCCTGTGCTTCCAGGGAGATAACAGCCGCAGAGTTATATCCCCAAAGCGAAGAGGATGAGAAGATCATGATATGGGATCTGAAAATCCTGGGGTTCCACAACATGAAAGGTTGCTGAAGGCTCTTTTCATTTCATAACTGAACGTTGATACCCATCACTAAGTAGTAGTGACACCAGCAGTCATTAAATGATGTCCATTGATGTTATCAAGTGCCTAGGTTTCACATGCTCTAGAAGAGTTTTGTAAAGACCCAATTACGACACTGTGCCCCTGGAGTTAAAACAGTCTAAAGTGGAACACATTCTTCTCTCAATGGGCGAGCCATTCATATTTTTAAATTATAAGTACCAATCATTCAAATTACTAAATATATTAATACAGTGTAGCCAAGTGGCATTCATAATAGTCGGCCTGGGATAATATCATGTGGCACTTGACATTTGAATAGAGGTGGGGTTCAGAGTTAGATATATTATTATTAAATAAAGAATAGATTGAAGATTTTAAGACGATGCCCCTTGCTAATTGCTGTACCACTATAAGATAATGTGCCTATAAAAACATTCTATTTTGTCTTTAATCTATAAATTGCAAGGACTCAAAGTATTTCTTAGGAGCCACCGAATGCCGGAGATGCTAAATGCCAAGACTTCCTAGTCTTGATTCCACCTCATGCCTCTTTCTTCCACCAGCCTAACTTTCCTCTCTCTTTCTTTATTGAATTCCTGCAGATTCTTTTCATTCATGCTTTTTAACTTTGTCACAATTTCTTTCGCTTCCTCTTTCTCGCTCCCTGTTCTGCCTTTCATTCTCTTCCTCCGGACCGGTCCCCAGAAACGAGTGCCAGCGCGCACCACCTGCAAACACTGGCACAAATTAAGCTTTGATTCTACACTCATTTCTCCTCTCCATCAAAGCTTTAACGGATATTTTGTGAACCAAGCACAGACATTCCATAGTATCCCTCGCAGGTGGCACAAAGAAAATGACTGTGGAACTGGGCAGCAGGGGCCCCTGGCTATTTGTTTTGGGCTGAAGCATACCAGACACCTTTGTGCACCTAAAATGGTTTCCTTGGAGGCGATGGAATAAATGAGAAAATCACATAATGCGTCTTATCTCCTCCTGCCCCTACTGTGGCCACAGCCATCCAGCTTTGATATGGGTTCTGCTTTAAAGGCAGAGGACATGCATCAGAGCTCTGTTGTGTGAGAGAATCCTTTGTTGCAGGGTTGTTGTCTTCTCCTGCCTGCTGGGATGCTGCCACTGCTGGAGTGGAAGAGCCTCATCTCCATGCACCCTGTGGCAGTGTTTCAGCTTGCTGCGTTCCCGTTCGCTGCTTTGTACAGCAGCCTCTGCTCACTGGGATATCTGTCTCCCAGTGCCAGGTATGCTTCAGAGAACACCTTTCTTTCTGGCGATTTATGCCTGAAATCTGCAGTCGGTGCTTAATTTCTAAAAAAAATAATAATACAGCGGTTAAAGGTGGTTTAAGAGGCTGCCGCCGAATACAAAGGCTGCCTGGTCATGAGTCCCCTCATGCCTCTTCCCCCACCCTCCTCCCTCCCTCCACTTCCCTTCTCTCACTCTGCATGCTCTTCTTCATCTCAGTTTAATCCCTTTGTCACTGTTTACCTATCTTTCCACCCCTCCTCCCTTCTCTACCTTCCTTTTCCATGCTTCGGGTTATAGTCTGATGTTGAAAAACCAGTTCTGGTCCCCAAAACTGAGTGCTGGGGCCCACTACCTACACAATAATATCAACAAATGGTCGCCTAGCTTGTATGGCGAGGCCCAGATCAGCATTGTGGTCGTAGATCATCTCTGGAGCATAAGTCTGCCCAATGAAACATTATTGACCTTATCCAGCATGTCTATATTTGTGTTTCACTTTATGCGCTTATTCGACCCGTTGAATTGTTGAGGGTTTGGTCTGGGTTCTGTCTATGTTTTGCAAATGTGAAAGTTTAGTTATGAGATTTTTTAAGCTTTGGCATACTTTTGAAAAAAAGGGCTGGGCCGACTATCAAAAAGGGTAAATGGGAATTTATTCACAAACTCACCAGATTGTCAGGGTAAGTAGAAATGGATTTGAGTTAAGAATGGTAAAATACATACACACCTATATATACTTTCCATGATGCAGTAGTGGTAATGAATACAATATTTGTGTAAGTGGCCATATTTTGACTGTGATATATGGCTATAATAAAGAGTTCTGCTGGTAAGGCACTTGGCCCAGACGGTGTTCCTATATATGTTTTAAGAAAAAAACCAACATTCTGGGCCCCCTGACTTACAAATATGTTTCGTGCCGCAATTATAACTCAAATTCCAAACACCAGGAAGAAATCTACAATTGTTCCAATTTTAAAATGGGCGATAGTAGGCAACCAACACGTTACCACTCAATCTCCTTTTTAGATGCTTCTGTCAAGATTCTAGGGCTGGTGATCCTCCAAACATTGTAAGATTGGCGGAGGAAAGAGGTTTCTTTTCTGAAGTACAGTACGGCTTCCGTCCAGGCCTTGGTACATTCGAACAGTCCCTTAACTTGCTCTTGCTCATTGGAATGTACGTTAAAGCTAAGGAAGGTTCACTACACATGGCTTTCATGGACCTCTCCACTGCTTTGGATCTGGTGGATAGGAGCAAGTTATGGGACATGATGAGAGGGGCAGGGGTTGAAGCAACCTTAATAGTACTTCTTAAACACCTTCACTGGGACACCATCGCACAAGTTTGCTACGGCCAAGATATAGAATGCACCCCCCCCCTCCTTTAAGACCAACCGGCTGGTTAGGCAGGGCTGTATACTAGCCCCTTTTTTGTTTATTTTTTATATCAATTCTCTAGACCAATTGCTAATGGCCAGTAGGAAGGACTCTAAACTGGTGTGTGTACGCCCTGTGCCCGTTCTTGACGTGGATGAAGCAGTGCTTATGTCTCGCACTGATATCCCCCTGGCGCTCCGGGGGATATCAGCTCCACGACAAAGTGCTTCTTAGATCTGAGCAAAAATGCTATTATAGAGCGACTGGGGAGGCCAAGGGCCTGTACTATGCTGCTCGTATTGAACGGGCTAATAACAACGCTAAAGAGATCTTTGCCATAGTGCAGTCTTTCCTTGCCCCTAGTGCTCAGGTAGCTGTGGACCCCGCATCGGACACCTGGTGCAACACTCTGGCTTCTTTTTTTAAGGATAAGATTATCAGCATCCAGGAGACATTTCGGCCTCTGATGAAGTCGGCTAGCACTGAGCTGGTTCCCACCCTGCCTAAGATCTCTTCAATCTCCTGCTTCTCTGAGTTCTGTCCGATTGACTTACTCGACTCTCTTAAAATTCTTAGAGCCCTCAAGTCTGGCTCGCCGTACGATCCGTGCGCCGCCAGATTACTCTCTGATCTGGCAGATACCATCAACTCTGAGGTCAACTATTTGGTCAATCAATCACTTAGGGAAGCACTTGTACCCATGGCATGGAAACATGCTCTAATTCTGCCACTTCTCAAAAAACCCTCCCTTGATCCTCTGCTCCCAGAGAACTATCGACCCATTTCACTCTTGCCCAGTCTGGCCAAAGTTTGCGAGAAGGCAGTCACGTTCCAACTGACTAATTATGTTGAGACGGCTGGCGTTCTTCATCCTGCCCAGTCTGGATTCCGCGCCTCCTACAGCACCGAATCCGCCCTGTTGGAGGTTTCAGAGTCGATTCATGAGTGTCTGGACGCCGGCGGGAAAGCGGCACTTATATTGCTTGATCTCTCGGCGGCGTTCGACACAGTGCCCCACGCCATGCTCCTTGACCGCCTCTCGGACATTGGAGTGTCTGGGAATGCTTTGCTTTGGATCAGGTCCTTTTTGGAGGGAAGGCTGCAGCAGGTCTGGCTCCCTCCATGTGCTTTGGTTCCCCTGAGAGTTACCACGGGGGTCCGCAGGGGTCCTCACTTAGCCCTCTGCTTTTTAATATCTATGTGACTCCGCTGGTTTTCCTGGCGGAGTCCTTGGGGGCTAAAGTGATGGCCTACGCGGACGATACCCAACTGCTGTTCACTTGGAACAAAGAAGACGACTCGGTGGTCAAACCTCATCAGTGTCTGTCCTCGGTCTTTCAGTGGTTGGCCAATGCACAGCTGAAATGCAATGAGGCAAAGTCGGAAGTCCTGCTGTTCGGCTCTTTTTCCTCTGAGTTTAGAACTAGACTTTGGCCCTCGGGCTTTCCATGTCCCCCAGCGATCAATGGAGCCGTCAAAAACCTCGGCGTTTGGTTTGATGAAAACCTGAACTTTGCCTCGCATATAAAAAAACTTGCTGGCACATGCTTTGGGCTTCTGAGGAGTCTTAAGAAGTTTCTTCCTTTGCTCCCAGACAGGGTTCGAGAAACGGTGGTGCGTGCTCTGCTTCTCTCCCGTCTAGACTATGCTAACGCCCTCTTGGTAGGGAGCCCTGGACACCTTGTAAGGAAATTGCAGGTGGTCCAGAATTCGGCAGCTAGACTTCTGGGCGGCCTGTCCTCCCGGCAAAGTGCCCGGGCCCAACTGCGGGCACTTCATTGGCTTCCCGTCGAGTCACGTCTTAAATTTAAAATGTTGTCAATTGTACAACAGGCCCTTCATGGTCTGGGCCCTAAGTATCTGCAGGACAGATTCTCCTTCTATATTCCTAGGAGACAGTTGAGGTCATCCTCATTGCTGCTCATGCAGACCCCAAAATTTAAACGTGCTCGTTTGGGGGGCAACTCGTTCGCCCGTAGAGCCTGCCATGCCTGGAATGCTCTTCCCCTGTCTCTGAGGGCTATCTGTGACCCGTACCTGTTTAGAAAATCCCTAAAGACACTGCTGTTTTGATGGATATCGGTGGATGGCTGCCTTTTCTGTTGCTAGCGCCGGGAAACTTCCGAGTATCTGTGCGCTCAATAAATCAAAATAACATAACATAACATAATGGGTTACAGTGATTACTCGAATCCTTCACTTAATTTGTGGGGGAACTGAAATTAAAGTTTAACCATCAGTAATCGTATATCATCATTTGCGGGCCCAAGAATAAACTCTCACATAGATTTAATATTGGAGAGACCCCCATCACTAACACCACAAAATGTAACCATCTTTGAATTTTGATGGATTCCAATTTCAAGTGGGATAAGCTTTTGTCCCAGAGGGTTATTAAAACTGCAGGGGCAGTGGAAGCTGTTTTTAAATTTGCCAGGAAGCTCGGCCAAAAGTCTATTAAATAATTAATGTCATTATATAATGCCAAGTGCCTTTCCCTGAGCACATATGGAGCTGGTGTTTGGGGTTTTACAGACTTGGGGTGTCTGCAAACTATTGAAAATAAATTCCTGGTTAGGCTATTAGCAGTTCCAAAGAGCAACGCAAATTTTATAACCCATACTGAAGCAGGTCTGCATATATGAGTGACTCGATAAAAATTGCACTGCTTCTAATTTGGTTAAAGGTCTGGAGATCTTCCCGCGCTAAATTTTCATGACAGGTTCTTGTAGACTGCTTCAAACTAATATATAGTGACGCTATGTATTTCTTGGTAAACTTACATTAAAAGAAAATTTATAGAATTTGGCGTTCCTAATCTATTTTACTTCCCAAATGAAATTGACAACACCTCAAGGGCCATGGTAAAAACTCTCTTTTATAACCATAGACCACATAGTAGAATAACCAAGATTCAGGCGATGGACACAGTCCACCATAATATAGAGATTAAAACTACTGAAGGACTGAACCCTGTCTATTATGGATCCCTAATCCTGAACATAGATTTTATTTAATTCGTTTCAGATTGAGCACAATTCATTTCCTGGCTGCTTTTCCACAGCAGGGCACCTGGTTTTCTACTTTTCCCTACTGTCCCTGTGACAATTTTACTCAGAAATCCATTATTCATTTTATGTTTTTCTGTGGCTTTTATATCATACCCAGAGTTCAGATTTTACGCCCCATACTGCGTGCAAATAATTTAGATCCTGCAGATTAGGCCTTCGATTTTTACAGTATCTGGATTAAGAGCTCATATGTCATGCAGTCATCAATGATGTCCCGCAAGCATTGAGAATTATAAGAGATATGAATGTTTTGCCTTCACCAGCCTTTTAGTCTTGCTTTCCAGGCCTCCTTGGCTTAATGTTTATAATGTTTTCAAGCTAAGTGCTTATCTGATGCAATGACTTGCCATATATTAACTGTTTTGAACAAAAAATATATATATTGTTATGCTTTGTATAGCGTCAACTGTTGCACATATGTCTAGTATCTTAAGCATTTGTTGAAAATATTATGTATTTTAAAATCTGTTTACTTATTTTATGTCTGTCTTTTTATGGTTATATAGCAGAATAAAAGTATTTTGACTGACTGTGATGTAGTAACATCCAGTCCAGCTTTGATATTCAAAGTTTTTCCAGAAAGATCTCAAATTGTGAAATCGAGTTTGATGTTCTTATGATAACAACTCCCATATATATTTATATATTCACTAAAAAAACAAAGGTTACAGGGATGTTATAGTTATATTCAGATTTTCCAAACACAATGCCATAGAAATTCTGCAGTTGCAGTTACCTGAGCTAACTATAACTTACGCCCCCCTTCGCAATTCACTGCTTATGACCTCACATATTACATCACTCATGGCATGGTCAGTGACATCACTCATGACATCTTTAATGACATCACTGAATTCATCATCCAGAGGGTGTCAGTGTTTCGTATAAGTCTCTGACACTGAAAGATATATACTAGGCTACAGCATAAGTTAAATTACTATTATTTCTGTACTACTAATAAGTGTTAGTATTTCTAACATATATCAACTGAACTACAATCCTATTTTTTAAGTGGGTGTACTATTTATGAGCAAATTAGCCTGACACATGTCCCCTGCTGATGCATGTATATGGTAGTGCTTTGCAACAGTCTAAGCTGTTCATTGAGACTTCACTCCACAGTGATGGCTGAGTGTAGTTGTGTTTTACGACATACTGACCACTTTGCTTAGAACCCTCTCCTTTGTGATTAATGAGAGTAGTAGACGTTTGCAATAAATTCAGCTGTTCACTAAGAGCTCTCTCTAGGGTGATGGCTCAGTATAGTAGTGTTTTGCAACAAGTTGACCTCTCTGCTGACATTTATCTCCTGGATAAAGAATAATGGTCCTAGTGGTTTGTGACACAGGGCCCTGTCCGCCAGGACCTCTCTACTGGATGTGTGTTGTTGTGGTTTGTGTAAAACTGACGTCTTCACTGAAACCTCATTCCAGGTTGACGAATGGTGTTGCTGTGGTTTGCCATAGACTAGCCTGTACGGTTAGATGTCTTACTTTAATCATTAGTGTTTAAAGTAGTGGTTTAGAAGAGACAGGAGTATCTGCTGAGAACTCTCTCCTGGGTGATAAGTGAGTTTAGTAGTTGATAAGGTTGCAGTGAGCTCTCTGCTGTTTGTCTCTAACCTGTCTCTTTTTCGTATTTAAAAAAAAATATATATTTTTTATGAAGTATATTGAAGTTTACTTTGATGTATTATGTCATCAGTGATGTCATTTCAGACACCATCAGTGATGTCCCTAACCATGTAATGAGCACTGTAAAATGTGAGGTCATAAGCAGTGCATTGCGAGGGTTTATAGTTAGCCCAGGTAACTATAATTGCTGAATTTCTGTGGTTTTGCGTGTGTAAAATCTGAACCTAGCTATAACGTCCCCGTAACCTTTGTTTTTTCTTGTGAATTCCAAGGTTTTTTACAATTCTATTGCCTAACTCTAACAACCGGTAACCCTAATTTTTTTCAGTGAATTTTAATGTTTTTTTTAATGCTATTTCCTAACTACAACTTCCGTGTAACAATAGTTTTTTTAGTGAATGTCACAGTTTTTTAAAATATAAATTGCACTACAATTTGACCCATAAATTCAATTTCACAAGTTTATAAATACATTTTGTTCACACTATCATTCTTATGATATATTTTAAAACTAAAAATGTAAAAAAAATTAGGGTGAGGTAACCTATATAGTCATTCTATAAATGCAATGGACAAAGTCTTTTTCTTTTTAAATTCATTTTATGGATCCACTGATTTGTTCCCAACCAAAAGCACACATTCAGTTCTAAAACCACGCATTTAATACAAACATATGCTATTTCAATTTCTGTAAGTGTATCACTGCTTGTGTGTGAGTGTGTGGATGGCTGTGTGAATGACTGTGTGGGTGTGGGAGTTACTATGTGGATCTGTGAGTGGGTGTTCAAGTAACTGTATGGGTGTGTGAGTGGATTTGTGAGTGGTTGTGTAAGTGGGTGTGTGAGTTGTTTTTTGGGTATGTGAGTGGTGGTATGGGTATAATGTGTGTGTGGTTGTGTGGGTGTGTAAGTGCATATGTGAGTAGGCATGTGAGTGCATGTGAGAGTGGCTACATGGTTCTGTGAGTGGTTTTGTAGGTCTGTGAGTGGGTGTGTGAGTAGTTGTATTGGTGTGTGGGTGGTTGTGTATGTGGGTGCTTGAGTGGGTGTATGAGTGGTGTGTGGGTCTGTGAGTGGGTGTGTGAGTAGTTTTGTGGGTATGTGAATGGGTATGTGAGTAACTGTATGGGTGTGTGAGTGGTTGTGTGGGTGGATAAGTGGTTGTGTTAGTGGGTGTGTGTTTGTGTGGGTCTGTGGGTGGGTGTATGAGTGGTTTAGTGGATCTGTGAGTGGGTTTGTGGGAGTAACTGTATGGATGTGTGAGTGGATGTATCACTGCCAGTATGTGAGTGTGTGGATGGCTGTGTGAGTGAGTGTGGGAGTGGCCGTGTGGGTGTGAGTAGGTGTGTGAATAACTGTATGGCTGTGTGAGTGGATCTGTGAGTGGTTGTGTAAGTGGGTGCGTGAGAGTGTGGGTGACTGTGTGAGTGGCTGTGTGGGTCTGCATGTGGGTGTGTGAGTTGTTTTGTGGGTCTGTGAGTGGTTGTATGGGTGCATGAGTGCTTATGTGAGTAGTTGTGTGAGTGTGTGAGTGGCTGTGTGGGTCTGTGAGTGGGTGTATTGTGGGAATCAACAGAAATTGCCGTTAGCATGAGCTGAAGCCATTTTGGTTGTGGCATCCATTTTGTTAGCCATGTGATTCTTCCGTCTCACTGTTGCTTGCCTTTCTATTCTGCTTGAGTCATCAACTGTAGTTAACTCCTTCAGTACTGTGCCAGAGCACTGTGTAAGCTCAGAAAGGCCTGTAGCTGCTAGAATGCACCTGTTCAAGAATGTAACTGTCAGGTTATTTCAACTGATGTAAGCAGTTCTGTCTCCCCTCCCACTTTGCTGACTAAGTAATATTTGTCTGACCATGTTAGTCGATAGCTATTTCTGTGTCTGCCTGTACTGTCTATTTGAGTCTCCATGCTTACTGTGCAACAAACTGGGTATAAAAGGCCCATGGTTTCTGTATTCTTTGTACTACCTCCTACAGCACCTGCGGGTGTTGTATTGATGCAGTCCCACTCATGAGTGATTAATAAACTTGTTATTTTAAATTCCAGCTTCAGTGCCAATCTCTTCTTTGTTGGTTTAAGGACCAGTGAACAGATAAGTGTGATCCCCTGCACTGGTGAGTCCCTAAAAAGGCTCATTTTCACAGTATGAGTGGTTTTGTGGGTCTGTGAGTGGGTGTGTGAGACCCTGTAAGTGTGTGTTCAGTTCTGTTGGTGTGTAAGTGGGTGCGTGAGTAGGCATGTGAGTGCATGTGTGAGTGGCTATGTGGGTCTGTGAGTGGTTTTGTAGGTCTGTGAGTGGGTGTGTGAGTAGTTGTGTAATTTGGTGCTTGAGTGGGTGTATGAGTGGCTGTGTGGGGTTGTGAATGGGTGTGTGAGTGGTTTTGTGGGTTTGTGAATGGGTATGTGAGTGTCTGTATGGGTGTGTGAGTGGTTGTGTGGGTGGGTAAGGGGTTGTGTGTTTGGGTGTGTGTCTGTCAGTGGTTTTGTGGATCTGTGAGTGGGTTTGTGGGAGTAACTGTATGGCTGTGTGAGTGGATGTATCACTGCCGGTATGTGTGTGTGTGTGTGTGTGAATGGCTGTGTGAGTGGCTGTGTGGTTGTGGGAGTTACTTTGTGGGTCTGTGAGTGGTTGTGTGAGTAACTGCATTGGTATGTGAGAGTATGAGTGGTTGTGTGAGTGGCTGTGTGGATCTGTTAGTAGGTGAGCAAGTGTGTGTGAGTTGTTTTGTGGGTCTGTGAGTGGGTCTGTGAGGGACTCTAGTGTGTGTGAGTGTTTGTGTGGGTGTGTAAGTGGGTGTGTGAGTGGGCATGTGGGTGGTTAAGTGGGTGTGTGAGTGGGCATGTGAGTCCATGCATGAGAAACTGTGGGTCTGTGAGTGGGTGTGTGAGTGGTTTTGTAGGTCTGTGAGTGGGTGTTTGAGTGGTTGTTTGGCTGTGTGAGTGGTTGTGTGGGTGTGTACATGGGTGTGTGAGTGGGTGTGTTAGTGGCTGTGTGGGTCTGAGAGTGGGGTGTGAGCAGTTTTGTGGGTCTGTGAGTGGGTTTGTGGCTGAATGAGTGAGTGAGTGGGTGTATGAGTGGTTGTGTCAGTGGATGTGTGAGTGGCTGTTTGGTTGTGTGAGTGGTTTTGTGGGTCTGTAGGTGGGTGTGTGAGTGGTTGTGTGCGTGTGTAGTTAGGTGTGTGAGTCTGTGACTGAGTGTGTGAGTAGACATGTGGGTCTGTGAGTGGATGTATGTGTTTTTTGAATTGAGGTCTAGATCCGCAGGGGTGCTGCACAGGGTGTTATGCTAAGCGCCGCAGTGGATCCGCTGACCCTCATGTGCTAAAAGATAAATATTTTTGGAAAATTACTTGCCCATGACCCTTCATCAGTCCCATGGGGTCATGGTCCCTTTACCCTGACCTCTTCTATCACTTTTAAATGTTATTGTCTCCCCTAGGAACACAGTCCTGATGTACAAAATGGCAACTGCAACTTTCCTTTTGGTTGCGGCCAGCCAATCATGGCATTGCTGTTGGTGCGTGGTGCCGAGAATCTGCCTGGTGGATCCTTGGTGGCTCTGCCTGTCTAGATATACATACATCTCTTTACTTTAATAACTTGTAAAACTACTGAACATATTTACATCAAATTACAAAAAGCACTCTTTCTGGACCATTATCTAGCTTCCTGCCAAATTTGGTGTAATTCTGTTCAGCCGTTCGGCTGTAGTCATGTCTAAAATCCCTATGGGAAATTGCATGGGAAAATGTGTTTTGGGACCCCCCCTTTTTCTCTGCCCCCCTTGATAGATCACTCTGAAACTTACCGGACAGCAGCTGAACTGACTGACAAACTAGTTTTGAACATTTGGTGAATGTTATTAGCAAAAATGAAAAACATTTCCTATGGAAACTAGGTCCTAACTATAACTACCTACTGGTGAGAGAGAGAGAGACAGTGTGTGTGTGTGTATGTGTGTGTGTGCCAACTTTAGATTTTGGAGAAACATGTTGTGAGATTGGTTGCCTTGAAGTAGGTGTCTCGTGCCTGAAACTGCTCTTAGTAGTCATAGGGAGTTTGAATGAAAGGACTATTGCCTGAAAACACGAAGACCAGTAATATCAAAACACTCAGCTTTTTTCGTCAAATGGTGGAAATCTGCAGTGTTTAATTTGAACAGGTGTTTGCCGGAACAGACATCTGGCAGGGCTCAGTCCTGGGACTCATTTTAGTGCACTGATTGTGCAGCTGCCGGGTAGTTGGATAGAACCACTGCCGCTGAGAAGCATTACTAATGGTGAAAGACACACACATTTCAAGAATGGCACTGTTACCACAGCAAAACGGGAGTGTTGCTGGTAGCTTCTAGGGCCTCTCCCAAGCTCCAATGCACTTTAAGCATTGATCACTGGTTTGTTTACCATTAAGTGGTTTGATCCATAATGGACCGGGCCATCATTGTTCTTCCAGTACTCCTCCAGCTGAGCGGCTCACTGGTGTGAGGTTGGTTGCCTTGTCTGTCATTGGCATGGCCACATTCCGATGTATGTTTGGAATAACAGATAAAACAATTATGAACTCTTAATTTGATGCATGGTAGGCAAGGAACCTAGCCAGTCATTGTTTTTAATTAATTCCATAATTTTTATTTTGAATATTAGACTATAAACATGAGAGTCCAAAGCAAAAAAGCAATAAACAAGCAGACATGGAATGACTCAGTCCATTCCTGCAGACATGTGAAACACTGCTAATCTGAATGAAATTACAAAATGTATTATGTGTCTGTGCATTTGTGCAGTTTTGCACAACCCTAGCTGGCATGCAATGGAGCACTGTATGTAGCAGTAAGTCGAGCAATGGGGTAAGGCTCTGTGAAAAGTTGCCCTTACCATGGGCTGTGGGACTGTGAAAGGGAGTTCTTACAATGGGCTGTGGAACTGTGAAAAGATGCTCTTACCATGGGCTGTGGGACTATGAAAAGATGCTCTTACTATGGGCTGTGGGACTGTGAAAAGATCTTCTAACCATGGACTGTGGGACTGTGAAAAGATACTCTAACCATGGACTGCGGGACTGTGAAAAGATACTCTTACCATGGGCTGTGGGACTGTGAAAAGATGCTCTTACTATGTGCTGTGGGACTGTGTGTCTGTGCATTTGTGCAGTTTTGCACAACCTTAGCTGGCATGCAATGGAGCACTGTATGTAGCAGTAAGTCGAGCAATGGGGTAAGGCTCTGTGAAAAGTTGCCCTTACCATGGGCTGTGGGACTGTGAAAGGATGTTCTTACAATGGGCTGTGGGACTGTGAAAAGATGCTCTTACCATGGGCTGTGGGACTGTGAAAAGATGCTCTTACTATGGGCTGTGGGACTGTGAAAAGATGTTCTAACCATGGACTGTGGGAGTGTGAAAAGATACTCTTACCATGGGCTGTGGGACTGTGAAAAGATGTTCTTACCATGGGCTGTGGGACTGTGAAAAGATGCTCTTACCATGGGCTGTGGGACAGTGGAAAAATGCTCTTACTATGGGCTGTGGGACTGTGAAAAGATGTTCTTACAATGGACTGTGGGACTGTGAAAAGATACTCTTACCATGGGCTGTGGGACTGTGAAAAGATGCTCTTACCATGGGCTGTGGGACTGTGAAAAGATGTTCTTACTATGGGCTGTGAAAATATACTCTTACTATGGGCTGTGGGACTGTGAAAAGATGCTCTTACCATGGGCTGTGGGACTGTGAAAAGATGCTCTTACCATGGGTTGTGGGACTGTGAAAAGATGCTCTTACCATGGGCTGTGGGACTGTGAAAGGATGCTCTTACCACGGGCTGTGGGACTGTGAAAAGATACCCTTACCACGGGCTGTGGAACTGTGAAAAGATACTCTTACCACAGGCTGTGGGACTGTGAAAAGATACTCTTACTATGGACTGTGGGACTGTGAAAAGATACTCTTACCATGGGCTGTGGGACTGTGAAAAGATGCTCTTACTATGGGCTGTGGGACTGTGAAAAGATGCTCTTACTATGGGCTGTGGGACTGTGAAAAGATGTTCTTACCATGGGCTGTGGGGCTGTGAAAAGATGCTCTTACTATGGGCTGTGGGACTGTGAAAAGATGTTCTACCACGGGCTGTGGGACTGTGAAAAGATGCTCTTACCACGGACTGTGGGACTGTGAAAAGATACTCTTACTATGGGCTGTGGGACTGTGAAAAGATACTCTTACCATGGGCTGTGGGACTGTGAAAAGATACTCTTACCATGGGCTGTGGGGCTGTGAAAAGATGCTCTTACTATGGGCTGTGGGACTGTGAAAAGATGTTCTTACCATGGGCTGTGGGGCTGTGAAAAGATACTCTTACTACAGGCTGTGGGACTGTGAAAAGATGTTCTTACCATGGGATGTGGGGCTGTGAAAAGATACTCTTACTACGGGCTGTGGGACTGTGAAAAGATGTTCTTACCATGGGCTGTGGGGCTGTGAAAAGATGTTCTTACCATGGGCTGTGGGGCTGTGAAAAGATGCTCTTACTACGGGCTGTGGGACTGTGAAAAGATGTTCTTACCATGGGCTGTGGGGCTGTGAAAAGATGCTCTTACTATGGGCTGTGGGACTGTGAAAAGATGTTCTACCACGGGCTGTGGGACTGTGTAAAGATGCTCTTACCACGGACTGTGGGACTGTGAAAAGATACTCTTACTATGGGCTGTGGGACTGTGAAAAGATACTCTTACCATGGGCTGTGGGGCTGTGAAAAGATGCTCTTACTATGGGCTGTGGGACTGTGAAAAGATGTTCTTACCATGGGCTGTGGGGCTGTGAAAAGATACTCTTACTACAGGCTGTGGGACTGTGAAAAGATGTTCTTACCATGGGATGTGGGGCTGTGAAAAGATACTCTTACTACGGGCTGTGGGACTGTGAAAAGATGTTCTTACCATGGGCTGTGGGGCTGTGAAAAGATGCTCTTACCATGGGCTGTGGGTCTGTGGAGAGTTGCTCTTGCCATTACTGTGGGAGTGTGGAGATTTGGTCTTACTATGTATGGCCCCGGAGCCGCAAAGTCCCTGTTCTTGTACCTGTAACATCTTCCATAAGGGGTGCTATGTCGGCACTGTGCGCAGACAGAGGCAACCGAAAGGGAATTGTATATGCAGGGGTGAGGTTATAACATTATTAGGGGGTATATTTGAGCTACGGTCATTGCAGAATACCAGCTGAGTTATTTTGCTTGGTATTTAGTTGTTTTTGTAGTGTTGAATATGACATCTTTACGGTGCTTGCTGTAAAGGGCCAGGCGTAAATACAGATCTAAATGACATTTCCGGTCTCCCGGCCCAGCAGTGAGGGTTGCACGTTTGGAGTTGAGAGCTCTAAGTTTCTTACAGCAGACTGTGCCCCGAACATCTGATCCAGAGGGTTTGGCCCTGAACTACAGATTCTGAACTGACTGCAAAGAAAGCCTTGCCTTCCAGCCGAAGAGGGTGCAGGGAGTGCTCCCACCGCAGCAGGCTGACATCCATTTCCATCATGGGCAAAGGGTCTGTCTGCAAAATCGCTACCAATCAGCTGCGTAGTGGTGGCAGGGCCACAGGGGCAGCTGCCTCGGGCGCAAAAGTCTTAGGGGCGCACAATTTTAACATTTTCTTGAAATCTAATAGATGTGTTTAGGGCTAAGAGTCCCAATACTGGACTGGTGGAAGGAACTCAGGAAGTGCTAATGGTCTGCCCTGGGTGCTGGCAACCCACCCTACGCTGCTGCTACCAAGGTTAATTAACACATTGCAAAATTATCCATATTCCCATCTTCCTATTTTTTAAGACCCTGTAATACACTCTAACATCTTACCTTTGAGGAGGTGGCCTGCCACCAGTGGCCTTTAATAAATTCACCCAGAGCTGAAACGATGGTGGGTTGGGGATATCCAACTTAAAGGTCTACTATAGGGCTGCTCCCCATTAATGATTGGATACTTGGGAACACTATCTGGGTTGAGTTGATTCGCATTGAAAAGCAGGGAACACTCTCACATTTGTGCAGTAATAGGGTATCAGAGTCCTTGCCGCCAGTTTCGAGAATTCCTGTTGAGTGTTGGTTTAAAGCTCTTAGGTGGACAACATGGATGAAGAAACTGACTAAACTGACGCAATTGTGGGCGGGCACCTTGATGCCTACAGTGAATGGCTTGGAAGGTTTTGTATCATGAGATATCTACTTTGGGGGAAGTATGGGTATCTACACATTTTAGATCATATACTGAACTCTGTGCGTAATTTGAGCTACACAAGTCACAATTCTTTCAATTTTTGCACTTGCGTCATGCTTTAAAGTAGCAAAAAATGAATGAATACTATTCCGGGCATTAACCCAATAACTGCTAAATTAATCTTGGAACATATGGAAGCAAAGTGTATCTCAAGGTTTTACTGAGCACTGGTGGTCAACACACCTGATATCCTCACAATATTGAGTAGATGGACTGCTGACCTGGAGGATGACGACAGTACAGAGGCCAACATGGAAGCTAGGATGCTTGCAATTTTTGGTAGAAATGTTCCACAGTCAATTCAAATTCTTCCTTCGAGTGTACTCTACCCTTGTGAGATTGTACAAAATGAGAAGGTCTTCCAATGCCATTTGTACTAGATGTCTAACAATAAGGGGGACTTGTTTCTATATGATCTGGGACCGCCCTAAAATTCAAACATTCTGGTCCAGGGTCCATTTAACACTGCAAGAAGTGACTGGCTTACCGATATCTATGAACCCCAAATGTACTATCCTGGGTTTAACAAATTACTGGGATGGTTCAGTGGGAGATAAACTGTTGTTGCATACTGGCTATATAGTGGCTAAAAGAGATTTTGTCAGGCACTGGAGGACAAGTAATGCTCCTACGGTCTGAGTGGCTTAACGACATGGATTATAGTGCACTGGCAGAAGAATACATATATAGGAACTGGGGCTGGTTTTGTAAACATAAGAGAATGTGGGGTAAATCATGAATATGGACTGGATCATTTCCAAGATGTTTTACTCCCAAATCGTACATGAACAGACTGCAGGGGGATGACCTGACTGTGTGCTTTGTATGTTATGACTGCTGCTCGGTGATATAGCACCAGCAGGAGGCAACACTCCCCACCCCCCACAATAGCATGCATATTCTACGCATAAATAAAACACACCACACAAATTTTGTTTGGGTAAACAACTGCTGCAGGTTTATTACATACACCGTTATGTAATATGGTGGGTTATCTTACGGGCGATCCAAGGGCAGGCAACCATCTGGGCCGCCTGCCAGCCTGATGAGCCAAGCAGCACCGGGGCAAACCCTATCTGTGCTGCCCCTTTGGTGATCCTCTTCCCGGATCACGGTCCCTTATTACTTACGCCCTTTTCAAGGCGGAGCGTAGCAAGGCAAGCCCCCGGGGCGCCAACACGGTTTTCCAGGAACCTCCCCTGAGGCTCCTGGGCTCTGGCACCCCCTATGGTTCCGCGCAGAGGTACCATTCGGTACCCATTTGCTTCCAGATCGCCCTGTAACTCCGCCACAGCTCTAGAGGCGGCCACCGTCGCCGCCAGATCCCCCCACCAAAATAGCTATAGTCTTGCCCGCTAACTCTCCTGTCTAGAGCCTCCTGCAAATCTAGATGAAAGGGAACATCCCTACTGGTTATAGATACCCCATCTATATCCCAATAGCCCTAGACGTTAGCTTGGGTCAGTTAGTGTCTGAGGAAACCAAAACGCCCTATATGCCTGTGAAGTTGTGCCAAGCACCTCACGCCGCAAAGTTCCACTGCGTCACATGACTCGGCCCCGTTCCAATCAGGCCGGGACAGTTTCAGACACACTGGCTCACGATGCCCCACCTATTTGCTGATCACACTGGCTGCCGCCCTTCTAGCACCGTGTGTGTCTGGACACATGTGACTCCCATCTCTGGGACAGCAGCTCACTTGTTAGAAGACCGTTCCTACCCCCGCTTGCCAACTTAGGCTATTAGGGCGAGAAGGATTAGATTTAACCTTGGCACCATCCCTTTACTTGCTAAATCAATGCGCACAGGGATGTCCCTAACAGGCGTATGAACACTGAGCACGGCTGCACCCCAGCACTTGCCCTGCATCCCATATCCTTTATGGGAATTTTGACCGCTCAGCTCCCTCTGGTGAAGCCCCCTAGGCATACCCGCTTAGAGAATCTGTCGGATTCGATACAGGGCGCACTGTCTGTAATCTAGTGCCTAACATTTGATGTGGGGGATGCCACACACCGCCTAGGTCATGGGAACCTAAAGGAGCACACCATTTTACCCTGGGCGTACCTCAAAATGGGACTGGCTCCACCAAGCTGAAACGCCAGAGACACACATCTTAAACCTCTTTACTGGCTTATGCCACTTGGTACCCTTCTGGTTGCAGCTTTGTGTATTTGTAAAGCGTGCATGCCCCTGGGGCACGATGTCGCTGACTAGCGAGTGTATGTGATACTTATCTATCGCTAACTGCCCTTACTTGGATTGACGGGTTGCTGGATGCTACCCAAGGACTGAAGACTAATGCTCCAACCCAGTTCGACCCCAGAACTTGGGGACAACCCCAGTAATGACCATGCCTTTCATGGTACATCTACCCCAGCGCTTGACTATCAATGTGTTAGGCACCCCAGTCCCAAAATATGCCCCTTCTGTTGTTTGGTTCTAGCCCGCAGAAGGATAACCCAGGGGGGGCAGACAAGTCTGTGGAACCAGAGGGAAAATTATGTGCAAATACCTGCCCTACCTTGAATTTTGGGACGCCAAAAAGTCGAAAATACCCTGTCGCCCTCTGGCACTAACGCAGTGTTTACCAAACTTTTCCGCGCCACAGCACACTTGTTAGCTGACAACTACCACCACCTGCCTGCTGCCCTGGTTAAAGCGCGGGTGAGTATGTCTGAACTGAAGCTACCTGATAACGGCCCTTGGCTGCAGGGGAATGCCCACCCCATGAACATGGTACCCGATTCTATAAAGTGCCCGCAGGTGTTCCCCATGAAGGCCCTCATAGCCAATTGCACAATGCAGTCATTATTTTGTAAGTGCCTCTCTCTGCGTTGAAATTTCCTGAGTAAGTGTACAATTATAATTATCCACCATTGGGCAGGAAACCGGTGACAAAGGCAGACTGTTAATTTGTGGCTTCTGACATTGCCACTGTGTAACTACTACAAAACCACAGTACACCTACAACACGCCAGTACCATTGGCTTTAACAATGCTTGTTAGTTGCATGAAGTAACTGAAGTCACAATTCCGGCTTCGCTGCGTAGCATATTGAACATGCCTCCATTCAGAACTGGTGGGACTGTCACCTTAACGTGTTGAACAAGCATGAATTGTCTCCCTACGATGAGTAGTGAGCTTACCCGCATTTGGGACCATTCCGCTAATCAACTTCCGCAACAGCCAGACAGGTCACCTGCCTGTGAGCCAGGTACCGAAAGCGGGAGCCCTATGGAAACGGAAAAGCGGCGCACAATCCCCGCGTTGGAGACAAAATTGGCCTCATTGTACTGCAAAAGGGGCTCTTGCGGAGACAAAATAACTATTCTTAGCAAAACAGAGCCTGTCCGAATCTATTGCCTAAATAGGGACAAAAGATGAACCATGATATTATCACTGACCAAGTCTGTGATGTCCTCTTCGCTACCTCTGGCATATTTCTCATAATTCACCATATATGACTGACACAGCACTCCCAGCCTGTGCTTTGTGTGATCTTGGCCCACTTTGGTGTGACCAGAGCCCCGTGAAGTCTGCATCATGCATGAACTGGCCCGAGGGCCACTTCCCCAAATTTCGGCCACAAACCAGTAACCCCCATGATATCGCAATCCTGACATACACCCGGGGGGGCAAACAGGCGACTCTTTTAAAGGTGAAAGAATGTGCAAATTCCATCCTTGCCACCCGGGCATAATACTACGTTAGAACACCACCTTGATATAATATCAACAAACGGACAGCCGGACACAGCCGTGCCACATCCAAGAAGAGCCCGCTACGGTGCAAAGCCCCCTGAGGGGAGAAGTACAGTTCCTGCCTACTTCAAAACCAACAAAACTAAAGAGAAGGTGGACCTCACTGGAGTGCCCCACCTTGACCCCACTGACATGCACGAGCGCTAGTATAGGGCAGGGAAACAATGACCAGCTGGGTGGACACTCGCTACACTGATTGGGTCGATTGCCCAGTCAAAACTGATATTGAAACAATTGAAACCTACATGGTCCATGATTAACTCGGGCGCCATGAGACGGTCTTGAACAAGGACCAGTGGACAGCGAGTCACCCGATAGTCAGTTAAGTATTGATGGATTTGAGACAAAGGCACCATCCAAAACGGAAACAAAGTTGGCGAGAATAGTTCTATGGAGAAAAGCATTGAAAGAATCGCTCCTCAAAGTAAAGGACATAACTACCCGCTTAGGTCTACCTTGCTGGGAAGGATGGAGCGATGCCTGTTATCGGAATTGGTGAATGAAGACATTATTCATTCATGTACAGCCAAATTGTGAGAGACTGCCCCCCAGTAGTCGTCCCGCTTAATGGCACCCTGGCAGTACAAATTGGTTTAGAGCACCAATAATTAACCCCAAACTGATATACTGATTTGCCCCACCCAGGGCATCCTGTCCGGTAACCACCAAGGCAGACGTACCGCAATGCCAACTGAAGGCTGAGTAAAACAAATTTTCTGACCTTGGGCTGATCGCGGCGACACATACATAGTGACGCCCAGTGTTGCGCAAAACTAGAATCTGCATACGCGCGCGCTACATAACGCAAGGCAATTCTGTGGAACACCTGACAATTGTGCCACTATAAGCCAGGACTCCTGTCAGGCGGCTACTCCCTTTAGCGCCACACCATGCTCCTGCCGTGCTGCCAATCATATTAACACCACAACTACTAACCTGGGTACTCGTGCAAACGTGAAAATCCCGCCTATTTCAAGCCCTCAAAACTAAAAGGATGGCTTGGGCAGCTGGCAACAGTGATTTTAATGCCAATTGCATTAATCTATGCCTATAGGGTCATCTCTACAATAGACAGACATCGCCAACTCGTGGCAGACTGTCCCAAGCGCCAGAGACCAATTAGGTCACGTGCAGCGCACCAGTACCCACTTGGTCAAATTACACAGTGTTAGCTTTAGTCACGTACCCTAAACCTGTGTCTCCTCGAGGAGTTTATACTCGCAAAGTTGAAGTCATGAGACAATTAACACCTTTAGGGGTACCAGAGCATGTTGTAAATGATCCCTTAATAGCCTTATTGAATGATTTAAGCCTATGATGCATATGGATGCTTTGACCACCTTTTGAATTGTCCACATTTCTGAATGGTCCCTTGATTATCTGTTAGCCACCCACCAGTTAGCCAACTATGTGGGCTTGCAAGGAACATAGTCCCTTATCAAATTGGTGCCAACCAAGAACTAGTTTCTTTTTATTCTTCTCAACCCGTGGGAGCAAAACTAATAAACGGTCGCACTACTGACCCTCAGCTTTGGCCATGAGGGTTGGCGTCAAGGTAAATGGGTCTGTTTCACAGTGTAACATTCAAAAGACTATGAGACCCCGGTCCCTTGCTGTGTGTAACACCCACTTAAACAATCTTCCTCCTGACTTGGTTTCATGCAGGCACTTGGGTGCACCTACTCGAGCCCCTTGTTGCCCTTTCGCTGGTAATCCTCTGCGTGGTCGAAAGTAAAGCAAGCCACGGAGGAACTGGCAAGGGGAGTGGGCATAACAGGACGATGTTTTACAAGAACTCATCCCTCCGTATAACATCGCAACCCCAAAATGCGCGGAAGTCTTTAAGATTCACGTACTGCATGCAGACCTAGACATAACGGGAGCTTTCAAAATTGCACTACTATAGACACTGGCACATTGTTTATAACAGACATACACCTATGGATGGTTATCGTCACCCAGCTCCAAGGTACCCATTTCCGACCTGGAGGATGAACGGCTGCGTGGCCCGGCGGGGATCCAACCCTGCACAAGGCCTGGGATGCACACTTGCAAGTGTTCCTGCTCCACGGAGCACCCCCCTCTTCATGGATGCTGTGGACGCCGCCATACGCCCGAATCAGACATCTTGCCGGCAGCACATGCGGTGAGTGTCCGGTACAGTGCAGCACAAAGCAGAGGTGATTAACTTCACAACAACAAATATTGGCTTCCGGTCATGTTACACCTTTATGACAATGAGCAGCCCTATTCACCAGTTACTAAGGGATACCTGCAATGTGCAAATTCTCCCAGGCTCACCGCGGAAACACTGACACTGCTCATTCACCAGACAGCGAGGGACCGGTATATAGACCAAGCAGCATATATTGAAGCACTTTACATGGGCAACGGTTGCTGGTAGGCAGCACTGCTGCTCATTGCCCGCGAGCAGAAGCGCTTCCCGTCGCCATCGCAAGGACACCGCACTGCACCCTCTACCGGGCCCGTGGACAACCTGGCTGCGGGGCCTAAGCCCCTGGCAGCGGCACCAGGAGGATAGATCAACCGGCAACAGGCCCTGAGATCGCCCTGCAAAACACTGATGCTGCCTGCAGGCACGCGAGCGTGACTATGCCGCCGGCCCGGAGCCCATTGATCCACGTTTGCCTAACAATGGGGGTTACATGCTGGGGTATGACAGAGGCACAGTAATTTATGCTGCGTGGTGTGTCTCCCCGATTCCACCGACATAGGCACTGCGACAATGCACCAATTGCCGAGGCGCAAGGCTGCCCTCCCAAAACCGTGCGATGACTAAAGGGCTGATTTGGGGAGAAGGTCAGGGCACCAGTCAGAGGTCCACGCGGGTGGACGGCGTCCCCCAACTTCTCTCACAGGGTGGACGCCGTCCACCCTGCCAAGAAGTTGGGCCCCACCAAAAAAGGTGCTGAGTTTGTCCCAGTGCAGCCCCCAAACACCAGGCACATACAGCAGCGCCCGCACGTTGTTGTCTGCCCTCGATCACAACAACACGCAGGCGGGGACGGTGCTCTCCTATTTCCGACTCCTGCTGGCCCTCAAAGGCGGAGTCTCAGGGATCATCAGGCCTCCCCCCATTGGAGTCTCCCGGCTGGCAGCAGCCAGGAGCCCCACACCCGATGCAAATGCAGCAGAGGGGAAACAAAGGCTCGCACCTTGCCAGCACTTCACACATACCCAAGAGAGGCAGCCCTTCACTTTGTTCTGGCTGTATAGGAGACATGCATGCCTCTAAGGACGTCAGATGTGTTGATCCTTCCCAGCATTTGAACAAAACAAATTGCGTCCATATACACTACTACCCCTGAGGAGGCACCGTAACAACCCAAATATCACTATTTCTCCTATGGCCATAGGAAGCCCAACGCTGACAAAAGGCACATTGTTCCATATGCAGCGCACAAAAGTGTAAATTTTCTGCCAGAATCTGGAGGGTCTGCAAGTATGCCGCGAGTTAGAAGACTCGGGTGTTTCGGGTCACCGGAAACAATCAAACAAATGGGGGGGCTGTGTGGGGAAGACCGTGGCATAGCTTATTTGATGAACTAAGAATGGAGACATCCTGCGAATCAGCACCCAGCACGTGGTTTGAGCATGGACTGCAGCAGGTGACGGGCACCTGGCGTTAAGGAGGTGCCAGGATGTAACCCGCATTCCAGATGCCTCCCTCGTCTGACCCCTGACCCCGATGCACTGCTCTCTTCCTTACACCTTCAGGCATGAATAATGCATTACCGAGCCAGGCAGCAGCAACACCACCCCTTCCGCGCTCTTAGACATCGACTCCCGCAGCTCTCTGAAGAGTTCCTATCGATTCTGTTACTGACTCTATCCTTTCAACTGGAGGCATTATTCGCACATCACATCCGTTCTGCCGACAGTTCATGCAGGGACTGCAATTTATGTCTATTTACATTATTTTTCTATATTCTGCAGGGCTTCCAGCGATGATCTGTGGAGAGTTTATGTGCCGCTGACCGCGGCCCCCGCAGGGGGCCACTCGGCGGTCGGTGCCTTAGTGGCCCCGGGGCCCCGGTCACCCCTCCCCACTCCCTCCCTTCGGGGGGGGGGCAGGGACACAGACTGGTGCCCCCTTCCGTGTCAGGGCCGGAAGTGACGCGCAATGCGCGTCACTTCCGGGCCCAGGTGTGAGGGGGAGGCTATTTAGCCTTCCCCCACCCTCACTGGCGACCTCTTTTGTTACCCACTTACAACTGTTTCTTGTGTTTCTTTGGGTAACCTAATTTGGGGGAGGGGGGAAAGCGGGGTGCCCCTGGGGGTACTATGTGCTGTGCACCCACAATAAACTAACTCACACAGAACCAGACAGAGAGCGGGCAGGGAGCCTGGGCTGAGAGCAAGGTGGGGGGGCGGAGACTGTGACGGCAGTGAAAGGAAAGATGAGAGGCGTGAGCGAGGGCAGAGAGGTAGGGTGTTCGAGAGCACCCTGGAGCAGTGTAAGGCCTTCTGCCAGACCACGGCATCCTTGTCTTCTACGCAACTGAAAATATTCCCCCGGGCGCCCTACGGGCTTGTGCACCCACCCCATTACTAGCGGTGTATTGTGGCTCAGTGACCTGAACCCGCTGGGGCCTGTGTCTCTGGGGCGTGACCAGGGTTTGGGGCACAGCCCAGCTGGGTCGCAGCGGCAGGCCTGACATCGGGTAAGCAGGCATTCGGTGCCCCCCACCCCCACGACCCTCCCCAGTCTCCACACCCTAATCGCGACGTGCCCCACCAACAATCAGCCTCCCTCAGACACGAGGGAGCAGCCAGGGGTTCCGTCTAATGCCCAGGGAAAGTTCCAGGGATACCTTGGATAAAAAATGACCCCTACCGGGACAATATATTGCCCCGGAACCCCCCGCGTTGGGAAGCCTGGATTGGGGGTGGGAGGAAGTCATGGAACCCGGGTTGGTGAATGGCCGACCCCCGGAGCCCCCTACCCCGGCCCTGAAACACGGCGCTGCTCATTTGCGCCCGATCCTAGGGTGGCAGCTGAAATGTGGCGGGTCAGGGGTAATGTCTGTAGAAGAGACATGGGGACAACGACTCTCAGGAGTGAGAGCCTGAGGGGGTGGGGGCAGCAGGCCAACTCATCGCAAATTGGAGTGAATCCAGACAAGGACTCCGACCCCGTGCACAGGAGGTGCAACCCGCGATTTCCCACCGACCAGACGGCGTGTCCAGGGCACAAAAGAGGAAGGACAGAGGGTGGGGGAGGCCTATATACCCCCGTTCTTCGCGCCCCGGAAGTGATGCGCCCTGCGGGCCGCAGCCCCTGGCTGCCCGAGTAGGGGGACTCCTCCCCGAGGGGTCCCCTTACTTAGAAGAAGGGGGGTGGGCTGGTGCCTTGCTGGCACTAGAGGCCCGCCCTTCTAGGGCACCCTGCGGGCGCCAGGGAAGCCGCAAAGTCTGTAGCAATGTTGATTGCATATATGCTATTGCTGTGTGCTATCAGGTCCACGCTGTACATGTTGTTTGATGTATGTATAAAAACAATACAAAAGAAGTTTTAAAATAAAAATTAAATATCACGGAATGGACAACGCAGTTCAGTAACCAACTAAGTTGACAATGCAAATTAGAAATACCATAAAGGGACCTGCAGAGCTGTGCAAAGCTGCCAGCCTTCTGAAAACCACAAACAGTGTGCTTGTCTCTCATGCTTCCTCATTCATCACACTGCTAAGCGCTGCGTCCCATAACACGATAACTGCACCTTGGTAGTCCTCAAACATGACATGGAAACACTTCCCACACAGGCAGGATCAAAACAAAGACAAAACCCCTCTAACCACACACCCTACGTGGTGCAGAGTGCTACCCATTTAGGCAAGTGCTTCAGCATCCCACATAAGGATAGTAAGAGCTAGATAAATGTTGCAATACAATACAATACAAGAGGGACTAGGTAAGACGGAATACACACTAGCGGACGGGCAGACCTGTGCAGAGGCCCGCCTAGAGAGAAGTGTGGGGTTCCCTCAGTGTCCTGCCCACGGGTGGCAGTGTGCGACCTGCTGGATATATTCACGCTTGTTCTTTTCGCCGCCTGCATACAATTCTCTCACCGTGGCTGGCCCTGGTGGATGGTAGGGGGCTGCGTTAGGCGCACTGAGCCTGATCGAGCCTTTCCCCCTGAACTGGAGCCTGACTGCGCCCTCGGCATGGGGGCGGACTGTGGGCTGAAAAGGGGCCTGTGAGTCCTGGTGGCACAACGTGCGAGCGGACCTTCGGCTGGCTTGGGCCGAGATACGTGGGCCCAGTGGGTACCGGCGGCCTTTGGCCTGGACTTATATTTGTGCGATTTATCCAGCTGTGTGAGGCCGCATTTGTGGGAGCGGGACTCTGACTGGCTTCGCCTCGGGGTGCTTGCTGCGGCGGAGGAGAGCCCCACGGAACTGTGCCACGATGGGGTGGGCCTTGGAGGGCCCCGGGGTTGGTACCCGGGGCCTGTTGTGTGCCCCCCCCCCCCGGGCTTGTGTTGCTGGTGCAGCTGAGAGGCAATGGAGGATAGCTGTGAAACCCCAGGCGACGGTGAGGTGATATTTGCTGAGCGGTGAGAGCTTGGTTCCCGGCACAGGGGGACCTCCAAGAAAGCCGCGGACAAAGAGGGGCTCCTCTTTTCCCCCTCTCTCACTTCCCCCCCTCTCCACCTCCTTGCTGGGGTGTGGTGACTTGAGCCACGGCCACCAGATAGGAGGGGCTCTGTTACAGTGAAGTGGGGCCCACACGTGGACGCGACGCTGTACCCTACAGAGACCTGGGTTTGCCTGTCCTGGGTTCCTACCTACTGTCCTTGCCGTGACTGGCTCAGAAGCGGCCGGGTTGGGAAGTACTTTGGACTGCGTTGGGGCGTCAGTGACCTTGTGGGGCAGAAATGGGTAAACCCAGAGTGAAATTACCAGAGTCCGCCCCGGAGCAGGGGGAGGACCAACGGAGAACTACTCGGAGTACCCCTGAGACGCAGGGCCCGGAGGACCCCTTACAACAGCAGCTAGCTAAGATTCTGGTGGCAATATCGGATACAAAGAAGACACTGCATCAAGATATAAGTACAGTGTCGGTGGGATTGGGACTCCTACGTGCTGAACACCAGAAGTTCAGTGACCTAGTAAAAGTGGTGCAGTCATCCCTTGAGGAACTATCCCCGGCCCACCAGGCGACGCTTAAACAAATGGCAGACTTAACTGACAGTGTTAGAGTACTGGAATGCAGAGGACAGTGAGGGCGCAACCGGAGGAATAATATATGTATCTTGGGCCTTCCGGAAGGAATTGAAAATGGCAATATGATGTCCTACTTGGAACCCTGGCTCCGCACAGTGGTTGCACCAGAAGGGCTAACGCAATTCTGCACCCTGGAGAGAGCACATCGAGTCCCAGCGAAGCCACCGGTGCCAGATCGTCCCCTGAGGCCGGTGGTGGCCAAACTATAACATTATAGGGACAGAGACATTTTGCTACATCTACAAAGAGCCCGCTCAGATGGTCCGTTTGAGGTACACAACAGCAAGGTCTCAATATTCCCGGACTATACCCTTGAGGTGCAACAAAACCGCGCCTTCTTTTTGGAGGTTAAGAAGGCGTAGAGAGTAGAGGGCCTCCAGTCCTCCCTTATATTCCCTGCCCGGCTATGTATAATAGAAGATGGCAAGACGCACTTTTGTGACACTGCCTCTGAGGCTTGGGATTGGCTGGAGGAGTACAAGACCGGGGCGCCCCGGATGGCGCGGGAGCAGGTGCCGCCCCGCCAGGCTCGGTGGACCGGAAAGCGATCTAGAAGATGGCTGCAGAGGAGCGCCCCAAAGAAACCAAGCCCCTCACATATGGAGGGAGAAAGAGCAGCGGCATTGCAGGCAGTGGTGGAGATGATGCAAGAAGACAAACAGCAGTCAGAGGTGGGCTTGAACTCGCCGAGGGGCACGGGGGGCTCGGAATCTGACTCCTCCAATGCAGACAGTTTAATCATGCCAAAGGTCACCCCGAAGTCTGCGGATGAGATCATATAGAGGGGGTTGCCATGTGGAGTGGATTTGGTAGTAGATTCTGGACATCTGGAGGTGGCGGAGTCGCACTGGAACATCAAGCTAATATGGTTCAGGTTTGTTTATAGGGAAGGTCGGTGCTTGGCACGGCCCCCCGGCATATTATACACAAACTTGAGACATTTGCCTAGGTCATGACCCCCTGTATGACCACACCATAGTTGGTTTGGACCTCGATTGACTATTCATTGTACGGAGGGTTTGGGTGGGTGGCCGTTGCCATACTGCTCTGGGGACTGGAGAGTTGGTCCATGCTGGGATCCCAGGGCCTGTCTCCATCTCTGTGCCACAAGGTGTCTTCTGGCACCATCATAGCAGGCCACAAGGCCGCAATCCAGGGTGGTCTTCCTCCAATACTTACTAGGAGGTCACCCACAGCACAGCACCATTTTCAGTCAATTGCAGAACACCTAGGGTTCCCACACCAACGCAGCTGCGATTTTTTTCATATGTAGGCTTTTAATGGGCATTTTAGCAGCCCATTTATTGAATGGCTGTGGGAGCTCCATTAATCCGCGCCCCTCTTGCTGCGGCTCCCTAGCGCCACTATACCATGATACTTCTATTTAGAACACACATCTTAATAGACTGTATATCAAATTCTTCCATAAACTGGAAGAGCTCAAAAACACCTGCTTTGGTGACATTTCCATAATTTTTAATTTAGGTGTTACTGTGTATCTATAGGTCATATTTATGCTATAATCATATCGGAAAAATTTCTTACCTTCAGTAACGCCTTATCTGGTAGAGAGTCTATCTAACCACAGATTCCTCACCTTAGAATATCCCGAGACATCACACTGAATATGGAACATCTTGAGCAGTACCTCTGCACGCCAGTAGGTGGTGTTGATTTGCTCCACGTTGACGCTGTCCACGACGGAAGTGAAGTCAATTGCCTTCATAAGCGCCACCCTGGCTCACTCACATCAGTTTCTTTTGTGACTGTTTTTGCTCCAAAAATGCAGAGCCACGTGAAAACCAATGCACCAGTGGTAACCAGTGTGCAGAATATGGTGAGATATTTTGGGGAAGAGCCAAGTTAGCAAGTGGGGAGAATGGGAGGGTCAGTGAGGAATCTGCGACTAGATAGAGTTGCTACCAGATTAGGTGTTACCAAAGGTAAGTAACCTGTCCATCTGAGAGACCTCTAATCGCAGATTCCTCACCTTCAAATAGCTACCCCAGCAAAATCTCCCTGGAGGTGGGACTGCAAACTTGCTAGCCGAAAGAGTTCTAGAGGACCTAACGGGCAGAATGCCCTTCACTCCGGAGCTGGCTGTCAAGGCAGTAGGCAAATGAGTGCAGAGACTCCCATGTGGCTGCCTGACAGATGTCCAGGACGGGGACTCTGCACACTAACGCAGTAATGGCAACCATTTGCTTTGGTGGAGTGGGCACAAAGCCCTTCAGGTGATTGTTTCTTCACTAGTGAGTAGCCTATTTTGGTACAAAGCACAATCCACCGGGAGATGGTGTGCTTTGAACATCCTTGCCCTTCTTTGCCCCAGAAAATCCAATAAAAAGCTGATTGTCCACCTTGTGGGGCTTGGTGCGATCAATGTAAAAGGAGAGACCTTGTTTAGTGTCTAGGCAATGGAGTTTCTCCTCTTCATTGGAAGGAGGATGAGGTAGGGAGTAGAAAGCAGGCAGAGTGATACTTTAGCCAACATGAAAGGGGGCTGACCACATTCCGGAGGAAAGAGGCACGTGTTCTGAGGACCAGCTTGTCCAGAAAAAAATGTAGTATATGGAGGGTTTACAGACAGAGCTTGAAGCTCGCTGATACTCCTGGCTGATGTAATGGCGACCAGAAAAGCAGTCTTGATGGTATGGAGCCATAAACGACAAGAATGGAGCAGTTCAAAAGGAGTACACATTAGAAATATTAAAACAATGTTTTGATACCATTTGGGCATGATAAATGGGGCAGGTGGGAAAAGATGCTGTAAACCTTTTTGGAAACGAGTCACAACTGGTGACTTAGATAGGCAAGATTGATTCAGCTGCTTCAGGAAGCTGAGATGACTGACAAACAACCATTGATAGTGCCCAAGGCAAGGCCCTGCTGGGCAAGGGAAAGAACAAATAACAAGTCCTCTGACAAAAGTGCAAACAGGGGTTCTACCTGGCATGTGGAATACCACGCCATAAACTTCTCCCAACTGAAAGTGTAGAAAGACACCTGGCTGAAAGAATAACATCACAGACTTCAGGAGGAAGGTCAAACACTCTCAACTGTCGCCACTCAATTGCCACTAATGAAGGGAAAACCTGTGCTGGTGTGGGTGCAGCACCCTGCCCTTTTGCTGCGGCTGGATGTCCTGCCGAAGGAGCAGCCTGATTGACGGATCAACACTCAAGCTCAGGATATCTGGATACCACACCCTCCAAGCCCAATCCGGGGCCACTAGGAAGATTTGGGCCTGTTCAGTCCGAATCATTTTGAGGACTCAGGACAGTCGTAGTATTGGCAGAAAGACGTACAGGAGTCCTGCACTGCACTTGAGATGAAATGAGTCTCCAAGCTAGAGTCACTTTGGCAACGCCAATGCACAGAAGCGACGGCATTGTACGTTCTCGGTGGTGGCAAATAGATCGAGCAAGGCTCCCCCACTCTAGAAAAGGAATGTGCACCACCTCCGGATAAGCTCGTCCGTCCTGGTATTCAAAGAGCCCACCAGGTGTTGAGCAACCAGGAAAATGTCCTGGCACTCTAGCCAGTTCCAGAGATGCAGGGCTTCTTGGCTCAAGGTCCATGACCCCACCCCGCCCTGTTTGTCCTGTTTGTTGCAATACCATTTGGTGGTGGTGTTCGTGAACACCTGAACCAGTCTCCCTTTGATGGACAGTAAGAAGGCTTTCAATGCCAGGCAGATCGCTCTCAACTCCAACAGATTGATGTGGAGCTGAGACTCCATCAGAGACCAGAGTCTTCTGATTGCGCCCTCAACCAGATGTCTGCCCCAACCCAGAAGTGACACATCTGTCTCCACAATGAGACCTGGATTGGGTCTGCTGCTGATTGAATTGCGGTTCATTAGCTACCACTGCAGGTCTTTTGCAGTGTCCTCTGATATCTGGACCACGTCAGAGGGATTTCCCTGATACTTCGCCTACTGGACCTTTAGGTACCACTGCGGAGCATGCATATGCCAACAGTTATGTTTTACCAGCAGGATAAAGGAGGCAATGAGGCCCAGAAGCCTCAGAGTCAGTCTCATAGAAATCCAGGAGACAGGCTGAAACATCGGTATCATAGCCTGAATATCCAGGACTCGCCACTCTGGAGGATAGGCCCAAAACTGCACTGTGTTCAGAATGGCTCTGATGAAAGGGGGTGTCTTAGAGGGAGTCAGGTGCGACTTTGGCCCATTGATGGAAAATCCCAGCCAATGCAGGAGGTCTGCCGTAATCTGGCGGTACTGAGCCAAGGTGAGAATTTTGAACTTCTCACTCCGGAGGAAGCAATTGAGAGGACGCAGATCTAAGATTGGACGGTGGTCTATGTCCTTCTCTGGTACCAGAAAGTAGTAGGAATAACAACAAGGCCCTCTCTCTGGCACAGGCACCCTCTTGATGTCCCCCTTGGCTAAGAGGGCCTGCACTTCCTGGCGGAGTAAAGCGAGATGGTCCTGTCAGCTGTTCTTGGGATGGTGACATGGGTTAGTAGTGCCTACGAATGCTAGGGCATATCTCTTCTGCACCCTCCGGTCCAATGGAATGCTAGACCATTGGGAGGGTGATGTTTGATCCTGTCCCTCAAAGGATGCATGTGTCGGTAGGTGGGAACGCTAAAGAGGCTTAGAAGCTGCAGCAGCTGGGGGAGCGGGAGATTGGGCAGCTCATTGGGGTTGGTTCCAGCATCCTCTTTGGGCTCAGCAGCCCCTTCCCCGAAAGGACTGGGACGACTGTTGTACCGGTTAGCGCTGGTACTGTGGGTTCCCAAAATTACCCCTGCTGCGACTTCGGCAGGGACGAAAGGACTGTTGTTGTGGTAGCATCGAAAGTGAGAGGCCCGAATATCGTATGGTGGGTGACCTGGCTCTAGTGGAAGAGGGGCACATCAGCCTTCTCCCCGAACAGGTTGGATCCATCAAGGGGCATGTCAATCAATGGTGACTTAACATCCCCCAAGAACCGAGTGGGCCATAACCAAGCGTGGCGGCGAAGGACCACCGTAGAGGCCATGGCTCACAAAGGGAGTCCATGTGTCCAGTCCACGCCTTATGCGAACGTAGCCGCATCCCTGCTGTCCAGTAAAGGCTGGTTGAGAATGGCATGGCCCTCCTCAGGCAGCATAGGAAGCAGCTGAGCAACCAAATCCCACAACGCATGGGAATAGTGGCCCAAGAGGCATGCAGTGTTCACTGACCACAATGTAAGGCTGGTGGGAGAAAAGATACTCTTCCCGAAGGTACCCAGCCTCTTGTATTCCCTATCCAGTAGTGTGGTAGGGAATGCGCTTGGGTTTATTTTGGCCATGGAGGCCTGAACCACCAGGCTATCTGTGGTGGGGGGCTGGGAAAGGAACCCTTGGTCCCTTGGGGTTGGATAATTCCGTAGGGCAATCATGTGCTGTGCAGAGTTTAGCCCAGGACCCCAGGAGAGTGTTGGTGAGGGCTTCATTAGAGGGCAGCAATGGTCAGGGGCACCTGTCCCTGCCTGAAGACCTCTCTCAAGACATTTGATTTGAACTTGACAGTCAGGAGCTGAAAGTTAATGACCTTTGCCACCCTACATATCACCATGGTGAATGACATGCCTTTTTCAGAGACCTGGCCCAGAGGGGACAACATGCCAGTGTCTGGTGAGGTGACTAGACAATTGGTGTCACCCAGCTCCTCATACCAGTTTCCGTCATCAGCAGAGACCTCCTCTAAAGGACCATATATCTTCTCCTCATCACCCTCTTGGGCGTCAAAGGGTGACTCTGGTGGAGGTAAGTCCAGGGAGTGACCCGGAATAGGATGGGGCTGTGCTTAGCGTCGAGCAGCCACATGGTGTTGCCGGTTTGACTCAAGAATGACGATGAGCTCATTCTTATGCGGCGCTGAAGCAGGCACTAGATTTAACTGAGCCTGGGTAGGTGGTGGCATCCTAGATGGTGCCATCCCAGTTCCAGGGATGGATCCTGAGGGCCAGGCTGAGATCAAGGGTGAACCCACCAGTGGTAACCGAACCACAGCACCTCTTGGCTCCGTGGGACCCAAAGGGGAGCCAGAGGATGTTGGGCCTCAAAGATAGCATGCATGACATCATAAACTTCCTGTAACTGGGCAGGCATTGCCCCATTGCCAGGAAACTCAGGGTAGCGTGTGGTGGGACCTGATGTTGGCTCCGCACGTGGAGAACGCTTCAACTTCTTCTTCTTGTGCTTCTTCTACGTATCTGACTTTGACAAGGAGGTCTTGGATCTCAAAGACAACCGTCTGTGGGATTGAGTCCTGGACTAGCCTTAAGAGCATCTGCGGGAACGAGATCGGGACCGTGAACCATGCAGAACCTTCTTCTGCTGTGGCGCCAGTAGATTCATCGCCTGCTCGTGGATCGTCTTCGGGTATATGGACTTCCACTCGGGACAGGCCTTGGTGTTGTGCCCCGACCCCAGTCACCAGAGACAAACCACTGAAATCTGATGGCTTAAATCCCGACAAGGCTTGAAACCAGAGGGATTCAGCATGCCCTAGCACACTGGTAGTAAGCTCAAAAAATAGATATTTGATTTGAAAGTCAAAATTTTTTTTTATCAAAAATTGGTTGAGGTAGCTCTACGAATCTGCGACTAACAGTGAGGAAAGAAAGAAAGGACCAGATATTAGTGTGCCTCATGGCATTTATGAAGGCATCCAGAGGTCCTTTCTGATGCAGATGGCATTGATGCAGAGCCAGAGGTACTGCACAAGATTTACCAGATCAAGTCTTACATTTGGGGGATATTCTTAGGTGAGGAATCTATGGTTAAAAGTCTCTATCAGATACTAAACTACATAGTAAGAAATTCTGAAAAAGGCTATTTTTGTCTCTCACTGTGCATGTGCAAAAGGATCATTTGACTGATAACTACTAAAAATAACATGTATAAACTTTTAACAGCAAACACCTACGGTTCCTGTCTTCTATTATCATGGCAATTATGTGTCTCAATGTTGAAATTATTCCAACTTTGATGATAAATTTATTTTATATTTTTACCCAATAGGGCTGCTTGATTAACCTTGGTCCTTAAGACGTCGACAACAACCTAATGATTGCCGAAAAAATCATTGACCTACCACTTGAGATCCACACTCTTCTATGTATTTTATATTAGAACATTGGAATGTGGAGCACTCCATTGTAGACAATGGAGTACTCCGTGCTTTTACGGGCCGGTAAAGGCCCGCAGAGCAACATTCCAATGTTTTACAAAAGCCTCTCGAAGCTCAAGGGGATTTAAATCTCCTCGAGCTTCGAGAAGCCTTTGTTTCATTTGTTAGAACATTCTGCCATCTAGTGGCAGAATGTTCTAATAGCCTTATAGCCCTTCGTAGCAGGGCTATACCGCTATTAAAGTCCTGCTGCTTTTGTTAAAGTCCCTCGCCTTCGGCTCGGGCCTTTAACGCTGCAGCGGGCCTTTAATAGCCGGTATAGCCCTCTACGGCGGACTATAAGGCAATATTAGAACATTGGAATGTTGGGAGCTCCATTGAAAACAATGGAGTGCTCCGGGCTTATAATGGCTGGTATAAGCCCAGAGCTCCAACATTCTAATGTGTCTTTGTTCACAGCTCTGGCTGTGAAAAAAGACTTCAGGGAGCCTGAGGGGATTTCAATCCCCTCGCGCTCCCTGAAGGCTTTGTTTTGTTAGAACATTCTGCCCTCTAGTGGCAGAATGTTCTAATAGCCTTATAGCCCTTCGTAGCAAGGCTATACCGGCTTTTAAAGTCCCTCTGCTTTGTTAAAGTCCCTCGCCTTCGGCTCGGGCCTTTAACGCTGCAGCGTGCCTTTAACAGCCGGTATAGCCCGCTACGGCGGGCTATAAGGCTATAATAAAGTGGTGTCTGTTCAGTTTGTGTCAATGTTATGTTTACCCGTCTTTGAAAATAATTATTTTCTAATTTGCTTGATTTTGCATAAAATCTTTTTGGTATATCACAATATACATTCTGTATATATTTGAACAATATTAAATCTTCAAATAAAACATACATGTTTATTTACAGACCTGCAACATCCATTATTCAAATGCATTAATTAACTTGGTTAATATTTAGCAACTAATTGATGGGGTTCACGTCTATAAATGAAACCCAGTTTAATAAAAAACGTAATTAACAGGTTAATCATGCATACAGTCTTATCTACTTGAAGTGCCTTTAATAAGATTATCCTCTCATGGTGTGCGCACACACAAACACGGATCTGTGAAGGCTTAATATTTGTCTTTTATCGATCCCTCCCCTTGCAGTCTTGACATTTTACTCGCATATGAGCATTGCTAACCCCTCCAATTATCTTTTATGATACCTGATACGCATCCAGTAGATCTCCTCTGGAGTGTGTATTGTGGCATGTATGTGCTGGTGGGTTCCTTCCTACATGGCTGTGTAGTTTTGTATGTAAGCACAGGACACCTGAAATGGTTTCACTGGCAGTTGTAGTTCTTTTCACACATGTACATTTGGAAACAGGTGCAGTTTTTTCATTCAGTATGCCCAACATTTTCAAGGTCTATGTCACTGACTTCCAATCATGTCATCACAGTATCGATATGTTCACCAACATTAACAAAGGGTTGTATGTTAAAATATCGTTAGTAAAAATATAATCTTGTACAGGTTTTTGATGCTCATGTGCACGGTTTGTTGTTTTATGTCCTTTGCTTGTAAAGATCAGGTTTGGTGTGCCGCACGTGCACTGTAAATATGCACACACAATTAGCTTTTCACTGTCTAAATATATATGTACAATTTTTTATAATAATACCCATACTGACGTAGGGTGTTTTATTTCTTCAAAGTTAAAGGATTCACACTCCCTATATAGTCCTGAGGAGTCGGAAGTCAACCGGCCGAAACATGTCGACTATTTTCAAAACAGGAGTCCACACCAAATGGAAAATAATTTTTGATACGAGGATCACCAGCCTTATCACACCGTATGTGGAATATATGGACATTAGGCAATTTTTTTCATTGAATTTATGAGTGGACTACCTTAAGACAGGCCCAATACAAAAAAAAATGTACTTGGGCAGTCTGTGTATGATAAGAGTATATATGGAGACAGTTTGTTTTGTACTGTGTATTTGTATAATCATGACATTAATACAAAAAAATGAATAAAAAAATGTATCTACTACTTCATTTTAGAAGTGCTTGAAGTAATTGATATAACAGAATATGTGTAGTCAAAGAACAGATAAAGTCCAATAATGATTGAGATATTATTGTAGACATAAAGTTGTAGTATTTTTGCCCAGCCAGGGTACATGGCTGGGTGTATAATACTGTGGTATAACACGATGATCGACATACTCTTGCTGCTCATGATGAGTGGATTTGTGCTGTTCCTGTTGAATGTCTGTACCTTGTGCTTTTTCTCTGTTGGGCTGTTGTGTCCCACCATAATGCAGTCCATTCTTTGTGCCTAGCATCCATGGTTTCCTATTTTCTGTTATTGAGAGGAAACGACCTATCAACGTTGTCACAATTCTATGCCACTTATCATATATAGTTGTGTTTAGCTGTTATCTGCTTATGGAGTTTTTCATGTGTGTGTTTGTCTGCATGCCTATGGTCATAATCACTTTTGTCCTGCAGTGTAAGTGCTACTCAACATTTACTTCTATGAATTTGCTGGACTGGCATAAATGCGTTTACTTGATATTGAACATTCTGCATAGCTGAGATAGCATACTCCTTATGTAGTCTGGTGTTTTGTTTTATCTTCTAGGTATGTATTTATTTTAGTGGCAGGAGTCATCTTATCGTTTGCTTCCATGGGATCTTATTCTCTGCTCGTGCTCACTCCAGCCTTCGTCTCAGCCTTTCTACTTCCTGCTGCGAACCCCGCCTCGGTCCACAGATGGGCTTTTGTGCTTCAGATGAGTTGGCAAACTCTGTGCCACCTATGGTTGCAATATGCCAGTCCCAGGCTCCAAGACTTTGAGAATACCAGGTAAGAAAAAATGCACCAACAAACTGCTGGGCTGGAGAGCCAGCTAGATGCCTGACAGATGTGAAATTTCTCACATTGTGCCACCTCGTCTACGGCACTCAAGCCACATTTGCCGCATACAGGCGCTATCAGACATTGTTCCATACTGGTGACCCCATATGAGGGCTCCAGTATTTCCTTGACCCAGCGCGAGTCCTGATGCAAACTAGGTAGATACAAGGTTAGGTTCACAAAGCATTTGAGATTTGATCAAGTTTTCAATTTAAAAATATTTAATTTACCCATATGCACCCTCCTCTAGCCCAGATATATACCATTCCTGCATTTGTGCAAACTGTGGTCCATGAAGCATTGTCAGTGCGTTCTGATTTACAAAAGAATGCATTACTATTGTGTATCTTTGTGTGATCCTTACACGTGTGCCAGCACATGCAAGTGTATGTATAATGCGCAGAGGGGTGAACTCTGAGCTTTTGCCTCGTCTTGGCAACCCTTAGTCTATGATCGGAATGAGTGTACATTAAATTTGCAGCTGTAACACGGTTTCCTTTAAATTAAACGGCTCCTAGTAGCCTTGTAGTTCTGACCTCATAATAACATAAGCAAACTATAAGTAATTGCAGTACGTATATATTGAGTATTACATTATAGGTAATTTATTGAATGCAGCTTTTCTTTATTACAGTATAGTTGTCACAACATGACCTTTGCAAAAAGAAAATTATGTAAATACTCTACTGTAATAAATCATTAGTTCTCTTGTAATGTCGCAGTTCCTGCTGGCAATGACACTTAGGGCTCTATTACGAGTGAGGGCCCAGCGTTTGTGGTCTTCCGACTGTTCTATTACAATTAGTGCAGTCGGACCACCATTGCCCCGCCGCAGCCATTCCCTGGCAGTGTTGCGGCGGTCAGCAGGCCACAATATGCTTGCCCGGACTGCCGCAGTCCCGCCAAGCATATTACAAGTTTCCTCTCCACCACGGTTTTTATGGCGGTTCCTCCTCCATGAAAACCGTGGAGGAGAGAAAATGCCTCTGCGCCCTCGGGTGCATGCAGGGGGGCACAATGTATGCCCCCTTGTGTGCATGCACACCAGTACCTGCAGGGTATGGACTTTACAGTCCATGCCATGCAGAAACAGTTTTTGGCATTCCCATTTTCAGGGCACCGCCGTAGTAAGGTACAAAAAAAGCCCGCAAGACACAAGAAATACTCGTAATCTCACGGGCGGCCCGACAATGGGTTTGGTGATGTCATGCCGATCCAGACCCGGCACCGCTCCGCCAAACTCGTAACCAGGCCCATAGTGTGGAAAAGGACTGCCATGGCGCAAAATTAAAACTTCTGTTTAATAAAAGAAATGGACAGCTAGCTTTTCGGCATTTTTCTGAGTTATATTTCCCAGAAAATGTTCATTCGTTAGCTGACATTGTGTTATTTATGGCAGTATGTTTATATATTGCATTGTTGGTTGTCATTACAAGAAAATGGAACTCTATTTGCTTGTTAACAATAGAACATGAATCTACCCGCCTAAACCTTAGACGCACCCATAACTGGCTTATGAAGGTGTGAGATCGGACAAGTCCGCAAGTGTTTTTATCATTGGATGCGGAAAAGGCGTTCAACGCTGTTTACTGGCAGTTTCTTGACGTCACTCTGGCTAAATTTGGACTGGGGACGAAATTCCGCAGCTGGGTAGAACTCCTATATACACATCCGATGGCCGCGGTGCGTGTCAATGTTCGATGCTCGCCACCCTTCCCCATTGAGAAAGCGACGAGACAGGGTTGCCCCATGTCACCTCTCCTTTTTGCGCTTACTCTAGAGCCGCTGGCTTGTGCCATTCGGATACACCCCTCGTTTCGGGGTTTCCACAATACACCCATAGATGCAGAAGAGGAGAAAATCTCTCTTTATGTTGACGATATTTTGATGTACATCACATACCCCGAAACTACCATACCGGCCCTTTTCGACCTGATTACGGACTACGGATGACACTCGGAGTATAAAATTAATTGGAATAAATCCACACTGTACTGCCCGACCAATACACAACTAGAATGCTATCTGCCTGGAGAGCTGCGAGTAGAGCTGAGGGGCTTTAAATATCTAGGTATTTTTGTCAAGCCCCTCACGGAGGTGTGTAGAAGGGAAAATGTGGGCGTAATCCTAAGCAACTTTAGGACTGACGTGGAGAGATGGAAAGATCTTTCTCTCACCCTGCTTGGTCGAGCGGCCATCTTTAAAATGATCACTCTGCCTCAACTTTTATATGCCCTCCAGAACTCGTACCACCCCCTACCCAGGCCCATCTAGTAAAGTTAGATAACTAATATGGCAGGACAGACACCCCAGAATTGCACTCAAAACACTGCAACGCAACCCCTACAATGGAGGGATCGCTCTCCCTGACATAGAGGCTTACTATTGGGCTTCCCACCTGATTCCCATAAACGAATGGACACACAAGCACATAAATCACCCCACATACCATCTTGAGAGAGAGGAAATGGAGCCCCATACACATCTATACTACCTCTACGGGTGGGAAGGTAGCTCATGTCTGCTACTCGCGGCTCAAGTATCCTTGTCGGCATGGGCGAGGACCACCAAGACCTTGAGCTGGAAGAAACAGATTAAGCGGACTACACCGCTTTGGGAGGGTACTTGGTTTAGGGAATTACATAAACGTACAGGGTTCGAGCCCTGGGATGTCCACGAAAGGGGAAAGTGTCGAAAAAGGGTAGCTTAAACCATGGGCAAAATTCAAGCAAGAATATATTATGAATGACTCCCAATTGCTTAAATATGCACAATTGCGACATGCGTGATGGGCGGAAAATATTCCCAATGAGCAACTCCCAGAATACGCACCCCTTGAGGGTAGGCTCCTGCAAGAGGAGCTGGTCGGTAAAGCGGTCTCCCTCTCATATAAAACCATCAATAATAATATCCCTGATGGGTTACTAGGTCTCCGAGCAAGATGGGAAAAGGACTTGGCACCCATGGAAGATATTGATTGGGATGCGGCACTAATGCACCCCAGAGAGGTTGCCATAAAGGCAAGGCTTCGACTCATTCAACTCAAAATACTGCATCGACTGTTCAGTTGAAAAAAATCAAAAATTAATTTAAAAAAAACAATAGAACATGAAAGCAAATTTAAAAATACATCTATACCATAGTCCGTCTATCCTTTGTACCTGCCACCATAGTATCTCTGTCAATGGAAGTAGCAAGTGTGAATGGTGTCACTATGTATTATAAGGAACAAAACATCTTCAACCTTACTGTTTTTGACACACAGAGAGAGCAGAGAAGTAGTGGGAGATTCACACACTATCTTTACTGACCCTCAATGATACTATCAGATCTACTGATGCCCCAGCTTCTCTTGTGGCCTGCCACCCCTATGGCCTTTTGCCTTAGACTTACCCTTTCCTCCCGTGGCTCCTCCCTTTCCTCTCCTCTCCTGGACCTCAAGTGACAAAGGCAGAGATAAAGGTCATAGTTAGCCCTCACTTGAATATCACATTTCTCCCTTTTTAGAAGAAAAATCAAAGAAGAGATGAGCAGAAAAAGATGCCATAAGCGTACAACTGCTCGAAGAGCTGTTGGGGTTTTCAGGGAGTGAGTCAACCAGAGTCAGGAGACCACTCCATCCAGGAAGCACGAGAGTTTGGATGCTGTCTGCTGCCACCGTCCTCTGCCTCCACCAAGAAATGCAGATACCTTGATGTGTAAATGCTCAGGTTAAAGAACTCTTTCCAACCTGTGGGCACCATGGATCCTCTGCTTGACTAACCTGAATGAGAGTGTCTGAGAAAGTGAGATTAGACTTGGGAGATGGTCTGGAGTGCTCTTGTATTAACAGGGTCAGTTATACTCAGGCTAGCTGTACTCCGTGCCGCCACGACAGAGGAGGGATGTACTCCAAGCACTTGCAATATTTTGAGATTTCTATGCGGTGGCTCCTCTGAAGACATCGAAGGTTTACTGAGTGGGTGCCAAGTTTCATGCAACCGCTCAGCAAACCTTTTTTTCTTCTTTTTTTGTTAAACAAAACTCCCAAAGCAGGAGTTTGTTTTTGTAACATAAAACAGTAATGACCCTGACACCCTGAGAGTTTTCTCCCAATGTGTGGGGGTCATTTTTCTCTTTATCTGTTTCATATCGCGGGCATAAATATGATGATCTGTCCAACACTGAATAGGGTGGGGGCACCGTTAGTCTGGAGGACAGGGCATGTGATGGAGTACCCTTCATGTCAAGCTATAAATTAAGCCCTAAGTCATACGGTCTTCGGAAGGTGCATGTGGCTCTTTGTCTAACACCAGCATGACTCTTCCCATAGCATGCCAATTGTAGGCATAACATATAGGAAGATTCCAAGGATGTGTTCCCCCTCATGAGCAATACCAATAACGAGGTATCTCTATGTGTTCCCTGAAGCAGTGTCTTCTCCCAGCTGTCATATGGCGTGATCCATTTGGCTGTATGCTGTACATGTGCTGCATTGTAATAAAATTCCATGTCTGGGAGTCCCAATCCTCCTTCAACTTGGTTTTGTTTTAATGTGGTCAGAGCTACCCTGCTATACTTACCCGCTCATACCCAGGTGAACAGCATGGAGATTAATTTTGTAAAGGTGTAGGGGGTAGTGGGTATAGGGAGGTTTGTCAGGTGTACAAGCAATGTGATGGAAGCTCCATTTTCGCTATGGCTATCCTCCACATAATCATCCCCGTAATGGATAATGGTAGAGCGTTCTAAAAGTATTTAGAGCATTTCAATTCCTCTATCACTCTCCCCATGTTGTAATCGTATTGCAGGTCCACTCTTTTAGCCACATAGATGCCCTGATACCTGAACTTGTCCATTTCCCATGTACCGACTATCAGGGCATTTTCAAGTAGAAAAACGCTTCATCTGCGTATAAGGTTATCAGATGTGTGGAATCTCCCTCCTAGATCCCCCATACTTCTAGTTCCATTCTGACTGTGATCGCTAGAAGTTCAAGGGCCATAGGGAAAAACAGGGGTGAAAGAGGGCACACCTCTCTAGTGCTTCTCTGGATATCCCAGTTTTTCCTAAACTATCCTGCCATTACCCTCACTGCAGGGTTTGTGTAAAGCACTCAGACCCAACAACAGAAAGCTGGACCAAAACCTATATACTAAAGGACCGCCATTAGGTAATCTCAGTTGACTGTGTCGAAGGCTTACTCTAGGTCTACGGCTACCAACAAAAGCTCTCCGTCACAGTCATATACAGAATGGAATACGTGGGTTAGTCTACTAATGTTCACGCTGTGTTTCAGTCTGGGATGAAACCACATTGGACCAGGCCTCCAACCACCAATCACAGTCTATTAGCTAGGATTTTGCAGAAAACCTTAACATCCAAATTAATCATAGTCAAAGGTCTATAACTTGATGGGTCTGTGGAGTTTCCACCTGGTTTGAGAATCATGCAAATTATAACTT
The DNA here is from genome assembly GCF_964204655.1 of Triturus cristatus. Taxonomy (NCBI): domain Eukaryota; kingdom Metazoa; phylum Chordata; class Amphibia; order Caudata; family Salamandridae; genus Triturus; species Triturus cristatus. The sequence continues at coordinate 78,178,072 of NC_140582.1, read as the reverse complement.
CCCTTGTGTTTTTCGGGTGAACGGCCAAATCCATAATTTTCCTGAACACCTCAAGTTGCTTTTCGCTTACTAGGGGGAGCAAGTGTTTTTCAGAATTCTACCAGGAAGCCATTGCCTCCCTGGGACTTCACTGACAACGACTGCAGTGCCTATCGCAGCTCTTCTAGATTAATGTCCCCATGGAGTTACTCTCTTACAAGCTCAGTCACCATCAGGAGATTGAAATCCCAAAAATAAGTAGATGCCAGTTCAGCCATGTCTGAACTTAAGTTTCTATTCAGGATTTAGAGATCTAGACTGTATTTTGTTTGGGTCATGGCAGTGGAGGCATCGGGTCGGGTCAAAGTGAAAATCAGTGAGATATCATGTACCTTTCTGAGTAACCAGGCTAACCATTAACTGGATTTATATATCTTCCAATGAAGTCTTTGTCAATAGTGTTAACCTATTCAGTCTATCCCATACATCCTCCAGGGTTCTTTTAACCCCCAGGAGCTCCTGTTGCCTTTCGGGCTTAAGACTACTTTGCTGCTGCATGTTAGTTTGTTTATCCTCTTGGTCTTTAAGGTCTTGTTGCAGTTACTTTTTAATGCCATGTACCCTGTGTCGACACTGTCCCACCAGGATGCCTTCATGGCTTCCCCCTCATTTGCCCCGGTGGCTATGGTGCCCCAGTTTCTCAGTAGTGAATATCACGTGGATTGCATCAAGGCAGACTGGATCCACCAGGGCACCTGGAGGCAGCATCCAAATGAATGCCATTCCAGCCCCTCAGCCTCCTCCTTCTTCTATTAATAAGGTGGAATGACTGGACAATAATGTGGCCATATAGCCTGTGTTGTGAATCTGAGGTCAGGCTGATTCAGATACAAAGCAATGTTCCTTTCTACTAAATGTATTGTGAGTTAGCCAATGGCAGGAATATTCTAGAGCTGTCAGGTGCAAGATTCTCCAAATATCTACACACAACAAATGACCCATCATTTCCTTCGGAGCAGCGGTGATAATTGGTTTGGTGTTGGCTTTTGGTGGTGACCTAGCCAGGTCTCCATCTAGGACACAATTGAAATTGCCCACCTATGTTATGGGTATATCCACATATGTCAATGAAGCTTTCATTCTTGGTAAAAAAAGAGTTATCAGTGTTGGGTGTGTATGTGTTTAATTTGCATAGCTCCTTTCCATTTAGTTCACCATATATATACCTGCCACCCAGAGGCGTTTATCTGCTTCTGTACCTGGGCTGGAAACAGACCCCCTCGGCTATCGAAATCGACCCCCCCCCTGTAGCATGAACAAGTCGACAAAAAACATTGGCCCCTCGATTTCTTCCTGATCTTTTCATCTTCCATATCTGTGGGATGTGTCTCTTGAAGATATGCTGTGTCCACTTTGTGTCTTTTAAGAAAGGATAACACCTTAAAGCATTTCTGGAAGCCATTTAAGCTGCTCTGATTCCATGAGAGTATTTTGTGTTGAACTGACATTACCAAATATATATGCTTCCACTAACTATCAAGAGGCAAAGATGTTTTGAGATGCAAATGAAACAATCCGTCCAGGGACAGCAGAGATTGCACGTAGAAGGAACTGCGAGACAGAGATTATTGTAACTCAACATTAATGTGTAAGCTTTAATCAATCTTCCATTCACAAACAATAAAACCCCTAACATCCCACCCTGGATAAAGACCTTGTAACAGTCCAACATCTTGCCTTCCTACCTGATCAAGACAAAGAAAAGACATCTGGCTCAGTGCCCCAGCAAAAAAGGAAAACAACCTAAAAAAAAAATACCAGTCTACCACTTAACATTGGATAACGAGAAAAAATAGCTTATACATGCATAAAGTAGAGGACAAAAACTACTTGAGAGCAATCAGAACCTACATCGTCCCAAAGTGCCAGTGAGAAGAACCATCTCCAGCTACCCTGACCTGACTGTCTTGGGGCCACCACTCTAGCCAATGTTGAGGGCATGAGAGGCCAGCTTTATTACACAAACAGTGATGTTCTAGAACTATATACCTCATACCTGAACCCAAATGCTTCAGAATTATTTGCCTGTATTTGCGACCATTCTGACCTCCGTGTCATAAGATTGTCTTGGTTTCATTCCTCGAAACCCCCCGAGTCCTTTTCAGATGTTTTGCTTGGCGAGGTAGGAGGCACATCAATGGTCTCATCGTCTGACTTCAACTACTGGTCTTCAAGAGTTCTTCCTGTTACACAGACTCTCTCCCAACAGTTGAACCAGACCCCTCATCCTAGTATCCGCTAGCTCTGCAGCCCATGGAGTTCACCTGGGATGGCCCAGTAACTTTCCCCACCTCCAGCCAACCCAGGCCTTGTCCAGTAAAGTGAAAAATTTAAGATTTTGCAGATAATAGCTCTAAGAGGAGCCTCAGGAGAAGAGGTAACACTAATGCCCTGTGCGTCCACTCAGTTATGAAACACAATGGTGAGAGCCCCTCGGGCTTCAGAGTATCTACTATTCAGGTCACCAGGAACATTTCTGGTCTTTAAACTTCAGAATTATCTGGAAACCCCACAGAACTCAGATTGTATCTTCTGGATCTCCCCTCTGCATCCGCTAGCCTGTTATCGGGTTGATGGACAAGTTTGAAGAGGGAGCAGATGGTGCTTTTTAAATGTAAATGTAAATGTACAGGAATTTATATAGCGCAAATCACCAAGCGGTCTCTAAGCGCTTGCTTAGGGAACCCGTCCTGGTATTCCCCTGTGAAATAACCGGGCAGGGCATCCGCAAGGTGAAAGCCAGGCATCCCGCCGCGAGGGGCCGTTGTGGAGATTAAGCAAGCTATTGCCCAGAGTCGCAGAGTGTGAACCCATGAATCGAGTATGCACTGGAACGAGAATTATCGAGTCCATGGACATTTAATGGACTCAAGACCCAGCCGAGGCGGGAATTGAACCCTGGTCCCGGGCTGACCTCTGCTTCCAGGTCTGCCTCCTCTAACCAGTGAGCCACACTTCTCCACTTTAAGCCAGTAAGTTCTGATTGTAGGACTTCCTTTGATTTTTTCATGTTGGGGAGAACGTTCATTGACATTTCATAGGTTGGATTCTCCAGTGGGATGGCATCGATCTTACTCATCAGCGTATGACCCAATTTTTTTCATGGAAGCTGGGATCTGAACTCCGTGGGGCTGTCTGGTGCACAGAAGGCCTTTGGTCCCTGAGGCATACTGATCCATTTTGTTTGTGGGGTTCATTTAGTGATTTTATATTTTGCCATGGTGTGTCACTGTGACCATACAGGCATGGGTAACAAGTCATGGAACTCCCGGATGCAAGTGCTCCTGGCCTCTACTAAAATCCAAGGGGCAGAATTGAGAGCAGGGGGGGGACCCGGTCAGGTCCAGCGACCAAGCAATCCCTGCTAAACAAATCTGTCCCCTACACCACAGATTACAGCAATCCGGGCAGCAGCTGTGCCTCCAAGCCCACAGACTAGGGCTCATGATGAGTAGTCCAACCATTGACACTGGGCCCACCACCAACACCTGCACCACTACAGCCAAAGTCTCTCTGCAGCTATTCTCGGGTCCTGGGAGATGGGACCAATAAACAGCATCGATCGCATCTTACTCTCTCCAGCTCAATTTGCAGGCCTCTGCTCATAATTGTTATGGGCCCGCAAAGGAAGCCCTAGAGGAGGCTCCTCACCAAGCAGCAGCCTCTAGCACATACATGCGGCCCTATGAAGATCATGATGCCATTTATTCTACCAGGCCTCACCCTGTGGGTGAGTTATAGGGCATGACAGAGAGGCCACATAGGATTCTGTCAGTAATGGCAGCCTAGGGGAAGGGGAGCCCATTGATCATCAAAAGGTCTGGCTTCCCTCTTCCATGCAAGAACACTCAGGCACTCCACCACAATAGCAGCAGCATTGGTCATCCCAGACCAGACCCTCTCCATCAGAGCTTACTTTGGCTCCACACCGCTTCTCCAGTTTAGGTCTGCAGGCCAGTCTGGGCAGCAGGAGGAGCCCTGCACCGCAACAAGACTTACAGGTCAGGAGATTGGCGATCCTGAGATCGGGTCCACAATCAATCAAACAACCCCACCTCAAGTAGACTTATTGACTTTTCAAAGAGTCACAACACCAAAATATAAAAAGTGAGCCTTTTATCATCTTGCTCCAAAAATCACCATTGTTTTTTATCTGATGTATATTTCAGTAATTCGCACAATGCAACGTTAAATAGTGATTATAAAAATATGTAATATAGTTTTAATAAAAAATATCTGTTAGTCTTTCTTTTAACATTGTTTTTATTTTTGCATTTTGTGGACTGAAAAAGGTTAAAAGAAAGACACAGACACAAATTGTTTAAAAAAAAAAATAATAATACCAACATGTCTCTCAGTCTTTTTTTAAACATTTTTCAGCCCACAAAATGCAATCATAAAAACAACCACCATAGGGCCTTGCACTCCAGCTGGAGACCATAGAGCACCAGCTAGGAGCACTTCTACAAAATATGGTAGGTTCTCCTAGGGTCATGGTTTTAATGACCCAGGAGGCATACCGTATTTTCATAATGTTGCTGGTGGGGGCTGTTTTACTTCCTCCCAACCCCCACCACAACAGTTTAAAATGCTGGGTGGTGGCCCTACCACTTGTAGGGGTACTGCAAGCATACAAATATTATTATAATGCCCTAGGGCATTGGGGGGCAGTGAATAATAAATGAGCATCTACTGCCGCTCATTTATTATTCACTGTTTCAAATAAAATAATTATATTGGGTATCCAGACTGGTCCTCAGCCTCCCTCGACACGAACACGTCACCCGCCACCTGCGAAACCTCGACTGGCTCCCTGTCGAGAAGAGAGTTACCTTCAAGATTCTCACCCACGCCTACAAATGCCTCCACAACACCAGACCCCAATACCTCAACAAGAGAATTTACTTCCACTTACCCAAGAGAAACCTTCGATCCGCCGACCTCGCCCTTGCCGAAACCCTGCACATCCACAAAGCAAGAACAGGTGGAAGAGCTTTCTCCTACATCGCAGCCAAGACCTGGAACGAGCTTCTGATCAACATCAGACGCGCCCCCTCACTGAGCATTTCCAGGAAGGGTCTCAAGACCTGGTTCTTCGACTGAACGGAGTGCCCCCACCCCTCCCTGCGCCTTGAGACCCTCACAGGTGAGTAGCGCGCTTACAATTCCCCTGATTAATTGATTGATTGGTGCCCACCTGGATCACCCACAACTTTTTCCAATAAGGGGAGGGGGTGCATGGCCCTCCCACCTCAGGAACTAGAAGCCCCAGAGACGCCATCGCCCACGGCCTTTGTTTTAAATTAAGAGGAGGGGGTGCACTGTCCCCCTCCCGTCCAGATATGCAAATATTTTTTATCCCTAGTATCTCAAAAACTACTAAATCACAAAAAGCACGCTTTCCGGACCAAGATCTAGCTTCCTGACAAATTTGGTGTATTTCTATTTAGTAATTTTTGCAATAGTACTTCTTAAAAAAAGTCTACAGAAAATGAATGGGAAGTTTTGAGACCCATATCTATATATATATATATATATATATATATATACATATATATATATATATATATATATACAAATTCACTGAAAAAACCATAGGTTTCACACACGTTATAGTTAGGAATTAGCATTTAAAAAACCTTGCAAATTCACTGAAAAAACCATAGGTTTCACACATGTTATAGTTAGCGGAAATTTTACTGATAAAAAACCAATGAAATTCCCCCGTTATAGTTAGTGCCGGCAACTATAACTCACGCGACCGCAATCCTCTGCTGATGCTAATACTGTATTTAGACACTTATTTGCCCATGTCTTCTTCCATACATTTTTAGCTATACATATATTACAAATATTTTTTTTTCATAAAGACACATATGTCATCAGCAGAAGATTGCGGTCGCGTGAGTTATAGTTGCCTGCACTAACTATAACGGGGGAATTTCATTGGTTTTTTATCAGTAAAATTTCCGCTAACTATAACATGTGTGAAACCTATGGTTTTTCAGTGAATTTGCAAGGTTTTTTAAATGCTAATTCCTAACTATAACGTGTGTGAAACCTATGGTTTTTTCAGTGAATTTGTACGTTTTTTTAAATGCTAAGTTACTTTACGCCATTCATGGCGTGCGCGCCCACTTAACGCAGTCCGTTCCTTGCGCGCACGGTGCACTTCGCGCACCGTGCGCGCACAGTGAGCACGCGGTGCGCTTCGCGCACCGCGCGCCCACTTTCCGCAGTTAGTGCCGTGCACGCACGGTGGGCACGCGGTGCGCTACGCACACCGCGTGCCCACGTTACGCTAGATGGGCCATGTACGCACGATGCGCTTCGCGCACCGTGCGCTCATGGAGGACATATGATGCACTTCGTTTTGAAAGGTAATATTTTAATTTTTCGGATATTTTATAAGCCATGCACAAATGGTGCCCTTCGGGCACCATTTGCACACGGGGAGGAGAAAGTGTGGATAATTTTTTTTTTTTGTAAATTTTTTACCGTACGCGTACGGTAAGCGTAATCGGCGAAATTACCGAAAAATTAAAAATTCCGTTTTTGGCCTTGGGGGATCTTTGGGGACTCCCTCAACATGGCTATGTGTGTGGGAGCTGTCTAAACAGCCCCTTTACATGTTTTTGGGCTTTATATTTTAAAAATCACTCTCAGTGCGAGAGAGAAAATGGCGGCCGCCGCTTCCTGGTTTCGGCCGATTCGAATGTTTACTAAGATCTAAGAGCCAATCAGAATCGCGCTCGCGCACGCCACGTAAGCGTACCGTAAGCGCACCATAAGCTGGCTCAGATATATATATTGATTTAAAGGCTATTTTCTCAGAATCTACTGAACAGATTCACACCAAACCTACAAAAGGCACTTCCTTGACGTGAGGACTACCTCTCTGCCAAATTTCTAATATTTCTGTTTAGCCGTTCGGGCTGTAGCCCTGTCTAAAGGTCCTATGGAAAAATGCATGGGAAAAACGCGTTTTGGGACCCCCCTTTTATCTCAGCCCCCGCTTGACGAATCCCCCCGAGACTTTCAGGGTAGGAGCGGAGCGTAGCGCACCACCTATTTTGAAAAATTCGCGAGGATTCGTCGACCGGCGCCAAAGTTATTTATAATAGAATGTTGCGGATTTCCTATGGAAACGTGGTCCTAACTATAACTACCTACTGGCGACCGCCAGTAGGTAATATATATATATATATATATATATATATATATATATGATGGCACCATAAATCACAAGGCCAGAACCTGAAGATGGCAATGTTGCAACAAAATTACAAATGTTACCCTTTATGTATGTTTTATATTCTACAATTATTGGGTTACTTTGGGGTAGCTAGCTTGAATCATCTTGTTATCACACCACACCAAAATGCAAAGCTCTTGACCTCACCCTTGGGGTGACAGATGCAATTACAAATATCGTGAATAACCTTACAGATGATGTTACATATCAAATTACCCTTTAGTCTATGAAGGAGACAACTATGAATGTCGTATTATTTATTGGTTTCAGTATGTATTCTTATTTAATCATGTTGTGCTTTTTGACTGTTGCTACTTAATGGGATTCCTATTATGAGGTGATAAGCGTTGCATTTGCTGTGCAAGTTATGGTCTGCTTATCTGCTGTCTGAGTTTTAGATCGAGGTCCTAACCATAACTTGGGAATTTCATTGTTTTTTTAGTTTATTTTGCAACCTAAACCCCATTTTAGCAGTTGTTTTTTCAGTGAATTGGTAAGGTTTTTTTTAAATATATATTAGTGTTTTAACCAAAGATAATGATAACTTCACTTCAACATTTTTTCTGTGATTTTTTTATCATATACCACAAGCAACAGTCCCCCCTGCCCAATCAACCATGGAGGTTGACTAAAGAAACTGGCCTGCAGCCAGGTCATGTACCAAGTCCTTGATGGACTGTCAAACTATACTGTGCATAACTATGATTGGCCTACGACCAGACCCAGAGCACAATCCTCCACAGGAGCCAATCCACAGGAGGCAATCCACCGGGGCCAATCCCTCTGCACATGGCCTTTGGTAGTGCGCAGCAGGCATGGCCACAGGCAGCCATGTTCTGCAGCCAACCAATATTCTGTGCCAACTCACACTGTGGGAGGCTTATAGCAAGGGTACCCAGCATCCATCGAGAGGCAGCAACAAACGACTGGTGTGCACAGCCTGAGTGTGTGCAGAGTGGGTCAGGAGGAGGGACTCAACTGCGATCAGGCCCTGCTCCCAAACACCACTTGCAGCTAACCCCTACATGTGGCTGTTTTCCAAGTGCAGTAATAATGCACTAAATATATTTTCTTTTCAGTTTTTTCAGGAATCACAAATATTTTTTTTTAAATATTTATTTTTGTTGACATTTTGCGTAAGACCAGTACGTTTTATACTTACGTATCATATCAATTTACACAATACTTGTCTCCGCGCTGCGGATACGCATATTTCAGATATCACACTATCATGTCCTCAGAGCCTCCTCTGCGACGCTTAGAATATGAATTGTACATATATCATTTTCCAACCCTGTATAACAATAACATTTAACTTATCCCTCCTCCACCCCCTATAAGGTCGTGTTATGCCACATCTTTTGCAAATACGAGGTCTTTCATATTTTTGTAACTTATCTCTCTAATTACTCCCGGTTGTTGGAGATACTCTGGGGACTACCACTGCTTCTATCTCTTCCTGCCCTGACTGCGTCAATTCTACCTCCCCGTCTAGGGGATCTCCTTGCTTGAGTATGTCTGTTGTAATGTTTATGTTTATGTTTATGAGTTTCTAAAGCGCTCGAATGCCGAGGCGTCTTGGCGCTGAGGTGTAGTAGCAGGGAACGTAAGGAAATCACTCATATGGTTTCAAAAAGGCGAGTTTTTAATCCTTTCCTAAAAGCCTGGAGGTCGGGTTGCAGTCTCATGGCCTGAGGCAAGTTATTCCACAGCCTGGCCGCACAATATGTGATCATCCGACCCCCCCAGCGTGATCTTCTGATTTTTGGGACTCTAACAAGACCCTGCATAGCTGATCTAAGGGGGCGTTCAGGGACATAGAGTACAGAAAAATTCTCTAGGTCCTCTGTGGCGCCACCGTAAATTGCCTTGTGCACATAAGTAAGCGCCTTAAATTCTACACGTTGTTTTATGGGTAGCCAATGAAGAGATCGTAGTCCTGCTGAAGTTGGTTGTCCTCTATTTAGACCCAGCAGCAGCCTAGCTGCTGCGTTCTGTAATGATTGCAGCTTCAACAGTTGACACTTATCGATCCCCAAAAATAAGGCATTAGAATAGTCCAACTTAGAAAGAAATAGGGCCACCATCACTGTTTTTTGGAGTTCTAATGGTATGAAAGGAAAAACCTTTCTCAAAGTTTTCAAAAGAAAAGAACAGGAAGACACAAGACCGTTCACCTGGGCCCCCAGATTAAGTTTGTTATCAAAGAGGACGCCCAGATTTCTAACCTTCTCTACTAGGGTCGGACATATTCCTGCCTCTAATGGCCACCATGATTTATTCCAGGCCAGGCCCTCATGTATTCTTCTAGTTTATCGCCTGGTCTGACTTTTTTCATGCGAACCATCTCTGCATGTGGCCCATTCATTCACGTCTCTAACCCATCTCTCAACTGTAGGAGGATCGGGGCTCAAACATCGAATTTCTATCCTCCTGTTTTCAAATACAAGGCCCAGGTGAACTAATTTTCTGCTAAGTTTTTTGTTCTTTGGTGTGGGGAGGAGCCCTAGGATCACCACTTTTATAGTGAATGGTATTTTCCACCCCGTAACTGTTTCAAGGCTGTCTTTTACTTCCCCCAGTATTGTGTTAAGTCGGGACAGTCCCACACCATATGTATAAAAGGAGCGTATTAATATCTGCATCTAGGACAGTAATTTGTACACTCCGGGTATATTTTATGTAGTATTCGTGGGGTTAAATATGCCTGATGTATTGTATTGTATTAGCTTCAACCTTGCATTAGAGCTTACCTGCTTGGCCCCTTCGTGGACTTTCTCCCACTCCTTTTCTGATAGGGGTTCGTCCATTTCGTTGTCCCATTTTGTGTGTATTGGGAGGGGCCCGTTGGGGAGATCCTCCCTCAGTGCTCTGTATATATGTGAGACTAGCCTATGACCTCCCAGAGTGGTTATCATCTGTAGGACTGTTGTGGTGCGTGGTTCCAGTGGGAATATAGGCCATATATCCCGGGCCACAGCTGATATCTTCGCATATTGAAGGTACTACCCTCTGCCAAGCTCAAATGTGTTCTCTGCCTCCTCTCTCGTTATAAACTGCTCATTACTAAACAAATCCCATCGTATGACAGCCTCCCTCTGTCCATTTATTAATTGCCATTGTTTGTCCTATCATTTTAAAGGGCTTTACAATCCACAATGGTGTATCTGGAGCATAGGTTGCTTGCCTAACTGCCTTTTTAACAGCAGTTTCTCAGACTTCTGCCACATGTTTTATAATTTATGGGAAGTGTTCAGGCACTCCGGAACCTAACATGAGTTCTGGGAGAGAAGTTCCCCCGTTTGTACCTGCCAGCAGCCGTTTCTCCTGGTTATTTTGGTCATCCAACCAGTGTATCGCATGTTGCAGCTGTGTAGCCATGTAGTATAATTCTAGTTGTGGGACTTCCATCCCCCTCCTGCCCCCATTTTCTTTGTACAGTGCTTAGTTTTATCCACTTCCTCTTGGCTCCCCACAGCAATTCTACCAGTAGGCGCTCTAGCTGTAGAAAGTATCTATGCAGGACTGCATATAAGGAATTCTGAAGTGCATACAGGCATCGCAATAGGACATCCTTTTATCAGTGCCACTCTGCCAATCAGAGATAGTGGGAGCTCTTTTTAAAAGGTAACCAACCTTTTTATGCCCTCCACGCTCCTTCCTATGTTACTATCTAGGTATGTTGTGTGGGTATGCCTCAGTCTGATCCCTAAATATCGTACTTCGTCCCACACCCATTTCATCCCCACTCTTGGCAGGTCTTCGTTGGTTCTGTCCACCAGACTCCCCATTGGGAACAGCTTGGACTTCCCCGTATTAAGACGTAGGCTGGATATCTCCCCGAACCTTTCCAACTCTGTAATAAGCGCCGGCACCGCTAGCATGTCGTCTGCGTACATGGAGACAACGTGGTTCGTGTCTCCCAGCTGGATCCCCCATCTCTCTATTTTGTTCCTTAAAGTAACCGCTAAGGGCTCCATCGCGATGGCGAATAGGAGCGGGTAGAGGGGGCATCCCTGGCGGGTGCCCTTCCATAACATAAAACTTTCCGATACTTGTCCTTGGAGTCACACCCTCGCTGTTGGTTTAGTGTACAATATTCTATCCTTTTCTATATATTTTCTTTCCAGTCCCATCTTTTTTACTTCTGCCCAGATATAACTCCTAGCTACGGAATCGGAAACCTGCTGTATGTCCAGCAGGGCCAGCGCACAGCTCTCCTGTGCTATGCTTGGCGCATGCCACACATGTGCCAGTCTGGGCAGATTGTGTGTAGTGTTCCGTTTAGGAATAAACCCAGCCTGGTCTGGGTGGATCAAATGAGGCATATGAGGCAAATATTGGGAGTCCAGAATCCACCTCAATATTTTGGCATCTATGTTTAATAGAGAAATCGGCATATAGGAGTTTGGAGAGAGGGGATTTTTATCCGCTTTGGGGACCATAGTCACCACTGCCTCCAGCATAGTGTTTGGTAACACTTTTTAGGCTAGGGCTTTGTTGAACCCTTCCAGTAGGCGATCCACCAGTAGCAGAGCAAATTTTTGATAAAGCTCCGCCGGAAACCCGTCACCCCCTGGACATTTCTCCAGTTTCAATTTCTTGATAGATTTAAGAATCTCGTTTTTTGAGATTGGTGCCCCTAAGGTTTCAGCATCTGCCTTATATAGAGTAGGGAGTATAGTGCCTTCCAGGAATTCTCGCAATATATGCGTCCGAGTCTGGGTAGTAGTTGTGCATGTTGCCTCTAAGTGATTTGCGAATTCTCTCAGTATCGCCCTTTGTGTCTGCAATGTGACCCCAGTGTCACTCTGGAGTTGCAATATAGGTGTGTGCTCTCTCTCCGTTCTAATCAATCTCGCAAGAAGCACCCCGACATATCTCCCTCCATGTGTAGCCTTTGTCTGTATGTGGTGCATGTGAATTTTTCCAACCTGGACCAGATTTCGAGTACTTCTCCCCGGACCCGAGCCCATTCAGCCATGTGTGCTGGCATCATATGTTTAGTGCCCTCTAGTCTACGCAGTTAATTTTCTAGTGTTGTTATATCTCTACTCAGTTTTTGTTTCACCCCGTATGTAGTTTTCATGCATACCTCCTTTATAACCACCTTCATGGCTCCCCACTCTCTTGACCTGGTGGCTTTTCACCCCCAGTTTTTGTTGAAATAATGTTGTAGAACCTCTGTGACTGTCATTGCGTATGGTGGGTCTGTGAGTGCCTCAACTCTAAGCCACCAGAGCGGGATGGCCGGGAGGCCCTCCCCGCTCTTCAAAGTGAGCAGTAGTGGTGCATGGTCAGACAGATAACGAGGAAGATAAGAAACTCCCTCTGTCATGGCTGAAAGCTCTGGTGTAAGGCAGCAGTGATCAATGCGACTGAATTTATTGTCAGCCGGAGTATAACATGAGAACACCCTTTTTAATGGGTTTCTAGTCCTCCACTCATCTCTGAGTTGCATACCCTTCATTATCGTTTTCAGTGACTCTAACATGCGTGGCTTGATATTATCTCTGGGGGTTTCCTATCTAAAACCGCATCGAAGACACAGTTAAAATCCCCCAAGAGGATAATCTCCGCCCCTATATATGGTGTTGCCGCTTTCAGGATTGATAGGAAGAAATCAGGACGATCCTTATTAGGGGCGTGGATATTAATAATACGTAACTCTCTACTCTCCCATTTCCCATGCAGGATTACATATCTCCCCTCAGGGTCCAGCACGTGGCTCAGATGCTGAAAGGGAACCCCAGGTGCCACTCACACCAGCGCCCCTCGTACAAAGCCCGAAAACGAGGTAGCATATATCTGCCATCTCTATCTTTTATGTAAGCTAGTGATGGTGTCCCCCCATATATGTGTTTCCTGTAATCCGGCTACTGCTATTCTGTATTGTTTCACAAAGGCGTGTACTATACGACTTTCTTCTAGGCCTGCCATACCTCTGATATTCCAATTAAGTATTTTCAAAACTTGTACATCCATGTTTATTTCCCTCCCTGTACTCTTCTCCCACTGTTTTATCCTGTGTATCTCCTCCATTCAACCAGGTTTTGCATAATATACAAGCACATTTTCCCCACGACCGTGCAAACTTCCCCTTAACTGATATACCCTGTATAACTGAACTTCCCCTTACCCCTCCCCTCCCTTTGGGCAGTCGTGTGAGTTCCGCTGCTAGTATTACAACCATCACAAAATTCAACACATTCCGCCCCATACCACCCTCCACCCACCCCTTATGGAACCGAACAGTCCATATCATAAATGTCCAAGGTCTGGGTGCCCCGGCCTCACAGTGTTCCCTATCTGACTGTACGTTTTCAAGTGCTGTGCTAGAGAACTGGTTTGTTGAGGTGCGAGATTGCTCGCAAGCTTCCCAGAAGGGCCCGAACTCTGATGGGGGTGTCGCTACCCCGCAGTTGCCCGTTTCTCCCCTATTCTAGCTACTATTTATATCATTATTAGTCACATTTATACATTGCCCACACCGGTTTCAAGTTTATACTTATATAGTTCCACCTCAGCGTGAATTTGCATATTTGTCTCTTATCTGTTCAAATTGTCTTTGGAAGTCTGTCTGTCTTCATTCATGTCCACTTCCCTGGTCCCTGATGTCAGTCTCTGGGTCTTGTGGCATCTCAAATGATTCCGGTATCATCTCCGTGTCTGATGCTTGCAATGTGCCGTCCTGAAGAACCTTGATCCGACCTGGGCTGCCTGATCTATCCATCTGTTGTTGTCTTTTGGACTGCCTACGTTTCTGGGTCGATGTCTTAGTCAGTGAGTTTCCTGTGGAACCCGTGGAAGAAGCCAGACATCTTCCTCCTGCTCCTCTGGTGTCCAGCCATTCACTCACGTCCCCTGCTGAGAAAAAAAAATAATGTGCGACCCTCATTCTCAACTCGCAACTTTGCAGGAAACATGAGGCTGTATTTGAGGTTCAGATCGCGAAGTCGCCGCTTGAACGAGATGAAGGTTTTCCTCTGTTCCTGTACTCTTTGGGTATTGTCTGGGTATACTGAAATAGGATGACCCACGAAGGAGAACTGCCCTCTAGTGCGGGACGCTTGTATGAGAAGGTCTCTATCTCTATAGTTAAAGAGTTTTGCGATGATGGCCCGGGGCTGAGCTCTTGGTCTGGGCGGTGGCACCAGCGCTCGGAGTGCTCTTTCAATACTGAAAAATGTAGAGAGTCTCTTGGGGACAATTACTTTGGTTATCCAAACCTCCAGGAATTGTTCGGTTGAGGGACCTTCAGCTTTTTCGGGAAACCCGACGAATCTTAGATTGCTCCTTCTGGACCTCCCTTCGGAATCCTCCGCCCTCTCGTACAGTTTGATTACCTGCTTTTTAAGTTCGACCACTGTTGTGCTAAGACTTTTAATTTCTCTCTGTAACGTGTCTCCATCTTTTTCGGTGGTGGTCACTCTGTCCGAGACCTTCCTCAGGTCACATCTCAACAGGTTCACATCTATGGCCACTGCATCGATTTTGTGGACCATTTCATCCCTTGTTGTTTGAATTGCTTGTATCACATCCGTCAGCGTGGGGGGCTTTTCCGCGCCCTGCTCATTGGCTGCATTCCCACCATTGGCGTCATCCTCTCTGCTCTCCAGATCATGTACCAGGGGTTGGGCATAGTTTGATATTTTGTTTGTCTGTGCCTTGAGTGTCTTGTCTTTCCCCATGGTTACTGTCTGTTCCTCCGTCCAACCTCCACTGACCTTAGAGCTTGCCCTTACTGTGGGCTCTGAGTGTTATCCACTCATGTCTTCCAGCAGTGGTTCTGTGGGATAGATCACCGATTCTTCTTCCTTATGCCCGTGGTCGGGGTGTAGATCTCGTCCCCTAATGTTCTCTCCTAGGGTTCTGCTGTTGGCTGTTTCTTGTGTTTAGCCTTACTGCAACCCAAGCCGAGCAGCAGGAATCACAAATCTTATGCAGGATTGATGAATACTAAAGCCCCGAGAGGATCTGAGGGACCTAGGAGGGTGCAGAATCTGTGTATCCAGCATAAGATCATTTTTAGATAATTATTTTATTTGGTTTGGGCTGCCCCATATGGGCCTGGGGGGGAATTATAGGTTCACCCTGCCCCTTATACTTTTTTTTTTTTAGATTTCCCAAGTTGGTACTTAGTGCACCATGTTGGGTAAATGGGGCACCAACATAACTTTTTGTGTGGTGGGCAGACAATCAGAGCACAGCAGATGCCTGCATTTTTAGCAGGATTTGCAAATCTGCAATGGACGACAGGAGAACAGGCTCTCTAGTTCAAAGGATTACCTTTTTTGTGTCATGAATCCTCTGTGGATTTGGGAAATGTCCAGATAGCTCTAAAAGGCCATATTTTCATGCTCAGACTGCAACACTCTTTGAACACTAATTGTTGACCAAATTTACATCACACCAAGCAAAGGCACTCACTTGAGTAAAGTTTGGTGCAATTCTGTTCAGCCGTTTTTTTCCTGCGTCAAGGGTAATCCTACAGAGGCTGACATGGAAAATGTAATTTTTAGGACCCCCTTTCCCCTATTTTAGGTCTGCACTGAATTGATCTGCATGAAACTCTTTATATGTTTTGATGTGACCCATGTGGAACATGGTAATCTGAAGCATTTATTACATTATCATATATGTGACAATCCTAGCTCAAATCTAGGCAGTGAACTGAAGCTATAACTGGAAGGGTTAGGGAAAAGATTGCTTCATTGTATTAACTCTTACAATTTCCTTCTTTTAGATTTTCTATTTCTATTTCATCACTCATGCTGCTCACTCAGAGGGTGACATCAATGGCATTGGACATCCACGAAGGCAAACTGAGGAGTACACATGAAAACCGAGAACATGGCTCCTTCCAGAGGTCTCCATTGAGCTATCTGGCGCTCTGCAGTTACATGCTCTCTTTTCCTGCATTGCTAGGTGGCCCTCTATGTTCTTTTGTAATATTTGACAAACAAATCAGGGGTTTGGGTGCACCACTTGTTAATCCCATCTTGACTTTTGTCCGCATGTGCCTTCGTGTATTAGTATTACAAACGCTAAAAATCTTCATGCAGGACTGGGTGATTAACCAACCAGGATTGGCTGAATGCTCCCAATTCAGTTGTGTATCCACAATGTGGACTACCGCTCTCCTCTTCAAGCTGACCTATTACTCACATTGGCTGCTTGATGAATCACTTGTCCATGTGGCAGGCTTTGGGTCGCAGCTTGGCCACAAGGCAGAGAACTGTCATTGTGAGCTGTCTGACATGGACCTCTGGACATTGGAAACCACCAACAGGATGTCTTTGTTTACCAGAACTTGGAACAGAAGCACCTCACAGTGGCTGAGAAGACTAATATTCCAGAAAAGCCCAATGCATCCTTTGCTGGTTACCTTCATCTTCTCAGCCTGGTGGCATGGTCTGTACCCAGGGCAGGTATTTGGCTTTTTGTGCTGGGCTGTTATGGTGGAAGCGGATTATCAAATTAACCGGTATTTGAGTTCGGTTGTGAAATCTTGGCATGCCCAGTTGTTGTATAGATTTCTCACCTTGGTGCAAACCCAGCTAGTTATTGCCTATATCATGATCGTTGTTGAGATGAGGAGCTTTTCTGTACTGTGTATGCTGTGCGGCTCCTATTGTAGCTTGTTTCCCCTTCTCAACTGTGGCTTGCTTATTTGGCTTGTGAAATGTAGCATGAAAACATAGGGCCCGATTCACAGAACTAACTTAAGACAAAATCCTAAACTTACTACTTTTGGTATTCACAGAAGTTAGGATTTTGTCTTAAGTTTGTCTTAAGACAAACTTAGGACAGACTTAAGACAGACTTAAGACAGACTTAAGACAAACTTAAGACAGTCTTAAGACAGACTTAAGACAGACTTAAGACAAACTTAAGACAAAATCCTAACTTAAGTCTGTCTTAAGTCTGTCTTAAGTCAGTCTTAAGTTTGTCTTAAGTCTGTCTTAAGTCAGTCTTAAGTTTGTCTTAAGTCTGTCTTAAGTCTGTCTTAATTTTGTCTTAAGACAAACTTAGGACAAAATCCTAACTTCTGTGAATACCAAAAGTAGTAAGTTTAGGATTTTGTCTTAAGTTAGTTCTGTGAATCGGGCCCACTGTCTTCGAGCCCCTTTAATGTATTTTCAGCCACTGCTTCATTTTCAGAATAATTTATTGACATCCAGTGTTTACTTCTGATGCTCATTTTGAATTGTGTACTGTATTTTTATTTGACCAAAAGAGATATATAAATTCAAATAAAATTAAATAAATCAATAAAAAATAGTTGTTAAACTGATCATTCCGTCTGGAAACCAGATCAATTTTTTAGCAATGTTTAGCCTTGCTTCCCAAATCTCCATGATAAGAACCTTTAATTCCTTAAAAATCTTGTGAATCTACTTTTTGGTCTGGGCAGCTTCCTAGTATCAATAAGGGCTGTTAATACTGCATCTTAGAGGAAGCGTTGCACACATCCCTGCACTTTGAATGAAAAAAACATGTCTCTGTACATTTCAAAAGCAAAGGAATGAAAATGTGATTGTAAAATTGAATATATATACAACAGGCATATCAGTGCTTAATGTGCTAAAAAGCCCTTCCTCAGTACTATCAAAATGCCGAATTCCAGTTTTGCAGAATACAGAGGCTGCCTTGTCCCAATTCTACCTTAGGCCTCTTTCTTTCCCCATCCAACACTTCGGGGCTTACTGCGAGTTTTGCAGTCCGTGAACCGCAGTGCAGACGATGGCGGTCTGACCGCAGTGAGCTCGGCAGTCCAACCGCCATATTACGAGTTGGACGGGTTGGGTTAGCGAAGACAGCTGGCAAACCGCCGACACCGCCAGACAACTCCAAGCACAGCAGTCGCGGATCAAGCCTATGAGGCTGTGGGATTCTCCGACTGGCAGTGAATCCACCCTCCCAAGTACAAGATGCCTTACAGCCGGGGTGAACGTGGCGTGAGACAGTGGAAAGGGAGGGATATAAGGCTGAAACTCACCTCTAAACGTCCTGTGCCATCATGGAGCTGATCCTACACGTCCTGCCAATGCTCTACCTACTCGACCACGTTCAATACCAAGCCCTACATGGAAGAAATTTGCAGTAAGTCATACAACTACCTGTTGCCATTAACTTCTCAGCAAAACGATGCCCCGCCATGGACCAGGCAAGGGAGTTGGTGTCCCAAAGTAAATTGCGTGTTTGCAGGGACCTTGCCTGGGATTGTCTCTTAACAATCATCCTAAACATATCTGTAGGGTGCCCTCCTAAGCCAAAACATTGGAACTACACAGGCACACTGTACACACATGGACATGTGTTATCAAATTATTCAAAGTGATAGTCATGTGTGCATTAATTTGTGTTCCACAACACCACCTCCTCATCAATATCACACCTATTAATATCTGTCACACATAACTTTTGCCCTTTCCCACTTGTCTGCCATGTCACCACTGATCTACACTAGTCATGCAGCTTACCAGTTTTCAAGTGTTGCTAAAGTGACTATCAACTGACTACAGCTACCATGAGGCCTAGTGATTGGAACTCTGACCAAGATGCTATAGTGAATGTGACACACTCAATTTCCACACATGCGAGGTCCTGTTGTGAGGTCAAAAAAACATCAGTATGGATTTGTCCTTAAAGTGAAACACACCTTAACTTCTACATCTCTGTTGGTGGACTCTCACACATCACCCACATTAAAAGGCAATTTCAGTCAATGGGATTACATAGAATCAGTGTTAGAAACATTCTAAGGGCACAATGGAAACGCTCTCTGCAGGATAGCTATTCCCTTTATCAAGTGGAACCCTGAAGGACTGGGGCCCTGCATTTTGCACATGTCTGACAAACTCCATGTGCACTGAAACTGGAAACTGAAGTATATCAGGGACAACCAATAGAATGACCAAGTGCCAGGCATGTGTAGGCAATGGGTAAGTGTAACTTATGAAAGCAAACACAGCATTTACAGCATGTGGCATACATTTAGATGAAGTAGATATGTGGTACACGCTGCAAAATGGACACATATTAATGCAGAACTACACAAAGGAATGACAAGGTGACACCCACCATGTGTGGATACACAAATATCTAACTTTAACACACCTAACACATACCCGACCTACATCATAAGAAGAAGGGCCATCTAAATGACGTTGACAGTGGGCATTCCAAGCTGAAATACTCACCACATAGCATGTCACCCAATGATGTCAACCCACATAGACATCCATTCAACAGTTACCCTTGTCCTGTCGAATTCTAGCACTGGCTCCAATGGCACATCATTCTAACCACTTCAACTGGATCAGCAATCAGGGGTCAAACAAAGACAGCTGTACTCACACAGACCTAAATATACAAAAATATCAAATAAATAACAAAGTAATGGCAGGACTAATGTCTTCCAAACTGTGAAATGGTTTACTGAAAGGACCTAAGCGAATCTGAAAAAAAACAAAGGCCAATGGCCATTCCATTAATTGTCTATGTGCCACAGCACAATGCTCTGCCACCAAATATGCCCTTACTGACACTGCCAGGGAAACCTCCCCAGGAAGGGGCATCTAGTGGGCAGTCCAGGCACCTTAATGATGTTATTTGGGAGGGCTAGGGTTGGTATTGGGAGGGGTTGGTTTGACTTTGGGGGGGGAGTGGATGTGGTAGAGGGAAGGACAAGGTCAAACATAGGACTTTCCTTGGGAACCTGGGGAGGTGAGATGGCGAGAGGTGGGATTTGGAGGTAGAGTGAGGGTCAGTGAGTGTTTTGGGTGTGCGTGTTGTTGGTGCAGGTGTGGTGGATCTGATGTATGTTGTGTCTCTGTTGTAGGTGTCTGTTGTTTGGGTGGGATTTTAAGTTTGTGTATTTTTGGGGTGTTTGCTGTGGATGTGGTGGGTATATTGTGTGTTTGGGCTGTGTCTGTTGGTGCGGTGTCTGTTGGAATGTTTGTGGTGGGGCTGGTGAGGGTGGTGAGTGTCTGTTGAGTGGTTGCATGCCTGGACGTCTTGCTGCTTTTTGGTGTGTGTGTGCTGCATCTGGATGTTTTTGTGGGTGCGGGCTTCAGTCTGCGTTTGCTCTGGACAGGTCTGAGTAAAGAGGTTTGGGATGGGGAAGGGGCAGGAGGTGGGGTCGAAGGCTGCAGGTGGTGAAAGGTTGCCATTAGCGAGGAGGCCAGAGCCTAAAAAGACATCTGTAGGCCAGACTTTCTACTGAGAAAGCCTTCCAGGTAGCCCAGCGCCTGTGTCAGCTGTCTGGACTGCCCCTGGATGGCATTCAGCAGTGCAGTCTGCCCAACAGAGATCTATCTCAGTAGGTCAATAGTCTCCTCACTCAGGGCCACTGGGGGCACAGGGGCAGGGGTTTAGGTGCCTGGAGCAAAGGTGACGGAGCTTTGTTTTCAGGAGCGGAGCAAGACAACTTGGTGGGGAGCAGCGGGGAGGGCGGAGATGGAACAGTGGGTGGCAGACAAGGATGTTGTGGACACAGGCCCCGTGAATTCTGCCAGTACCAGGGAGTTGCCACTAGAGGTCGACTCAGAAGAAGATGACAACCAATCAGGCGCCTCCAGGGAACCCCATCCACCCTCTGGGCCACTGCCTCCATTGGTGTCACTCCCCCAACCAGAGGCACTGTGGCCAACTGCTTTCCCAACGTCGTCGACATGGTCTCCTCTGCTTGCCTCGGTTGATGCTGAAAAGACAGTTGAAATAGGTGTAAGATAGATGTGTAATCTCAATGTACGAACAGCGCTTAATATACAAAAGCCTAAGGCAACTCCTAAATTGTTTCTAACAGTTATACAATCTGAAAATAAATATGAATGAAGAATAACAACACATAAACAAGGCACAAGGTGCGTGCGTGAGAAAAGAAATAAAGATATCTTAAACAGTTATGTTATATATACATTTTTCATTCTTTTTCAAAGTGTTACAAACAATCATATACTATAATCACAATATCATTAGGCATGTCATCAATAACCTTTCTTTCTTACTCCATTTGCATCTGCAGTCAAACAAAAAAACAACACATACACACTAAAAGCTAACTAAATCAGAAGTGATCAAAGACAATGTACACAAAACGTATAATATTTGAGGTGTGCATTACTCACTATTGATACAGTTTTATTGGCAACAGTAAATTCTTGTTGTGGCTAGTTGACAAATGTCTTCCAAATTCATCATCGCGTGTTTCAGCACGAGCGCCTTCTTCAGGAGACCCACTTATTGACACTATGTCAAATACCTCCAAGGCTGCTATGTTGTTAGGTTTGGTAAACAACCTTAATGAATGGTACACTAATGTCCGTGTATGGTATGCTATGATGCAGAAATCACAGTATGTGGGAATGGGACTTAAGGCAGCAAGATGGAAGGTCCATCCAGTTCAGGGTAGCAGGTAATGGATGTAATATCCACAGCGTTGCATGTATGAAAAGGAGGACGCCTGGTAAAGGACGCTGAGGACGGCTCTCGGTGGATTGAGGAGCTTCGGATGAAATGCGCCAGTGGTGGTTTACGGTAACAAGCACAGCCGGATATTGCACTTCTGACTTGCGAAGTGGAGTGGTTGCAGATACTACTTCTTGACAAGCCTCTATAGCTAGGGTCCCAAATCCAAGACCCTGCTAGAGATTAATTCTCTGTGTTCCATCCCGGACGGTGAGCCAACACGGAGAATCAATCTCTAGCAGGGTCTTAAATTTAATTCACCAGAGTTAATCTCCAAACTAGATACTGCATGGGTTAAGGGAGCAAATAAGGTGTATACCCAAGAAGTAAGAACTTTAGGCTCCCAGCATAAACACTGCTATCAACATTATGTGATGGTGAAAACCATGAATAAAATAGAACCATACTTAACATTGGATATGCAAGTTTTGCATAGAAGGTTTTAAAATATTTTCATCTGAATATGTTCCCTCAGCTATTAGTGGGATGGCATAAGCCATCAGACCACACTATTTGTACATGTTACATGACCTCTGCACTAGACACTTTACATATTGTTCTAATTTTACCTAAATGGTCCAATCTGCAACATAAATATATTCACTAGCTACTCTTGCCTCTGAATTTTTAGCAAGTATAACTAGCCTAATATTATTTGCAAGTTTTAGATAATATTAATGTATGTTACTATTTATCTAAGTTTTTAGCTGGGTGACTTTTGCTCATCTATGATACTGTATTTTATGGTGTATCTATGATATTGGATTTTATGCTGTGTTTATGAATTTACTGGTGTTTTTATACAATTTGTATTGTACTTTTATGATTGCTTATGCCAATCAAATAAAGATAATCTGACTGACTGACAACAAATTAAAGCTACACATGCCATCATGTAGGCATAAATACTGATGGCACCAGTGTTGTTTGTTCATCTCAAAATGCTGTACATATCCCACTTACCAAGGCCAACGCATGGTTTATTGTCTGCATCCTATGTGCAGTGTATGTAAGAGATCCCCAGGACAAGATAAACAGTATTAGGGGAGCATCACTCCTGACGCAAAGAAGACATATGGTCTGTGTGGAACAGGTGACACACACAACCTCACACATTTGTAGGTGAACTGTCACATTACTCAGCCATGTGTCTGTATAACTCTGAATATAGACATGTGACTTGACTAACTTTTGGATCTAGCCCAAAAGACATAAGTCTTGGTGAAACATCATGCACCTACGACAAGACCTACACATGCAACAACACTGCTAATCTTTAGGACATTTAGGGGAGAGGATGTGGTCTGATGGCTAGATTGCCGACTTTGGTGCTGGAAACCAAAGTTCGAGCCTCGGGGTCGCATCCACATCCTGTGTTTCTGGGCAAATCACATAAGCTCCCCGTGCCTGAATGTGTCCTTGTGTAGCGTAACCGGTGCTCATGTAAAGTGCTCCAATACCTTCGGGTCGAGTTTGCGCTATATGAATCTGCATTAAAAACAAAATGAGTAACCTACTATGTCGATCGGGAAACTACTGCTTCTAACAAAAGGAAAATGTTAATGCACAATGTCCGACTCGGCCCAATACTCACCCCCTCCTAGCTGCTCTTGAGACCTCAACTGCCCATCAAGCTCCAAGCAGGCCACCGCCAGGATGTGGGCTATTAGGGGAGTCAGTGTCCAGCTCGTGCCCCTTCATGTGGGGAGGACTTCCCAGGCTTCCCACGATCTTCCTTGTCCAGCGTCTCAGTTCCTACTATCTCTTCCTGCAGTGGACGTTGTGCCGGCGATAGACCCCCAGGGACAGAATTTTCCGGGTGATGGCTTTCCACATTCCTAGCTTCTGATGGGCGTTGACCTGTATATATACACAAGAGATGAAGCAAAACATTGTAACTGCTAGTAAATGGATCAATGTTGGGGTCACACACATTTTGGTGACATCTAGCACAAGCAAGTAACAATTCTTAATACACTACATGTATACTCTTCACATGCTTAGCACCACATATAGGGGTATACACAGTTTTGTAGTCATCAGCGGACTATCCTCAATCCTGGTTGTGTCCTACACTGACAAAGACAGCCCACTAACACCATGTAGGCCAGGGCCATCCTACATGTAGGGTGCTGTGAGCTACTGTAGCACACACCACATCATTCAGACCTTCCAAAGGGTAGCCTACTTGTGCATGTTTGTACATACCCTGTAACCCCCAGGCCCATTTACAAAATGCATACAGTACATACAGCCGGGCACCACAGTACAGACTGACAGCAAACTCTAAGGTCACAATAAAAGGGCTCACATGTGTCACGCTGACAGATACCACTCTGATATTGTCTGGCCATGTGAACAACAGAAAGAGATACCATACAATATGTGACAGAGTTTGAGTGGTTGGTACTTGCATCACAAGACATACCCCCTGCTATGTGTGGCCCTGACACAAGGATGACACCTACAAACTTTAGAATAGCTAGTTGTATATGTTGCCTTTTAACAAGATGTT
The DNA here is from genome assembly GCF_964204655.1 of Triturus cristatus. Lineage (NCBI taxonomy): Eukaryota > Metazoa > Chordata > Amphibia > Caudata > Salamandridae > Triturus > Triturus cristatus. The sequence goes on along the minus strand of NC_140582.1, from coordinate 78,153,788 downwards.
GAACCCCAAAAATCAATTGTCTGACACATCAGCAACTTCCAGAACAGTCAAAATGTTGCATGAGCATTAGGCTTGTACAATGCAAGCATGACGTTAGGAAGAGTTACAACACACCTGTGTAAGTAAATGACCTGACCTAATTCAGTCACACACATCCACAGTGTGGGTCAATAGAAAGAAGTATCAGGTCAGGGAGCAACCTCTGACAACATACAGAATTTAGAGCATGCAAAGGCAATCTGAAAAAAACAGTGGGTGAAGGTACTAATTTTGGTAACATCCAAGGATCAGAAGAACTACAGGGAGGTAAACCTGTGGCTCACAAGTGCATGCCAAAGTGACTGTGCCTCTCAGCCTCTGCCATGGCCAATGAAGGGCACAATTATTCATCATCCCTTGCCCTCTGCAGGCAGTGCAGACTCATCCCACATGTACAACACATTCTCAGCACTTCTACCCAGAAATGTACATTTTTGGGCCATGATATATGTACACACACAGCTCAGACTGTAAGCCTATAAATATTTAACACCCTTTACCATGATTTGCTAACACTAAGTTTACATGGCACCATCAACTGAACATATGCATTGAAATGAGCCTGCTACCCAGGAATGCTTTAAGGCTTAACAAATGTCACAATGATGTTCTGAAGTACAGACAGTACAGTGCTTCACAATCCATTTCATGTATGTCCTATGTAGGGACATCAACATTTTACTTAATTACTATCATATGACACACTGGACACCAAAGCCCCATCATAGCCTGTGAGACAGGAAGCAGTTCAGTCCAACAGAGTGAAGTATGTATGTTAGGAAGTTACCTGCTCCTCTGGTGAGCCATGGAGTTGGCCATACAGGGGAATGACCTCATTGACGAGCATCTACAGCTCCTCTTGAGAGAAGGCTGGGGCCCATAATTGTTCCCAAAAATGGCAAACAGCAGCTGAAGTTGAGGAGGTGTAGATCGCAGCAGTGTCAGAAGTGGCATAGCTGGGGGGGGGGGGGCGGTGGGGGAGGTATGCCCCAGGCGGCACTCTTTTGGGGGCGGCGGCCGCGTGGCACTGGTGGCCCGTGGCGGCCACCTTTCTAATTTATTTGGACACTCACTGACACTACTGTCAGTCACTACAGTAGTTTTAGTGTCCCCAAATAAATTATAAAGGCCGCTGCAACGGGCCACCACTGCCGCGCGGAGTGCAAGCGCACCTGCGTTTGTAAATTCTGCCTGCAGCGCATGCACCACCAGGGTGTGGTGCGCGACGTACCGTGTTTGTGGTTGTGGGTCCCGTCCCAGGGCTGTCAATCTTGTAGGGCGCGAAAGTGCTACCAATGACAGCCCTGGGCATAATGTTTGGCCAGCCGTCGCGCTGGAAAGTAATGCAGCAGTGACGCGTCACGCGCTCCACCACCACGCGCTCTCCTGACGTGAGGAGTCGAGTCTGGGGCAGTGGCATTGCTGGGCGATTTGCTGCAGGTTGCAGCAGAACCAACCACCCCTACGGTAGAGACCCTGGAGTACTGGAGCCTGAGGACGGTAAGGGAGAGGCCGTTTCCGGCTCTCGGCTGAATGTGCGCTTTCACCGCTTTGTCCGGGACCAGTCACCGAGCTCCTGGCCGCCGCAGACATGAAAAGGCTGTTTTAAGGAAAAATAACTTAAATGGGGCAAGTGACTCAGGTGGGGGGACACAGCCGGGGCTTCATTTAAGATGTTGTTTCAGGTGAGTGGTGTCGGGCGGGAGACCAGTTAAAGCGGCACGCAACAGGCGTAACTCCAGGCCCCCGTCTGAAAGGGCTGCTGTAGGGAGCTTGCCACAAAAGGCTCATTAAATCCACGTGAGGAGAGTGGTTTCTTGGCTCCGCTTCAAGGCACTGGTCTAGCCAAGGCAGGGTGTGGTCTCTGAATTCCTTTACTGCTCTGCGCTCCCCTTTCTAGTCAAAAGCAAAATAGTTTTGAGGCAATAAAACAGGAATTATAGTTGTCCAGTTAAGAGCGACCCGTGCACTTATATGAAACCCAGGTAGATTCATGAGGATAAATACAATTCTATTTAAACGTAGTTTTACTCATGTTGGAGTATAAAGGAGGCGGGTTATGGCTGCAATGGAAAACGCCTTTCCAATAGCAATTTGCACGCTGGAAGTTTCAAGTCACGATTATTATTGTGAAGTTTCGGTTTTGTGGTCAGTTTTTTTTTGGGTTGTTCTAGTGTTTTGATTCTTTCTGTGATCGTGCATTCTATAAATAAACAAATGGCCTAATACAACTATAAATCCCAGGATGCATCATGCAGCAAGGGTGGAAAAGCCTTGACTGGCCAAAGTTGTCACACATAAGAGCTAAACGGTTGTCATGAGGGGAGGATAGGATCTTTGGTGAGTGGCAGGGCAGTGGGCACAAGACAAGTCCTATAAAAAGAAGTGGGGGGACTAACCAAGTTAGGTAGGCAGTCAGCAATTTACATCAGGACACGTGCCATCCATAGCTGCCAAGGTTTCAGATTGCTATGTGTAACATGTTTATAATTTCAGTGTGGTTATGAGTGACATTTGACACTTTCTTGTGAGCAAAAATCAAGCAATGAAGATGAGGAAACATAAATATCAGAAATTAGACCCATTTGAGCAACGAGAAACTCTTAGAAGATCTAAAACTGCTGCAAACGCCTGCTGCAGCTGACTATAAATAAAACGACAGCTATGGACATCTAGAAAGCAGGTCACATGGCTCCGCTAAGAATGAACACCAAAAAGAGCAAGGACCTGCGGTTAGGCTGTAGAATCACTGGAGCAAAGCTGTGCAATACGAGCCACTGACAATACAAGACAACAGTTCAGTAGAGAACACAGATCTTTACTGGACCCCACCAAAGTAGAAGGGGTATTGCTGGGTGCACCCTCCGCTCCCCTCCCCTCACACACCAGGGGCTGAAGGTGACCCCCACCCGGCAGTGTGCTGGCCTTGCCGTTCCGTACTAGACACATTATTATGATTTTACTGTTTTTGCGGACTTTTAACACTGTTGGTTACCATGAAAGTAATGTGAAAACAAAATTGCAGAAAAATGTAATGTTTCTTGTTTCTTCTGATTATTCACGGAGTGCTGCAGTGCTGGATCAGTTTGTCCCAGGCCTTGGATAGGGCTGAACATGTTCCCGTGGCCCCTACAGCTGTGTTTAAGGATTGTGATGATAATTTGTCGCCCCTCCCTGTATTTTAGCTTTGCGCCCCCTGGGCAGGCTGTGCACTGTGTGTGTGCTGAGGCTGCTCTGAAAGAGAGATGCACTATTAAAAGCTGGCTTTGGGTCCCAAGAGCACATGTCTTTTCATTCCCAGGGAGTTGGTTGCTGCTGCTTAGAAGTAATGACAGGGCGCGACTCGTGGTTGTTGCCTTTGGGCCACCAGAGCGGGCTTTGTATCTGGTCTGTGTTGGCAAGATTGTGGAGCTGACTGACCCCTTTGTGCTGAGTTTAGTTCTAAGGGCACACAGTGAGTCATTCCCTGCGAATAATTAATTTGCTTTTTTGAAAGATAAAGAAATAAAGAATCACAGGCTTCGACACTGTTAAGTTGGTTTTGGGTCCCCAGAGCACATCACGTTTGTGCACGTCCACACTGCTTTAATGGGGGGGACCATGTTTGGTCATTTAATGTCAGCTGTAGATGATGGATCCCCGAATAGTGTCATGTATGTGCATGTTTGCATTGTGCTGAGGGAATTACCAGGTAATCGTTCACGCTCTCTGATGGATGTCACATGCGTTTTTTCTGAGTCCCCAGATAGATCATGCAGTCTATGTGTTCTCCTTTGTACTTACGGTGTATTCTACTGTGTTGCCTTGGACCATGTCATGTATGTGCATGTAACTTGTATGATCGAGGTAACTATTAGTGGCGATACTGCGTGTCTCTCGGATCTCTTTCAAGTGTTCGCCGTCCTTCCCCCCCCCACTACCTGCCATGGGCGGCAATCTGAGGGATAGCCCCGGCGCCACAAGCTCTAGCTATGCCTCTGAGTGTCAGTAGGTAAGTAAATCGTTTTACATCCGCCGGCGGTAGTCAATTCTGAATTGCGATAAGCGACATCGGGCAACCACCATTTTGTCATTTGAAATGAGAGTATTCCACAAATTGTCTACAGCGCCACCATCACTACAAGTATGTCGGGACATGTCTACAGAGGATGTAGACCAATGGTCTGTAACTACCACTTTACAAACGAGACTGTACAGCATTCCTGCTGATGTCCACATGATTACTGCATTGATTTTGACCCCGGTGATGACGGAAATAAGGTGTTCATATTGACAGACATAGGACAGGTTGGTGTTTATGATACAATTGAAGTATGTACAATATGTTCATCACTAAAATTCACACATGTGGAGTCCGTAAAGAGTATTTAACAGTAAACATTGATGTCAGTCAGTAAATACGTGGATGGATATTGCAGTGCCATACATTTTGAGATTGTGGTGACCATTGACTGTATGTGTTTTAACTGACTCCATTTTGAATATAGAATATCATTTTGTGCTCTTGCATGATTTTGTTTTGTACCTTCTTGCAGCTTCAGAGTTGGATGTTTTTCTGTCTTCAAAACAGCCTTGCTTGGAACAGAACGTGTGGGATGTGCGTTTGAAAGCATGAGAGAGGAAAGTACTTCTCTGTCTCGGAGTCAAAACATGGAGGTTTGGCCAGCTACTCTCTTGAGCTTGACACAGACCGGTACGGTCAGCCTTGGTTTTGTAATACATGAAGGGAGGGGGAATTTCTAGAAGCCTTTCTCCTTGTTAGTAAAAGGTATCAAAGACTGAAAATCTTTGTGCTCAGACAGAAGCTCACCTGTGAAGTGGACACACTGTCACGGGGACGTTCTTGCTGTCTCATTGAGACTTCTGGATAACTGAAAAGGGCTTGCCAGTCAAGCTGACCAGAATGATGTGTTTATCTCAATAGGTGATATATAACCTATAAGTTTCATTGCTCTGTGATGTTTTCATGTTGTGTATACATACTCTTTATATTTGATTCTTGCTTTTGACAGTGCTTATTTCTTGCATTGGACGTCTATTATTCCTATTTGCATGTGTTATTATCTACTTATGTTTTATCCCTTGCATTTGACTTGTGAGCTTTTTTATTATTTGCATGTGTTGTACTATTATTATCTTCTTGTGTTTTATCTAAAGCCATTGACAGTTGGATTACTAGTGAGTGTTTTATTATTACTTGCTTGTGCACATATATAAATTCCTAAACATTTGCATGTTGTTTTACCTGTTTCATTCGACATCTGGAAAAGTATTTCTGTTTAGAGAGTGTTGCATTAATAAAACCCCACGCTTTATTTTAAAACTGCCTTTTGATTTGCCTCATTTTGTGAGTGCTGGGTCTCCTTTCCAAGTGTTTCTTCTTGCCTTACCGAGTGCCCCATCTTGGGAGTGCGGAATTTCTTTTATTTTTGAGTATAAAGCAAGACAGATGTGTAATGCTTACATATCCAGTACTGTTTGTTCACATGATTAATTTGGCTTTCTCCTCACAGATGTTACTGCGGACACTATGACACTAGTCCAAATATATGTATACTATACTATAGATAGTCTCGGACAGTAAGAAGACGCTAGGCTCCAGTGTACCTGCCATTCACAGACCAACAAACCATGGAAGAAAGAGATGTCATGAAGAAGTTCTGTCTGAATATAAAGTACCCATACATGATGGTACTCACTGCACCATGTAGGTTTCTGACAGCCTGAGGGCCTAGGCCACAGTCAACATTGCACATAAGTCCAAATTCCCAGGTGCACAGTAGCTGTGGACCGTAGTATATCAGGGACTAACATTATCATAACCAGCAGCCATGCAAATCAGGGAAATGTGGAAGTGGAAGTCGGCTAAGCAAATGCAGCAGGAACTGATTGGGTGACAAAGGAAGATGATTTAGGTGAAAGTCCAACACACATATGTGGATATATGCCCTTTACAAATCATACAACATTAGGCCTACATAATTCCATACATGTGTGATGAATCACATTTGTTACTTCAACACATCAAACCTACATCATTGCAAGATCTTCAAGACAAATGAGGTCGATACTGTCCAAGAGAAATAGAAATACCCACCATATGACATCCCACCTAATTCCATGTCATCCAACATGTCCATCCAGGGAACAGTTAGCCTTCTTCTGTGGTATACCATCACCAGTGCCATTTACAGGATTTACAAACTTCTGCTAATTGCACAGCAAACTAGATGTAAGAGCCAAAACTGTAGTCACACATTACAAAGTACATAGTAACATCACAATGATACCAGAAAAAGTAGCAGGACTTGTGTGTTCCTAACAAAAGGATCTGCTTTATTCAGATCTCAACACAACTATTTTTCAAACTGTCAGGCCATTGGCCAGTCCACGTGGGTGCTGGTGGGTGCAGGCGACCAATAGGTTTGCCACCAAACTTGCCTACAAAACACTGCCAGGGAAACCTTCGCAGGAAGGGCAATCTAGTGGGCATGCCAGGCACCTCAAAGATCTCAATTAGGAGGGGTTGTCTTGGGCTTGGGAGGGGTGGACATTGCCCTGGAAGGGTTTTTTGGTTTTGGGAGGGGTCTTTGGTGTCATCTTCATTTTGATTTGGGATTTGGGAGGGGTGGTTCTTGAGGTGGAATGGATGGGTATGGGTATAGAAAAAGGTGGCCTGTTTGGGGGAGGGAGTGAGGTGTCCAACAGGGCAAAGTGCAAGGGAAAGGAGATAGAAGGGGCCATGGCGGACAATGATGGCATCGTACCTGGATGGGTGGGGTCTGCCATCACCAAAGAGTGGCCACTGGAGTGCGACTCTGTGGATGAGATTGTGCAGTCTGGGTCCTTCGTGGTGTCCATCTTGCCCGCTTGGCCACTGAGTCCATCCGTATCAGTGTCCTGACTGGACCCACTTTGGCCAGCTGCTTCCCCAACGACCTAGGCCCTGTCTCTTCCGATCACCTGGGTAGATGCTGAAATGACATATGAGTTTGGTCAATTCCAACTGTGTAGACACACAGGAGGAACAGCTCATTACAAATAACACAATAAATAGGCATGTATCACACCACCTCATAGGATGGCTAAATGTTCTACAACATTAGCATTAGTACCTGCATGAATCCAACAATGTTTCTCAACAGTTGCACACAATGATGTCTGGACCACAGTCTGCCACAATTGCAGGAGTTACCTTGTCTCTACTCCATCATCATGTATGTAGCAGGATATAACATCACCCTGTACACTCAGGCCCTTTTGACATATAACAGTGACCAGGTGACATCAACTAGTATGGCCATAATTAATGCATCCCTCTCCATTCCACACAAGGCCCTGCCACAGCAACTAGTCATGTTCCTAAACCCACCTAATGATGAACTGATGGACACCTGATACAGCTATCTTCCTGCTATATGTGCAGTACCAAGAAGGATGTGTCATGGAGGTGTCCATTCCACACTGTTCACAAGACCCAACTGAACGTTCTTCTTTTGTCCTCTGTCACAGCACTCTATACAAAGGTGAATCTGCGTACCTTTGCTATGTATCACACAAAATTAGAATGGAGGCAATGTGGCTGAAAGTTGGGTGAGATGTCCTCACATACATTCATATGACATGAGACCACCTAGGCCTAGGGACATGCCCAATCCTGATTGGTGTACTCTCCAGTACCAATCTCCCATAGCATACTGTGAAGACATTACACAGGTAAAGTTTATGAGACTCAGGGAATCTACTGTCCACGAAGAGAAGGTCAGCATGTAGACAATACAAAAGGGGCATCACAGCACCTCGACGTATCTAACAAACACTTGCACCAATGTATTACTGAGTGTACACACCTATGACCCCAACATATCGGCATTACACTACCTGCTGCATGTCAGCAGCCACTTAATGAACCTCTACTATTCCACATGCGTATGTCACCTAATTGTATACTCACACCTCAACAGAATGGAACATCACATTGTGATACAGTACTGTAAGTACTCTGACCATGGAGGTCATTACCTCATCATTTGGAACCAAGTTATTACAATGAACAATGAATTTGGGTATGTGTGACCCACCCACCCATGTCTATACACCCCTGTCTGTGATTACACATTACATGTATGCACATCGCCATTCACAAAAGTCCTTGACACATTGGACAGCACATACAATTGTGATGGACACAGACTTCAAACTATGTAGACCCATAGAGACCCATAGATATTGTAGCAAACACTTGTACATATAATAGTACAACATGCATGTTATACATGCCACCAGACCTACACATGCAATTACTATTCTATTGTGTTTGTCATCAGTCAACCTCCATGTTGATGTGGTCGCTATTGCCTATAAGAATGAATAAATGGGATTGTGGGGGGGAGGAGCCTAGCGCGCAACCAAGATGGCCGCCGCGACTTCCTACATCTATCCTGTCTTTCTCCTGATTTGGTCGAGGGGACTTTATTGGTGACACTGAGCTGAGGTGGTGCCCGTTTTCCGTTTTCGAATTGGACCCTGGGAACCGCGATGGGCATCGCTTGAAGTTTGCGGCCCGCTCCACTTCTGACCCCGGACTCGAGTTGAGGGGCGATCCAGTGGCAAAGTGAACAACAACGGCACGACGGACCTGGAGGGGCGCGCACCCCACACTTTCACTTTCGCTTTTGAGCCAACTCGCCATCATCGTTTGCGAGGTCTCGGCGCTTCCGCGAGGTGTGGTGGTTGGCCTGCTGGGGACACTGCCTATTTTGCCGGGACCTGGTCTATCTTTCTGGGGCGACCGCTGGGGTCTTCGGTATTGACTGTTCGCCTGCCGCTTCTGGACTCGTGGGACACAAACTGCAGTGGGATGGCGACGAAGCAAGATAGAGAGAGGCTGAAGGCCAAGTCGACCCGACGCGGGGCCTCTACCCAGGCTAACGTCATGGACCGCTACACCTTGCCGAGGGGGTCTCCTGGCGGGTCGCATAAGTCTCCGGAGCGGCCCGCGGATGCCCCGGATTTGCCATTGGACCTGACCCTGCAGGATATCATGGGCGCCATAGCGGAGGTGAAGGCCACGGTGGGCCAACAGCTCGACACCTTGTCGCAAAAACTCGATGCGGTCCTGATTGATGTCAACCTCGTCAGGGCCGATCTCTCGAAAACAAATGAGAGGGTTGACTCTTTGGCCCTTACAGCGTCGAGCCTGACGATTGATGTGGCTGCTCTCCAAGCGGAGATGCGTCGGCTCCGACAGGCCAGTACTCTCACTGATAGGCGACTGGAGGACTCAGAGAGTAGGGCCCGGAGGAATAATGTTCGCATTATCGGAGTGCCTGAGGGGTTGGAAGATTCGGCTGCGGATCTTTATGTGGAAGATTTGATCTCCAACCGACTGAAGCCTAGGGGACTGAGCAACTTCTTCGCGGTGGAGAGGGCCCACAGGGTTCCTGGTGGCAGGCCGAAGGTCGGAGCTCCCCCGCGGCCTCTCATTGCACGTATCTTTAACTTTCGGGACAGAGATACGATCCTGCAGGCTTCTAGAGTGCAAGGGCCGCTTAAGCTAGAGAATGCCGAGGTGAATTTCTATCCTGATTTTACACAGGCGGTCCAGAAGCAGAGACTGGGATTCATGGGCGTCAAACGGCGGCTACGACAGATGAACATAAAGTAAGCCATGCTTTTCCCGGCCAAGCTGCGGGTGGAGTTCGAGGGCCGCTCTCATTTCTTTGACCGTCCGGAGACGGTGGGGGACTGGCTGGACACTTTGCCGAGGACACATGATCGAGAGGGGACAAGGGCCGCGAGTGGCGAGTGCCCACTGGACCGGGCCTAGTGTGTTGACATTGGCACTAACCTTTGAGGGTGCCAACTTTTTATTGGGCTCAGGGTTTACTTGACTATGTTCCTTTTCCCCCCCTGCTTGGAGGTAGTGGTGAGTCTAAAGGGGGTTCTCTTTCCTCCTCCAGGGGGTCTTTTTTGTAGTTTAGTTTATGCAAGGGCGACAGGCACACTGCAAGTTGGGGGGGCTGTTTGGGCTCACGCAGGGGTGCAGGGAGGGGGGAGTTTTACTTTGTATGTTGGGTTGGGGTTGGGTTTTGTTTGTTTGTACCACAAGGCAGGAGTATTGTCGTCCTATGATCCATGTGCCCTCCGGGAGGGGGCTGATTGGTGCTGGCTGTGATGGGGGGTAGGGGACTGAGACTTCTTTCTTGGAATGTCAACGGACTGGGGGACAGGATAAAGCGTGGGGTGGTCCTGCAGTTCTTAAAACGGATCTCTCCCGACATCGTGTTCTTGCAGGAAACACACCTCATTGGTAATTCCTTCCGTGCCATGAATAGGCGGGGCTTTCGCCTCTTGGCTCACTCGGGCTTCACTTCTGGCTCAAGGGGTGTAGGCATACTGGTTAGAACCTCTCTTCCATTGGAGGTTGATGAGGTGCTCCATGATGACAGGGGGCGCTACACGGCACTGGTGGGCAGATGGGAGGGCAAAGTGATTGTGTTGGCATCTGTATATGTCCCGCCGGGTTTGCAGACGACTACTTTTGCGGACCTGGGGCGCCTTCTCCTTGGGCTGCCGGAGGGGGTACTAGTGGTGGGAGGGGATTTTAATGCAGTGGTTTCCGGAGCCGAGGATCGTTACCCTCCGCGGGACCTCCCCCGGGCCCAAACCTGGTTAGCTGGCCTCTTGGACACCCTGGGTTTAGTGGATTGTTGGCGGCTAAAACATCCTGCACAGACACAGTACACTTTTCACTCGGGGGCCCATGGTAGCCTTTCGAGACTTGATTATGTTCTAATGCCATCGGCCCAGGCGGGGAGGATCGGGGAGGTGCGACATCTTGCCCGGGGAATTTCGGATCACTCCCCCCTTTTGTTACACTTTGATATTGTCCTGGGTGCGGAGGGGAGGGTGGTCCCGATCAACTCCTGGTACCTGCGTAATCCCACCATTCGTGCAGGTCTGATTAAATCTCTTGAGCACTACTTTAAAGACAATGTGGGCTCGGTGTCATCTGCTGTTTCCCTGTGGGAGGCTTTCAAAACGGTACTCCGAGGAGAGGCCCTATCCCTCATCTCTAACTCCAAGAGGAGCGAGCGGGAGGAGGTGGTTCGTATTGAGTCTGAGATCTCTGAGCTGGAGGGTGAATTGGATGGTGGTGTTACGGAAGACAAATTGCATGTTCTTGGCCTCAAACAAGCGGATTACAAGGCTCTGGTTACTGAAGCTGCCAAGAGTATGAGTATGGAGCAACAGGGGCGTCTGTATGATATGGGTGACAAGGCTGGGAAGCTAATCGCGTGGCTGGACAAAAAGGAGAGAGCGAGTCGTGTGGTGCCGCAGGTTCAGAGAGTGGATGGTGTGTGTGTTACTGATCCCGTAGAAATTGTCGACTGTTTCGCGGAGTATTTCCGTGGGGTGTACTCTCCGGTCTCCGATCGCTCGGAGGAGGATTCCTGCGTCATGCTCAGAGACATTGTGTTGCCGTCCCTTTCGGACGATGATCAATTGTTGATGGATGCGCCCCCGACGTCTGAGGAGATCGCCCTAGCCATACGTTCAGTTGCCTCCGGCAAGGCCATGGGTCCTAATGGCCTCCCCATCGAATTGTATAAGCTGCGTCCGGACACGTTAGCGCCTCATCTTCGCGACATGTTTATCACGGCCCGTGCAGCGGGTTCCCTCCCGCTGGACCAACGTCTTGCCACCATCGTGGTTATTCATAAAGAGGGGAAGCCGCGGGATCAGGTCACGTCCTACAGGCCCATATCGCTTCTGAATGCGGAACCCAAAATCCTCGCCAAGTTGTTGGCTACTCGATTGGCTAGTGTGGTCTGTGATCTGATACATCAGGATCAGTCCGGCTTCATCCCCCATCGTAATACTGCACTTAATCTGCGGCGTTTGCATGGGGTACTCGCGAGGGTTCCCTTTATACGTGAGCCGGACATTTTGGCGTCCTTGGACGCAACTATGGCTTTTGATACGCTGGAGTGGCCGTATATTTGGGCAGCGCTGGAAAAGTTTGGGTTTGGCCCGGGATTCATTGGTTGGGTGAAATTGCTGTATTGTAGACCGTTGGCTCAGGTAGTGGTAAACGGTAGAGTGTCGGCTCCCTTTGAATTGGGCAGGGGCACACGTCAGGGTTGTCCGTTATCCCCTCTCCTCTTTGCACTCTCCTTAGAGCCCCTGGCGGAATGGTTGCGATGGCACCCTTCGATTCGTGGACTCCGATGGACTCCGGAATATGAGGATCGCGTCTCTCTCTATGCGGACGATATTCTTTTGTACCTTGCCTCCCCCCGTGAATCGCTGATTGTGTTGGTGGATGTACTACGCTCCTTCGGCTGTAACTCTGGTTTGGTCATCAACTGGGCTAAGTCCTGCGTATATGTCCTCTCTGGGGAGGCCCCCATCCTTCCGCGGGGTTGCCCTATTCAGGTTGCCCAGCAGGGCTTTAAGTATTTGGGTATTTTTGTCACTTTGGATCCAGTGGCCCGGTATACGCAGAATCTACTCCCCCCTCTCCAGCGTTTGAAGACGGATGTGACGCGTTGGCGGCGGTTGCCGCTTTCGCCGCTTGGCCGGGCGGCGCTGTTTAAAATGATGTCGCTACCGCGGTTTTTATATGCCTTACAAAACACGATGGATGTCGTGCCTGCTAGTTTTTTTCGGGAGGTTGAGGGTCTCCAGCGCCGATTGTTTTGGGATAGGAGGCCGCGGATTGCTCTCGCCAAGCTAACGCTCCCGTGGTATGACGGGGGGGTCGCTCTGCCTGACATCAAACATTATTATTGGGCCTCCCAGTTGGCGGCGATAAACCACCGGCTCTATGGGCCGGCCCTTAACCCGGCCTTTGAGATGGACAAACTGTTATTGCCGGGCGGCGACTACAATCGTGCGCTCTATTCCAGGTCGATTGACGCGCGCTTGACAGGCCCGACACGGGTTGCGATACGGGTGTGGCATGCGGCAAGCGCGGCGATGGGGTGGAGGGATCGGTTGACCCGGGCGACGCCATTATATGCCTCTGAGCGGTTGGGTTGTTTGTGGTCGACGAAGGGCTTTGAGAAGTGGGACATGATCGGCATCAGCAGAGTAGGTGATCTCTGGACGAAAGAGGGATTTAAAACGTTTGATGTGCTGAAAGCTGAGTACCAGTTACACGATAGGGAGTACTTCCGATATGCACAGGTTCGGCACGCGTTACGTTCTGTATTCCCGGAGGTCGCGTCTATCCCGGTGTGTTCCCCATTGGAAGATAGAGTGCTAGACGGGTACGTGCCGGATAGCACTATCTCACTGATCTACAAGAAGCTAATTAACGATCGATCGGGGTTGTTAACCGCCCTTCGTGATGCATGGGTTGCTGATGGACTGGAGCTGGATGACGAGGACTGGGTGTCGGCGGTGGCCTCCCCGAAAGAGGTGGCCATACCGGCCCGCCTTCGTTTCGTCCAGCTTAAGATACTTCATAGAGTGTACGTCACGGGACCTGGCCTGATGCGTATGGGTTATGCGGTGGATGGGATGTGTAAGCGTGGGTGTGGTATGACAGAGACTTTCCTCCATGTTCTGTGGGAATGTCCGGAGGTGACTCGGTTCTGGCGTGGTGTGCATGCTGTATTGCAAGCAGTCACGCATGTTGCGTTGTTCCCAGAGGCGAGGAGGTGTCTGTTGAATGTATGGGAGCCGACTGATTACACGGTGGCGCAAATGTGGTGGGTGACATTGGGATATATGGTGGCCAAGCGTGACATTGCACGTTTGTGGGGCTCCCAGAGGCCGCCCACGGTTTCGGCCTGGAAGGAAAATATGGACTGGTGCATGTTTCGAGAGAAGACGGTGTATGTGGCGAGAGGCAAGCCTGGGAAATGGAAAACGGTGTGGGGTCCCTGGAACTCCTATCGCGGAGGAATTTGCACCCCGCCCCTCGCGCGGGATTTGGATGAGGCCTTGTCTCCTTAGTCTGCGCATTCCTGTGATCCAGTTCTACTGTGATAATCTTGTCTCTACCACCTGCCCTCCTCCCCCCTTCTTTTACTGTACTTCTATGGGTCCCTCCCTGCTGTGGGGAGCACATTTTGCTACTTAGATTTTCGCTGCCTTGTGGGTTTGTTTGTTGATTGTTTTTTCTTTATCATCTTAAAATGAAACCGCTATCTGTGATGTCGCGACCTCTCAAAGCCGCCAGCGACACTACTCTGAAACCTGGTCATTTATTGTCAGCAGCTTTTTGCCTATATTTGTGTGGTTATGATTATGTTATTTGTTGGCGGCCGGCCTGGAGGTTGTAGGCCCGTGTCTGTATATCTTTGAAATTTGTAATAAAGGTTTAAAAAAATAAAAATAAAAAAAATAAAATCAGTCTGATTGTGGGTAAGGAGTGTTTATAGCTAAGGCTCTGTACTGGTAATTTTAAAGTTCCCAATGTGGTAATCTCCCTTGGAACAAGGTTATGTGTTCATTGTATGTCAAAGATGCTTCAATAAACCTATACAGATATTAAAAAAAAAAAAGCAATGAATAAATGGTTAGGCATGATTTAGATTAGGCAGCACAATACTCACCCCCTCCTAGCTGCTGATGGGCCCTTAACTGCCCATCAAGCTCCGGGTAGGCCACAGCCAGGATGCAGTCCATTAGGGGAGTCAATGTCTGTCGTGCACTCCTACCACGTGGGGAGGACTTCCCGAGCTGGACCTCCACGATCTTCCAGGTCCAGCGTCTCAGGTCCTTTCACCTCTTCCTGCAGTGGACGCTGCACTGGCGATAGACCTCCAGGGGCTGCACTTTCACGGTGATGGCTTTCCACATTCCCTGCTTCTGACGGGCATTGACCTGTATGGATGCAATAGATGAAGAGACTGAGTGGACATGCAAGACTAGTGTCTTCTGTCTGGCTGATCAAGATGTTGTAGACACCTAGCATGACCATGAATAAATTGTCAACATCCCAAATGTGTAGACTCCCATGATGAACATACACACTGACATACCACAATACACTAGTCATCTGATGACTACCCCCAACTCAGGTCCTCTACTGACTATGCCAGGCTACTTAAATCACATAGCCCAGGGCCAAAGCACATGTAGTTTGAATGTAGTCAAGCTGTACCACAACACACCATTGGGAGCACATGGCAGCTAAAGTATATGTGCATGACAGTACAGACAGTTTCACACCCCAGACGTGTGACTCTATCCATGCTGTTCAAAACATAATTGTTTCCACTAAATGTATTGCATCCCAAAACATGGGTCACCATGAAAGGTCTGCTATGTGTCACACTGTGTGCTCACAATCTGGAAATGAGTGGTCATGTGGACAACTCAATGTAAAATAGTACTACGTCTGATTGAGTGTATGGGCAATGTCCTGCGGATTTCTATGGATTTGTACACATCCCACATGTAATTGAATCTATTGATGGTACCCATATTGCCTTAGTGCCACCACACGACAGGGAGTAAGTCTACCGGAACAGGAAGCACTTCCATTCTATCAATGTGCAAGTTGCCTGCTTACCGAATTTGTACATCTCAAACATCTGTGCCTGGTTCCCAGAATCTGCACATGATTCCTTTATATGGCGGAACAGCACCACACCTCAACTGATGTTACAACTACTACCGGAGAGGGCCTGGCTTGTAGGTAAGTGTGATCTGTCCAAACTTTGTGTAGGAAATGTCAGGTAGTGTGATCTGAAAGTGTGTAACGAAATGTGGCCCCTCTGTCTATCTTCCATCTAGGAGACTCAGCGTATTCCAAACGGCCACTGTTGTTGGAACCGCTGAGGAATAGTACAGTGCCTGGGGAAGTCTGCTTCAATGAGGCCCATGGAAGAAAATGGCAGCCAGTGGTGCGGGCTTTTGGGTTCCTGAAAGACAGATTCAGGTGTCTGGACAAGAGTGAAGGGGGCCTTATCTACTCACCCAGGAAGGTGTAAGATCACTTTGGCTTGCTACATACTCCACATCATTGCTCTGTGACAGAACATCTCTTACATCGCAGAGGATGCAGGACATTAAGACCCACCCGGTGGGGACTCTGAAATGCCAAATGAAGATGATGATAGAGGTGACAATGAAGGAGCTGACTTGCGTCAGGATCACATTCAGAACTTCTTCTCCTGAGTATAAATATGATGGGAGATGTGAGGACTTTGACCATTCTTGCAAACGTTGTAGTGATGTTGTGAGTAGGATGTTAATGCTACTTACTAGTAATATATAGCTCTGGAAAGATCTGGGGAAAGGTGTTGGTATTGTAAGTGTAGCTTTGTTCAGCAGTAAATGTTGTTTTGGACTGTGTTCTATAGAGTTGACAATGTGATGTGTGTTGTATGTATGTTTGTTTTCTTAGCTAATCATTCTTTGTTGATCTGTTTTAGGTACCTTCCCCAAGTAATCTTCATTTGGACATTACAGAGTTGTGACATTACCAGGTAGATGACGCTGTTCAGACATACAAAGTGGACACGGATTCTTCCTGGGATTCTGTGTCACAGAGTTGGGTGTACAAAGCCAGTACCAAGACAGCTTGCACAGGGATAGGATGGAAGTTACCTGGCTTCCATTGGACTTGTTGTGCTTTGGTCCTCATGCAATATGTGTGCCATCATGTGATCCAACACAATGTTTTGTTGTGCCCAAATCATGCTATCAAGACTTTACGTTGGCTAATTACTCATTGTCTATGAACTGGATGCAGCTGTTGCTCTGTCTCCTCATTGTAGTGTAAAGTGCTTGTAGCACATCACTGGCATTTGTTTGTGACATTCCACAAGATGCACACAACACTGGATTGAAAAGACCCAGTGATCAGAACTGTTGTTCTGACATGTCTGTTTATTTGTTAATTTCAGTGGCAGCTCCACCATTGGGGCGTGGGGGAGTCACCCCACTGCTTTTTCGCAGTGCGAGAAGGCAGGAACATAACTTGAAAAAACAACCATTTTATGTTTCTGCTTTCTCGCAGTGTGAGAGAGCAGAAGTGCCTGGTTGGGGGCGGGCGGGCGGGTGGGTGGTCCTGCTCGAGGGCAGGGGGGAGTGGCCGACCAAACAGTCAGTACCCACAACAGTGGGCAAGCCACTCCCCCCCTGCCCTTGAGCAGGACCGTCCACTCTCCCTTTTTCCCTATGTAGGCTGTCTCCTCAAAAAACATTGTCCCCTGAGGTGTTTGGTTGAGACGGTTTGAATGCAACATTTTTGCTCTTAGCTTCCTCCAGACGCTTGTCACAGTTCATTAGCCTCAACCTGTTCACTGGTCATTGTTGTGGAGTGTGCCAGTACAGATAGAGCACTTTCAGGAAATATGCCGTCAGGGCTGGGGTTAGACGAAAACAAGCAAAGCGGCTAAGAGGCTGCAAGATATCGCCAAATTAAAGAACCAAAGCGACAACGTGCAATGCTAATCACAATTGTAATATTTGCTGAAAACCTCCAGTACATTTTAGGCATCTTGAATTGCAAAATGTCACAGTGTGTTCTGCCCAGTAAATGAAAACATAGTCAAGAAAATCAAACGTGAAGGCGAGCAGATGGTGGCTCTATTATGCTGGTCATTGTTACTCGTATTTCATTAGGAACGGAGGTCAGAGACAAAATGCATGCCGACTGGTGATACTCGCCTCACAAGTTTTTTATAGCCCTGACCTACCTGCATGCTGGCGCAGCACCTTTGCTATGAATTAACCACAGGGCGTGTGCCTTTTGATGAACTGAACATATTACATTTGTATTACAAGTTGTCATCAGGCTCCTCTTTGAGGAAGGGGCACTTTTTAAGAGCATTGTTATACTGTGTTCTATCCCCCGTAGTGATGCGTTCTCATTTCTAGAATCATCTACTGACCTATTGCTTCATTGCTGGCAGGATGCTTGGCAGGGGTTGGATGGGTGGATGACTGAATTGGAGAGTCTCTAGACAAGGATGGCTCAATGAACAGATGAATGCAGAGGATATGGAAACATGGATGAATTAATGGGGGATGATTGTGTGAATGATGTATGGGCTGAGCGTCCTTATGTCGACTGGACTCGCTTGCTACAGTAAAATTAATTCCCAGCTTTTACGCCTCACCACTTTGAAATGTGACCAGCCACCACTGGTTACTTTGATGTACAATTCACTTTGTGAGGTGGTCAAAATGGCTCCAGCTGATGACGTAGCCCTAATTTGTTGTTGCCTATTTTGTTGAATATTGTCAGATGTTTTCCCTCCTTCCATGTTGTGAGAGTCTGCAAGTGATTATGTGATCACGGACCGGGTATAACTGAAACATGTCTTATTTGCTATGTGTCTGACATCATGTCAGCCTATGATTTGAACTATGGAATAAAGATGTTGTAAGCCCAGACACTTGTATGTATGTGCTTTTGTGACATGGTAGTGATCCTGATTTAAACATTCCAGAAGTCCCTAATTTTGACATTGCAAAGTTCACATGGTAGTACATTCGCAATGCAAATTGCGAGAATTACAAGAGGAGGCAATGCTTTGGTGACCTGTGTTTTTATTTGAGTGAACAAGTCCAAGAAATCAGAAATTAAATTGTGACAACAAAAATGCGAAGTCTTCAGCTATGGTGGATGAAACCATTGTAGTAGAGTCCATTGGTTCTGGAGTCCAAAGTCCAACATTCTTCTCCCATCAGATATGAAAAAGTGGGCTGGATTAGTCAACAAAGAAATCAGGGGCAAGGTTTCTTCCTGACAGGGGTGAGGGTCTTGCTATCCTGATCTTCTGGCAGTTTCCGTGGATGACCCCTCTCACGGACAGAGGCGGGGTCTGGAGCTGCTGAGATAGGGGCGCTTGCAGGCGTATCATCCTCTATCAGGGCCTCCCTTCCTGTGGCTGCAGCAGATGTTGATGACATCGATGTAAGTGGGCCACTGGAATGAGTAGATGCAGGGGTAAAAGTCCTGCAGAGGGTGGTGTTTATTTCCCTCAGCATCCCAACCAGGGAGGCCACCTCGGTGCGGAGGCCGGCCACCTCCATGTGGACGCCACCCACCTCAGTGTGGATGCTGACTACCACAGTGTGGATGTCAGCACCCTCCTGGTATGTGTCCGCTGCAGCTCTTTCATTACCTGGATTTCAGTCAAAACCTGGCCCATCACACTTTGGGAGTCCTGGAAGACTCCCAGGACTTGTGTAATGGCAGCCTGGTCATCTGTGTCCTGAGCGGGCTCCCTCTGGGGGCCCCTATGTACCCTCCCACTATGCCTACCCCTCCTGCCCTGTGCCCTTGGCACATATTGCACTCACCCACTGGGTCCTGGTTCCTCTGTGGCTGGGGTGGTGCTAGCCAGATCAGAAACCAGGACTGGGGGGCACATGGTAGTCACTGTGTTAGGGTGCACAGGTGGGGGGGAGTTGTTGGTGGTCTTGTCGTAGCTGTGGTGGGAGGTGTGGTTGTGGGAACAGTAAGCCCACTGTTGGTGTCTGCCCAGGCTTACCAGATGAGCCAGAACCGTCATCTACATCCACTCATCACTGAGGGCTTCTTGCTGGGGAGGAAAGGAACTCTGTTCAGTTTCCAACCACTGTTCCGGTGCAATGGTGGATCGACATGTTGAGAAATGGAGAACATTGTTAATGATGGACGTGAGGTAGCTACATCCATGTTATTTGTGTCAAAGTTAGGTACCTAGAATGGAAAAAAATAGTTAGAGATTAGAATTTTCAGTTAATAGCGTGGAGTTGAAGTTGGTTTCTAGACATTTGTAGACATTCAATCGAAGTATTAGATTTCATCAGCTCATTAGATGTGAAGCTATGTGGTATTTTGGCTTTTAGGATAGACATGATGACTCCAAAACTCAGCCACCAACACAGTGTAGTCATACCATGTGTTTTTGTCCATTCCAAGGCCTAGTTGTGTTTAATTCAGGCAAACACCCAGTTTGTTTGTATATTTAGCATTGTTCATCATGTGAGAAGTGCAGAGTCACGGCGTTACTTGGCAGTGCTATTGAGCTGAGTTTCCTTTATGGCTGACATATATTAAGGGTAAACCGTTGTTATGGTGTCACTCATGCCATCAATAGTTTCAGTTTATGGGTCCAGGACACCATCAAGCAAAGTATTCATAAGTATATTTCACTGGAGCATTTACTGTACATTGTACATTTTATGACTAGTGTAGATCAGTGGTAAGATGACCAACTAAAGAGAAGGGGCAAAAGCAGTCTAGCATCTTGGTTAGAATTGGAGTGACAAGGCCTCATGGTAGTAGTGGTAGCTTTTCAATCTCTACTTACCAACCCTTGAGAAAAAAGTAAGCTAAATGACTAGTGTAGATACGTGGCAAGATGGCTGACATGTGAGAAGGGGCAGAAGCAGTCTAGCATCTTGATTAGAGTTGCAATGACAAGGCCTCATGGTAGTAGCAGTAGCTTTTCAATCTCTACTTGCGAACACTTGGGGAAGGGTAAGCTGCATGACTAGTGCAGATCAGTAGTAAGATGGCCGACAAGTGAGGAGGGGCAAAAGCAGTCTAGCATCTTGGTTAGAGTTGCAGTGACATGGTCTCATGGTAGTAGCGGTAGATTTTCAATCTCTACTTACAAATGCTTGAGAAAAGGTAAGTTGCATGACTAGTGTAGATCTGTAATTAGATGGCCGAAAAGCAAGAAGGGGCAAAAACAGTCTAGCATTTTGGTTAGAGTTGGAGTGACAAGGCCTCATGGTAATAGTGGTAGCTTTTCAATCTCAACCTAGCAACAGTTGAGAAAAGGTAAGCTGCATGAATAGTGTAGATCAGCAGTAGGATGGCCACCAATTGAGAAGGGGCAAAACCAATCTAGCATCTTGGTTGGAGTTGCAGTGACTAGGCCTCATGGTAGTATTAGTCAGTTCAATCTCATGTTGGCAACACTTGACACATGGTCATGTGGCGCTGTGTACCATAGCTGTTGGCAACTTGCATTTGGGATGGACCATACATTCGCATATTGACACATATCATGGATCGTGGTTTGATAGTTTGTTAGTAATGCACTTGCAGACAGCATTGCAACATGTGGCATATAATGGATTTGAATACATGTGCTCTTATTTGCATCAATGCACATTGCCACAGACCAACCAACATCTCAGATACCTTGAGTACAGCATGTTAGGAAAGTAGATAGACAACTAATTAACAAAAGCAAAGTTAAAAGCAAACAGGACATTGTGATATTGTGGCAGTTCTTGAAGTGTAACTTACCAGAGTCCACTTCTCCCTCTATTCCTGTCAAGACCTCAGTATGCAGGATGGCCAAGACCTTCTCTTCCCAGGGTAAGAGTTATAATGGTGTGGTGGGAGGGCCAACAAGAGTGCCCTACCTCCAGGTGGTGGCTGTTGTACTTAGTGCGTACCCTCAGACTGAGATCATTCCCTCTCTTCCGAATGTTGCCCTGTGTGCCAGGGTGGTGCCAACTGCATTCACTCTATTTACTATCCTGTCACACATTTCACTTTTCCTACTGTGAGGAGTGGGTTCCAAAAATGTGTGGATCTACTCTAATGATTTCATCCACCATGACTGATAACTCTTGCTCAGTGAAGGTAATTTTGTCCACCATGACTGATAACTCTTGCTCAGTGAAGGTAATTTTGTTCTCCTATGCATGGCGAAAAAGAAAAAAGTGAGTGAGTATAAGAATGAAATACAAACAAGGGATAGAGGTAAAAAGGTGGAAAAAAGAAAATTGAACGTGGCGGAGAGTGCTAACTGGTAAAATGAAAAAAAGGGTGCCCTGACGAAAAATGCTGTACACACTGGTGGCTGTCATCTGGACTGCAGTTTGAGAGCAAAGGAGTGGGGTCAGGGGTGGGGTGTGTTTTGCGGGCGTGTTCAATTGCCAAAGCACATCAGGTGTGTAGTTTTTTAATCCATCCAATGGTCACTGTTGCGTTGCTTTTTTTGGCACATACTGCGGCAGTCAAGCGCCATTGGGGAACCGCCGTTTGTTGAGCAACGCTGGGAGACCGCTAGTATGACTGAGTAGTCATAATACGCTTGGCTGGTGGACCGCTGCCCTGCCAGCAGGGGTGCATGCATCCCCGACATTGAAGACTGTTGTGGTACTGCTGAGTAGACCGCCGGGGTGGCGGTCGGTGTTTCTGACAGTACAACTCATAATACGGGAGGCAGTGGATTGCTGGCGCAGCCGTGGCGTTGATGACACGGACGAGGTTCTCCGGCTGTTAGACAGCCAAAACACGTAATCAGGCCCTTCCTCTATATTTCAGGCTTGCAGAAGTAGCTTAGCAAGGGTTTTAGGTCCTTCATCAATCTTAGAAAACAGGTGCCTGTTATCTGGTTGGGTATAGAGCACAGCCATAATTTGCTGCAGTAGGCCTTGCTCACTCCTGTGGCAGCTGCACCTGGTGCACAAATGCCAACTTATCCCCTTTATTTTGAAGGTTTTTATATAGCGCTAGCTCCACCAGAGGGTATCAGAGCGCTTTACATCAGCAATGGACATACACAAGAAAAACAATCATAGCATTTGAACGAAACAAGCTATACAGGTGCTCGAACAAAATAAAGAGAAACATTTAGGGTACATAGTGAGCAGAAGTACATATAGGATAAACAGAAAACAAATTGAAAGAACCAGAATGTTCTTATAAATAGTAATTTTACAGTATGCCAAGGTGGACTCAGTGGACATAGTAGGGAGTGGGGGGGGGGTATAATGAGGGGGATGGAGGTGAGGAGGGTGTCAGGAGGGGGGTGGGTGAGTGTGGGGGGTAGGCGGAGTTGCCTAAGGAAGGAGGAGGGAACGTAGTCAGAAAGGAGATCAGGGATTTAATCTCCCCAAAATTTAGTGAGAAAATGAATTTTAAGGCCTCATTTGAAGCTGGAATAGGAGGGGTTGCATCGAAGGTCTTTGGGGAGGGCGTTCCAAATGGTTGGGGTCTTGCCAGAGAAGGAGCGGGACTTCGAGGCGTTTTT
Source organism: Triturus cristatus (assembly GCF_964204655.1). Classification (NCBI taxonomy): domain Eukaryota; kingdom Metazoa; phylum Chordata; class Amphibia; order Caudata; family Salamandridae; genus Triturus; species Triturus cristatus. The sequence goes on along the minus strand of NC_140582.1, from coordinate 78,130,788 downwards.
TTTTAGTAGGGGGGTATGAGAAGAAGAGTGTTGGTGCTTCTCAGTGTTCAGGCACAGCCAGCTTTTTTAAAGTTTAGTTGTAAGGTAGGTTGGAGTCTTCTGATAAAGGGCTTTGTGAGTAATACAGGCAATTTTATAGGAGGATCTGCCTTCGATGGGAGCCTCTTGAGGGCAGGGGAGATGTGGTCAAAACATTTACAGTTTGTTGTTAGTCTAGCAGCGAGGTTGAGGACAGATTTGATGGGGGCAAGGTGGATTTTGGGAGTACCAGAGAGAAGGGCATTTCCGTAGTTGATTTTGGATAGGACAAGAGACTGGATAATTAATTTGAAGTCTTCCGCTGGAATAAAAGGTTTGATTTTTTTGAGATGCCGGAGTGTGAAGAGTGCACTTTTTGCTGAGTTCTTTACATGGGAATTTAGTGTGAGTTTATTGTTGACGGTGATGCCGAGTGATTTAACAGATTTGGCGAGGGAGAGAGAGCAGTTTAGCGCGTTAAGGTCAGCGATCCATGTTTGAATGGGGAGAGGGTTGTTTTTGGGAGAGAAGAGGATGATCTCAGTTTTTTTAGGGTTGAGTTTAAGATGGTTGTTGTGGAACCAGGTTTGGATCTTGGTTGGTGCAGTGTTAAGGTGCAGGATATCAGCATGGGATTTTATTTTGTAGTTCAGTTGGGTGTCGTCAGTGTACAGGTGATAGTTGATTTTAGCTTGTTTAAGTATACGGGTAAGGGGTTGGATCCTTGAGGGACACCTAAGGAGGCAGAAGTTGGGCTAGAGAGGCAGTTTTGAATTTTAATTTGTTGGGTTCTATGTTGGAAGTAGGAGGTGAACCAGTTAAGGACAGTGCCATTGAGGCTGAAGCGATTTTTGAGTGTATTGAGTAAGGTTGGGTGGTAAACTGTGTCAAATGCCGCGGAGAGGTCAAGAAGGATGAGTAGGTAGGTCTCACCCTTGTCCAGGGCTAAGTGAATATCATCGACTATGTTGAGCAGTGTGGTTTCAGTGCTGCAACCTTTGCGGAAGCCAGATTGAAGAGGGTCTAGAAGGTTGTACGTGTCAATGTGTTTGTCCAGTTGGAGTAGGGCGCACTTTTCGAGGGCTTTGGAGAGGAGGGGGAGGTTGGAGATAGGGCGGAGATTGTTAGGGTCATTGGGGTCAGCCTTGGGATTTTTGGGGATGGGAGTGATTTGTCCGAGTTGAAGGGAGATGGGAACACTCCCTGTTGAGAGAGAGGCGTTAATGATGTTGGTCCAGTGGGGGACAATGACGTGTTTGAGATCTTGGACAAGTGCGGAAGGGAGAGGATCTTTGGTGTGGGAGGAAGGTTTGAGTTTGGCTAGGATGTTAAAGACTTCCCTTTCAGAGAAGGAGTGGAAATTATGCCCTGAGAGAGCCTCCTGCAACTTGACTCTATTAAAGTGTATTCACCACCGTCTCCCTGTCCCCTCGTTTCTCTATCTATTTTTCTTTTCACACCCTGTCCTACTCCACATCTCCCTCAATCTGTCTGTTTCAGAGACCAAGACTAGATAAACTGCTGCAATCTTCAAAAACAAACATAAAAATGTGACTGTGTGCCCTGGAAAAAAGAATAAGGAGCAGGAGGCAAGGCTTAGGAAATGCATCAATCAGTAAGTGTTTCCTTGCCTGGAACCGGCCATCCCGACTCACTCCTCAACAACATGAGCTTTCTCTGGAAATACTTCTTTTAAACATGTACTGCAGCCCTGGAGGCTCGTTTTTTGATCCATTTTCTAGCATAAGCCATGGGTGTGGATTCAGCAGAAATCCAGAAGTAGCATAAGTAACATCACACACACCCTTTGACTTTAAAGACATCACAGAAGAGACATCATATAGCATGGCCTTTGACCTTGAATCTTCCAAGGAAGTGATGTCACATGATCTTAACCCTGATGACATCACAATAATTTACAGTGCTAAAGTTCCATAACAACTGTATGATAAATATAACAACACAACACAGCTGAATGTCTATTTCAGATACCATCAATGTTAGTGTGCTGACATGATCTTTGGGAGTGGTGAGGCCTAATGCTTGTGCTGTGTTGCAGCAAAAATAGCGACTGAGTCGGACCCCTTCTAATGGTGATCTTCCCTAAAGACAATTTTAAAAATAATGGGAGCAAGTAGGGCTTTTTAAAGCATTATAAAATGCCATAGGCTCTTAAAAGGCACTCATTAAATATTCAGTTCCTTTCAGGGGTATTTGGCCAAAATAGTGGAAGAAGAAATTGTGATGCAAAAATATTGTGTCAAGAATATAAGGATTTCAGAAATATCGTTGACAGGAATATCGAAGGTAAAAATCACATTTTTAGTGTTGTTTTTAATATCGTTGTAAAAAATATTGATGCAGAAAATATTGTTGTATGCAATATTGCCTGTAAGTGTTACTTTTATGTAATTTACTGTAGTGTGTTTGATTATCTGCTTATTAATTTTTTTATTTGTGTTTTAAATAAGATAATGTATTAGTTATGGAATTGTTGAGATTTTCATTTTTATTTATAGTCATGTTTATAAATAATGGTTTCATACTTTTTTTTAGTAGTGGTATATTGGGTTTTTAGGGGACAAGGGTGGGGAGATTTTTAAAAGTGAATATTTTAAAGTAAAATTGATTTTAATAATTGTAATGATATGAAAATTAATATTTTACATTTTTAAAATGTCTTTTGTTACTTTAATGGTTTCAATAAATAGCAATGTAATAATAATTAAAATACATATTCAAATATATAATAATGATATTAAGGGGCCGATTCAGATTCCGGCCACAAAACGTACCGACTGACACGGACCTGGGACACAGACCGACCGACACGGACCGGAGCCGTACGACCTGTGCAGTACGATGCAACGCGCGTGAATTACAACCAACACGTACGGAATACAAGCCGTACGACCGAGCCGTAGGGAAAACAGTGATTCGCCCGGAAAACAGACGCGAGTTGCACCGACCGACACGTACCCGGAATGAACCCGACCGACACGTACCCGCGATGTCCGATCCGCGCAGTACAATGCAATGCGTGTAAACCCAGACCAACTCACACGGAGCCCAAACCGCATGACCGACACGCACAGAAAACAGGGACCTCAAGCAATAGAGATCTCCGCGACCGAAGCGTATGAAACACAGAAGAAAGTCAGCGTGAATGACCCAGAGAAGCCGGCACGAGCCAACATCTGCGTCCGTTTCGGTCAGAAAAACGTCTCCTTCATGCCTAGAAAACCCAAAGGAAAAAATACTAAAAAAGGACCAAACAAGCAATGACAAAGCCAATAAATATCAACAAAAAAAAACCTGGAACAAAGACACCCACAACTCCACCTATATAAAGGACATCAATCACTACCATGATCCTTTGCAAATAGGAGACAACAGCCAGCAGAAAACACCATCACACAGCAACCACAGACACACTTACAACTCACCCATCACACAACTTTCACACCATTAGCACCTCACCAAAAGCACACACACATACAGCTAGCAAAACCAACACTAATCCACCCTCACTTGCACTCTCACACACACATCACTCCCCACCACCCCCCATCACCATGCCCCCAAAGAAGAATCCAAAGTTCACAGATGATGAGTTAGAAGTGCTGGTAGATGAGATCATCAGAGTAGAGCCACATTTGTTTGGTACATTGGTCCAAAGGACCCCCATGTCACAGAAAACCAAGATGTGGGCGAGGATTGTGGACAAGGTGAACGCACAAGCACCGACATTGCGCACAAAGGACGATCTCCAGAACCGGTGGTATGACGTGCGCAGGAGGGTCAAGAAACTCATCGAGAAAGATCACGCCTTGAGTCAGCGCACCGGCGGTGGCCCTCCTGCCAAACCAGTCTACTTCAGGACCTGGGAGGAGAAGGTGCGGGACATCCTACCACCAGAGAGCGTCCATGGTCTAGCAGACGTACCAGAGCCTGGTGAGTACACTAACAACATACTCAATATTGTGTGACAAGGGGACAGTGAAACCATGCACCGTTAGCAAAGCCACAGTAACCAATAGATAATCATCCCAAGATGTGTATGCTAGTCAGACAAACACAATACCTGCCATCTCATAGTGACTTGCAACTGTGTCATGACATGTACAAACCCACCAACAAATAGAGCAAGGCAGTGGCACAAAGCCAAATAAACACTGTCAGACAGTTTGCCACCACAAACACACTACCTCACAGTGCAGCTGACTGACAGGAAGGAATACTGGGTATGCAGGTGAAGTGAGTGTATCCAAAAGCATGATGGGGTTTGTAGTCACAGATAATGCTCCCCCTCCAAATTGGCCCACCAAGACCTCTCTGAACCATGCCCACATCACAGGGAGTGGAAAATGACTGACAAGATGGCTGACACTGGGTCCTGCTGTGGGGAGCACAAGGCCCTGGTAGGGCGTGTGCGCCAATCAGAAGCAGGACACCACTGACTGACATCCTGAAAGACAACTTGCACGCCCTCCAATGGAAGCACGTTTCATGGTGGGATGTCTGGCCGGGTGGGAAGGAGGGCTGACAGCCCTGACCATACTTACCAGCATGTGTAGACACACACACCCCTCAACACAAACTCCACACAACTCACTGGGTAGAATGCATTGACTCACACCGTAGGGAAATATCACCCAAAGATACACCTTACTGGGTGCTGCTGTGTGAAGCACAGGGGCTCTCTTTGGACTTGTAGCCAGACAAACACAAGGACTTCACAGTCAGCCATCTTGCCATTGCTGTCACACCCCCTCACAGGGAAGCAGAGTCAAGAGGAAGGAAGTATGGGCATGCTGGGAAGGGGGGTGTAGCCAAGAGCATGATGGGAGTTACAGTCACAGACAATCCCCACCCACCCACATGGCCCATCAAGCTCACACTGAACCATGCTCACCTCACAGGGAGTTGGAATGGACTGACAAGATGTCTGACACTGGGCTCTGTTGTGGGGAGCACAAGGCCCTGCTGGGAAGTGGGCACCAACAAACACCAGGACTGCACAGTCAGCCATCTTGCCATTGCTGTCACACCCCCTCACAGGGAAGCAGAGTCAAGAGGAAGGAAGTATGGACATGCTGGGAAGGGGGGTATAGCCAAGAGCATGATGAGAGTTGGAGTCACAGACAATCCCCACCCACCCACATGGCCCATCAAGCTCACACTGAACCACGCTCACCTCACAGGTAGTGGGAATGGACTGACAAGATGTCTGACACTGGGCTCTGTTGTGTGGAGCACAAGGCCCTGCCGGGAACTGGGCACCAACAAACACCAGGACTGCACAGTCAGTCATCTTGCCATTGCTGTCACACCCCCTCACAGGGAAGCAGAGTCAAGAGGAAGGAAGTATGGGCATGCTGGGGACGGATATGTAGCCAAGAGCATGATGGGAGTTGCAGTAACAGACAATCCCCACCCACCCACATGGCCCAGCAAGCTCACACTGAACCATGCTCGCCTCACAGGGAGTGGGAATGGACTGACAAGATGTCTGACACTGGGCCTGAGAAATGATGTGGCTGACAATCACACATATGCACTGGCCAAACAAAAGCCGGTCGCACACACAGCCATTGCAACCATATGTTCAAACTCATTGTCTGGTAATGCAGTGTCTAGGGTGCCCCCTGTCCGGTCTGGGGAGGTGTGTCTTGCAGATGACAAGTGAGGAGAGCCATATATGGTACATTGAACAAAACACACAGGAACTCACATACACATCATTGACAGGGGACATCTAACAGTGAATGGAATGGACACACCAATATATCCGACACCATAGCATGGTCTCATTCACACTCGGTGCTGTTGTGACCTGCATTCCACTCCTACATCGTGCTGAAACATATGCTTCCTTCACACAACACACCACTCACTGACATGAACACTGTAGACACAAGGTCTAACCTGGACTGCATTGGAGGAGACATGCTACTCACAGCAGCCAAACTGCAATACACACACCACCGGCCCTCACTGTCATGAGCATTGAAAAGCCAGAGTGCTTCCTTTTCCAATCCATGTCACCATGGAGAACATTGACAAGTCAAATCACATATGCACGTACAAAACTCAGCACCAGACTCATTAACGATGGTGACATCATCACTTGTATGAAATGAGATGGGAACTAGGAACACTGTTAAAAAACACTTCCTCCAAAGAGATCACAGGCATACCGGACTGGGACCATGTCGTACCAATACACCAATGTGGCACACAAAGACTAGCAAAATCTGCTACCACACATGCCCCAATAGTACAACATATCCTCAGTGGAATAGCATGTATGTCCTTGTTAAAGCTCACATGTGTACAGGGATGACACACCTGTGTCAGCAACGTGATGGCCCTTGAGTAGTAATGGTCATGTACAGACAAATCGACACATGAGCTGGGCATGCACACACTTCGACATGCACATTGAAATGTTTCATTTTGGCTGGGCAATGTGCAACAACAATATCAATCTCTGTCCGTGACAACCCTGGACAAAGCAGTGTACAGGCAGGCATCCGGACGTACAGTAGAAAATGTCATGTTTGTGAACCATTGATGCCTGTAGAAACCTAACTTACATTGTGTGTCTCTTCCTAACACAGGTGGTGCTGGGGACACAGCACCAAATGAAGAGGAGTCCCGCTCCCAGACTCTGGTGGACCCTCAGCTCTCTGGCTTGAATCTGTCTCTGTCCTCTTCAGATGACGACGAACAACCTGGCACCTCCGGTGTGAGTCATCATGCAGCACCAGCAGCACCAACATCTGCACCCCCTGTACCCACGCCTCCAGCATCTGGAAACAGACAGGGCACCCCCGCCAACATGGACAGACCAAAGCCACAGAACACCGACAGCACAGGGACACAGGGCCCCCAGGAAGCTACAGACAACAACACCAGCAACACCACCCAAGGGGTCCCAGTGTCACCTGTGCGTGCCGCCGCAGGTCCTGCCCGTCTGGATAGGGCTGCTGGGAGGGGTGGGAGGCAGCGGGCGCGCCTTGCAGAGGGGTCAGGACTGCATGATGACCCCCAACTGGCACACATCATAGATGCGTACCAGGATAGCACCGGAGGATTTGGCCAGATAGTGGGGATCCTCAAGGACATTCAACAGGAGCAGACTGCCCACCATGCCCGCATGGAGGCAAAGTGGGATGCACTTACTGCAGTGCATCGGGACATACTCCAATGCCTCCGCCAGATCAGCACAAACATGTCCACACCTCCCTGTGTGGCCACAACATCTGTTGCCACACCATCTGCCAGTGCCACAGGGAGGGAGGATGACTCTGGCGGAGAGTCCCCTGCACCGCAGAGGCCGCACCTGAGTATCCCCCCCCCCAAGAAGAAGAGGGGTCGTCCGAAGAATGACATGTGAGACGCAGATGTCCCTGCACATCTCCCAGGGCCTCTAAACCTGTTCTGGACAATGTTCTTTGTGCGCAACCCGTTCACCTTGTCGTATCTGACACAACTCGCCTACATGACATGGAGGGTTCATGTTGGGCCAATGTAGCAGATGACTGTGGACTTTACTCTGGACATTTCAGCTACCAACACTTCCAACTCTACTGTGAACTTTGGATTCAAAACCCAATGTACAGCACCCACCATCCTGTGCACTATCCTCACACATGTTTGTAAATAAACTCACCAGTACACCATACTTGCCTCTGTTGTGATTCCAACTTGCCATGTGTCATGGAGATGTTGATCTGCTAAACAACACAGTGCATGCCAAATACTACAACAATGTGACCACCGTTATGTGAGTCACGGTGATGTGACACATGTGAGGGAGACACACCACTATGGCACCACAACACATACTCACCATGTCCATGTAGCTCATCGCACAAAATGATGTTGACCTGAAACACATTGGTATACACAGACACAACACCTATCCACAGTCAGTGGTAACAAGTCCACAGGTGAGGTAAGCAAATGTCACTCAGATGTGGGAAGACAGACAACGCACCTAACAAAGCATAGCACAGGTTCATTACACATCAGCACCATGTTTATTCCACAATAGTTGCAAGGTAATTGTACGTTACAGTGGACACACGGTCACAAAGTGTCGGAGAATTGAAGTCCAGGGGTGTGTGGCACATCACTTGATGGGAATTGACAACTCCCACACTGGTGTTGGATTCTGGGTGTTGGGGGTCAGTGTCGACCAAACAACAGGCAAAGTACCCTGGGAAGGACAGACACAAGACACAGTCAAAAGCACAGCAGAACAGGAGAGAAATGCAATACACATGCAAAAAACATGTCACAAGAAACCTACACAGAAACAAGTTAGCAGTTCTACACTATTGTGGAGTACAGACCACCTGAATGGACACTTCACTGCACGCATCCATTCAAGTGGCATACAGAGACACTCAAACAGCAACAGAGCAGCCACAACACATTTCAGGCTAACTCCATACATTGACATAACAAACCTGTAAACTCTCATTCAGGTGAAGAAGTTATTGATGAGCTGTGTGCGGACGTCACCCTCATCATCATCATCACTGGCATCGTGTCCCAGGCCTGGATCCTCCACAGGTGGCGGAGGTAGGTCATCGTCATCCTGGATAAGAGGCAACTTCTTCCGCACTGCCATGTTGTGTAGCACGCAGTATACAAGGATAATTTTGCACATCTTTGCAGGCTCATGTGGGAGGGCCCCTCCGGTCTTATCCAGGCAGCGGAAGCGGCTTTTCAGGAGACCAAATGTCCTCTCAATCACCCTCCTGCTCCGACCATGTGCCTCATTGTAGCGCATCTCGGCTGGTGTCACAGGGTTCCTGAGGGGTGTCAGCAACCACGGCATGTTGGGGTATCCGGAGTCACCTACACACAAACAATTGAACAATTAGCAGAATTTTGAAGGAGGGTAGAATACAACATTGCCAAACACACACAATGGTAAACAGTCAGTACATACCGACAAGCCAGGCACACTGATCTGGCACCTGTGACATCAGCGTTGCAATGCGACTACTCCTCATGATGTAGGCATTGTGCGCAGAACCAGGGAAACGTGCACACACATGTGTGATACACATGTCTGCAAGACATACCACCAGAGCATTGATGGAGTGGAAATGTTTCCTGTTCCGGTATGCCTGCTCATGTGCCTGTGGTGGTATCAGGGCCACATGTGTACCATCAATAGATCCGATGACGTTCGGCATCCTCCCCAGTGTATAAAAGGCATCCTTTATTTCAGTGAGTTGACCTGGTCTAGGAAACTTGATGTACAGGTCAAGGAAATGCAACATCCCCTCCAAGACATTGCGTAGCACACAACTAAACATAGTTTGCGACATACCACCATCAGTAGCCAGAGTGTACTGGAAGGTACCTGTAGCAAAGAAGTGCAGGGCTGCCATCACCTTCACCTCTGGGGTCAGTGCTGTAGGGTATGTCTGGCCAGGTAGCAGATGTGGCGCCAACTGCTACGCCAAGTCCTCAATCAGTGGCCTGGCGAAGCGGTACCGTCGGATGCAGTCGCTTTCCTGCATGGTTTCAAGGTCTGGGAACGGTCTGTGCACAGCTGGTGCCCTGCAGAACAGAGATGCACAAAGGAAGATTGTCGGTTCATCCACCCATGTGGCTAGGACCAAGCAAAATATCACATGATACATCATGACAATACACAATGTACTGAGGTGTGTGCTGGACATGGACACATATGTCACCTACATGGCCATCACCTCACATCTCAAGTCCACATGTCCACATAAGTCCCATGTAGTGCAATGGTCAATCATTGGGCTGTATCACCCTACCTATGTACTGCTGTGACGTTACAAACACACACCACAGTGACAAGTGAGGCCTGATGTCTCCCAGACATCACAGATCTTTGCCATGCAGATACCCAGGGTCCCTATATTGCCACATAGACACTGGCATGACATGGCATAACATGTACACGCCACAAGGCAACCGTGAGTCCCACAGGTAGTGGCCACTGTTGTCTCTGCAGGCCCTACATGTACATCTCTTAGACACACACACAACATCAATGTTGATGCACAAACCACATGGATGTGGAGACTGTCTCCCATTAGGCACATTTGATCAGCCACATCTGAAACACAACATGCACATAGACTGTATGTGTACATCAGAATTGTGGCTACAGGTCTCACTGTGACGTACATGCCATCACCCCCAGGACTCAGGGTGTATGTGACATGTCCTAAACATATCCAACCTGCAACTGGGCACATAACTGTACAGTTGCACATCACAGTGGTAATGTGCACAACACACAAAGGATTCTGTCTCCATGAACACGTGCACAGCCTGGGAGTGGCTGCACAAAGGTGCCACACAACAAACCAAATGTTGCCCCCCCAACACACAGGGAATGCAGCCTTACATGCCATGGGACACTGTGTGGCCAATGCTGTAGTGTGGTAGGTGTGCACCTGAGTCCTTGGCAAGTAATTGTGTGTTGAAGCCGTCAAATAGTCACACCAATGAGATCTGACGTGGGTAACAATGCGTACGCATTGCACAGTTCATGACCGAGCCATGCGTACGCTTTGCCATTGACTGCAATGAGGTCCGACGCGGGTGACAATGCGTATGCATTGCACAGTTCATGACCGAGCCGTGCGTACGCTTTGCCATTGACTGCAATGAGGTCCGACGCGGGTGACAATGCGTACGCATTGCACAGTTCATGACCGAGCCGTGCATATGCTTTGCCATTGACTGCAATGAGGCCCGACGCGGGTGACTATCATGCATACGCATCGGGCAGGCATGGTCCGAGACCGGCGTACGCCTTGGCCATTGAATCGTATGGAGACGGGTGCATGTGTATTTTCAAACTACGCGTTGTACAGTCAGTTGACCAAGCATTGGCTCTGGACTGTCATGGAGACGGATGCAGATTCAAAACTTGTACGAGTTGTGCGCTGGAAATTCAGTTGGATGCCTACAACAATGTTGCAATTACTAGGGTTTTATGAAGGTGAAGATTTGAACGATGCGGAAGACGTGTACAAGTCGTACATTTCCATGGATTGGCCAGATTCATAGAATGCAACCGTGTTGGACCTATCACTAGGGACACATGGCACAGAGTCTGCCTCTGCAGCACAGATATAAGGCTGGCTGGCCCTCAGGGAGCTTACTTGCCTGCACTACATGCTACTGGACCACATCTCTGCTACCACTGCTGCTGTCTCTGCATCCTCTGGCTACTGCTATGGCACGTACTCTGGAGAGGGCCCCAGCCTTCACTGAGGAGGAGAACCAGGCCCTGCTGGACGGGCTCCTTCCACAGTACAGCAAGCGGTATGGGAAACCAGGGGAACAGGTGAGTGTGCAGTCCACTGCCTTCCTAATTGTGCATGTTGTCTGACTAGCAGTACTAGCAGTGTGTACACCAGTGGCAAGCATACTCACTGAGTACTTTCATCCCCCAAAGTGTGTAGGTACATGTAATGAACAGGTGTTCTGCAGCTAAAGTGCATTTGTGCAAGCTTCAACTTCACAGGCATTGTTAACATGTCAGACATGCAGGGCATTTGTCGTTTTCCATGGGTGCACTACCTGTGTAACTCATTTTCCTTTGTGATGATGACATGTATATCCAACTGTGTGCAGCACAAATATGGGGCATGTGTGTTAATGTACTTTTAACTTTGTCATCCTCACAGGTTGATGCCCACCAGAAGCAGGAGATATGGCTGACCATCGCCCGGGCATTTCTATCTGTGGGGGTCAACAAGTGCCGGATCCGCAACTGCCAGAAGAGATGGCAGGACCTTCGGTGCTGGACCTGGAGGATCGCAATGGTCCAGCTGAAGCTGTCACCTCCTCGCAGGAGGGGCGGACACCGGACCCTGACCCCCCACATGCTCCGGATACTGGTGGTGGTCTTCCCGGACCTGGATGTGCAGCTGAAGGCCATACAGCAGCAAGGAGGGGGTAAATCAATGCCTAATCTGTGTACTATGTCTGACATGCTAATTGCATTCTTTTGGCCTGGTCACACTTCCACATTACGTAGGTCTTGTAGTCCAATACTCATTTCCCTCAATTGTGTGATGCACCCTCCTCATCTGATCCACAGGTGTGGACCCTACAGTCTGTTGCTTGTGTCACTAGGGAACTGTGTCCCTGCCGTCAGCTATGCTTCAGTTTCCGGACAGCATCTGTTGCCGTGACTCTGTTGTGTGTTTCATGGGTGGGTCAATTGTTTACACAATGCCTGAGATCTGACATGTGATCTGTGTGTGTCCTTGATATGTGTCTGACTCGCCACATGTGGCTGGGGTATTTCAAACATACACATGCAGCAGGGTACTCCAATTTGTGTGCCTCATGAGTATGTATATCAAGTGTGTCACACTTGCTTAGCCACCTGACTACTGTCCGGGGCTAAACACTGTTTCACGAAAACCTGGGCAGTCATGCCTATTCAAGGGCATTTAGAAACACTCTGTAATCCCACTCCAGTGTATCAACTTACAGGTTGTGCTTAGTGACATGTGCCCTCAGGTGTCTTCCTCTGTGTCATTGTGGTGTGGCTTCCTTTTCCGTACAACTGGGGTGTTCATGAGTTTGAGGGTCAGGAGGACATCTGAGATGTGACTATGAGAGACAAGACCTGTGTGACATATAGGTGTGGGATCACTTGACAGTGCACAGTGGTGTATGCAACTGTGCACTTCAGGCAGCTGTGTTACATGCACAGCTGACTGTGATGTGCTAATGTACAGGGAGTTGTGTTCGCAGAGACTCATATGTCTGATTTGTATGATGTGGGGTCTTCTGGGTCCGGGATATGTTGCCTGCAGGGGATGGGCAAGTGCACTTGTCAGCTGCAGAGTTTGCTTTACACCTGAGCTATGATTGTGACACAGTGCATACTGTTGTTGTCTGGATGCCCTGCCCCTGTGACAGGAGACAGTGTTGACTGACTTTCCAGGCATGCCAGTGCCATGGCATTTAACTTGCTATGAGTGATCCTGCATTGTGTTCAAGTGTGCTCCATGCACCCCATTGTGGCATTGACTATCAGAACATGAGAACATCATAGTGTGTGTTGCTGGCATGCATCACAAGCATGTGAAATGAGACTCTGGCCATCCCTTCATCCTGACACCTGTACTGAGTCAGTGGCAAGAGATGTGATGTGTGTATAGTGACATACTTCTACATGTTCACTTGCATGTCTAACAAATGTGTGGGTGGTGCATGTCGGCACATTGGGGTATTAGCATCCAACATGCAACAGACATATGGGTGCAAGTCCGGGAGGGATATGAGTGCCATGGTTGATGGTGAGACTGACAATTGGCTTTTTCTAAACAGTGTGAGCACTTTGAGCAGTGTTCACCTGATGATGCCAGGGCTTGCCCTGTGATGTGATGTACTCACTGTGGTGTGTGCAGTCAGTGCAGGTGACTGATGTTGTTCTCTTTTTTCCTAATTCTATCCAGATACATCCACGGCCACAGGGGGGGACAGCTCCACGGACCAGGAGGAGCCACAGAGCCTAACTGGGACAGAAGGCGAGGAGTCGGAGGGACCCAGTGGCACGGAGGGCGAGTGGAGCCACACCGAGGAGTCCTCAGCAACATCCACCCCAGCTGAGGGCCACAGCAGCTCGGATGATGACTCCCTTGTGGAGGCGGGTGTCAGCAGCCACCAAACCCCAGCTAGAGAGGCTGTCCCCGCCACCGCCCCCAACACCACCATCACCACCCTCCCATCGGCTCCCATCCCAGAGGTCCGTGGAGGCTCCCATGTTCGGGAGCATGTCTCCTTTGTGCCAGGCACCGCACCCCCTGCCCCTGTGTCCCCTGCTGCCCTGAGTGTGGAGTCTGTGGAGTTGCTTAGACAGATCCATGTAGGGCAGACATCAATGCTGAGTGTCCTCGATACACACACCAGTCTGTTGACACAACTGGTGTCGTTCATGAAGGGCATTTCATTGGGCATGTCTGCCCTAGAGAGGACCAATCAGTCCGTGGCCTCCTCCCTGATGGCAGCAGTGTCCCTCCTCCAACAGTCCCGCACCCCTCCTACCCCTGCACCACCCACGATTCCTAGCACCCTACCTGTCCCAAGCACACACACACCTGCACATTCTCACAAACCCACAGACATGGGCAGCACACAAACACCCATACCAAGGTCTAGACGTGCACACAAGCAAGTGCAGGGGACTGATACCACACTCACAGGGGATGGTTTGCAGACACACACACAGTCATCCACAACCACTCCGCAGTCCTCCGATACCTCTCCCTCCCAGCCCCCTTCCCTTGCCTCACCTGCAACCCCATCTCCACAGAAGCTCTTCCTCTGTGACCTTGGCCTCTTCCCCACCGACCCAGCAGATCCATCTTACAAGGGGAAGACAAAGTCCCCACACACAGAGGGGAGTGCCCATTACACCCAGACACCCTCCCCCAGGCGCAGTCAGACTGAGGCCCCCACCCGCAAGTCCCCCCGGAGCCAGAAGAGCAAGACCCAACCCCCGCCCCGCAGCTCCACAATGAAGTCTCCTTCCTCCATCCCCCAGGCCACCACTCCACAGGTTCCCCGCCACATCCTGACCCAGGTTGCCCCACCCACTGATACACCATCCCCAAAATGCTGAGGCCCTCACCTCCTGCCACTTGCTCTTACACCCCCGGTCAGACAGTTTGTGCTACTGATGTGGGGACCGTGTCCCCCCCCTGTCCTGCCGAGCTCACCTGAACCCCATTCCGCTCCCATTGAGTTAGGGACTGCAGTGGAGTCCACAACCACCCCGTCTGACTTGGGCACTGCAGTGGGGACCCAGTCCACTCCATCTGACCTGCCCACTGCAGTTGTGCCGACACCCACCCCATCTGACTTGTGCCCCACAGTTGTGACTGCACCCACCACTTCAGTCCGCTCCACTGCAGTTGCCAGTGACTCTCCTGCATCCACCACCCTTTCACTGCCTCCTTCTGCTGCGCCCTGATCCTGTCCCTGCGGTGCCTGGCCTGCCCCCATGTATTCCCCTCCGAAGGGATGTCCCCTGTCCTTACCAGTGCAGGCAAGCAACTTGTGACAGTTGTCACTCAAGTTAACTTCTTGTCACTTGGATATGAACTGGCCATTGGCCTTTGTTTTGAAAGGGCTTTGCAGTTTTTATTTGCTGAATAAAGCTTATTTCTTTATCCTTGTGAATTTGATTTAGCTGTACATTATGTTGATGATGTTTAGCATGACCTTGCAGTTGTAATGCTGAATTTCAAATGTTGAATACTGAGGTGTTGATGTGAGGTACTCCATGTGGCCCATGAAATATGTATCCTATTCTGGTCGTTATCCATATCATCCTTTGCAGCTAACTGGGTGTGTCATGATTAACAATTTGTGGGCATCTCTGTAAACATTTCATTTGCATGGTCACATCTGTGGCTTGCACATATGATGTGCTTCCCATTGTCCAATTTGTCTATTTTCCTGACTGTGGGCGCATCTCCACTGGACATGTAAGTGTGGGCATCATTGGTGTAGTAGAAACTGGGTCCTCTGTGCAACTTGCTGGACATATATATTGAGTATGTGCAGATGACTTAAGGGACACTGCCGTACCCAAACTGTTGTGACCAGAGCCTTCATTGTGTGGTAACTGATGGCTGACTGACCAAGTGTTCAGCTGACATGACTGAGACCTGCTGGGGCTATGTTTGGCACAGCTGAGATTCCACAGGAGTTGAGTCCCCTCAAGTAAGTGTGTTGTTCCGTGACATTGCCTGGGCCCATGTTGTGTGTTGTGTGGGCATGTGTGTGTGTCCACATCCCTTTTCATACACAGGCAGTGTTCCCTTGATATGTTCCTGTTGTTGATGCTTGCTGAGTGGTACTGTGTTCATCCCACAACTTTGCCATGGGCTATCAGATGTGTGGGTACATGACACACTACTGTTAATTGGTGTTTCATCATTGGGATTTGTCTGTTCTGAGTGGGGATGATGTGGTCAGACGCAGATGGGACACAGTCAGGGGTCACCAAGGCACTTGTTTGTTCGCAATATCATGTAGTTGTCCCTAGGTGGTACCTTTCAGTGATTGAGACATGTGTATGTGTGTGTGACTGCTCCCACTTGTCCGGTTCAGGGCTGAAATGTTTGCAGGTGTCAGCATAGGTGCCTTGTGGTTCTCCTTGGCTTTTGCATTGTCCTGGGACTGTGGCAGGTATTCGGAAGGGTACGTGAGCTTTGACGTCATGGCCATGTACCGCATACTGTGCAGTATGTCTGTCATTCACCAGGGTTGTAAACTGTCCTTGTGTGATGAGTCAGAATAAACACAGAGTCTGTGCACCTTAGTTCCTCCCAACATTACTGTGTTTGTCATGGGTGCATGTGCAATGTCACCTGTCCATGTGGGCTTCACAAATGCACATTGGTGCAGTTCAGGGTGTGTGGTGTTGAGAGTGGACTGATGTAAATGTTTGCATGGATGGGACCCTAGCTCCCATTTGTCCATGGATGACGGGCCATGCTGAGTGATTTGTGTTTGTGTATGTGTGATGTACGTTTGTGGCACAGGACACATGTCTGGGTTTCACAGTTTGTACGACATCTACCTTTGTCAGCACAGTGGACGTTTCATGCATGCTTGTGTCACCCCAATGTCTGGTCCCTGGGGGTAGTGCTGTTGTGTGTCAGTCTC
This sequence comes from Triturus cristatus, assembly GCF_964204655.1. Lineage (NCBI taxonomy): Eukaryota > Metazoa > Chordata > Amphibia > Caudata > Salamandridae > Triturus > Triturus cristatus. The sequence continues at coordinate 78,114,057 of NC_140582.1, read as the reverse complement.
TTGCTTTGTTAGTTGCTGTTCATTCCAGCTTGTGTCACATGTGTCTGTTGTGCTCCCTCTCATTTCACAATGCCTGATTGCCCACTAAGGGGGAACCATTGATGGTTTACTTTTGTATGGCACTGTGTCCACATCTGTCTCACTGTGGTTCAGCCCCCCTCATGTGTTGTGTAGTTGCCTGGGGATACCGACACACACACCCACACATTTTGTGTCAGATGTGCAGTGTGAGGTTGCCTGTTTGTGTTTGTGCATCTGCACCAGTGCATTGGTATTGCTGTTGTGGGCCTTTGTCTGGATGTTGTTTTTGTGATTTTCCCTGCTGTCCCTGTGAGTCATATCACATCATTCTGCACATTCATCCTGGTTGTTAGGTCCCATTGCTGGCATGGAATGTGAGTTTGTGACCTGACACCTACAGTCTACACAGGGTGTTTTGATTTGTGTGTCTATTTTCGAGATGTGGGTATGCTCTGTGATGGTCACTTCTGCTTTTGTGTCATTGTACACTGTATGCATTGTCAGCCCCCATGGGTGGTGCTTGTCTGCACATGGCCGAGAGTATGTTAGGTTTTCACAGCACTGTTAGCCTCACCACATCAATGTGGGAATGGGACACAACCACTACTTTGCCCCAAAAGTGTTTCATGTGTTTGGACCAGAAATCATACATGCTGTTTGGCATTTGCAGCTTTGACCATGATGACACTTACCTTTTGGTCACTGTGATGAGGAGGGTTTTCGACCCCATCAGCACAATGCTCAACATTTGCTGCAGTTTGGAAGCACACACTTAACTGTTGTTCTACATAGTGAGGGGGTGTTATTTTTACATTGACACAGTGCTAGTGAGGCTTGCTTTGTGTAGGCCACACTCTGTTTTTGGTCACACATGTGATGGTTACATTGTATGTTCGAAGTCATAATCACTGTTGTGGGCATTTGTCACAGACTACACACTGTTGTCATGATGTTAGGGGGGATGTATTTTGCTGACATACCTAATGTTGGTGTATGATGGATGTGTGGCGCAACACCCATCCTATGAGTGGGGGTGGCATTAGTGATGAGCAACATGAGGCCTATGGGTGGGGGTGGCAGTTGTGATGGGCAACAGGTCCGCTATGGGTAGGGGTGGCAGTAGTGATGGGCAACAGGTCATCTATGGGTGGGGGTGGCAGTAGTGATGGGCAACATAGGCCCCATGGGTAGGTGTGGCAGGGGTGTTGGGCAACAGGACCCCTATGGGTGGGGGTGGCAGGAGTGATGGGCAACATAAGCCCTATGGGTCGGGGTGGCAGTAGTGATGGGCAACAGGTCCCCTATGGGTGGGGGTAGCAGGGGTGCTGGGCAACAGGTCCCCTATGAGTGGGGGTGGCAGTAGTGATGGGCAACATAGGCCCTATGGGTGGGGGTGGCAGGGGTGCTGGGCAACAGGTCCCCTATGGGTAGGGGTGGAAGGAGTGATGGGCAACATAAGCCCTATGGGTGGGGGTGGCAGGAGTGATGGGCAACAGGTCCCCTATGGGTGGGGGTGGCCGGGGTGCTGGGCAACAGGCCCCCTATGGGTGGGGGTGGCAGTAGTGATGGGCAACATAGGCCCTATGGGTGGGGGTGGCAGGGGTGCTGGGCAACAGCTCCCCTATGGGTGGGGGTTGCAGGAGTGATGGGCAACATAAGCCCTATGGGTGGGGGTGGCAGTAGTGATGGGCAACAGGTCCCCAATGGGTGGAGGTGGCAGTAGTGATGGGCAACATAAGCCCTATGAGTGGAGGTGGCAGTAGTGATGGGCAACATAGGCCCTATGAGTGGGGGTGGCAGGGGTGCTGGGCAACATAAGCCCTATGGGTGGGGGTGGCAGTAGTGATGGGCAACAGGTCCCTTATGGGTGGGGGTGGCAGGAGTGATGGGCCACATAAGCCCTATGGATGGGGGTGGCAGGAGTGATGGGCAACAGGTCCCCTATGGGTGGGGGTGGCAGGGGTGCTGGGCAACAGGTCTACTATGAGTGGGGGTGGCAGTAGTGATGGGCAACATAAGCCCTATGAGTGGGGGTGGCAGTAGTGATGGCCAACATAGGCCCTATGAGTGGGGGTGGCAGGGGTGCTGGGCAACATAAGCCCTATGGGTGGGGGTGGCAAGAGTGATGGGCAACAGGCCCCCTATGGGTGGGGGTGGCAGGGGTGCTGGGCAACAGGCCCCCTATGAGTGGGGGTGGCAGTAGTGATGGGCAACATAGGCCCTATGGGTGGGGGAGGCAGGGGTGCTGGGCAACAGCTCCCCTATGGGTGGGGGTGGCAGGAGTGATGGGCAACATAAGCCCTATGGGTGGGGGTGGCAGTAGTGATGGGCAACATAGGCCCTATGGGTGGGGGTGGCAGGGGTGCTGGGCAACATAAGCCCTATGGGTGGGGGTGGCAGTAGTGATGGGCAACAGGTCCCCTATGGGTGGGGGTGGCAGTAGTGATGGGCAACAGATCCCCTATGGGTGGGGGTGCCAGTAGTGATGGGCAACAGGTCCCTTATGGGTGGGGGTGGCAGGAGTGATGGGCCACATAAGCCCTATGGATGGGGGTGGCAGGAGTGATGGGCAACAGGTCCCCTATGGGTGGGGGTGGCAGGGGTGCTGGGCAACAGGTCTACTATGAGTGGGGGTGGCAGTAGTGATGGGCAACATAAGCCCTATAAGTGGAGGTGGCAGTAGTGATGGGCAACATAGGCCCTATGGGTGGAGGTGGCAGGGGTACTGGGCAACATAAGCCCTATGGGTGGGGGTGGCAGTAGTGATGGGAAACAGGCCCCCTATGGGTGGGGGTGGCAGGAGTGATGGGCAACATAAGCACTATGGGTGGGGGTGACAGGAGTGATGGGCAACAGGTCCCCTATGGGTGGGGGTGGCAGGGGTGCTGGGCAACAGGTCTCCTATGAGTGGGGGTGGCAGTAGTGATGGGCAACATAAGCCCTATGAGTGGGGGTGGCAGTAGTGATGGGCAACATAGGCCCTATGGGTGGGGGTGGCAGGGGTGCTGGGCAACATAAGCCCTATGGGTGGGGGTGGCAGTAGTGATGGGCAACAGGTCCCCTATGGGTGGGGGTGGCAGTAGTGATGGGCAACAGATCCCCTATGGGTGGGGGTGCCAGTAGTGATGGGCAACATAAGCCCTATCGGTGGGAGTGGCAGTAGTGATGGGCAACAGGTCCCCTATGGGTGGGGGTGGCAGGAGTGCTGGACAACAGGTTCCCTATGGGTGGGGGTGGCAGTAGTGATGGGCAACATAAGCCCTATGAGTGGGGGTGGCAGTAGTGATGGGCAACATAGGCCCTATGGGTGGGGGTGGCAGGGGTGCTGGGCAACAGGTCCCCTATGGGTGGGGGTGGCAGTAGTGATGGGCAACATGAGCCCTATGAGTGGGGGTGGCAGTAGTGCTGGGCAACAGGTCCCCTATGGGTGGGGGTGGCAGGAGTGATGAGCAACAGGTCCCCTATGGGTGGGGGTGGCAGGGGTGCTGGCAACAGGTCTCCTATGAGTCGGGGTGGCAGTAGTGATGGGCAACATAAGCCCTATGAGTGGGGGTGGCAGTAGTGATGGGCAACATAGGCCCTATGGGTGGGGGTGGCAGGGGTGCTGGGCAACATAAGCCCTATGGGTGAGGGTGGCAGTAGTGATGGGCAACAGGTCCCCTATGGGTGGGGGTGGCAGTAGTGATGGGCAACAGATCCCCTATGGGTGGGGGTGCCAGTAGTGATGGGCAACATAAGCCCTATGGGTGGGAGTGGCAGTAGTGATGGGCAACAGGTCCCCTATGGGTGGGGGTGCCAGTAGTGATGGGCAACATAAGCCCTATCAGTGGGAGTGGCAGTAGTGATGGGCAACAGGTCCCCCATGGGTGGGGGTGGCAGGAGTGCTGGACAACAGGTTCCCTATGGGTGGGGGTGCAGGAGTGCTGGACAACAGGTTCCCTATGGGTGGGGGTGGCAGTAGTGATGGGCAACATAGGCCCTATGGGTGGGGGTGGCAGGGGTGCTGGGCAACAGGTCCCCTATGGGTGGGGGTGGCAGTAGTGATGGTCAACATGAGCCCTATGAGTGGGGGTGGCAGTAGTGCTGGGCAACAGGTCCCCTATGGGTGGGGGTGGCAGGAGTGATGGGCAACAGGTCCCCTATGGGTGGGGGTGGCAGGGGTGCTGGGCAACAGGTCTCCTATGAGTGGGGGTGGCAGTAGTGATGGGCAACATAAGCCCTATGAGTGGGGGTGGCAGTAGTGATGGGCAACATAGGCCCTATGGGTGGGGGTGGCAGGGGTGCTGGGCAACATAAGCCCTATGGGTGAGGGTGGCAGTAGTGATGGGCAACAGGTCCCCTATGGGTGGGGGTGGCAGTAGTGATGGGCAACAGATCCCCTATGGGTGGGGGTGCCAGTAGTGATGGGCAACATAAGCCCTATGGGTGGGAGTGGCAGTAGTGATGGGCTACAGGTCCCCTATGGGTGGGGGTGGCAGGAGTGCTGGACGACAGGTTCCCTATGGGTGGGGGTGGCAGTAGTGATGGGCAACATAAGCCCTATGAGTGGAGGTGTTAGTAGTGATGGGCAACATAGGCCCTATGGGTGGGGGTGGCAGGGGTGCTGGGCAACAGGTCCCCTATGGGTGGGGGGGCAGGAGTGATGGGCAACATAAGCCCTATGGGTGGGGGTGGCAGAAGTGATGGGCAACAGGTCCCCTATGGGTGGAGGTGGCTGTAGTGATGGGCAACATAAGCCCTATGAGTGGGGGTGGCAGTGGTGATGGGCAACATAGGCCCTATGGGTGGAGGTGGCAGGGGTACTGGGCAACATAAGCCCTATGGGTGGGGGTGGCAGTGGTGATGGGAAACAGGCCGCCTATGGGTGGGGGTGGCAGGAGTGATGGGCAACATAAGCCGTATGGGTGGGGGTGACAGGAGTGATGGGCAACAGGTCCCCTATGGGTGGGGGTGGCAGGGGTGCTGGGCAACAGGTCTCCTATGAGTGGGGGTGGCAGTAGTGATGGGCAACTTAAGCCCTAGGAGTGGGGGTGGCAGTAGTGATGGGCAACATAGGCCCTATGGGTGGGGGTGGCAGGGGTGCTGGGCAACATAAGCCCTATGGGTGGGGGTGGCAGTAGTGATGGGCAACAGGTCCCCTATGGGTGGGGGTGGCAGTAGTGATGGGCAACAGATCCCCTATGGGTGGGGGTGCCAGTAGTGATGGGCAACATAAGCCCTATCGGTGGGAGTGGCAGTAGTGATGGGCAACAGGTCCCCTATGGGTGGGGGTGGCAGGAGTGCTGGACAACAGGTTCCCTATGGGTGGGGGTGGCAGTAGTGATGGGCAACATAAGCCCTATGAGTGGGGGTGGCAGTAGTGATGGGCAACATAGGCCCTATGGGTGGGGGTGGCAGGGGTGCTGGGCAACAGGTCCCCTATGGGTGGGGGTGACAGTACTGATGGGCAACATAAGCCCTATGAGTGGGGTGGCAGTAGTGATGGGCAACATAGGCCCTATGGGTGGGGGTGGCAGGGGTGCTGGGCAACATGAGCCCTATGGGTGGGGGTGGCAGTAGTGATGGGCAACAGGTCCCCTATGGGTGGGGGTGGCAGGAGTGATGGGCAACAGGTCCCCTATGGGTGGGGGTGGCAGGGGTGCTCGGCAACAGGTCTCATATGAGTGGGGGTGGCAGTAGTGATGGGCAATATAAGCCCTATGAGTGGGGGTGGCAGTAGTGATGGGCAACATAGGCCCTATGGGTGGGGGTGGCAGGGGTGCTGGGCAACATAAGCCCTATGGGTGAGGGTGGCAGTAGTGATGGGCAACAGGTCCCCTATGGGTGGGGGTGGCAGTAGTGATGGGCAACAGATCCCCTATGGGTGGGGGTGCCAGTAGTGATGGGCAACATAAGCCCTATGGGTGGGAGTGGCAGTAGTGATGGGCAACAGGTCCCCTATGGGTGGGGGTGGCAGGAGTGCTGGACGACAGGTTCCCTATGGGTGGGGGTGGCAGTAGTGATGGGCAACATAAGCCCTATGAGTGGGGGTGGTAGTAGTGATGGGCAACATAGGCCCTATGGGTGGGGGTGGCAGGGGTGCTGGGCAACAGGTCCCCTATGGGTGGGGGGCAGGAGTGATGGGCAACATAAGCCCTATGGGTGGGGGTGGCAGAAGTGATGGGCAACAGGTCCCCTATGGGTGGGGGTGGCAGGAGTGATGGGCAACATAAGCCCTATGGGTGGGGGTGGTAGTAGTGATGGGCAACAGGTCCCCTAGGGGTGGGGTTGACAGTAGTGATGGGCAACATAAGCCCTATGGGTGGGGGTGGCAGTAGTGATGGGCAACAGGTCCCCTATGGGTGGGGGTGGCAGTAATGATGGGCAACAGGCCCCCTATGGTTGGGGGTGGCAGTAGTGATGGGCAACATAAGCCCTATGCGTGGGGGTGGTAGTGGTGCTGGCCATGCAACCCCTATGGTGGCTTGTTGCTAGTGGCCAGGATATGGATCCCCTGTGTGTGTGTGACATTTTGCAGGTACGTGTCATTTGTTTGTGTGGTGGGTGTCTGACTTACAGTCTGCGCCGTCCGCATCGGTTCCTGATCCGGTCATAGATGTACAGTACTGGTATGACCTGCGCGATGGGATTCATGATGTGTTCTTCTCGTACACGCTACTTGTTGCTCCGTCTCGTACCCGTTGCAAGCTGGTCCGTCTCGTAGCCGTGGATTGAGTTCTTGCGCGAATCGTAATTGATATGCTTCTTTTCCGGATGCTGTGACGTGCCGTACGTGGCAACCCGTCCGGCATGTAGGAAGTACGCATCGTACTTGTCCGGCCGGAAACTGCTATGGATACTGCTTCCGGGCAACTCGGTTCGGCATTCGGAGTTACAGCTCGGACGGAGAATGAAGCTTGAATCACAGCCTACGTGTCGGTCGGTGTTTTGGCAGTTATGCGCATCGTACTTCATCAACAGGACGGACCGGCTCAGGGTACGGGTCGGTCGCAAGGTAAGGCTACGAACAGCTCTCGGAGAGCTGTCCGACCCGGATTGGTGTTCAGATCAGCTCTAATTTGATAATTAAAAGAAATTATTTATTAAAATAATTTATAAAATAAAAATATTAAAACAATTATTGTAATGAATTAAAATAATTAGACATTTATTTTTCTGTAGAAGTTTCAAAATATAACTGTTTTCTGGGAAATAGTTTTTTGATTATACAACTATTTTAGATTTATTTTGTTATTTTTATATTTTAATACATTTGAATTTAATATTATATAATATTATATTTATGATATTAAATATAAACCATTACAAATGTATAGATTGTTAAAAAAATGTTAAAAAATATTTGAATATATATTTTCAATTAAGTAAAATTATTATGAATGATTTTTATATAAACATTAAAAAAAATGAGAAGTTCCCTAAAAAATGTATAATAATACAAATAATGTATATTTATTTTGTTTTGAAAATTATAATTTTAATTTAAAAAAATCTCTGTTTTTTTAAGTTGTATAAAATTATTTTTAAAATGTATGATTGTTAATTTTGTATTATGATTTCATTTCTTTTTTGTGGGATACAGTTTAGAAATGGTAGTAAAGTTTTTTATATTATTTATTATTTGATGTTTAAATATGTATATATAAGTCTGTAGTTTTGGATATTGTGTTTTTAGAAAGAATATTATTGTATTGTATGGTTAAGAAATTGTATGTGAGTATGGAGTATTGATTGTGTGTATAAAATGTTTCATTATTTGTATTAGTCTTCTTTAAAATGTTTTAGATTGAAGTGTATATAGGAGATTTTAGCTCTTTAAGGTCTAACATCGTCTTTAAATAGCCTTAGACTGGAGTGGGAATAGTTAATTTGAAACCCTTTAGTGTTCAACATTTTCTCTCAATATGGTTAGACTGGAGTGGGAATAGTCAATACCACCCCTTAGGTGTCCAACACCTTCCCCCAATATGGTTAGACTGCAGTGAGAATAGCAAATGCCACTGCTTTAGTGTCCAACACATTCCCCGGATATGGATATACTAGAGTGACTCCACTTAAGGGCCTGATTATGAGTTTGGCAATTCGGCGCCAGGTCGGTCGCACGGTTGCACCGCCAAACCTGCGGTCTGACCACCCGCCAGATTACTGGTATTTCTCGTGTCTGGCAGGTGTTCTTTTTGACATTTCTACTGCGGTGCCCTGAAAATGGGCACCGCAATGAAAATGCCAAAAACAGTTCCTGCACACAGGGGGACACATGTTGTTCCCCCTTGCATGCACCTCAGGGCGCAGAGGCACAGGGGGGGCTGTAGGGCCCCCTTTGTTTCCTCTACACCAGGGTTTTCATGGATGAGGAACCGCCATGAAAACCGTGGCGGAGAGGAAACTCATAATATGCTTGGGGGACCGCTGCGGCCCCGCCAAGCATATTTCGGCCTCCTGACCACCACCACACTACCAGGGAACAACGGTTCCCTGTCAGCTGCAGTGGGGCAATGACAGTCCGACTGCTCAAATTGTAATAGGGTGGTTGAAAGACATCACCACCGCGCCCCCATGAGTCCGCCAGATTCATAATAGAGCCCTTAGTGTCCAACACCTTCATCCAATATGGTTATACTGGAGTGGGAATAGTAAATGTCAACCCTTTAGAGTCCAACACCTTCCCCCTATATGGTTAGAATGAAGTGAGAATAGTAAAGGCCACTCCTTTAGTGTCCAACATTTTCCCCCATATGGTTAAACTGGAGTGAGAATAGTAAATGCCACCCCTTTGTGTCCAACACCTTTCCTCAATATGGTTCCTCAATATGGTTAGAGTGGAGTGAAAATAGTAAATGTCACTGCTTTAGTGTCCAACACCTTCCCCAGATATGGCTAAACTGGAGTGTGAGTTGTAAAAGCCACCATTTTAGAGTCTAACACTTTTTTAAAATGAATTATGTTGGAGTGTAATTATTTAATTTTATAAGTGTAGTCTGAAATCATTTATTTTAATGGTATTTCTTTGTAGTAGAAATAGTTTATGTTATTTTATTAATATTGTTGGTGTTCAGAAAAAATTGTTATTTATATGTGTGTAGGCAATAATATCATTAATTACATTTTTACAGAATAAAGACATGGAACACATTTTTCTCATTTTATTTATGTTTTCTGGGGGCCTTATTCCGAGTTTATGCGCTCTTCGCCTGGGACCGCCACTGCGAGGCTTTGACTGAATGATTGAAATGAATGCATATTCTTCTCCAAGTAATGTTGCTGACTACCTCGGGTGCGGAGCTAGCCATGCCTGGAGATGGCCGCTCTGTAAGCAAGCTCCTCCAGCCGTGTCCAAACCCTAAAACTATTCTGCATCCATAACCTGACAATTGTCCCCAAACTATAAATACCTGCACCGGAGGACGTGGGGAACCTGAGGACTTGATTTCTGCTACCGCGCTCCTCGCTGTGCCTGCAAAATCTACTGTGATCTTCGAGCCGCGGCGTGGCCTTCCGCTGTGTGGAGCGCGCGACCCGGCAGCCCTGCTACGCGAGTCCATGGGCGGTGACGAGAGGGAGCTGCGGTCGCGACCGGGACGCTGTGCGGATGTGCCTGGCAGGGTCTGCTGTGGCGGCTGCTATTCTTCTTTGCCCAGTGCCCCCAGCCACCCTCTTATCTGTCACAGAGGAGCAGGGAAAAGAATGCGAGGCGGAAACGCGAATCCTGCTAAGTGCGACAGGAGGGCCCGGGCAGAAATCCTGCGCGGAGCACGGCCCTCTGGCGGGGGCTGCTCCGCTGCCTAAGGCCACTGCTCCATTCTGCCCAGCTTTTGGCGGCCCGGGGTACTGCGAGGTGAAGAAGGCCGGATTGTGGACGTAATCTGAGCTGTAACCGCAGGTGAGAAGAGCACTGAGTGAGGCATTGCGACGTGGCATGCGTCATTGCGGCCGAGTTGCTGGAGAGATATGCAGATACAAAAAGCCTGTGCCCTCGACGATTAGCCTGAGGCCAATTACCACTATAAGGGAAGTCACCACACCTCTTGGTCACTACAGAGAGCAGGAGACTATAGCTCCCTATAGACTTTACCTCTGCTAAATGTTCTGGCTCTGTGCCTGAGACTGCTGCTGGCAGGGCCCGAGTTTGTGTACTACCACACGAGGCTCAGACTGTGCACGACCCATATGCCTCACAGATCCTGACTAGGGAGACGCACTACTGTCCTGAGGGTGGAAGAGGGCCCCTCCTTGTCGTCTTGCGCCCTGTAGTTGGTGTTCCTCTGCGAACAGACCTGTGACCGCGACTGTTGCCTCCCCATCCCACCTAGCTGCGAGTAGAGACAACTGACCTCCAGAAGGCGGAATTTCGACGTCAACTCCAGCACTATCCGCTGCTCAGAAGATGGGGAAAACAGACAGAATTCCGCCCAAACTGCATTTTGATCAGCCGAAGAAGACAGTGGAGAATCAAACGGAAGACCCACCTGGCAACCAGGCAAATACGTCAGCAGCAGGCCCTGATGCAACTGTAGACTTTCATTCCATGTTCACGACGATTCAATCAACACTGTCAAACATTGATGGGAAAATAGACTCCTTAACTTACCGTGTGGACCGCATGTCTGAATGTCTAGATAGACACACGGAAAGTATTGACATGGCAGAGCGCCGCATTTCGGATGCGGAAGATGCGCAACACCAAATGGAGACAAAACAAGTGAACATTGACAAGACGCTGACAGCACTGGCGGCAAAGGCGGAGTATTTGGAGGCGAGATCACGCCGGAATAATTTGTGCTTTATGGGTATAGCAGAATCGACAAATACAGGCAACATGGAACGTAACATTGAGACTCTTCTGACCACGCTTCTGGGTAGGGACACATTCTCCGGTGTGTTTATAGTGGAGAGAGCGCACAGATATCTAGCACCACCACCTCCACTAGGTTCGAGACCGCAACCTATAACTGCAAGACTTTTAAATTATAGATGCGGCACTCCGCATGGCCCGAGAACTGGAAACTTTAAAACATGACGGGATGGATATTTCCATATACCCGGATTTCACATCCCAAGTTCAGGAGGCACGGAAGAAGTTCCTGGAAGTCAAAAAGAAACTATGCAATGATTTATCCGGCATCTTTGAAAATAACAGACGACAGCAAGAGTAAGGTCTTCAGTGAACCCAAGGACTTGCTGAAGTATCTGCAAATAAAAAATGCACAACCTCCACATTGGAGATCTCCCAGAGGCGCACAGGAAGAACAAGGGAGTACCTCGGATGTTGAATAAAGCTCGGCCTCCTCTACGCTGCTTGTGAAGTTGAGGCGGAGGCCATGGGCTACTCCACGCACTGCTCTATGTGGACTCAGATAAGTACTGGACATGGAAGTTTGGGTTTAGTAACAGTTGTGTATAAAAGGGGGCGAAAATGTACACTTGCATTGCGCAGGTGCAGGTGTCATGACTATGATATGCATCCTACAGCCCAGGATGAAAGCCCCTTGTTGTTATTTGGTTATGTAGAATGCCAATTACTTTTTTCTTAAATCTCATAGGATTGCACGGACGACCCCCGCGTGACGAGTCACTGGGGTACTCGGCTGGGTGCTTATGCCACCTTGTGTACACCACAGCCTTATTTCTTTTCGTTATGGGAATGTTTAGGGGTGGGGGATGTTATTGTCAGTTTCAAGGGAATGTCTTCGCTATAATTGGGATGGCGAAGTGGGGGGAGAGGTAGGGGCAAGGAATTTAGAAACAAGGTCAGAACAGAGAAGTTTGTTGATATGTACATTGTCCTATACGTATTTACCCGACATTACCCTACAACTGCAGCCACACTCACAGGGGATGGATAGCAGATCTCAGACCACAAGAAAACTGATATTCATGTCGTGGACTATCCAAGGGCTAAACAATCCTCAGAAGATTAGGAAAGTCTTTGCATATTTAGACCAGCACAGCATAGATGTAGCCTGTCTTCAGGAGACCCACCTCACTAACGTCACAGAGTGCAGAATTGGAAATAGATGGGCCGCATATAGATTGGCATCTTCCTACTCTACTTATGCCAGGGGTGAGTTGCTGCTCATTAGACGTGGTATACCATTTACGCTGCTCCATTCGCTTAAAGATGATCAGGGGAGGTATGTCATCGCGCAAGGGGACTTTGGAGGCACAATCATAACTATAGTCACTGCATATGGTCCAAACATAGATGACCCCTCTTTTTTTGCGGATATATGGGCCAAGCTGCGCACACTTCCACCGTCAGCAACACTTTGGGGAGGGGTTTTTAATACTTGTATTGACCCCCTTGTGGATAGGTCCACGTGTAATGGTAGATATGGGAAGCAAAGATACTCAAGGAGGGCATAGCTGACTATACTATGATATATGGCGCTTTCGTCACCCTCACCGCAGGGAGGGTACATGCATTTCTACCACTCACAACACGTGGTCAAGAATCGACTTCTGGATAGCCACTGCGATGTAAGTGCATGGACCACTGCCATAACACACATGCCCAAAACCCTTTCAGACCACACACCAGTCCGATTGGAAATTGCCATCCCCACCCACACCCCGCGACAGTATACATGCCGCTTGCAACCCAGCGCCATACAGGACCAAGTGTTTAAAGCTGAACTATGGCAGGCTATTACTGACTATTTTGAGCACAATGCGGGCTCAGTGGAGAGCGCAAAGGTGTTATGGGAGGCTTTCAAGGTAACGATCCGTGGATTCTGTATTGGCACACTTGCAGGTATACTCAAAGATATCCAACGACAGCTTTCCATGGTTGAGGCGGACATTACACGATTAGAGTCCGCATACATAAACACCCTAGATTCCAAACTCCTGGCTGACATAAGGGGAAAATTGACACTTACCACGAGTTCGCGGAGAGTGAACTTAAGTATATCTCGCGTAAGTACACGGCACTTGTTTATGGCGAGGGAGGTAGGCCAGGAAGAATGTTATCCAGTAAGATACGCCCCATACACACCACATCTTACATAACTCAGATAGTGGACACACAGGACACGCCCAAATAAGACACCACCTCTATTATAAACTGCTTCTCAGACTATTATGCTCGTTTATACCCTGTGGGGATGATAACATCTACCACCGAGATAACCCAATACCTGGATGACATAGCCCTAGCGTTGTTGTCTGATGCACATAGAGAATACTTTAGTCACCACATAACGTTCCATCACTTAAACCCAGAACTACCGGCTGCTGCGGCTGTGCTAGACGCAGCGAAGGCGTTTGACTCTTTGGAATGGCCATACATGTTCACCATCTTGCGTCGCATGGGATTCCCAGAGCCGTTTTTAAGATGGATAACATTATTATATACAGAACCTTGCGCACGGCTCAGAATAAATGGCACTACCTCTGCATCCATTAACATACATTGAGGGACAAGACAGGGATGCCCGTTATCACCACTTCTATTCACATTGGCACAAGAACCACTGGCATGTAAGATACGACAAAGACACTCATATACAGCACTACAATTCCAATTACGCCCTGTTAGTATATCGCTTTACGCGGATGATATGGTCCTATACACCCAATACCCGGACACTGACTTAAATAAACTTATACGAGAATATATTAAGTTTGAATATTTTTCTGGCCTCAGTATTAATTGGGGGAAATCAGTGGTCATCCCGCTCACCCCGGCGACGACTAAGCCAATACTCGACTATCCGTTGCAGTGGCAGGCGGACCCAGTCAAATACTTAGGTGTATGGATACATAGAGATTCTGAGCTCGTACTGAGGGAAAACTATGGTACAGCAATAACCAAGTTAGAAGCTCAAATAGATAGATGGATCCGGCTGCCCCTATCCCTCGCTGATAGAATAGCGCTACAGAAAATGGTGGTACTGCCACGTTTTCTTTATTTATTTATGAATATCTCTATATGGATTTCACAGGCACTGTGCACTACATTACGCACGGCTATGCTTAGGCTGACATGGACGGGAAAACACATACGGATAGGGTGGAAGGAACTGACGAAACCATACACTCAAGGGGGCTTTGGAGCACCGGACCTCCAGCTATACTATTACTGCGCACAGGCGCAACACGCCCACTACTGGCTACACCCGCACAGGCACATACCGCATATAGCAGTGGAACACGAGAGCATGCGCCTAACTCCCTACTTACACTTATATCGTCGCCTAGACAGTATGCTCCGAACTCGGAAATACACCCAGCGGTCTGCACATCGAGAGCATGGCACACACTAGCGAAACGTGCGCACAAGATCCCAACATATGCACCGGCACTGCCCTTGTGTCACCATCCACAACTTACAGTAACACAGGAACGCTAAATATTACATGAGCTGCATGAGATGGGACTCCACACTATGGGGGATGTTTTCCCGAATGGAAAGTGTATAACACAAGATGATGCAAGCTTAAATAAACATCGTACCCCCCCTAAAAATATTCACATACTTGCGATTGCGGATGGCGGTCAGAGCTCTGTACCCCTCGTTCCCGGACGAACCACTGACACATAATGCACTGCAGGTCCTATTGTCATCCACTACGCGGCAATGCTTAGTTACAAAACTGTATAATACAGCTCAGCGCGAACAATTCCACGCCTTGGATAGACCTCTCACTCGATGGGAAACAACGTTTGGTGTAGTCATTACCAAAGAAGATTGGGACTATAGTTGCATGCAGTTGCAATTACTTACGTCAAATTGCAACCTGAAAATTATAAATTTTAAGTTTATACATCAGGTATATTATTCACCTATGCAGCTGCATAAGTATGGGTTGAGAGCGGATGACTGATGTCACAGGTGTAACACTCCCAATGCAGACTTTTTGCACATGGCCTGGGCGTGCCCAAAACTTCAACCTTACTGGCTGGAAGTCACCAACACTCTTACTCATATACTGTCTGAATGGATTCCTAACGCGCCCCTGGTATTTCTTCTGGGCATTTATGAGATCAAACTGGCACGTAGACGCAAATTCTTGGCGGTGGCACTGCTGCTGGCTAAGCGACGAATAGCAATGAAATGGGGCAGCAAGCAGGTACTCAAATGTAAAGATTGGATCATAGATATGATGTATTGTACAGCACAGTTGGAAGCATATGCGGAGGACCTACCACAGGCCTCCCGCCCACAGGATTTCTGAGTTCCGCTGGTACAATACCTTAGCTCCACACGGGAGGAAGACTGATTGTACACATTAAGTGAAGTGCATCGCCTTATATACTACACGTTGCTGAACCTCATTAAGCTTTACTAGCAGGGGACTCTATAGATCTAATGTATTGAATGCCATAATCTGTTTTTATTTATTTTCTTATCTGATCTATGTTGTACTAAGCTAATCCTCTCTTTCGGTTTCTTGATGTGGTAAAGTAACCTCATGTAACCTAACAGAGAACGAAGATGGTGCACTCTGGACAAGTCAACATGGTTGATTCTGCAATGTACAAAATGTGAACTTATGTTTCTCTATAATTCGAACACTGTAATCTTTGACTGACCAAGAAAATTTTCTTTTTAAATGTTGCTGACAACCTCTTCTTTTTTCAGAAAGTCATTCACAATTAGGTTGATGTATAGCTCTAAATAAAGGACTCTGAAATATCCACTGTCAGCCATGGTTTTGACTATATTACTATCATTGCCAGTTGCAACAAATCCAATTATAAGACCTCTGGGTTTACGCTATTCATTGACTTTGGAATGAAACTATTCCAAGACGTTGGTAGCTTTATGTGATTTCTCCATGGAAAACATCACAACTGTGAGACCAGCAGTTGGACATTGCCTATCTTCCTGGAAAGAGATCCAGTGATGCACATGCAATCTGTAGCTTGAAAACTGGTCCACGTCTGTTGTGAGATGGATGGACTGAAAAACGCTCCGCTTCATAGTGTTGCCAACCAAATGTAGCACTTCATGATCCAGCGCTGGCGCAGCCGCTGTGGCAAAATAGGTCCAGCTAGGAACACTCCATTTTGGGCAGAGGGCCGTCACAAATTCCAGAAAGATCATTCCTTCCAACCCCCAAAAAAAGAAGGGGGTTAAGTGCTAACATTTTGGCCATCATCCCATTGTAGAAACAGGCTTTTTCTTCGTTCCAGTGGTACAGCGACTCCTTGGTAAACATAGCCTTATGCTGTTTTTGTTGTAGTACTACTGCCACAAGTAGCCTCCAGGTATTCAGCAGCAGGCACACTGCATGGGCGCTTTGAGGTGGAAGACGCTGTACCATGCAGAGATTTCTGCGTGGGAAGATTGTACACTCTTGGGTAAGCTAACAGAGCTACCTTGTGTAATGTAGCTACTGTCATCCCCTTCTTCCGCCTGACTTTCTTCTTCTATTACTCACGCTGCTGGTTCTCCCTCACCATCGGCAGCTATGTTTTTAAGGTGCTCCCCTTACATGCCTGAGTGTTGTTTTTTCAAATAGCAAAAAGAACAAACAATGGATGGAATGCTGAACAAATCAAACATTCACCCCAGTCACAGATCTGGGTTTAATCCATTGTTTTTTTGCTCACTACGCCACCCCAGTTTGGACCCAGCCATACGCAAACCAGTCTTGACCCTGCATCCCATGGGAACAGTCCAGCACAAACTGCTAGGCTAGGTCCCCCCTGGACTGGAAACAAGCATCCTGGGACCTGTTTCGTGATATCACCCCTCAGCAGCCAGGCTGGCTTGAATCCAGTGGTACACTGAACACAAGACCTACCTCTGTGCATTCCCTTCCCACTCAGGGCAACAAAAGCAAAAATAACAAATGATGGGCAGAATGATGAAAAAATCAAACATTCACCCCCAGTCACAGATCTGAGTTTAGTCCATCATTTTTGCTCACAACGCCACCTCTGTTTGGACCCAGCCATATGCAAATCAGTCTTGACCCTGCTCCCCATGGGACAAGTCCAGCCCAAACTGCCAGGGCAGGTCCTCCATCGACCGGAAACAAGCATCCTGGGAACCGGTTTCATGGTATCATCCCTCATCAGCCAGGCTAGCTTGAATTCAGTGGCACAGTGAGCGCGGGACCCACATCTGGTCACACTCTTCCCACTTAGGGCGCCAAAAACAAAATGGTGGATGGAATGCTGAACAAATTAAACATTCACCCCCAGTCACAAATCTGAGTTTAATACATTTTTTGCTCACCACACATCCCAGTTTGGAACCAGCCATATGTAAATTGGTCTTGACCCTGCTCCCTATTGGAACAGTCCAGTCCAAACTGCCAGGCCAGGTCTTTTCCAGCCTGAACTGCCAGGCCAGGTCCTCCCTGGACAGGAAACAAGCATCCTGGGACCGGTGTCAAGGTATCACCCCTCATCAGCCAGGCTAGCTTGAATCCAGTGGCACAGTGAGCACAGGACCCACGTCTGGGCATACCCTTCCCACTTGGGGTGACAAAAGTAAAAAGAACAAATGGTGGACATAATGCTGAACAAATCAAACATTCACCCTTAGTAACAGATCTGGATTCAATTCATCGTTTTTGCTCATCAGGCCACCCAAGTTTGGACTCAGCCATATGCAAATCAGTCTTGACCCTGTTCCCGATGAGAATAGTCCAGCCCGAAATGCCAGGCCAGGTCCCTCCCTGGACCAGAAACAAGCATCCTGGAACCGGTTTCGAGGTATCACCCCTCATCAGCCAGGCTAGCCTGAATCCAGTGGCACAGTAGGGGTTACTCTTCCCACTTAGGGTGACAAAAGTAAAAAGAACTATTGATGAATGAAATGCTGAACAAATCTAACATTCACCACCAGCCACAGATCTGAGTTTAATCTGTCGTTTTTTTACTGGAATGGCGTTGTGAGCAAATCAAATTATGGATTTAGGCCATAGATCTCTGTACTGGTTGTGAGTGTTTGACATTGTTCAGCATTCGGTCCATCGTTTGTTCTTTTTGCATTAGTTGTCCTAAGTGTGATGGATATGCCAAGGCGTGGGTCCTGTGCTCAAGGGCGTGGCCGGTGGAGGTAAGAGCGGTGGGGCAGGGCAGGCGGGTGGGATGTCGACAGACAACGGAATAGGGGAAATAAAATCCAAAATTTAAAAAGAAAGCTACTTACCTTGCGCTCGCAGACTCGGCGATGCAGCGAGCGCAAGGTAAGTGTTTTTATATTTTATTTTCCCTATTCTATCATCTGTCAACTCCCCCCTGCCTCACCCCACCACTCTTACCTGCACCGACTGCGACTGCATGCTCACCATGCCACTGGAGTTAAGCTATCCTAGCTGATGAGGGGGATACCCTGAAACCTGTCCTAGGAAGCTTGTTTCCAGTCAAGGGAGGACCTGGACTAGCAGTTCTGGCTGGACTTTTCCCATGGAAACAGGGTCAAGACTGAAGAGTCCACTTGGCTTACCACAACAAACTTTCTTGCAGCAAAAGGAGCATATTGCAATGTTATCCTCAAGTGTAGAGAAGTCCCAAACTGGGGAGGAAAGCTTTCTTATTGCATCAAGTCTGAAATACTGGAGGTAAAGCTAGGTGGTTGCATTCTTTGTCTTTCTGTAGGGCGTTCTGGGACTGTTGTAGGGGTGGTTGTGGTGGCTGCTGCTGGTTTCTGGAGTCTTGAAAATATGGGTGCTTTCGGAGTGGGTGGAACCACGGGCCTCTGAGCAGGTTGAATAGGGATGAGCTATACTTCCTCTGTGCCACACAGTTGATCACTAGCTCGTCATCCTCATCACCACCTTCCTCACTTGCAAGGCTTTCAGGAACCTTCCTTTTTCCTTGTCTCTAGGACTCTGCCTGAGTCCAATCCATAGCCAGATCATTAGAAGGGGGACTTGGAGAAGATGGGGGAGTACTCTTTCTTTTCCTTGCTGGGGATCGTGAAGCTGATGGGGAAGAACAGTCTTCTCAACACATCTTGCTCAGCATGAACTTTAACCTCCTGCTCTGCTCCTTCTTCTGGAAGATCTGTCGCTGACTTGGGCACCTGTTTTTGACTTTTCTGTGATGATTCGGTTTGCAGGCAAGACAATCTATTTTAGAGTCACTGTTCTCCATGACTGCCGTCACTGCAGCACTGAGAGACATGGCTTTAGGTTTTGGTGATGGTGGTACGGTCGATACAGGAGTGATCCTTTAAACCTTTTTCTGCCGAGAGGAGTGTGCAGTAGGCTGGTCACCGGTACTGAAAAAAATTGAGGGCTTGATGCCGGTGGTGGCAACGGGATTCTTCTTCTACCCACTGGATATTTTCTTTGCAAGAAAATCATTCTTTAGGGCCATCTTCTCAGCACTAGCAGTTGGCACTTTGCACTAGGAGGAGAAGCACTTACCAGACATCTCTCCGTACAGTGTGTGATGTCTTATGCACCTGCAAGAAATGCAACAAAAAAGTAATGGAAACGTGAGCAATCAGAATCTAGCCAATATAACACAAGTTAAGTCATCGTCATCTTCATCATTTCAAAAGCTTAACAGAGTGCTCAAAACATACATAAACAATTTTTCATATAACAACATTAAACAGGAAAGGGGGCGTGACTTGGCCCCTCAAGATGGCGGATGAGGGCTAGAAAAGCCCCGAGGTAGGAACCAGCAAAATCCACATTTATCCTGCCAAAATCCACCACAATCCACCTGTAGACAACATTGCTGGTGAGCGAGAGACTCCGAGAACAATGCACAAACGGCCAGCAGGCCTCAGACTGTGCTCCTAGTGGTGGTTTCCTCAAGGTCTGCATTGGCATCCCGGAGAGAAGGGCTGAGATGAGAGGCCCCCACATTGTGGGCAAAGAAATTCCACCACCCCCACTACCTGCGAGGAGACGCCTGAGGGAGACAGAGGGGACCGGTGCCAGCAGAGGCACAGATTCGGGCCGCAGATGGTCAGCCCCCGGGCTTGTGGTTGCCGGGCCACGGAGACATGAGGGGTCCCAGCAAGATCACTGTGCCTGGACACTGCTTCTTGCCTGACTAGGGAGCTTGGGGGGGGGGGGGGGTCGGAACCGACAAAGGCGCTGCCTGCCTGGATGAGGAAAGAGTGAGAAGGGCCCAATAACTGCTCCCACCAAAAGGGGGCCCCAGGGCTGGCGTTGGCTTCACTGGCCTTCTGTGCTGACATGTTCCGTGGCCATCGTTGCAAACCCTCAAGTGATGACGAAGGGCCGGTCCAGGGAAGCCTGGGGAGACCGCTCAGATGACGCCTGAGGGGTCGTCTGAGGAAGACGGTCCCCCCTTGACAACAGCCCAGTTCCAGAGTTACAGACTGGAGTAACCGGGAAAATACCATTAAGTCTGGTTGGTGCCCCCCTAAACTGAACCCATCACCAAGCAGCGTAGAGACTGACTGCAGGGGGGCCAACTACCATCATCTGAAACTGGACAGTGATACGGGGGCTAATCCTTTCCCCTGACCTACCCCGATCCATGGCAGGTGCACCCGGGGGTGACCTAACACTGCATACGCATTGGGGCCATTCCAGGGATGAGAACACAAGAGGGAGTGGGACGATGCCTCAGCAACTCTACATGCTCCCAGTTCTGCCCCTTTGCCAACTGTAGTTGCCCAATGACAACACCTGTCGGGCAGCATCTGCCTGAGAGGTGCTGAGACATCCAGCTGCCCCCACAACAAACACCTCACAGTGGCGACATACCCTGGGTGCTAGCCTCAACCAACAGCACCCTTCCCTAGCAAGGTGATGTACTGTCACCACTAACAAATTACACACCAGAACGCTACCCCTCCTCGAGCACCTGAGGCTCTCTGCCCTTGAGCCGAGACCTTCCAACCCCCTCTGGGGTATACCCTGAGAGGCGGAGCACCAATACACAACTAGTAGAGGCCTAGTCCACTACTCTGAATCTTTATGTCACCACCTCTGGTGGATGGGAACGTAGGAGGAGAGGAGAGATTGGGAGGAGGCATGAAGAGAGACAAAAAGGTATGGAAAGGGCAGAGTGGGGAGGGGGATTAGTGAAGAGAAGAGGAATGGGAGGCAAGGGGAGAGGGGAGGGGGAAGGGAGAGAAGAGGAGGGGAGGAGAGAAGAGGAGGAGCAAGGAGGGGAAGCGGGAGAAAAGATGAGGAGAGGAGCGGAGAGAGATGGGAAGGCAAGGGTATAGATGAGGCAAGAGAAGGGTATGGGAGCAGAGTAGGAGATGCGAGGGGAGAGGAGGGGATTGTAGCAGTGGAGAGGGAGGAGAAGAGGGGAAAGATGAGCCAAAGAGGGGAAGAAGAGGAGAAAATGGGAGAGCAGGCATAGGAGAAGGGAGGTAAAAGGAGGTAATGCGAGGGGAGGACAGTATGGGAGATAAGACGAGTGGACACAAGATTAGAAACAAGCAGAGGAGAGGGGAGGAAGGGAGTGGAGTGGAGAGAAGAAGAGGTGAGGTAAAAAAGAGAAGAAGGAAGGGGATGAGGGTAAGGTAGAGGAAGTGAAGAGAGTAGTGGAGAGGAGGTGATGGGAGGTTGAGGATGAGAGGAGTGAAAGAAGGGAGGTTAGGGCATAGGATGGTATTGGAGCAGGTAAAGGAGAGAAGGAGAGGACATGGTGAATGGAGGAAAGAGGAGAGGATTGGAGGAGGTAAGGATAGAGGAGAGTGTTGTACAGGTGATGTGAGGGGTGAGAAGAGAGATAAGGAAGGGAGAGGAGGAGTGATAAACGGAAGTGGGAAAGGAGAGGTGAGAGAACGGAAGGGAGGTGAGGAGAGTAGATGGAGGGAAGGAGAAGAGACAAGACGAGTGAAGAGACAAGACAAGAATAGAGAGGCGAAGGTAGAGAAGGGGTGGGAGTGTGAGGGGACTCGAAGTGAGGAGAGAAAAGAAAGGGAGAGGAGAGACGAGGAGAAACAGGATACAAGAGAAGAAATGAGAAGAAAGGATGAGAGAGGAGGATAGAGGAAGGGGAGTGTAGTGGAGATGAAGGGATGGGGAGGGAAGGGAAGAGGGGAAGGATAGGGTTGGGAGTGGAATGGAGGAGATATAAGAAGAGAGAGGAGAGTTAAGGGGGCAGGAGAGGAGAAGGAAGGAGATTATGGTAGAGGAAGGGACTGTAGAGGTAGAGGGGACAGGAGATGAAAAGAGTTGAGAAGAGATAAGAGGAAAGGAGAGGAGAGGAGAGAAAGAAGAGTGGGGTAGTGAAAGGTAGAAGGGAGTAGGGGTTAGGAGAGGATGGGAGATAAGAGGAGGAGTAGTAAAGGATGGCAGGAGAGTAGAGGAGGGAGAGCACTGGATAGAGAAAAGAGAGGGAGAAGGCAAGGAAGGAGGACACAAGATGGGAGGAGAGGGTAAGGGAAAGGGAGTGGGAATGGAAGAGTAGGGGAGAGGAGAGGAAGGAGTGAAAAGGAGAGGGAGGAGGCAGTGGTAGAGGAGGGGATTGTAATGTTGGAGGGGATGGGAGGAAAGAGGAGAAGAGAGAAAAAGAGAGGAGATGGAAGAGAGACAAAGGGGGGCAGGAAAGGAAAAAAGATAGAAAGGAGAAAGGCGAGGGGAAAGGAGTGGAGAGTATGGGAGTGAAGGAAAGGATGGAGATGAGATGAGTGGAAAAGAGACAGATGAGAGGAGAGGGAGAATGGAGGAGGGGAGAGAAGTGGAAGGGGGAGAGGCGTTGAGAGTAGATAGAAGGGTGGAGGGTTGAGGGACGAAAGAAAGAAGAAGGGAACAGGTGAGGGGATCGGATGGGAGTAGGGAGGAGAGGGGAAAGGAAAGGCAAGAGGAGGCAGGAGAAAAGAGAAGAGGAGAGCAGAAAGGAAGGTAGAGGAGGGAATTGTAGGGATTGAGAGGAGGGGCAACAAGAGGAGTTGAGAAAAGTGAGAGGAGGGGAGTGGATGGGAGGGAAGGTCATGGGATGAGGAGGAAAGGCTAGGGGAGGCAGAAGAAAAAAGGAGAGAGAGAAGAATATAGCAGTGGTGAGGGGTGGTAAAGGTAGGAGCTAGTGGGACAGGAGGGGAGAAGAGAACGGGAGATGAGACAAGATTAGAACAGAGGAGATGAGAGTAAGGGAAAGGGAAAGGGGAAAAAAGGAGAGGAGGAGAGGGGAGGAGGGTATGGGAGGGAGGAGGAGCAGAAGAGAGGCAGGGAGATGGGAGTAGGCAAGCAGAGAGGAAAGAGAAGAGAGCAGAGGTAAAGAAGGGAAAGGATGAGAGGGGAGGTGAAGCGAGCAGAGGGGAGAGATTGTGAGTTGAGAGTAGAGGAGTGGAGAGTGAGGGAAGGGAAGGGAAGAGCAAGGATAGGAGAAGAAGGGAGAAGGAAAAGGTAAATGAGGGGATGAAAGGGACAATGAGGGGAGGGGAGCGGGGAGGAGGAGGGACAAAGTGAGGCAGAAGAAGAGAAGATGAGCGAAGGAAGGGGAGGTGAACAGGAGGGAAGAAGAGGAAAAACGAAGAAGGGAGGAAGAGAGGGGAAGAAAGGGAGATGGGAGAGGAGGAAAGGATGAGAGATGAGATGAGTGGAAAAGAGAAAAGACCAGAGAAGATGAGATGAGATGAGAGGAAAGGATATCGGAGAGGAAGAGAGGTAAAAGGAAGGGATGTGTGGAGTGGGGAAGAGGGGAGGAGAGAGGGCAGCATGGGAATGGGAGGAAAGTGGAAGGAAAGAGAGGAGTGGAGGGGAAGAACGTGGAAGGAAAAATGGTAGTGGAGAGGAAATGGAGGGGGTTGGGGGAGATTGGAGTGGAGAGGAGAGGAGGAGAGGGGATGGAAGGTGTGCCTGTAAGGGAAGTGGAAGGGAAGACGAGGGAGAGTACAAGGAAGTGGTAGGGAAATGGGAAGGGGAGAGGAGCGATGGGGTGGGGAGAGGAGGAAAGTAGATGAAGAGAGGGGAGGTTTGAGGAGGCAGGTGGAGGGTAGTAGAGCGGTGAGTGGAGGGGAGAGAAAAGATTGAGAAGGAGGGGTGTAAGGGAAACAGAAGGGAAGAGGAGGGGATGGGAAGTGCGGGGAAGGAAAGAGAAAGGTGTGAGGGGGAGGGGAGCTAAGGAGATGAGAGGGGGAGAAAAGAGGAGAGAAGGGAGGGGGTAGAAAGTGGAGAGTGGAAGAAAGAGAATGGGAGGGGAGGGAAGTGGAAGGGGAGAGGAGATGGGAGGTGAATGGGAGTGAAAGTGAAGAGGGGAATTGGGAGGGAGGGAGGACATGGAAGGGAAGAGTATAGTGAGGAGATAGGATAGAAGAGAAAAGGGTGAGGTCAGTTGAAGGGAAGAGAAGGGGTGTGATGGAAGGGGGAGTAGGAGGGGATGTAAAGGGGAGTGAAGGGAAGTTGAAGGGAAGAGAAGAGTGGTGGGATGAGAGCGAATAGAGAGGGGAGTGGGGAGGAGGAAGGTGAAAGGCAAGGGGGAGGAGGGAAGAGGGATTGAGGAGGGAAGTGGAAATGAAAAGTAGGAGAGGAGGGGGCATGAGGGGAGGGGAGGGAGATGAGAGGAGATGATGGAGAGAGAAAGGGATGGGAGGGAAGTGGAATGGAAGAGGGGAGAGGAAGGGATGGAAGGAATGAGGGGAGAGAAGTAGAAGGGACAAAGAGAGGGGGAGGAGGGGAGGGAAGTAGAAACAAGGGCATGGGTAGGTGAAGTAGTGGAAGAAAAGAGGGGCTAGCAAAGGGGGATGAGACAGGGGAGGTGGAATAGAAGTGGAAAGGAAGAGGGGAGAGTAAAGGAGGAGTTGGGAGTGGGATACGGATGGATGGATGGACGTGGAAGGGAAGAGGAGGGGATGAGAGGGGAGATACGCGGAAGGGAAGAGGGAAGGCGAAAGGGGGATGGGAAGGTGGGAAGGGGATGAGAGGAGGAAATGTAAAGGTAGAGGGGAGGGAAGGGGAGGAGAAGTAGTAGGAAGGAGGGAGGCAAGTAGAAGAGGGGTGATGGAATGGTGAGGGAAGTGTAAAGGAGCATGTGAGAGTGGGGAGGGAAGTATAAGTGAAGACGGGAGATGGGAAGAGGGGTGGAAAGTGGAAAGGGGAAGGAGGGGATGGGATGGGAAAAGGAGGGGAGGGGAGGGATGTAGAAGGGAAGAGGGGAGGGGAGAGGAGAGATGATGATGGGATGTGGGTGGGGAGAGGAGGGAAGTGGAAGAGAAGAGAAGAGAAGTGAGGGGAGGGGAGGAGAAGAGAAGAGAAGAGAAGAGAAGAGAAGAGAAGAGAAGAGAAGAGAAGAGAAGAGAAGAGAAGAGAAGAGAAGAGAAGAGAAGAGAAGAGAAGAGAAGAAGAGAAGAGAAGAGAAGAGAAGAGAAGAGAAGAGAAGAGAAGAGAAGAGAAGAGAAGAGAAGAGAAGAGAAGAGAAGAGAAGAGTGGAAATAGAAAGGAGGGGAGGGAAGTGGAAGGGAAGAAGACATATGAAAGGGTGGATAGAATAGGGTAGGTGAAAGGGAAGTGGAAGCGAAGAGGGCAGGGCAAGAGAGGGGAAAGGAGGGGATGGGCGTGGGCAGGGATGGGAGGGTGGAGGGGAGGGAAGTGGAATGATAGAGGGTAGGAGAGGGTTGATGGGAGAGGAATGGATGGGAAGAGAAGTGGAAAGGATGAGAGGGGGGAAAGGAGGTGATGTGAAATTGAAGAATTGAAGGGGAAAGGAGGGACTGGGAGATAGAATGGAAGAGGGGAAGTGAGAGGATAAAGGGGAGAGGGAAGTGGAAAGAAGGAGATGAGAGATGGGAGGCGGAGGGCAGAAGGGGGAGGGAAGGGAAGGGAAGGGAAGGGAAGAGGAGAGGATGGGATGGGATGGGAGGAGGAAGGGGGAAAGTGGCCAAGGAAAGGAGTTGATGAAATGGGGAGAAAAGGGGAAGGAGAGAGGAGGGGATGGGAGAAGGGACGGAAATGGAAGGAAGGAATGCGAAAGGGAGGGGAGGGAAGTGGAAGGAAAGAGGGGCATGGTTGGGATGGATAGGCAGGAGCAGTGAAAGGGAAAAGGGGAGGGGAGATGGGGACGGGAGAGGGGAGGTGGAAAAGAAGTAGAAGGGAAGAGGAAGATGAAGATGAAGGGGAGTGGCAAGGAAGGGATAGGAGTGAAGTGAAAGAGAAAAGGGAGAGAAGGGGATGGGAGTGGGGAGTGAAGTGAAGTGAAGTGAAGGGTAAGAGAGGAGGGTATGGGTTTGGAGGGAAAGGAAGTGAAAGGGAAGAGGGAGATGAAGGAAGGAGGAAGGGAAGTGGAAGCGGAGAGGGGGTGGATAGGAGGGGTGATGGGAGGGAAGTGGAAAGGAGGGACTGGGAAAGGGTGATAAGATAAGAGGGAAGTGGAGAGGGAAGGATGGGAGGGGGAAGGGAGGGAAATCAAAGGAAAGAGGAGAGTGAAGAGTGGAAATGGGAGGGGAGGTGGAAGTGCAGTGGAAGGTGAGATGAGCAGAGGGAATGAGAGGTGAGCTGGAAGTCGAAGGAACAGGAAGGGATCGGAGGGATGGAAGGGGAATGGGAAGGGGAGGCAGAGAAGGGGGTGAGAGGGAAGTGGAAAGGAAGAGGGGAGTGGAGATAAAGCGATGAGTGGAGGGAGGGGAGATGAGGGGTGGGAGGTGGGATGGGAGATGATGGGAGGGGATGAGAGGGGAAGTGATGGGAGGGGAGGGGAGAGGAGAGGAGGGCTATAACAAGGGAAAGTGGAACTGTGAGGAAGTGAGGGGAGAGAAGGGGATGGGAAGGGAACGTGGAGGGTATGGGTGGTAATTGGGGTGGGAGGGGAGGGAAGTGGAAGAGGAAATGGGGATGGAAGGGGAGGGGTAGGGAAGTGAGGGGAAGAGGGGGATGGGAGGAGAGAGGGAATGAAGTGAAAGGGGAGAGGAAGGGCTGGGAGGGGAGAGAATAGGATGAGAAGGGGAGGATATTGGAAGGGAAGAGAGGAGGGAAGGGTGAGTGGGAGGGGGAGGGGGAGGAAAAGGAAAGAGGGGAAAGGAGGCGATGGAAGAGGAAAGGGAGTGTAGTGGGCAGGGCCGGACTAGCCGTAGCAGGCACCGGGCATTTCCCCGGTGGGCTGCTGGGTGGGGGCCAGTTTTAGGCCCCTGGGGGCCGTTTTTGTTACCGGGGTCAGCAATATCGGCCCCCTGTAACAAAATTGGCCAAAACCGGCCCTCACAAACTGCCCGGCTGCACCCCCCCTCACCACAGGGGGGGCCGGCCAAGCAGGTTGCCAGGACCGGTTTCAGTTCCCAGTCAGTCTCTGGTAGTGGGAGGGAAGAGAGGGATGAGAGGAGAGATAAGGGGATGGGAGGGAAGCAGAAGAGAAAAGGGGAAGGGAGGAGGGGCTGGATGGGGAGAAGAGAGGAGGGCATGGGAGGTGGGGTGGAAGTGGAAGGGGAGAGCAGGGGATGGGCGGGAAGGGTATGAGATGGGAAGCAGAGGGGATGAGAGAGTGGATGGAAGCGAAAGGGGAGGTTTATGGGAGGGTAGGGAACTTGAAGGGAAGACGGGAGAGGAAGGTTTGAGAGAGGGGAGGGAAATGAAAGGGAAAGGACATGATGGGAAGAGGAGAAGAGTAAAAGGGAAGAGGGCCAAGGAGAAGGAGATGAGAGGGGAAGGTATAAGGGTCTTGAAAGGTGAAAGTAAGAGGGAGGGATGGGCATATACAAAAGTATGGAGGGGAATAGGAGCGTGATGCAAGTAGAGGGAATGGGGCAGGACAGGAGTGGAAGGGAGAGGGGATGGGAGAGGAGGCACTGGAAAGGGGGAGGAAATGGAAGAGAATTTTACGTCAGTTTTCGGTTTGGCTTCGAGTTCAGTTTGGTTTCAAGTTCAGTTTGGTTTTCAGTTCAGTTTTCATTTGGTTAATTTACTCACCTTGTTCCCTTGCCCCCACCTCATCCTATTTGGGGCCTGTTCAGCCCCTGCAGATTCCGGCTTCTCAGTGACACAAGCACGAGTTACCCGCACTGGTCCTCCCGGCCTGGAGTCCTTGTGTGAAATGCTAGCGGTCCCTGGATACCAGTCTTTTATACAAAGGTGATGTCACAATTGAGACCTTTCCCCATGGCATCATACATCATTACTGTGGGTTATACCACGTTTTCATGTCGACAGGGGGATCAGGACAAAGCCCGTTCACGATGATGACCCGATTTCTTCAGAGGGTGAAACCCCTGTCGCTAAAAATAATCGAACTATTAACCTGAAATAAAGACCCCATGCTATCCGTCATAGCGTTCCAAACATTAATTTGCTTTTCTCTCTGCCGCAGTTGAGGCCTCCCCGCTACAGATACTTGGGTCCTGGACTCGAGACGTCACATTGTGAGGCCTGTAATCTTAGAAGTGTTCTATTCCCTGGGTTCTGCTTCTGGTGGTGCTGTGAAGGCAGGACGCTTGCAGATGAATTTTAATTTAATTTTGTAATTTTTTCAAGATGATATAAAGTAAAAGAACAGGCTGACAAATGTTATTGAATTTTGGAATGTATATCTTTCCTAATTTAAAGTAGATGACATATTCAACATTATGCTCCTTAAACTCTCTGCAGAGAACGTATTCGGTTATATATTATAGGATCCAGGTGATAGAAGGGATGAGTCTTTGTCCCAGATTTAGAAACGTCACTGAACGCAGCGCTGCACCCAAAGTTGCTGCGCTGCGCTGCGTTGCGTGATGGGGAGAGAGCAGCAAAGCGCCATATCTCCTAAGACATGACCCTGTCCTGCTTTCCCTAGCGCTGGGGCCCAGTTATGCTGCTGATCACATACACACTCCTTTGCACCATAGCGCAGGGGTGCGTGTGTGATAACCAGCATAGGTTTTGTCCTTGACGGGTACCATTCATACTATGCCGAAACAAACTTGAAAAATTTCCCACTACGGGCATGTGCTGTACAGTGTAACACACATGCTAAGTGGAAACAGTTAGGAGAAAGAAAGCATTTCTCGTTTTAAAGTGGCATTATGTTTTTGTACAAAACCCTGTCTAGTATTGTTTGGGCATAGGGGGCATATTTATGGAAAAAGTGGGACAGGGTAACGCAGCAAGTCACCTTGCTGAGCTGCCCTGCATCACTGGTAAAAGACAGGAATGCGCTGTATTTAAGCAATACGGTGCATTTGTGCCCTTTCCCGCAGCGCTGGTGCCATTTTGGCAGCCTAGCACCAACGCAGGTACCATGGTGCAAGAGTGCCTGTGTTGCATGCAGGATGATTGTTTTTGTGTAGGAAGGGACACCTTCCTGCACAAAAACAATCCATAGAGACGTTTTCCTCTTTTTATGTGCACTGCAGAATGCAGCCCATGTAGAAAGTGGAAAAAATGAGGAGAAATAAAGATATTTCTCTTCATTGCACCTCACCTGGGGAGTAGTAGCCTTTTGGCGCATTCCCAGGTTGACCAGGTTTGCTAAATCTGGGAATGCATCAAACACTTTGGGACTTGTGTGGGAACACCCACCTCAGCGCCCATGGAACACCTCCCTTGTGCGGGATAAGACGATGCAGCGATTTGCACTGCTTCCCTTACTCCAGGTTTATGAAGACTTTCACAGCCATGCAATGCGGCTTTGCGTGGCTTCATAAATCTTACTTAGAGGCTTGCATCACACATCTACCACTTTGCGTGGTGCAAACTTGACGCAAGCCTCTCATAAATATTCCCCAGGGTTTTGTGTCAAAAAACAATGTGTGGTTGCATAGGGACGCCCATGTACCATCTATGGAACCCCCCTTGATCCAGGGTAACACAAAGCAGCAGAGAGCGCTTACATTGCATTGGTTTGAGGGAACTTTACAGTACAAAACAAGCTTTGCGCTGGAAAGTAAATCTTTAAAAAAAACTTTTTGCTCCTGTTTGCATCACATTTGTAACTTTGGAGGGGTCGGCTTCAAAGCTGGGGAACTGGGTTCGATTCTCGGCAACGATGCTCAACATGCTGTGATTCTGGGCAGATCACTTAATCTCCCCATGCTTAACTAAATTAATGTGTCCGCCTGTAATGCAACTGGTGCTCATGTAAACCGCTCTGATACCTTTGGGTAGAGTTTGCGCTATATAAAACACTAACAACAAAAACAAGCATTTGCAATGCAATAGGTCTCGCATTTATGCAAGTTTAACCCCTTCGATGCGCATGACGGAGCGGTTCCGTCATGCGCATCGGTTGCGCTGTGCGGATGACGGAACCGCTCTGTCATGGCCCCGCCCGCGCACGAACCCTTCAGCACAGCGCGGTAATCCGCGCCGCGCTGAAGGGGTTAACCTATTGGCATTGTAAATGACAATGCCTTCTATTTATGTTTTAAAAACGAAAACGAAAATAAAAGGCATTGATATTTGCAATGTCAATAGCTCAAACTCGCGTAAATGCGAGACCTATTGCATTGCAAATGCTTGTTGTAAATGTTTTTGGTTGATACTAATTGCTAAGACAAGCGGGCGGGTCTGGAGGGCTTGTCTGACAGGAGGAGTGGATTCAAAGCACTCTACCTTGTATCTAAAGCTGCAATCTGTAAAGTTGCGACGCCTACGCCTTGGTTATGTATGCAGCAGACTATACCAATTACTCAGGGAGGCGGGGCATTTGGTTACTGAACCTAATTCTACAGCAGCGAAATCCTTTCATTGCATTGAAGAACGATAAAAACAGCACACCAAATTTAGAAATGGGAGAGATGAAGGTTGTGCGTTATTCAATTTAGATTTCTTCTCGTTTATTTAATAGTGTACTCTCCCAACGTAGTATCCCTTTCACTTACACTGGTTTCGTGGCAAATGTGCTACGAAAATGGCACAACTGTTTTGAGATGTCATTCTCAGCCGTAACTGAATACACAAACTTGTAGTGAGACTATACCATCGGATGAAGGTGCATAAACAGCCAACATGCAAACATCAATCTAAAACAAACACAGTTATAGTATTTTTGTTTGCTATTGGATATAAAAAAATAAAAATAAAATACCACACTGGCTGTACATCAGCAAATGTAGCCACGGAAGTCTCCATACAATGTACTAATTGAGTCCTGCACCCCTCCCAGGATCTTGGTATCGGCTATCTAGCCAAGATCCCTGGGGAAGAGCTTTTGGGCGGGTGACACACACACAAGGCAGCTTTGTATAAATGTATGCTTCGATGTGGGTGTGAGAAGGATAGGCTTAGGCGGGGAGATGGTCGAGATGGAGCAAGACAAATAGAGTTGGGACACGTGCACTACGTGCACTCCCTCCTAGGCACCGCTGCTTATTGAATTTCTCTCTAGCGTAGCCACTCTCTTCAGCTACCCCAGAGGTGTCTTGCTCACTCTGGAAGCGGTGATACGCTTGTCTGTGAAACATGCGGGCAGTCCTCTGCAGTTAGACCTGCGGGTCCTCTTCTCCCCAGCCGGATTCCAAGCTGTTTATCCATCTCTCTCTCATTCTGCCCATTACTCTGCAGTTGTCTCCCCGCCCCCTCTCTCCTGGCAGCGCGAGCGCTCGCTTTTCCTCTCTGGTGCTCTCAACGCGCCCGACCAGCGGACGCTGACGCAGGGCGCGCTATTTATTGATCACTGATTGCTTTCGCAATGCGGAGCACGGCTCTGACCAGCACCCTCGGCACATCCCGGACTGAGTCCGGGGCTCGAGGCAGCGAACTTCCATCACCAGACAGAAGGGTATTTATGCAAAGCTCCTGGACACAGAACAGCATTGTACAGATTAAAAGAAAATAATGGGAAAAAAAATACTTACCGACTATTTGAATGAGACAGTACAAATCGGCAAGTAAAAGATCCAGTCCTGATGGGCGGTCACAAAAGGAAACAGGGCTGTAACAAGGAGGATCTAAGAAGCCTCATTATCAATCGGAAGCCAGCGTTTACCATGGACAATGACACCAGCCAATGAAAAATATGGGTGGAGCTTTAACACCACTTCTAAAGCATACCCTACTGTAGCATGCCTCGCAGAGCGAGCAGCAAATGCGCTGCAACGCTAGGCTCGACCTAAAAATGTGGTGCCCCTGATGGGGTCTGGCTTGCGACTAGTGCACTTCTTGTTTCCTTTAAGGGTGCCTTCCTGTGACCTATGAACACGTGACCATCCCCTCTGTCTGGTGATGCTATTTGCTCATCATCAACTCTGGAGATGGGATCCTTCCCCTCAGAGGCAAACACAAGTGAGGGGTTCCTTTTCCTAGTGCACGTTCACAGGTTTACATAAAATGGCATCCTTTAAAGTTATTAAGTGTTTGCAGAACCGCGCCAAATGCATATTTAGTGGAACAACAAAAGTCTATGAATTGAATAAATCTGCACGTCAAGCACAAAGCTAATCATTTTAGTAAATATGTATATGCTTCAAATATGTGTTTTACAAAAGCTTCGCTTTAGTTTCATACTTTTTATAATGTTTCGGTGTAGCGGTTTCCCCTCATTGTACTCCAATATAGCTTCTCTGTGCTACAGAGCTCGTCTGCACAGAGTGTATTACAGAATCTCCTTGTATGGATCCTAACACGCAGAAGGATTGGTCCCCTATACTTCGCAGTGTCTGAGGGGCAGCTTATCTGAGCTCCCTCCTTGTTTAACAGCATTCTAGGATTCCTAGACACGTGAGTTTAAAAGTGGTATTTGTGTCACTGTGTTCCGATGCACGTGTTTATTTCACACAACTTTTACTTTTGCTGCTCAACAACTGGTGTCTCGGCCAGCAGTGTCACCAAAACCACAACCTGCTGTTCACACCAAGAGACAGTAAGCACACACCTGCAGTAAAACATTAACAAGCATTTACAATGCAATGGTCTCGGCATTGGTAAAGTTAGAGCTATTGGCATTGCTCATGACATTATTTTTGTTTATGTTTTTGTTTTTAAAACATTTAAAGAAACGGAATTGTCATGAGCAATGCCAATAGCTCTAACTTTAACAATGCCGAGAGGTGCCCAGGTCCTGAGTAATGCTGTGGTGGTGCTGAGTAATGCTGAGGTGGTGCTGAGTAATGTTGCGGTGGTAATGAGTAATGCTGAGGTGGTGCTGAGTAATGCTGAGGTGGTGCTGAGTAATGCTGAGGTGGTGGTGGGTGGTGCTGAGAAATGCTGAGGTGGTGCTGAGTAATGCTGCGGTGGTGTTGAGTAATGCTGAGGTGGTGCTGAGTAATGCTGCGGTGGTGCTGAGTAATGCTGTGGTGGTGCTGAGTAATGCTGAAGTGGTGCTGAGTAATGCTGAGGTGGTGCTGAGTAATGCTGAGTAAGGTTGAGGTGGTACTGAGTAATGCTGAGGTGGTGCTGAGTAATGCTGAGGTGGTGCTGAGTAATGCTGAAGTGGTGGTGGGTGGTGCTGAGAAATGCTGAGGTGGTGCTGAGTAATGCTGCGGTGGTGTTGAGTAATGCTGCGGTGGTGCTGAGTAATGCTGAGGTGGTGCTGAGTAGTGCTGAGGTGGTGCTGAGTAATGTTGAGGTGGTACTGAGTAATGCTGAGGTGGTGCTGAGTAATGATGAGGTGGTGCTGAGTAATGATGAGGTGGTGCTGAGTAATGGTGAAGTGGTGGTGGGTGGTGCTGAGAAATGCTGAGGTGGTGCTGAGTAGTGCTGCGGTGGTGTTGAGTAATGCTGAGGTGGTGCTGAGTAATGCTGAGGTGGTGCTGAGTAATGCTGCGGCGGTGGTGCTGAGTAATGCTGAGGTGGTGCTGAGTAATGCTGAGGTGGTGCTGAGTAATGCTGAGGTGGTGCTGAGTAATGCTGCGGTGGTGCTGAGTAATGCTGAGGTGGTGGTGCTGAGTAATGCTGGGGTGGTGCTGAGTAATGCTGAGGTGGTGGTGCTAAGGTGGTTCTTAGTGGTGTTGAATTGGTGATGTGCTTTTGTAGTGCTGTGTTGATGCTGAGGTGCTGCTTTTGGTGAGCGCCTCTAACAATCTTTAAAAAGCCGGATTGCTCCTAACTGGCAAGGGTTATTATTTTTTTCAAGTGAGTAATTTCGGTCACATTTACAAATGTTTACTTTGCATTGAATGAAACATGTAAAATGGGCTGGGAAAGGCCACTTTGCAGCTGTGCTGGAACCCTGTAACCACCGTTTTTTGTATGCTTGTATGTAGCTCGGGGAGAAGGCCAGGGGAGGAAGTGTGAAGTATGTTGCAGATTGCAACTTCTTAAGACTTCAGAGCGGTTAGATGGGCTGGGGAGAGGTCACCCTTCAACAACACGTATTGTGTATGTTTGTAACTATCTGAAGCAGAGGGCCAGGGGAGGAAGGGTAAACTCCTTTGCAGATTCAACTTATTTAGTCTTCAGATCGGTTAGATGGGCTGGGGAGAGGTCACCTTGCTTTGGAACTATGCAGTAGTAGGGAGGCTTGTGGTGTGCGCCTCTAACCATCTGCAGGCGAAGGTGAGGGAAGGAAGCTTGCAGTACGAAGCCACTGGAACCCAGAGACGGCATTGAAATACTGCGTTTTGTCACAGTAGGTTAGTCTCCACTTGGTCGCACCCTCCGAAAACATACAAAGCAGTGTGAACACTCGATAGTAAACTGTGTTTAACACTCCTAAGGGGCTGGGTGCCTTAGAATGCTTTACTGCAACCTTGTACCCCACCCCGAATGGCCCTTTACCGATTCGAAAACTATGGTTTTCCAACAAAACCGTTCCCACCTGTGTGGCTGTTGGTGCATAAAGCGCTGTTGAGGATTTTAATGAAAAGATCATAGAGGCTTTTTTAAAAGCCAGAGTGCCCCTAACGGGCAAGGGGTCTTATTGTAAAAAAAGGAGTCATTTAGGTCAATTCAATTCTTTTATTAACATTTCGCTCTCTAACGAGGCCCTCTGAAAGACAGAGCAGAATACACAAAATGATGTTCACAATTATGTCAAAATAATAAGATTACACATATATATTTAAATCCCTTAGCGTCATCGGATCAATCAAGTTAAATGCATACGTAATTTGTTATTATAAAACTTCCATATATGGGCAATTCATAAAAGGTTACACTTTTGTGCAAATAGACCAAACCACCAAGCAGCAAAAATGCAAAAATGCACGTGCAAATGATTCCGAAGGAAGGAGAATCAATAACAGTTGTGGAAAATCTTCCTCCAGCCTCAAAGTTTACAGTCTTTCTGTTACTCTGGGTCGTGATAGTAAAGGGCATTCTTGCGCAATTGCATTAGTAAAACCAATCCTTAAAACGACATCATTTGACCATAAAAAATCAACTCCCTCAGAGCAGCAGAAGGTATGTGCAAAATGTTTCTAAAAACGATAAAAGCACTGGCAGCCGCAGCAGGAGTCTGCAAGTAACAGTCCTGTAGTCTCGTCCTCTCGAGTAGCAATGTAGCAATATACTAAGGGGCATATGCATCAACATTAGCATTTGCGATTCCTTATTAGCGAAAAATAAGGAATCGCTAATAAGGAATAGCAAAAGGCTATGCATGTAGGAATCGCTATTCAAATAGCGATTCCTTAACATTCCTTATTACCGAATCGGTAATACCGAATCGGTAATAAGGAATACCTACCCATTCATTCCTATGGGCTTGGAGGCCCATAGGAATGAATGTAAAGCCATTCTGTATTAGCGATTCGGTATTACCGAATCGCTAATAGCTGGAGCACTTTCAAGGGTGCCAGGGTGTCAAAAGGACACCCTGTTGCACCCCTGAAAATGATATGTGCACATATGTTGCACACACACATGCTCTAAGGGCATGTGTGTGCGCAACATGACACTTTGAAAAATGCACAAAAGTGCATTTTTCAAAGTTTTTGCAAATTACCATGCAGTTCATCTTCATGGTAATTTGCTCCCCTTATTAGCGAAAACGCTAATTTTTTAACTTTGATGCATTGCATTTAAGGAATCTCACTTTGGGATTCCTTAAATGCAATCGCTATTTAAGGAATCGGTATTTAAGGAATCCCTATTTAAAGAATCGCTATTTAAGGATTCCTTAAATACCGATTTCTGCTTTTGGGTTGATGCATTGGGATTGGGTATTTTTTACTTAATACCGGGAGCTAATAAGGAATCGGTATTTTACCGACTGGATTTTGGCTTGATGCATAAGGGTGTAAGTGGGTAAAACAGATTCAAAGGATTCCTTAAAAAAATACATATTTGTGTCCATATTAAGAGTGATTTAGGTCGCATATACAAATGGTAACTTTACATTAAATTATACATGTAAGACGGGCTGGGGAGGGTCAGTTTGCAGCCGGGTTGTAACCCTGAAGCAACGGTTTTTATGTATGCCTGTAAGTAGCTGGGGGGGGGGGCCGCCAGGGGGCGAAGCTTGAACTCCTTCGCACATTGCTGCATGCGAAGTGTTTGGAAAGGGTAGAGGGGATGGGGAGAGGTCGCCATACCTTAGACCTGCCTGCCTTTCATGTCTGATATCACACACCGCGCCCTTCTCCGGCGTGGCGCTGGCACCTCAGTGCCACGGTCTGCGCTGGCTCGGGGTGTTTGATGTTTGCTGCGTGATCCCTGAAAGGGCACCTGGAACACTGGTGCGGTGTTTACAGCGGAGTAGGTGCCTGCCTGCCAAGCTCACAGCCCTGATATAGCGAACGTCACCTACGCACTCCCCTGCGAGGACAATGCCACCTCCGGGGGAGGGGGGGGGCGACTCGGGCACCGGGGAAGGAGTGAGGCGATACAGCGGCGGACAGCACAACTTGGCGCGCGGGGGGAGAAGGCGGTTTAGAATGGCCTGAGACTGGCACAAGGCCCGCCCCCGACAAATTAAAGACACAGAAACATAACAAATCGTAATAAAAACATGCATAGTCAACTACTGTAAAACTACACAACACAACACCACCGCCAAACGCAGCGTCCTTTTCGGATTGGGGGCGTGTTTTGTTTTTGTCTCCTCCCTGAGACTTTTCGCAAAAAACACGCCCCCCGATCCGAAAAGGACGGGGCATGATTGGAGTGACGGGACCTCTTCTCCAATGGCTGGCCAGCATTTACGAGGCCAGCCAATGGAGAACAGGGCAGAAGAGGGGCGGGTTCAAGCCCCTCTTCTCCCAAGTCATTAAATCTCCGGACTTCCGGTCTGCCGACCGGATGGTCCCGAGACCTAAAAATACCAGGCCTTTGTTTATAAATGCATGTAACGTGAGGTACAAAGTTGCTACCCTTGCGTGGTTTAAGTAGAAAGGGCCACTTTATTTTCAATTTTAAAGACCGCTCGCTCTAAACTTGTGCTATTATCATCTTCACTCTCGTTACATTTGTGGGCGTTCTCTGCACTTGTTTCCTTGGTCACTAAATGCGGTGCTTGCAGTTTTTTGTTACCCGCCCTTTGCACATTCTCACTGGCAATCCCTTTATTTAATATAAGCACAGACCTGGTCCTTTGTCCATGCGTGTACAGCATCCTTTGCATATTAAAGCCTGTCCTCTTAATTAAGATGAATAGTGCAAACGAATTACATATTCCATGATGCAGCAGGAGAAAAAGAATTTATGATACAACAATATAAAGAAAATATGTAAATATAGGTTAAACTATTTGCGTTCCTGGAAACTTAATCAGAGGTTTGGTAAGAACCCCTTTGGAGTAGGGTCTCCCTAGGAGAGCTATCACTGGCTCCTGCATAATAACTATTCTCAATTGTGAGCTAATTTAACTAACAATCTTGCCCCAGTAATGATTCAGTACTGGGCAAAGCTATAAACTATGCAACCAATCACTAGGTACCGCAATAGCACATCTTGGTCAACGAGAGTCTTTGCTTGCCTCAACTCCATGAACAACAAGCATTGGCATAGCCAATAGGTCTCGACTTTTGGACTTTATAAGTGTTTAGCCATGCATCAGTTGATGTTGCACCAGTGATATTGTGCTGCATTATTAAATACTTATAAGGTCCCAAAAGCGAGACCTATTGGCTATGCCAATGTTTGTTTAACTTTAAAATGCCTAATTGTACAAGAGCACACAGATAGATGATGACGCTTAGTAAGGGTGAGCTGGAAAGCATGGTTTAAGACCGATGATGGCGCTTAGTAAGGGTGAGCTGTAAAGCATGGTTTAAGACAGATGATGGCGCTTAGTAAAGGTGAGCTGCAAAGACAAACAGTAAAATACCAGTCGGGCAGCATACTATGCTAGCCATTACAAAAATGGGGTAACCCAAAAAGTCAAGGACCTGGGTGTAAACTTGATACAAAAAACAGTGGTCCTAAACCAATTATTAACACAGAACAGTAAATTCACATTTAGTTATATCCTTATATAAGTCCGAGCTAAATTAGAAAAATTATTTAGGGTAGCTCACAGTATTAAATACAACATTCCAACGTAAAGACAGCAACATCCAACTTCTAAATCACCATACATTTATTTTTACAATTTTGTAGTTTCTGTAATATTTGACACAAGGTTGCTCCATAGGGAACGTGCGTATAGCAAGAGTGCTAAAGGGTGAGTGAGTGAGAAAGAAATAGTATAAAATGTAGTGACAAGGATATTAATTGATTTCACAAGGGGACTGGTTGTCAATCACCGTCCAGAAGAGCCTGGTCACGTTTACAAATTATCAAAAATCAATTGTACATTTAGCAAACAAAATCCAATTCATGGTATAGCACGTAAAAGAATTGCGTGTCCCAGGCGTTAAATGGGGGGGGCGTCGACGTTTCGACCCGTCTAGATGGCCTAAAGGGAATTTTGAACCTTGGTCGTGCGGGTCTTCATCAGGACAATAGGGGCAACCTGAGTAGATCCTAGGCTTGATTGCGTGCCCGATATGGATCAAGGAGTCACGTTCCTTACGGTAACGTATGAAGGTTAAGTACTAAGTTCATATGTCCCTTCATGATGTACAGGTTGAGATGACCGAATATCTGTGCACAGAGACCGTGTGCGTGTCTCCTGTAAACTCGAATTACTGCCGAGCTGCAACCGTGTTATTCGGTCATCCTAGTGGCGTCTCAAACAGCTTGTCGCGGAATGCGCGCTCACCGCTCTTCTGGACGGTGATTGACAACCGGTCCCCTTGTGAAATCAATTAATATCCTTGTCACTACGTTTTATACTATTTCTTTCTCTCTCACTCACCCTTTAGCACTCTTGCTATACGCACGTTCCCTCTGGAGCAACCTTGTGTCAAATATTACAGAAACTACAAAATTGTAAAAATAAATGTATGGTGATTTAGAAGTTGGATGTTGCTGTCTTTACGTTGGAATGTTGTATTTAATACTGTGAGCTACCCTAAATAATTTTTCTAATTTAGCTCGGACTTATATAAGGATATACCTAAATGTGAATTTACTGTTCTGTGTTAATAATTGGTTTAGGACCACTGTTTTTTGTATCAGGCATACTATGCTAAGCACAGATTTTAAGTTTATGTGTTTTAAGCCACGCCCTTAATTTCATCGGCTACGTCCCTCTGAGAGACCCCCCCCCCCCTCCCAGTTTTTTAATCTCA
Source organism: Triturus cristatus (assembly GCF_964204655.1). NCBI lineage: Eukaryota > Metazoa > Chordata > Amphibia > Caudata > Salamandridae > Triturus > Triturus cristatus. Next base: position 78,074,735 of record NC_140582.1, on the reverse strand, counting down.
CTTAAAGTCCTGGTACATATACTACTGTTTATCCAATTCTATACTCAGATCTAAAAGGTTAAGAATGCGGAGAACAAAGTCAGGACTGGACGATGAGCTGGGAAGCTTGGGAGCAGGGCTGTCTTCTACTGGAATACATAAATGTACGTGGCATACCCCACACGAGATCCCATCATTCCCTCGCCTCCGCTTGTTTGCCCATTTGGAGACGCAGAGTCCAGGAGAGACCCCAGAAGTTGTCACCTTGCTCCAATAGGTGCTTCTTCTCACTTACGTCTGACCTCAGCTCCGGGTTGCAGTACATACGAGGACTGTCGCGCCAGCCTTGGGAGGGAGGTTCTGGTTTTGAGCCGCCAAATTGCACACCTCGAGTTACCAGATAACTCCATCCACAGGGGTATTTTGATTCCTGTCCCTACTCCGAGCTTGAATTGAATAAATGAATGCATTGTGGGCACTGTAATGTAGGTGCACCTCATTGGTTGGGGAAGCACAATGATTTGTATAACGTAAGAACCGGTTCAGAACACGTGTGTTATGGTGACGAGGCACCTCGAGGGAACCAGATATAAGGTTCTGTGCACTTCACTGTTTTGTTTTACACGTTCAGATTTCGGGGTGCACCCTGCCGTCTCCCGTCTTTGCAAGACCAATGTCTTAAGAAAGCCATGTCTTGGGGTCGCCTCACTTTCAGAATAGGGGTGTCCACCCACCCCAACTCCTCCAGCGTGCCTGTGTATCCGACCCAAACAGCCAATACACATCCGGCCTGGGAGCCCTTCACTTCCAGACACTCTGTGGGGTGACCAGGGCCAGCAGCGATTGACTTGCTAACGAGTGCCATTGTTATTAATTAGCCAATCACCTGCTGTGCCGAATATTATCAATAACAAAGGGAGCCTGGGCTCCCACACCTCAAGAGCCCCAGGGTTGGGGCAGCCTGCCCACTGGTGGTAAGTACAGCCGCCATTATGCAATATTCCGCTAGATTACGCCTTAATTGCAAACACTAATGAAACCCCCCCAGCTTTCGGGGAGGGGCCGCGCCCCCTCTCTTTTAATGAAATGTTTGTGCTCTCAAACGGGAGTTAATGGGGCTGAGAATAGGAAACTTCAGAGCTGGGTTTCAGAATGATAAAGGCCGTGCACCTCAAATGGAAACTTACATCATAGTATCGACGGAACTGTCCGTTCATTTTCATTACAATTTTAGTCTCTTGCCTGAGACCAATTCATCCGTATCGTTGGATGTGATGTAAAGAATATAGCTTTAAAAACAGTTGTTGTTTGCTGTCTTGCATATCTTACGGGGCATCATCCAAACAAAATTTGATAGCAGAAACTGTAAAGCACTCCCTTCCCTTGGCTACAGGCTTTCATTTAAGAATGCATTGCATTCTGGGAATTATAGTCTTTCCTGGGCCATTTCAAGTACACCAAATAGACTAAAATACATAATTAAAATAACCGTAGCAAGTAAGGGTACCACGGCCAGCCCACTGTGTGTCACCTGGACACAACATGACAAATCTTACGTCTATTCATGTCAGCCCAGCCCACTACAGGTCAGTGGGGCCTTTGGAACCGACAAGACCTGCACCCTGCACGTCCATGCATAAGAAGCATTTTGGCACAGGGTCGGACTGGCCCACATGGCAATCAAGCATTGCCCGATGGGCTGGTCCGACAGGTGTGTGGCTGTTTGTGGGCTTGTTTAAGAGTCAGGTGGGTCGGCTTACACACTGTTGATTCCCCTGATGTTACCCCAAATATTGCCTGCAACAAGCACAATACATGCCGTCTTCCGCAGCTTACACAGCGCGTCTTTACAGGTCCAAACTGGCCGATTTACAAATGTGGCACTTTCATTTCAGTGCCCGGACCGATTTTGTGCCCAGTCCCAACCTGTAATGGCATACGGTCCTGTTGCAGGGCATACTAACGCGCCAGGGAGTGTGTCACAGCAAAGAGGTCGCACCCCATCTACCAGGGTTCGTTTAAGATTATAACTCACATGCGCTTTATTTGTATTCCCTCTACTTGTGCGGGAAGTGTCATTTCTACATAGTTATTATTAGCAGTGTATACAGTCATTTACACTTACGTCCCCTTAAGGAATGTGCCAGCACTCAGGTCCAAATACTCCCTTCATTCTACACAAACCACACAGATGGCACAGTCTGCATCCATTTTTTCCCAAGCCTGTTTTGAATTCCAAAACTGATTACACATACAGGCACTAACAGAATATTGTACATTTCGGATCAGATCTTGTCTATCCCCAGAGGGACAGATCGCACGCTCTGGAGTGGCATCTATCCCTATCTCGTGTTCACTCCCGTGGGAGCAAAGCTCTGAGCTGGGGGCATTCCTCCCGCGTGGACACTGAGAGCTCGGATGATCTATTACAATGACACGTTTGGTTCCCTCACACATCGTCGGGTGCTGCCTCTTGAGATCTGTGATGCCACATGATGCCGCTATGCCCAAGCCAGGCGAGTGCCTGGGCGGCTGGTGTAGAGTTATAGACACAGCTGGGTTGCATCTGATGGAAGGTTAATATGAATAGCGCCTCTGGTCTCTGGCACACGATAAAGGTGCTAGAATGTAAGTTCTGCAATTGTTTCAGCCCAAACCGTGTACATATTTCTTCACCTACAGCAGTACCAGTTCCCCTGAATCCCTTCTCCCTGCTCCTGGGCAGAAAACCAGACAGCCAATACACAAACCGGGGAAGGATGATGAACTTTCAGACAGGCCCCATTACGGCCGCAGTAGCAGCTGAATGGGCCGGGAGGGCCCTGTGCAGCAGGCCCTCACCCTGAGCTGTGATTGTGAATGGCCCCACAGGCTGCTCAGCGGGAGGCCCATCACATACACAGTCCTCAACGGGAAGCCTCCATCAGGCCTCAGGGACATGTCCTGGCGACGAGGCTTGCATCCAGAACTTTCCGGCACCACATCTGCCTAACTGCATGGTGTGTGTGTGTGGGGGGGGGGGGGGGGGGCCTCAAAGTGGGCCATCAAAGGGACCGCACGTGGGCGCCATGGATAACCCAGGAATCCAGAAATCCCAGTGCCGAGAATCCGAGCGGCATTTTTGGTTTTTGAGCTGTCTGGTTGTGAAAACCCACAGCCACAATGACCCCGATGTGCAGGAAGGTTTCTCCCTACACTTGGGGGTCGGGGCTTGATATAGAGCAGATTGAGAATCTGAAAAGCATTTCCACTGAGCGATGCAGGGCTGATTTATCAGAGCCGTGCTCAGCTTGCAGCATGCATCATCGTGAAAAAGGACACACTGATTCAGCGGAAAACAGTCACCGTCGATTCCCCTTCTGAAATGGAGATTTACCCCTTACCCACAGTGCCATTCCGTTCACACCCGAAGTCCCTCCATCAGCAGCACACATCGCTTGCAGAGATCTGTGTCTTCTGCGCCCTACACAGTAAAACTGCAGAAAGACAGTTCCAAGTGCAGACAAGCCCGCGATTGGTGCGCGCGCGCGTGCCACAGTGAGACATCTGTTTTCAATTATCGCAGCTGTGTCTGGGCACGATAATTGAAAACAGATTTGGCCTGTAACCGCAAGCAATAGGCCGTGGGCAGAGCAAAGGTGGGACATGCACCCGCCTTTGCCCAATTGCATGCTGTCTTTATTTGAAAGACGCACGCAAAGCCCAGTAGCCTGTGAGGGAAAAAAACACACGCACAAGCGTGTGGTGAGCTTGGGGAGCTTTCTGAAGCCCCTTACTAAAAGTCGAGCAACAGCGCATGCGCGCTGCTCTAGGCTCGACCAAAAAATGGGTAGTAAACAGTGGTGGATGGTACTTATAGCAGGGAGGGGGTGGACGGGACACAAATGCACACATAAACACTGACTCACATCCATGCATTCCTAAATACATGCACACAAACACACTTCCATTTACAACGCTCACTCCCATATATTCATGCACGCACACACAAAACATTAAAAAATCATAATTCACATTTACCTGTACAGGCGTGCCTCAGTTGGAACTGCTGCCTTCCCTCATTGGCTAATCTTATGTCAGCGGGAATTTGAAAAAAGTGTCTACTGACTTGCTAGAATGGGTTTCTTCAGCTTTGATGGCCCTGTTGCTGGTTCGAGGGGATCACCCAAATGACCCTTGGAGTCACTTCTTTGGTCTGGGACTCAGGAGTGACTTTTCCAGGAGCCACAGACACACTCCTCTCTTTGGTGGCCGAAGGTGCCTGTCGCACCAGTCCAGCAGTCGGCTCAGTTTCTCTTGCCAGGTCAAGGGGTCAGCAGGGAAGTCCTTCTTCAGTCCTTTCTCCTATTCCATTGTGAAGTGAGGTTCAGGGTGCCAGGGGTGCCATATTTATGCATAGAAAGTGCCCTGGAGAGTTGATGTGGTCTCTAGCCAATGGGCTACCTGTCTCTCTCCCACCCTGTGACAACTTCTGGCTCTGTGTGGAATGTAACAATCCCAGAGTGCACCGTTCTGCCCCCTTCCAAGATGTCTGAACCCTTCCTTGGCTGTTAGGAGCTTGGTAGCCCACCCTAGAGGTGAGGCTACCTGTTGGCTACAGGTCAATGGGAAAAGCGGGTTCAGCATTGATCACCCCCCTCCATTCTCACCCGTCAGCCTCTCCACCTGAATAAAGGGGCAACCCTTCAGGAGTGTGATCGCCATTTGTCCATCAAAGGCAGATTCGTATTTGAAGCTCGCCTTTTGGGTCAACACTCTGAGTGGCTTCCTGCAAGGGGGAGGTGACACCTCTCCCTGTAGCAGGCTTCTATTGTTCCTGCGCCTGGGAGTCATTCACACTACTCCCCAGGAGGGCAGAAGGCTGGCTGTTGGCCAGCAACTGTGCGAGGCCACTGGACAAACTGGGCAACAGAGTGTTACCTTTCTAAAAGTTGCTTTTCCTTAAAAGTGACATTAAATTCAACTTGGGCATCAAGTCGATTTTAATGCCACGATCAATTTGATACCCTGAAGTACCTACTTCAGTAGTTCCATTCAGAAGTTAGCCGGACTGAGAGGTCAGCAGGTAACACTGTGTTAGCCAGTTGGGCTCCTAACCTTTCTACAGCAAAAATTACCATTTGGAAGATTTGCCGTTAGGACATATTATAAGTATATGTCCTAGATCAGAATATACAGCCCCCTGCCATAGGGCTCCATAGGCCTTCCTGAGGGGAGACTTAAATATATTGTTAAGGGACGTAGCGGCTTTGCCAAATGGGAAGGTCAAACTAGCAGTTGAAAACTGCTCTTCCAGGCAACAGTGGCAGGCTGGGAGCCATTTTGCACTTTGTCACACACAGGGTGGCACAACCATTGCTACAGCCCTAGGGTGACACTCTGTCTTACTTGGTACCATATACTCTGGACTTATAAGTAGGTAAGCTTATGTCAATTGGGAATAGCAAATTCTACATACATTTTGTAAGAGGTTAGAACGCTATCACTGAGGTCTGGTTAGCGGACATCAGTGCACTCTCAAAGTAAAAAAAACAGCAGCATCAGTCCAAAACTTCGGGAGTGATCATGTAAAAAGAGCCATTTCCTTACAAAGCCCGTCCCAATTTAGATAGCAAATGTAACTTCCATCTACAAATTAGCAAGTGAACTTTTTCAAGGAGTGGCTTATAATTAAGAAAATAGAATTTTTCACTTTTCTTACAGATGAGTATGCCTATTGTACCTTTTTGGCAGAGAGATGTGCCTGTGGTTTAATTAATTGCATAAGATTTTACCGACGTAGTTAAATAAGAGGCTTTCAGTTTTCAATTGGTTAACTTTATACCCCCCTATTTCAGAAAATGTTTCCATTATTTCTGATACGGATTGGATATTCAGTGGGTCATCTCTAAGATACAATGTAATATTGCCTGTATTCAATTGGATCTTAGGAAATTTAGGAAGATGAGGTTGATTCCTACTACCAGAGATTATGCTTATGGCCAAGGGTTTGATAAATAAAGCGAGACGCTTACCTCCAGAGAGTTACCTAGAATTGTGGCTTTATATTTATTTTACAAATTTGCAGTTAGCTTTGTGATTTGGGGTGGGTATCTAAATGCCTCCAATATGGTGAATAGTATTCTCAATTCACAAGATCAAAGGCTTTCTCTAAATAAGCAATAATACTGTGGCTGGACTATTCGTATTCATAGAGAATAAGTCAATGGTTTCCATTTAAAAAATGGTGGTAAAGGTTGAGATTGAGGTTGTGAGATGGATATGTCTGGTACAGTTAGCATTTGAAGGACATTGCCTTCAAATAAGGTGATTCAATGCATATCTTGTCCAGACTTGAAGTTCTGTGCAAGGCACAATGCTGAAGGCAAAGAGCAGTGGGGATAAAGAGCAATCTTTATCCATAAATACCTGTTCCCAGAGCAAAAGGGCATGACATTAATGGCTTGATGAAGAACCATAAAGTGAATGCCCGATACCCACTCAATTGCCATGGATATTAAGATGAGGTCCTAATCCAGTTTTTAGGAGTATTGTACACCAGCTATAGAGTGAGTGTAAGATGTTCACCCACATAAGGGTTTTCTCCAAAAATGACTGTTGGCATATTATTGGGGGTCAGAACTTGATTTATTTATATTTATTATTATTTTCCCAATCATCTCACACTTCATCTTTTCCAGTAAAATTTCACCTACCTCATATTAAGGCTATTATTCTCAAGTAGAATTTGTTTCATCCGCTTTATATAAGCCAGGTATAAAATCCAACCATGATTGCTCTCATACAGCAAACTCTGGGGTCTCTAGAGTAGTTCTAAGATTTTCATTGACTAAAATACAGAACTCTCATATTTTATTTTGTTTTATTTGTGCTGGAACCACGCCACTGTGATGATTCCGTATCGCATTCTCTTTCCTCTGTTGCTGCTCAATCCCACAGAGTAAGAGGAGCTTAAGTCCAATCTTAGTAAAATCGTATTCTCTTTCAAGGATACTATTGGCTGTTAAATTATGGTACCAATTGACTTATTAATGCACGCTTTTCCCATTCAACAAAACTGATTTTAAATCAGGCGTACTTAGGTTTTCTAGGTTTGGAATAGTTGTCAATATTTTTTAAAGCATGGCTTTATTCAACTGAGTTCATCTTTGTATTTTTTCCCACCTAATTTTACACCCATGTAAATTACATGGTCTAGTTCTCCAGTCCGCTTAGGGTGTGTTGTTTAATTTGTTAGTACCACCTCCCCTTGCCACTGGGTATATGAAGTTTGCCAACTCTTCTTAACTTCCTCAGTACAGCGCACCTCTTTAGCTGCAGAAACATGAGGGTACTGTTTGTCTGCACCTCAAGTTTGGTTAATTGCATCCTTACAATGAGACCATTGCATATTCGTTGCTACACTTTCTGGGAGGGGTTACCGTTTTACCTTCCAATAGTAAATACTTCGTAAGACTCTTAGAAGTAATAATCTGGTACACAGTTGGTTTATTACAAACTTTTACAGATGTTTTATCACCTATACAAATACATTTAGGCCAGGGTTTCACTGGTGTAATTTGATACCCTCTCTTAATTTTCCAATGGTTACTGCACATTCTCAGTTGATCATAGAACTGCCCCCTGGGTATAGCTATCATTGGCTGACAGGAAGCATAAACAGTCAGTAGCTCTGTCAGTTCATTGACAGTCAGTCTATCTCCTGGTGGTTCCTTGGACTGTCTCGGTTCCACCATAGAACACTTAAACAGTTCCCATCTGACAACATTTTGGCTTGTACCCTTATTATTTGATTTGAACAGATGTTATTACTCATCAATATCAAAATGTCTAATTTTCCATGCAATGTCTTTTGCTTAAGAAAATACCGTCCAGCATGGACCCTGCAGGGACATCCTCCCTGTTTTAGAAATTTCTGGGACTGTCTGTGTACCTGCAAAAACGATATCTTATTGCTTTTCTTGGCAGTCATTACTTCACCAATCCAAGTTTGAGGCAGCTGAGATCCCAACAGCCCCTTCAGGGAAGAGCATATCTGGTGACAATGATAACTATGGGCTTTTACCAAATGAAAAACTACATAGATTGAAGTCAGTCACCAATAAATTAACTCTTAGAGAGTTAGTGGCCTCAAACACCAGGGCCTGCATTATGTAAAGGACCATGGTGCCAAACAAATGAAAGGAAGCCCTCATAAGATAGCGGCAGCGCTGTATATGAGACAGAGTTATATGTATTAAAGAAAGGACCGCACAAGTGTCCGCAGCACCATCTATAATACAACAGTGTCCCAGCACATAAAAAATTGGTTAACAGACCCAGTGAGCCTCCTAGGCATGATATGTACTATGAGCACAACTCCCAAGGCTGATTTGCTATTTCTTTAGTAGCAGGGCTTTCAGTGTCTGTGTTAAAATGTTTTTTAACTGGCAATTTTATTGAGTTCAAGAGTTCATATTAACTTTCTTTGGGGCATATCAACAAGGGCTTTATCTCTGCTTTTTTGGCTTTAAAAGCCAAAAAAGGAGAGATAAAACTAGCGCCCTATCAACAACAGGGTGCTAACATGCAAATTTGCATGTTAGCACCCTTTTACTCTACGCTTCCCCTTGCATCTCTAATGAGATGCAAAGGGGGCGTTCCAGAGTAAAATAATAGGAGAAATGTCGCTAAGCGACATTTCTCCTATTATCAAGAATGTCGCTAACCCTGTTAGAGACAAAAAAAGCAGCGCTAACCGCGGTTAACGCTGCTTTTTTACGTCTGGTATTTTTCTGACTTAGCCATGATATCCTATGGAAGGAGGATATCATGGCTAAGTTTGCCTGTCCCTATCAACAAGGTAACGTGAGATTATCGCTGGGTTTCCAGCGATAATCTCACGTTAGCCTGTTAGCGTGAGGATTTTTATCGCTATTGAGATAAGCGTTGCTAATAGCACGCTATCTCAGCGATGAAAATTCACGCTAGCCGGCGATAATTATCCTAGCGCTAAGTGCGCTTAGAGATAATTATCGCCGGTTGTTGTTGATATGCCCCTTTGTTTTTGAAGAGATCAGGCATCATTTTTAGTAAAAGCCTATGGCATTTTCTAATCATCTTCCCATGCATCCCTATTTCTCCAGCGAGTGTGCCGACCCGGAATCAAAGTAAATTAGCATGTTAACACTTGAGGAAAATCCATTTATGAACCAAATATAATTTAATATAATTTGCTCCATATTGCTCTGAACCTTTATGGCACTAAACTGTCAGCATGTAAAGGCAGCTCATCCGATAGCAATTGGGTGCTAAAACAAATTTAGATGGAACAGTTTAATACAAGGCTGCAGGCACTCAGGAGTTAAAAAATTGAGATCATATAGGAATCCCAATAAACATAAGGCCTTCAGTCAAATCCTTTCAACTATGAATAACTCTGAGCTGAGCTAGTCTCAAGTAACTCACTGCTCTGCACTCTGCCGCTAGCCTCTTCTGTGGCAATCAGGAATACAGTGGAGAGCTTTGGGCAGGAGGCTAGGTCGCAAGCTGCACCATGTGCTGCCTTTCTCCTGCTGCCCAAATTTTAAGTTCCGGAACCCAACTATTCAAAGAACTGGTTAATATTTGCTATATGTAATACTAACTTTTTTTTAAACCATTTTTATTGATTTCAGTCTATGCAGACAGTTTTACATCAATTACAGTAGTCAGTTACGAGGTACATCACATTACAGGTTCCCAGAGGGTCTAAATGCCCGTAGCAATGGCATTGAGCACTACAGTAGGCATTGGTTCAAAACATTACAGTCTGGGTTCAGAAATTCCGGCCCGAGTGCGGACGCAAAGTTAGGAGCCGTAAGTGCATTCTGTGAATACCAAAAATCGTAAGTGCCTTCTGTGAATACCAAAAGTAGTAAGTTTAGGATTTTGTCTCAGATTAGTTCTGTGAATCTGCCCCATTATGTTGGAACCAAGAGACAATAGAGGGACTTGCGAGTCGAGAGGGGAACCCTCTCAGAATGCAAGAGAGTGTATTTGATGCCACAGCTCCCCATCTATCTCGGGACATCAGGGCTCCTCTGAGAATAGCTGTAGCTCATGGAGGAGTGTGTCTCACTCCTGTGCATTGGGGACTTTGTGCAAGCTTCTAACTTCTTCCCTATGCAACCGATTTGGCCTCACCCCATTTCAGGGTGACCGCGTACCAGCATGTTAATCCAGGAAAGTGGTCATCCTTCCACTTCATTGCAATTGCTCTTTGAGCTCTCAGTAATGCCAGGTCTATAAATCCGTTAGTGGTGCTTCCCGCCTTCCTACGCCGGTACAGCCCCAATAAACCCGCTTCAATAATGCAAGTCATACTAACTGTATAATTTTCATGCTCTTTCTGACTGTGTCTAATAATATCAAGTGCATCCCAGTAGCATAGATATAGCAGATTTTACCAATCTCTTTAAGCCCTGGGTGCGAGTTACTTTTTTTAAAATTATTTAATGGTACTCAATATGTACAATAATGATCTATTTATATAATGAATTCTATCTATGTAGTTTCATTGATCCAACAACCCCTGGTGTCTACTCTATGAAGCACCCATCAGACATTTGGGAATATCTTCCAAACAGCATTTCAGCTTTCTGCCATCCTCTCACCAGCTAAACTATTACTCCCTTCAATGCATTTCTTTCTGAAACGTTTTCTATATATTTAGAAGCATTTGACATTTCTACAAAATATCTGGTCACTGATCTCTCTGAGTTAATATTTTTTTATTGAACAAATATTTACACATTTAGTTTTTCATTTTATGACATTATTGTGCAGGCCGTTGTATGTCACAAACACTAATGTAAATGTGCATCTTTGTTATGTTATTTTACAGCTACTGAAGCTAGAGACTCATGTCCACTACCGGCTTTCAAGACCAAGGTTCAGCTCCTGATATCTAGGGGTCTGGGCACAGAGCAAGCATCTGTTGCTGGAACCGGCAAGATATTTACTAGTTTAAAGTTTTGAATGATAAGCTAATCAATATATTAGGATAAAGTATTACTTTTATTCCTTGAAAATTTTAAAGTGACATATATTGATCATAAACGTGGTTCTATAAGCCATTTCTATGTCTAGACACAATCCATAATGTTGACCTTAATGATTTTAAAGGATCTTTGTATTTTGTTTCCTGAGGGAGCGAAGAGCCTGATGATGACGCTGTACCGTTCACAAGCAGAGAATAAGATGCAATCCTGGGAGAAAACCTGATCCTCCTCTAAACTGCCCCATTTGTGTCCTCCACAGCTCAAAAGGTGGATGAGGAGGAAGCGGCTGGGAAGAAAGAGAAGGGAGAAGAGTGATGAAGAGGATGAGATTGTTAGTCCTACACAGGAAAATATCTCAAAAAAGTGGATAAGGTACCTGCATAGCTGCGCTCGCGCTGCTGCTAGCGCTCTGTTATTTTAAAAATTTCCGTTTTTTGCATTTGTGTTTAATTTAATTTACTTGTCCCTGCTTTTAACTGGGACCAGGCTGGGTACTCCCCCTCCCTCTTACCGCACATAATAGATTGAAAAAACACCGCCGTTTTGGTGGGTCCGGGTCACGGGGGTAGTCCTGGTTGGGCGCCATCTTTGTTTGGGCACTGCATCTCCCGGCGGGCGCCATTGTGAGCGTTCTTGCGCTCCGACAGCCTCGCGGGACGCCTATTTAAAGTCGCTCCCCCCCGCGCAGCGGGGTCACGCAGTGGGACGCCGTCGCTTAGCCGGAGTCTGGCCAGAGTCCTGCCCGTCTGCGCCCGTCCGCGCTTAGGACGCGCGGGGCGCAGCGGGTTTCTCTTTGGCACTTTTCTTTCTGGTGTTGTGATGATCACCTACTCCAATGAGACTCTGCGGTCCATTGGACTGACCATTCCGAAGTGTGCTCAGGCACATATCCATCCTCTAAGCGGCCCATATTGGTGTGCCTGCAAGAGATGGGCACTTGCCTCTCCCGCTCACATCCGCCAGAGGCCTTCCACTACCGCCTCTCGGAGCAATGGCTCGGCGCATGTACTTCGAATACTTAGCCTGAATGTCAGGTCCTTGGTGCAACACCATCAAGCCATCTTGGACCTCATGCAGGATGAGACCCCAGATATATTTGCCATCAAGGAAACCTGGTTGCAGGAGGACGACGCAGCCATTATAAACCTGGCCTTCCCCCCTGAGTACTCCATCTTCACTCTAAATCGTCCAACTAGAGGAGGGGGTATTGCCCTTGCTGTTAAATCTAGCTTCTCCTGTAGCTGGAATGCCTTAAATATTGCTGGGTGCGAAAGCGCCTCTTTTAAGATCTTGATCAGCCCCCAGTTCTCGATCTCGGGGATGGTGGTATATCGACCCCCAGGCAGCGACGTTGCGTTCAGAGAAGCTTTCCCTGACGCCGTTAGCTCTCTGGCAATTGGCTGCGCCAATTTCTCCATCCTGGGAGATCTCAACCTCCATTTTGACAATCAGAGCGTGCCGGCTGTCATCAATATTCTAGCTGATCTCGAGGCCCTTCAGCTGTCTCAAAAGGTATCACAACCCACCCACGTAGGAGGGCATACACTGGACCCCTTTTTTACCAATCTAACGGGAGCCACAGTCTCTTCCATCTCACCCCTAGGGTGGACGGACCACTTTTTAGTGGCTATCCGGGCCCCTTTGCCTGAGATCCCCTCTATTCCCCCAGCTAGATTAGTCCCTAGAAGGCACTGGAACAAACTTAGGTTAGAGGACCTACACCACGTTTTGGCTGTAGATCCGCTAGGACCCTTGGACAACGTAGAAACGGGTTATGACCAGTTCTGTCAGTGGATTACCAGGGCGCTTGACTCATTGATTCCCATCATGGCAAGCAAACTTAGCTCCAGAGAGTCGAGCCCCTGGTATGACAGCGCCCTTCGTGCTTTGAAAGGGAGCTGTAGGCGGGCCGAGAGAGAGTGGCGGAGGTCTTATGATACTGCCAAGAAAGCGTTGTATCTGGCTTCCGTTAAGGTTTATCACCGCGCCATCTGTAGAGCCCGCGCGGCGTTCTACTCGGTAGAATTCCGCAACAGTACTAACCCGTCTAAATCCATATTTAAGGCCCTCAAAGATCTTTTGGCAAAAAGAATTTCCTCCCCGGCAACGGCTTCTACCTCTCACTGTGAGGCTTTGGCATCTTTCTTTCTGGAGAAAGTGCAGGGCATCTACCGGGCTTTTCCCTGTACGGGGCCACCACCGGGGGCCCTGGATATTATCCCTGGCCTCCCCACTATGGACTCTCTTCCCCTGCTTCTACCTGAGGGATTTGATAGGTTGGCCCAGAAAATCAAATCTGGATCACCTTTGGATCCGTTAAGACCTGCCCTCTTCAGGGACCAGTCTTTTGTGGGACGCTCCATGGTATGCTCCCTGATTAACATCTCGCTGGCTACGGGCACGGTTCCAGCTAAATGGAAGCGGGCAGTGGTCTCTCCTATCCTGAAGAAACCCTCATTGGATCCTTTAAAACCGGAGAGCTACCGGCCCATTTCCTTGCTCCCTTGGCCGGCAAAAGTTGTGGAGGCCCACGTCAACCAGGTTCTTTCTAACTATCTTACCCGAGCCAACATTCTGGATGCTACCCAGAACGGGTTCCGTGCTGGGCACAGCACGGAGACAGCCCTTCTCGCCATGGCCGAACACCTGCGTATGGTGCTGGATGTGGGACAGACGGCGGCGCTAGTATTATTAGACCTGAGCGCCGCCTTCGATACTGTTTCACAACGCATCCTTCTGCATCGCCTGGAGGAGATAGGCATTGTTGGGCTCGCCCTACAGTGGTTCCGTTCCTTTCTCGACGACCGTTCCTTCTGCGTTGCCATACCACCGTACCAGTCCAAATTCCATCCTCTGGGCCTGGGGGTGCCGCAGGAATCCTCGCTGAGTCCCACGTTATTCAACCTTTACGTGAGACCGCTGGCTGATGTCGTCAAGCAGTGGGGCATGATTATGGTCTCATATGCCGACGACACTCAGCTAGCGGTTACTATCAGCGGGGATGCTGAGCAGGATGCCCCTAGGTTCCAGAGCGGACTGAGGGCGGTGGCGAGCTGGATGAATGCCAACTGTCTCCAGCTCAACGCCAAGAAGACCGAGGTCATGGTTGTCGGGAAGGGGAAGGAACTCTGGGGGGACAGATGGTGGCCTCCGGAGCTTGGGCCGTCTCCAATTCCGGTAACGGAGTTGAGAAATTTGGGAGTGTGGTTGGATCCCACTCTTAGCTTCGTCGGGCACACTAAGAAAACCGCGGCCTGCTGTTTTGGGGTCCTTCGGGGCTTAAGACCTGTCCTGAAGTTTTTTGACCCCCCTACCAGGCAGCTGGTGGTTCAGGCAACAGTAATATCTCGTCTGGATTATGCCAGCTCTCTCCTGGTAGGGGCAAACCAGGCAGAAATCACCCGCCTTCAACGTGTCCAAAACGCCGCAGCTAGAGCCATAGTTGGCTTGCCCAGGTCCTGCTCTGTCTCTAGTACCCTTCGATCTTTGCATTGGCTGCCGGTTAAGACAAGAATTCATTTTAAAGTTTTATGTCTGGCTTTTAAGATCTTGAAGGGATCAGCCCCCCAGATCCTCTCGAATCTCTTGTCTTGCTATGTTCCGACCCGCTCTTTGAGATCACTGGGCCAAACGCTCGCTGTGGTCCCGAGGTTTAAGCTCAGCCGAGCTGGTGGCCGGTCCTTCCGGGTAAAAGCAGCAGTGCTTTGGAACTCTCTTCCGATTGAGATTCGCTCGATGGAAGACCTTCTGTTGTTCCGTAAAGCCATAAAAACCTTCCTGTTTTAATTTTTTCCCTCTTACTAGCTGCGCCTTTTTCTCTGTTTCCATGCTCAGTGTTAGTTGTGTTTTACCTTGTCATGCGCCAGGACGCCCCTTAGCTGGGGCAGCTGTGCGCACTACAAATGTTCCTAACATAACATAACATAACATAACATAACTTGAAATCCTGCTGGCAGTCTCCCTACAGGGCATCTCCTACAGCGTGAAAGTCTACAGCCAACAGCTGCTACAGCACAGATGTTGAAACCGGCTATGCAGAACTCAGGCATCAAGCCAAATCTCAACATACAAGTACCTTGGTTGTTTTTCCTGCGCCTTGCTCCAGTGACGGTGCATCTCTAATCTTCTCTTTATCAACAGAAGAAGAAAGCCCTGGTGAGGAACATCCATCCCCGGTTCAGCAATCTCCCTCTTACAACCTGCCAGGTGTCAACACTTGAAGTAGTTGTCAACCTGCTGGCATTGTAAGACTGTCAGGGGAAGTGGTAATTGGAATGGACTAATCCTGTCCTCTAGGAGGATCAGTTTTTCCACGAATAATCTTCTTTGAGAGGGGATATTTGACAACAGTTGGAGGCACTATGTAAAATGGAATGCCACCAGGAAGCTGTACCAAGGTTGTTGGAGAGAGTGGACCCTGTCTTGGGTGAGATTAAAACATCCATCCTTGATATAGCAAAGTTACTCCGGGAATGCATTTGTTTCTTGAGGGAGCAGCAGTCAATGCAACAAGCCTTGGCCCTGCAGATGATACATTCAATGTCACACAGGAGCCTCTGATGATCTGCAAGGCCAGCACATATGAGTCAGTCAACTGGGTCACAACATCAATCTATAAGACCATCCAATCCCCTAACAAGTAACAACAACCTGAGGAAATATGAATTTTGTGATCAGTTATGTCCCCTATCGTAGACCCCAACGGCTCCATGTACATGCTATAAGTACATGTATGTTCCCTCCTGCTCCAGTTCTGAAGACGCAAATATATGTGCGTCCACCGTCAACATGTCCTCTTTCAGATCCACCATGAATGGGTCAGATATTCCATTCCTAAGTATGAAAGGCCACCGACTTTATGTGGTTCACTTTCCACACTTTTACAGATTCAGGCGAGTAGGCCCGAATTCTGTCATCAAGCCTTTTCTGCCTTCTGCCTCTGAAAGCTCCAGTCTGAGCCTGCATCTGTATCCATGAACTTTGTCCTACTCCCTGCGCGGCTAACGGTGCCTGATCCAGCCTGTCGCCTGCCAAGAACTGTATTTCACCTTCAAGATTATCTTCTCCGCTCCTCATCCGATGCATTCCTGTCTAGCAGTTTAGGTAAACATTCCTCCAGCTACCGTGCAAAGGGCCAGGCCTCGCTGCCCTCATGCAAGTAATTCATAGCCCCGTTACCATGGAATATTCCTACCCCCTCGCATCTAGTGTAGACACTTAGACGCTTGTACACGCACTAACAGTCAGTATAGAATAGATTCTATCCTAGAGACCTCTCCTTTTGGATAACACAGTTCTTTAAACATAGGATATTAGATATGATTTGGAATTAGGTTGACATGACCCCAGACTTTTGTCTCCACATGTAGAGCTAAATGTCAAGTCCCCTTCACCCTCTAGTTACACGTCAATCACACGTCATGCGGCTGCGCGCGCATCTCTGCCAACTATTTCTGCTGACATTGCAGGATTCTCTTATGGATCCACCCACTTGTGACATCATGTATGATGACGTTTATTAAATTACGCCCATGTACCGCCTCTATTAGTTACGTATGCACCTTTTATCTACACTATCAGCTGTTACGCCTCTTGCATCTGTTTCACTGTAATGTATTTTCTATAAAACTGCCTATCTGTCAATAATGTATGCTCTTCCTTCCTGAACTTTCGTGGTGATGGAATAGAATGCCTACAATTCGAATTGTATTCCTTTGTATAGGAATAAAGCCTTTTAAAACCTCTAATACCACGGATTCTGCCTCTTATATTTACTGAGTTATTCTTAATAGACTTTACCGCATAAAAAATAGTACCGGTAACGAAATATTTACCACATAAATTGGCGCCCGAATAGGGACACTTTCTCATCTCACGCGCCGGCGGTGCGTTGCAGGCCCGGTCTCCTGCCACAGCTGAACGGACAAAAACGCGTACTTGCAGGATTTCCTGTATCTCCCTCCGGCCAAGCGGGGACGACTGAGGCTGCGATCAACACCCAGACGAGGCGGTGAGAAGTGCGAAGTATCCCGACCAGAGCCTAGCTTAGAGAGCAAAATCCGAGGTATACAGAGACCCGCCAGGTTCCGAAGTTCCGAGTCCAGTCGAGTCCAGTCCAGTCCGGTCCAGTTTCAGTTCCGTTCCGAGGCCTTCCGTTCCGAGCTACCCGGTGAGTACCATTACCGGGGAGGCATTTAACGTGCACATAGTCTGTGCCGGTCAAGACGGGTTTGGGTACACAAATCCGGTCTGCACTGTTTTAGCAGTGTATCTGTACTGTTTAGCAGTATATATAGTATGTCTTGCATATAAATAAGTACTATCTAGTGTCAGTATTATGTCAGTAACTAGTTTTCTATTAGTTATCATTGTTCGTAAAACTGTTAAGTGTTAAATGTTTTAAAATACGTTCTATATACTGTGGTGTGAATGACTGTTCATTATTGTGTTTTTGTATAAAGTGTGTTCTAGTAATAAGGTCTAAAAATGCCGCTCTTTTCGAAACTAAGACAGATCAAAACTAGAAAAGGTGTACTCGAAGAAGCTGTTCCCATCCCACCTAGGGACACTCCAGGATACTTTATGTATCATAAGCATGGCCTAGATGCCGTATTATTTCTTGATTTATGGGTGGACTACACCAAAGAATTACCAGAGAGTCAGAGATGGCCCGCAGCGGGGACCTGGGATGCAGATTGCATCATGAGAGTAGAAGAAGAATTATGGAAAAAGAAAGCCAGACAGTCACAGAAAGATGCCATTGAATTATGGCGTAAAGAATCATATAGACGTACGGAAAAAGCACTCAGACAGGAAGAGAAAGGTAGAGAGAATTCAAATAAAACCCGAGAAAATCTATTACTTGAGGAAGGTACCCGAGTAAAATCAGAACAAGTAGATAGACAAAGAAACGCTCTTATGAATGGTATGTATCCTCTTCTGGCCGAAGGGTTACCTAAGGCTACCCCGGAAATACCAAAAGACTTAACTCCTCCATTGCTCCCGATAAAAGCACATCTCAAAACACATCCCAAAACAGCAAAGGACGTTTTCCTTTCCTCCTATTTAGATGACGCAGCTCCCGAGTATGCTAATGCCATACCACCCACACCGCTTGTCGATGGTGTTCAACACCAAGAGCATCCGTCTGTATCCCCGCAACTACAAACTCCTACACAAGTTCCAACAGGCCCGTCCGTTTCTACAGTTTTTCCCGCATCTACAATCTCTATCCTACGCCCAACGAATCCTTTCGTGCCTAGCACCTCAGACGGTGCTACAGGAGGTACGACAGACATGTTTGCCACCCCGCCGCGAAATAAACAGACCCTTAGAGATTTAGCACTCCAACGTACACCCCAGCTAGCGACATCCGACATGTTTAAAGAACAGCTTGTGGATTGTAGATACGACCCAGTACCAGGTAGACAGGATAAATTGCTCATATCATCACTACGTATAAGACGAGCTACATTATATTTAATGACAATACCAGGAATGGGTGAACACCTAGACGAAATATATCGCTTTGTCCAAACAGGGCAAGGTCCAGAAAGTATTAACGAAGCTATGGAATACCAGAAAGTGGATGTCCAAAGACAACTACTACGTTTTTTCATAACTTGTGTAATTAGGAATCAAGACAGGCCTGGGGCAGATCACGATACCATGCAAAGACTTGCCAAATGGGGTCAGAACATATCAGAAGAGAAACATGATAGACAGGCGTGTATAATCGCCATGTGTCGAAAGATCCGCAAGGAAGTAGAACGAATACATAAAGAAAGACGAGAAACCAACAGAGTAGAATCAGAAGAAGAGGAGGAGCAAGAATCAGAGCAATTAGAAACAATAGCTTATGTAGGTAGAGGAAGACCCCATAATAATACCAGAGGTTTTAATGACCCGATACGTCCAATACGTCCAGAATATAATAGACATTTTCCAAACCCTATGTTAAATACAAAATCCCCTGAACACCTATTCCAAGCCGCTGATAAATTACTCCGAGATCGAAGGGGGTACCACATGCTCGATTCCATGGACGAACAAGAATTAGCCAGGTCAGCAGTACAATGGGCTGACAGTCCCGGCGAATACAATGATGATGTACTTGCACACACGTTTCTGAATCTTGACCCATATGAACAGCGTTTAGCTAGTATATACATGATTCAACACCTTCTTATATTATATAAAAGCCAACACTCCGATCCAGGACCCTTACCTGACATATTGACAGAACTACTCACGAATACATGGAGAGGGTCAGGTACTGATTTGATTAAGGAAATTCTAGAATCCCGAAACCAATATTTAAATTTCGTATGCCCAGAACACGTCTCAGTTCTCATTATGGGAAGAAAAATGTATCACATAGATAGACAGAACCCGTTACGCGAAGTGCACCCAATCAGAGGTGCCGGTGATAATTTTACACGCGTGTTTGTGTACACGCCTATAACTAAACTGGAATTATTAGAAATGAAGAAAGTGGTACCCAGCCATGACAAAGATCCAGCAGGTTTCCACCGTGAGATAAAAGACATGTTACTCATGGGAGAGTATACCTACCCCGATATTATGAAAATATTAAAAGTCCTATTACCCGCCGGTGTTTACGAAAAACTCAAAGAAAAGGAATGGGAGGTGGGAGACCAAAAGATAGATTGGACAGCATTAGAAAACGAAGAAAAGGCCAGAGCTGCAGGAGCAGGGCTTGGGGAAAAGACTACAGCACTAGCAGGATTACTGATACAGGTACTGCCACGTTTATTAACCACGAAAAAGGAAGACTGGGGTGCAATCTCAGCCTGTAAACAAAAACCAGATGAAGACACTAGCGATTTCTATTCCCGATTTGAAAAATGTTTTAGTATAAATAGTGGCATAAAAGCCAGTAGTGAGTCATATCCACATCTGTTTGTGACAAAATTAGTTGAAAATTCTCTGCTGCAAGTTAAGAATAGAGTATTGAAATTCGAAAGTACCTGGCAAGGTAATACCCCATCACAGATGCTACAGATGTTACAATATCACCACAATAGAATTGGAGAAGAACAAGAACACGAACAAAGACGTATGAAAGATACAAAAATGAAAATGCTTGTTGCACAGTCAGTTCCAGCCGATAGTCATCAAAAGGGTGATTCCGCAGGTCCTGCGAAAGGGACATGCAACTATTGTAAACAACCAGGTCATTATATACACGATTGTCCAGTCCTGAAACATAATATTGCTACAGGTAGAACGCATGAGAGACCACGTCCACCTAGACAGGATCAGAATCAACAACAAATCCCTCAGCATGCACAACCTAGGTTAGCTCCGCAACAACTAGCTCCGCAACAGGCAGCTCCACAACAGATCGTAGCACCACCACAAGCGCAGCCTATTGCTGCAACTCAAGCAACAACACAACAGATGTATCAGTATGCACAAACAGATTATCCCGATTATCAGCGATACTCATGAGATAGCCTAGAGAGGGAAGTAGGCTTACCCCTTATTGAGGTTCCTGTAGACCAAGAGGGACCTTATGTACATAGTGAACTATTAGGGGAAGACAGAAAGTTTTTACTTGATACAGGGGCAAGCAGAACAACTATAAGACGCAGTGAAGTTCCAGGGGCACCCCTCTCAGGCTCACAGAATATTTCCCTTGGATTCTCAGGAAAACCTATAATCAATGACGTAACACAACCTCTTCCACTTACAGTCGGTCCATTGACACATACTACAGATTTATTGCTTACTAAATCATGTCCAGAAAACTTGTTAGGCATAAAAACATTGAAAGCTCTAGGAGCCATAATATGTTGTTCTCCGGAAGGAGTACGACTATTTTTACGTGACTTTAAAGGTCACTACGTATCCAGAGACATGGATCACCGACTGCAGAATTTACCTACACATTTATGGGCACAAGGCCCCACTGATGTTGGTTGCATGAACATTACACCATATCGCGTTACACTGAAAACAGGAATAGTACTACCACGAATGCGCCAATACAAGTTACCACCAGATGCTGTAGTGGCTTTACTGCAAATCATTGACGAGCTCATTGCACAAGGAGTGGTTGTCGAAACTGACTCCAATGTATGCAATTCCCCGATAATTCCGATTCTTAAAAGAACGGATCCAAAAGCACCACCAGTATATCGATTAGTTATTGATCTGCGCGAATTAAATAAATGTATTGTACCACAATACCCTGTGGTCTCAGATATCTCTTCATTACTCACAGCTATTGACTCAAAGGCTACGTTTTTCACTGTAATTGATCTCAAGAATGCTTTCTTTAGTGTCCCAATCGATCCGGAAAGTCAATATTTGTTCGGATTCAGTTTAAATGGACGAAGTTTTAAATTCACACGCGCACCTCAAGGATTTACAGAAAGCCCCAGCATCTATAGTCAAGCACTGAAACGAGAACTTGACAGTATCCACATGCCAGTTAACACTGCCTTGCTTCAATATATCGATGATCTGCTGATCACCGCCCGAAGCGAACCTGAATGTGAGACAGCGTCACTGACGGTTTTGAAATTTCTGGCTGACAAAGGGCACAAGGTGTCCCCTTCTAAGCTGCAATTCTGTGTCCAGCGAGTTGTTTACCTTGGGCACTCGCTGTCCAAGGAGGGAAGGCAGCTTACATCCGACCGCATCCAGTTAATTGCTAACATGCCAGTACCCAAGACACAAAAGGAGGTGCGGGCTTTTATAGGCCTCACTTCATACTGTAGGCAGTGGATCCCTCAATATGCATTTCTAGCAAAACCACTCATCCAGTTGACAACACAGGAGGCAGCCACATCGACTGTCCTCCCTTGGACTCCAGAACATACACACGCTTTTGAAAGCTTAAAGAAAGCTTTATGCCAAGCACCTGTCCTAGCAACACCATGTTACAGTAAACAGTTTACACTCTTTGTTACAGAACGCGAAGGTACTGCCTTGTCAGTACTCACTCAGGAACAAGCAGGATCACACAAACCATGTGCTTATTTCTCTAGTACATTAGATCCAGTAGCTCAGGCACTTCCTGCGTGCCTGAAATCAGTGGCAGCAACAGCTTTAGCAATCAGACAAAGCGATGCCATAGTGCTAGGACATCAATTGACAGTACAAGTACCACACGCAGTAGAGGTTCTCTTGAACCGCACACAAACACAACACTTGACTATAGCGAGACTCACCGGTTACGAATTGACATTGTTTCAGCCACACATAGAAATCAGACGTTGTAATACGTTAAATCCTGCCACTCTTTTACCAGTAGGCGGAACAGATCCATTGGCACATGATTGTGTCGAAGTCATTACTATCACGACGAAACCCAGACAAGACTTGACAGATATCCCTTTGTCAGATCCAGACTTAACATTGTATGTAGATGGGTCATGTATGAGAACAAGTACAGGAGAGTTAGTGGCCGCTTACGCAGTCACAACAGACACTGAAGTCATTGAAACAAATTGTATTAATACTTTGTCAGCTCAAGCAGCAGAGCTCATCGCTCTAACACAAGCCTGTATTCAAGCCAAAAATAAAAAAGTCAATATATACACAGATTCACGTTATGCATTCGGAGTCGTCCATGACTTCGGCGTACTGTGGCGAGAGAGAGGTTATTTAACTTCTCACGGTGCCCACATCCAACACGGACCCCTCATTCAAGCCCTATTAGACGCGATTCATCTACCTATTGCAATATCGATTATGAAATGCAAAGCCCACACAAAAGTTACCGATATCATTTCTCAGGGTAATGACCTAGCTGACAGAACAGCTAAACAGACTGCTCAGAATCAGACTCACACAACTGATATGACAAAGACAATAGTTCCGACACCAACACATTGCATGACAGTTAAGGATCCCGCCCTTGATGTAATTGACATACAGACACATGCTACACCAGAAGAAATAAAGAAATGGACTGAATTAGGAGGGATCCAAACAGATCAAGGATGGATGACGAAGGAAAAATCTATATGGTTTCTTCCCGACTCAATGGTTCAAGTTATCATTAACACTATACATAGTCCAGCGCACCTAGGAGAAAAAGCTATGCTAGACAGCATTCAACACATTTGGTTCAACAAACATTTACGAGCCGCAGCTAAACAAAAAGTTCGTACCTGTATGATATGTTGTCAGTTTAATCCAGGTAAAAGCATCCCCGTAGAACAGGGTGGATTTAAAACTCCCGATCATGCTTTTGAAGTCCTCCAGATGGATTATATCCAGATGGAACGATGTCGAGGATTCAAATATGTTCTCGTAGTTGTCTGTGCTCTTTCCCGTTGGACAGAAGCATACCCGGTTTCAGATTACACTGCCCCGACTACTGCCAAACAGTTAGTTCGAGAATTCTTCCCACGGTACGGTTTACCACGTGTTGTCTACTCAGATAACGGCCAGCCGTTCTCATCCGAACTAATGAAACACGTTTCCCTTTTATTAGGCTACTAATGGAAATTCCACTGTGTCCGACATCCCGAGGCGGCAGGTCTCGTGGAACGTCATAATCAAACTCTGAAAATTAGATTGTCCAAAATATGTAGAGAAAAAGGAGTCGATTGGATAGTAGCCTTACCAGTTGCGCTCTTTTACATGAGAATGGTAGCACATTCTCGAACAGGGCTATCCCCGTACGAGGTGATCTTCGGTAGACCACCAAATATGTGGGGGACGCCTATACCTCGTAAAATCACTGATGTTGACTGTAATATGCTGACAGATTACCTGGCTTCCTTGATGTCTGCACTACAATCTTGTCGTTCACAGGTATCCGCAGCTTTTCCCGACAATACTGAGGTGAAGCCCCATGACGTGGTTCCTGGGGACCTGGTGCTGGTCAGGAATTTTGACCGGAAGACCCAACTGGATCCTAGGTGGAAGTCACCGAAGTTGGTTCTACTCACCACAAGGACAGCCGTGAAAATCGAAGGACGGAAAGGGTGGTTGCACTCGAGTCATATCAAGAAATTTTATGGACTACCATCCAGTGTAGATACTCAACCCTGTATTCCCTCACAGACAGACTCAAAGCTCCCCTTGGCTGAATTAACAAAACCAGAACTTTACAAACTAAAATTGAGGTCTAGTAAGTCAGACAATTTGATTGTTTAAGTCCTCTCCAAGGTGAATCGGTTGAATTTATCTCTGACATGTATCCTCTAGACCGGAATAGAGAAAGAAATCATCAGATGCAGCTCAAGAAGCATGCGTATTGTAAATCATTTCGTAGTCACTGCACAGTAACATTATTGATTTTGTTTTTTCTAAGTCTTCTGATCATCATTGTCAGCATACTATTACACATGTATTGCCCTATTCCTAAGTGTGCTTACAATATAACTGCAGAACATTCTTTTAGTGAATTACCTCCGCATGAATTGTCTTATAGATTTGCGCTGCGCAACAACACATTCATTAGTATGTTACATCATTCCCATCAAACCAGCAATGCCACAAATTGTTGGATATGTGGCCGACTCCCTCCCTATCAGAACTATAAGGGAGTTTTGCCCCTCTTTCCCTATCCGTTCACACACAATGGCTCCTGTGGAGCATGGTTTAGTTTGATTAATTCCCTAGATTCAAATTCCGCAGTTTATCAAGACAACTGGGTATGGGGAAACCTGAACTTAGTTTTGCTTAAAGTCTGCTACCCTAACAAGGAGGGACTTCCCAAAAGAACAGGAACTGATCTAGAAAATGAAGTATATGGATTAGGTAATTTTACACTTAACCTCATGATCCTGAACGTTGAATCTGAAGCTACACCAATCTTGCCCGCCATGTCAGTATTCCCAGTAAAAGGGGAATTATGTGTAAGAAAGAATGGTTCCATACACATGGGCCATAGTAAATGCACCACTGTAATAAAATTCAGTGATCAAGGCAAGTCTACATTCAGAGCTTCTCGCCATTCCTACTTTATATGTGGCCAGACCGCATTTATACGTCTACCTCTAGATTGGGATGGTACCTGTTACATAGCATTCCTTCTGCCACCTGTTTTCCTAGCTCCTCCTGATTATCATAGAAATACCCATTTAGTACACAATAGACAGCAGAGAGATCTCCCAATTGTCGATTACACTGAAACAGCATGGGAAAAATACACAGATTTCAATAAAGGTTTCTTTCCCTATATAGGTACAGTCACTAATAGTAAGCTGATACGTAGATTAACCAGAACCCTTGAAGCAGTAGTGAACGAAACTATTTCCGCCTTAGGCAATTTAACAGAAGAGCAGTCTGCTATGCGGATTGTTGTGCTCCAAAATCGTCTTGTCCTTGACGTCATCCTGGCCGATAGGGGCGGAGCTTGTAGGGTCATCGGATCAAGTTGCTGCATTTTCATACCAGAAAATTCGCCGTCAGTATATAAAGCCATAACTCGCCTTCATAAGATTGTAAGCCAGATACACCAGAGTCCAGGCACCTGGACTTGGTCCGGTTGGTTCTGGGGCGTGTTGTCAGCCTGGGAATGGAGAATCCTATCCTTCCTAGGTATTGGCTTTCTCGTACTATTCAGTTGCTGCTTATGTCTACAATGTGGGCCAGCGATTTGTGGTCTGTGCGCCACCTCGTGTATCCCACATCCAAGTTTTCGTTCGAGATCCCGGAAGAAGAAAGAAGAACAAATGATGCTATATGAACAGTTCGATGGATTGATGAAGATCGATATCTCCTGAGGGTACGTAGGGGACAAGGAGGGAATGAGGAAATATGAATTTTGTGATCAGTTATGTCCCCTATCGTAGACCCCAACGGCTCCATGTACATGCTATAAGTACATGTATGTTCCCTCCTGCTCCAGTTCTGAAGACGCAAATATATGTGCGTCCACCGTCAACATGTCCTCTTTCAGATCCACCATGAATGGGTCAGATATTCCATTCCTAAGTATGAAAGGCCACCGACTTTATGTGGTTCACTTTCCACACTTTTACAGATTCAGGCGAGTAGGCCCGAATTCTGTCATCAAGCCTTTTCTGCCTTCTGCCTCTGAAAGCTCCAGTCTGAGCCTGCATCTGTATCCATGAACTTTGTCCTACTCCCTGCGCGGCTAACGGTGCCTGATCCAGCCTGTCGCCTGCCAAGAACTGTATTTCACCTTCAAGATTATCTTCTCCGCTCCTCATCCGATGCATTCCTGTCTAGCAGTTTAGGTAAACATTCCTCCAGCTACCGTGCAAAGGGCCAGGCCTCGCTGCCCTCATGCAAGTAATTCATAGCCCCGTTACCATGGAATATTCCTACCCCCTCGCATCTAGTGTAGACACTTAGACGCTTGTACACGCACTAACAGTCAGTATAGAATAGATTCTATCCTAGAGACCTCTCCTTTTGGATAACACAGTTCTTTAAACATAGGATATTAGATATGATTTGGAATTAGGTTGACATGACCCCAGACTTTTGTCTCCACATGTAGAGCTAAATGTCAAGTCCCCTTCACCCTCTAGTTACACGTCAATCACACGTCATGCGGCTGCGCGCGCATCTCTGCCAACTATTTCTGCTGACATTGCAGGATTCTCTTATGGATCCACCCACTTGTGACATCATGTATGATGACGTTTATTAAATTACGCCCATGTACCGCCTCTATTAGTTACGTATGCACCTTTTATCTACACTATCAGCTGTTACGCCTCTTGCATCTGTTTCACTGTAATGTATTTTCTATAAAACTGCCTATCTGTCAATAATGTATGCTCTTCCTTCCTGAACTTTCGTGGTGATGGAATAGAATGCCTACAATTCGAATTGTATTCCTTTGTATAGGAATAAAGCCTTTTAAAACCTCTAATACCACGGATTCTGCCTCTTATATTTACTGAGTTATTCTTAATAGACTTTACCGCATAAAAAATAGTACCGGTAACGAAATATTTACCACAAGTACCTTGGTTGTTTTTCCTGCGCCTTGCTCCAGTGACGGTGCATCTCTAATCTTCTCTTTATCAACAGAAGAAGAAAGCCCTGGTGAGGAACATCCATCCCCGGTTCAGCAATCTCCCTCTTACAACCTGCCAGGTGTCAACACTTGAAGTAGTTGTCAACCTGCTGGCATTGTAAGACTGTCAGGGGAAGTGGTAATTGGAATGGACTAATCCTGTCCTCTAGGAGGATCCGTTTTTCCACGAATAATCTTCTTTGAGAGGGGATATTTGACAACAGTTGGAGGCACTATGTAAAATGGAATGCCACCAGGAAGCTGTACCAAGGTTGTTGGAGAGAGTGGACCCTGTCTTGGGTGAGATTAAAACATCCATCCTTGATATAGCAAAGTTACTCCGGGAATGCATTTGTTTCTTGAGGGAGCAGCAGTCAATGCAACAAGCCTTGGCCCTGCAGATGATACATTCAATGTCACACAGGAGCCTCTGCTGATCTGCAAGGCCAGCACATATGAGTCAGTCAACTGGGTCACAACATCAATCTATAAGACCATCCAATCCCCTAACAAGTAACAACAACCCCAGTGCATCGCCCACAAATGCACCAAAATCCTAATTCCCACCCTCAACTGACCATGGGGCCCACTATTCCATATTCACAGACATAGACAACTCTCCCACATAGGAGAAGAGCACAACCACCAAATGCATGAATATTTCCCACAAACCCTCACTGACTCTTCCGATTGAGATTCGCTCGATGGAAGACCTTCTGTTGTTCCGTAAAGCCATAAAAACCATAAAAACCTTCCTGTTTTAATTTTTTCCCTCTTACTAGCTGCGCCCTTTTCTCTGTTTCCATGCTCAGTGTTAGTTGTGTTTTACCTTGTCATGCGCCAGGACGCCCCTTAGCTGGGGCAGCTGTGCGCACTACAAATGTTCCTAACATAACATAACATAACATAACTTGAAATCCTGCTGGCAGTCTCCCTACAGGGCATCTCCTACAGCGTGAAAGTCTACAGCCAACAGCTGCTACAGCACAGATGTTGAAACCGGCTATGCAGAACTCAGGCATCAAGCCAAATCTCAACATACAAGTACCTTGGTTGTTTTTCCTGCGCCTTGCTCCAGTGACGGTGCATCTCTAATCTTCTCTTTATCAACAGAAGAAGAAAGCCCTGGTGAGGAACATCCATCCCCGGCTCAGCAATCTCCCTCTTACAACCTGCCAGGTGTCAACACTTGAAGTAGTTGTCAACCTGCTGGCATTGTAAGACTGTCAGGGGAAGTGGTAATTGGAATGGACTAATCCTGTCCTCTAGGAGGATCCGTTTTTCCACGAATAATCTTCTTTGAGAGGGGATATTTGACAACAGTTGGAGGCACTATGTAAAATGGAATGCCACCAGGAAGCTGTACCAAGGTTGTTGGAGAGAGTGGACCCTGTCTTGGGTGAGATTAAAACATCCATCCTTGATATAGCAAAGTTACTCCGGGAATGCATTTGTTTCTTGAGGGAGCAGCAGTCAATGCAACAAGCCTTGGCCCTGCAGATGATACATTCAATGTCACACAGGAGCCTCTGCTGATCTGCAAGGCCAGCACATATGAGTCAGTCAACTGGGTCACAACATCAATCTATAAGACCATCCAATCCCCTAACAAGTAACAACAACCCCAGTGCATCGCCCACAAATGCACCAAAATCCTAATTCCCACCCTCAACTGACCATGGGGCCCACTATTCCATATTCACAGACATAGACAACTCTCCCACATAGGAGAAGAGCACAACCACCAAATGCATGAATATTTCCCACAAACCCTCACTGACTCCTCCTCACAATCTCAAAGATAACTTTTAGTCCCACCCATCACATATCTTTTAATGCGTTGTTTAAATTTTGTGTGATTTTATAAATTGACATCAATTTAATTTACCATTCATCAATATGATTACGTGTTCCACACTATGTTCAAAGCTTTTTATGTTACAGATGTGTCTGTATTGTGTTTAAACACAAAGAAAATGTCGGGAAAGTCTGTAGACAAGCCTGTTTACACTGAGAAAAAGGAAGCATATAATAAAAGTAATAATAAAAACAAATGTCCAACATAAAAAGTCCAAATCATCGTTGTAAAGTACAGCTGTCAGAACTCCTTTCAGAGGGTCATGGGGCAAGCAAGAGCTACTGGGCCCAACCATTGGAATGAAGGCCTTCAACTCCCAATGTCCTGTAGCTGATCTACTATGGGTCCTGAGCAACTGGGCCAAGAACCCTTTCAGTTCTTGACTCTCAGTGGTAGCGCAGGTTGAGAGGTCCAAGGCTTCTCCAGAGTGGGGTGGGGGACGGGAATAGTAACAGGGGGTAAACACAGGATCACAAATTAAAGTATGTTGTATAGCAGTGATACACAATTGTTCATTTAAATATCTTCTTTTACAAAAATAGTATCTATATATGGAAAAAAAGTGAAATACGGCATACACAGCCCCCTGAGCTCAGGGCTGTAGTGTTCAATTGGTAGATCCATAGTCCCACTTCCCTCTCACTAGCATTAGTGTTTATTGCCCATTCACTACAGATAACACTCGGGTTAGACCCTACTAGTAGTCTGAGTCTCAGAAGTCCCACTCCGCCTTTCACAAAAGTCTTCCAGCGCCTGAAGACCCATGTAGCAAGCCTTGTGATCCATCTTACCCTCTCTTGCGAGTATGGTGTGACTGGAGTCTCCGCAGGGAGTAACAGCGGCTGCTGTTAGTGAGTAGCACTCACAGTTCAGCCAGGACAGTGGCTGGGCATCGATTGCAATTCCTCTGTGAGACGGTAGGTTCCTCTGATCCTTCCAACAGGGGGTGGTTAGTTTGCTCTGTTTCCGATCCTCAGTAGGGTCTTGAGCCCGCATGGGTTACCACTAGGCCTTTCCTCACAACGACGGTGGTAAAGGTCCTTGTTCTTTCTGGTGGCAATACCTGGCATATAGAGTCACTAACTTCACTTCCCACACAGGCTATGGCCCGATCTGCATGGCCATAATCGTCCATCACCACCCCCTTTTGTACCGCTTTGTTCGCCATAAGTTGGCAGGGTATGCTCAGACGTTGAGTCCCTTGCTCACTTTGCCACTGGATTCAAGCAAGCCTGGCTGAAGACGGCTGAAATGCCAGAAACCGGTCCTAGGAAGCTTGTTTCCAGTCCAGGGAAGTCATGGCTTGGCAGTTCGGGCTGGACTGTTCCCATGAGGCACAGGGTCAGACTGATTTGCATATGGCCATGTCTGAACTGGGGTGGCAGAGTGGGCTAAAGAACGGTGATGGATTAAACCCAGATCTCTTGACTGGGTGTGAGTGTTTGATTGGTTCTGATGCTCCGTCCATCACCACCCCCTTTTGTACCGCATAATCTTCAAGGGGGCACCACCTGGCATACGGGGTCACTGGCTTCACTCCTCTCACAGGCTACAACCTGATCGGCACAGTAGTGATGCTAACCACGGCTAACTTCGTGGCGACCCTGCTAGCATACGGAGTCGCCGACTTATACCTGCACACGGGTGGCACGATTGCTGCAGCAGCTGTTTCCTCACTACTAGGATCCGCTCACCAGGATGGAGTGGATATCCCTAGCGCATCCTGTGACTTCAGTCATGCCCAGAGCAGGAGGTCCTTTCTGCATTTGAGGCACTCCTTCCATTTTCTAGTAAAGACATCCAGTGCACTGCAGAACATAGCGATGCATTTCCATATGTGGGCCTGCTCTGCATTGCTAAACTGCTTTTCAAACCTCCCATAAAGTGGAGGAAAAATCTCAATCACCCCATTGCAAATGATGTTCAATTCCTCTTTAAAAAAGCTACAGGTGCTCTCAGCACAACTTTCAGCCATTATGAGGCAAAATTGACAAAAGGAGCAGCAGAACAGAGGAGGATTCTGTTGTGGTGAATGGGAGGCTTAGGAACGGCATACTTACTGTTCCTGTGTTTAATTTCCTGTGTGGAGACCTCCACTCTGAGTACGTAGATCTCCAAATACATAGTGGAGGTAGAGAAATCACGTGCCCACTTGACAAACATTACTAAAAACAAAATAACCTACGGCTAAAACATGTATACTGAGCATTGCATGTAAATGGTGTTGTTTTAATAAGAAAACACTGATCAAAGGAGTGAGAAAGTGTTGTGAAAGTGAATACATTTGACAGTGAGACTTGTTTGTTTGGTTGTGATATCATAATAGAGTAACAGTGTAGTCCCCGGATGGTATTTGTGGTCGGTGTAATAGTCGACCATTCATCATTGACTCAACACTGTCCAATCACTGTGATTCAACAAGTGAAGTAGCAGTTCAAGAACAGATGAGAAACTAGATCTTCATGCACTTGCAGGCCATGTCCTGTGTCACATGTCCCACTCAGGGAACCTTTATGAGGGTTGTAGTTCAGGGGTATGTCCTCATGTAAGCCCTGTCGCATGAGAATGTCGTTCAACAGCTTACAGTAATCTTGTGCACAAATTCTGGTGTGCACTAAAGCATGATCTAGACATCTAAAGCATGCCTTAAGGATGCCAAAAGTGCGCTCAATGATCGATGTTGTATGTGTGTGTGCCGGGTTACACCTGTGTTGATTCTGCGTCGTTGGACATCTCAATGGAGTGAGGAGACAGGCCAAGGGGGCATGCCCGCCATCACCCGCAACCAACACATCTGCGATTGTTGTATTCTAAGTTCATTTTAAAAGCTGCAGGCGTTCTATGCATACAATGATGAACTTAGGGGTATTATAGTGATAGAGTAAGACTATGAGTGGCTATATTTGAAATACCATTCCCTAATATACAGGCATCCCTAGTGAAAGTGAAACCTTTCTATTAGTAAGATTTTACCTAAATCCACAGCAAACATTTGATATGCAAGTGATGATTGACAGACGAAATGCTGTACTTATGTATGGCTTGTGAAGGGGCAATTGATGCAGATGTGCCCGGGTGCACTTAAATGAACTATTTGCTTTTTAGCTAAGCAGACTGAGTGCTTGACATGTGCATGTGACAGAAATGGGCAAGAGCCTCTTTGGTGGAATATTACTCACTGTGTGAATAGCTGCATAGGCTGCCTGCAGTGACAATCAGAATATCTCCTCACTGGTTAGAATTTCCAGGTATCTAAATGGGCAACCATTTTGTGAGTCAGTCGAGAAACCATGCATGACCAGAGGAGCTGAGAACTGGAATGAAAAATGAAAATGGCTCATTGAACCCTGGACTACAGCTACATTTACGATGCCTTCTGGTCTTGGTACCTCTTTTGTTTGGGGAAGAACCTGGTCTTCTTTCAGTTTTTACTTTGGGCTTTTTTCTTCTGATGCCCAATTAACATTGGTCAAACCTTCTCCCACCTCCCCTCACTCCCCTCAAATATACCCCCTTGATAAGAAAAGTACCTATGTCTGAGCGACTTTGACCTACTGTTATTTTCTCGTTATGGTAAGTATGTCAAATGTTGTGGTCAACAGAGAGGTGTCAACCCCTTAGCTGTGGAGGTATTTCCTACCCCATTTCTGATCCCCTTTTCGATGTTTAGAGCACTTTGCACTTAAGCCTTCATAACGTTTTTCTACAAAGGTTATCCAAACCACATTTGCGTCAATTTTCCCCAAAATGATGGAGATTCTGAAGGTACCCCAGATATATGGATGTTCCTGGAGGGGAAAAAGGAAAAATTCAAAGTATGACATTTTTTTTTTAAAGGGGAAATTGGCCTTCATTTCCTGATGCATAATTATTTCATTAGCAAAAAGCAGGCGATATGCACAGCCACACAAATGGTACTATTTTTAACTGGAGCGGAGTGGGAATGCTTGACAGTAAGAATTCTGTGTCTCCTAGCAGATTCTGGATCTTTCTCCCACAGAAATATTAAGTAACTATACGATTTTAACCACAGTTTGAGGTTTGCAGGGCATTCTGGTTGAGAAATCTACTGAAAGGCAAATGGGAAAAACAAATCCCTGATGGTAGCAGATTAGGATACAAGCCACCCATTCAAAGGATGGTAAAAAAGAAATGCGCCAGGGGTGTGACAAACAGGAATACCCAAATCATCTTTCTGAACAAGGTGCTGGCCCAAAACCCACTCTATCCATTAATTCATTGGAGACAATAGGTCTTCCACAACAGTTAAAGCTCACGGCAGGCAAGACCTACAGTGATGCCCAATAACAATAACAAAAGAGTAAGCAATTAAGAGGAATTGGTTCATTGGCACATGCATTAATGTAAATAAGAGTTTCTGAAAGCAGTTGAAGATTTGTTTAAAAAAAAACAATCACCATTGGTTTGCAATGTCAATTTGTTTGTGTATTTTCATCTTGAGGGATAAATGATTGTTAGTTTTGACATTTTTTAAATGGATACAAATATGTTCTTTTCTTTGCATCATTTGGATATATTCTTTGCAACACTGTGTTTAAGGCTTTTCTAATGATTTGGTATATTTTTAGTTAAGCATAAGTAAGTTTCGCTGTCTGGTCGCACTGAAGAACGCTTTCATGTTCTTGTTAATGTCGCTGCTGGTATGTGGCCTCTGTATGTATGCTTATTGTTTTAGTATGACAGATAGAGTGCACTTTTGGGAGAGTTTTTTATATATGTACATGTTAATGAAGGTTTGCATTGGTATCCGTTTTCCTCCATGTGTCTTGAAAATGTATTGTCTTTTACTGTGCATGCACATATAGGTATGACTGTATGATCTTATAAATTGTGTTTTGTTTATATGTGTGAGGAAGAAAAATCTAATTTAGAAGTGTGTCCAACAGTATATACAAAATATATCATATACCAATAGATTGATGAGATAAGGCAGGATGCACTGTAAACAGAGGTTTGTGAGTTCATCTTCATGGGCACTGGAAGTAGGAGAGCGGGGGATGCTGCAACACCCCTAAAACACCCATCCTGGAGTTCAATAGATGAATGAGCAATAAAGATGCCTGTAAATTGTGTTTTAATCTTGTCACATTTGCTGCACATTCAAAGACAGAGGTTAAATTTCAGTTTTGTCTGTCAAACGGCTGCTTATTCTTTTGCCATACAAGGGAGTGGATTTCTTTAAGCAAACTTGATGGGGGTCATGGAGTATGAAAGAAAAGGCTGTAAGATGTCATTTTCTCTAACACAACAAAATTAAATACCTGTAAATGAGCTGTACGAATATTTCAAATTTTTCAGCAGTTACCAAATAACAAATGGAGCACATTGTGATGGAAACAA
Organism: Triturus cristatus; assembly: GCF_964204655.1. Lineage (NCBI taxonomy): Eukaryota > Metazoa > Chordata > Amphibia > Caudata > Salamandridae > Triturus > Triturus cristatus. The sequence continues at coordinate 78,040,534 of NC_140582.1, read as the reverse complement.
AGATTTTAATAGGATCAGAACAAATCAAGACATTTTACTTGATGATGCACAAATGATAAATATCTGCTGAAACCCATTTCTCACACATTATTGTTTGTGCGCAATATTGTTTTATCAATAAAACTGTACATTTCTGCAAATTTAGTGGCTGTGGGCTGTTTGTGAATGAGAGTGAATCATCCACATCAGGCTTTAGTGATACATTTGCTTAAGTGTGCTGCAAATACCACCACTGGCACCATACTAAACCCTTATCATTGTCTTGCTGAATGGAAGGGGCTCATTTGCTCTTTGTGTAACACTTGGATATTTCGCAATCCCTATGGCTTCAGTGATGTCACACTGATGGCACCACCCCCACTCGGACAACTGTTACAGCATCTCTGGTTATCTTTTATGGAGTATGGGAGTTTCATCCCAGTCCTAGGATGACATTGCAGAGGAGCCATAGGGTGCATAGTGGTAGCAGTGTGTGAGGAGGGATTTAGTAGGAAAAAGCTCCCTACTTGACCTAAGTTTGTGTTGACATGTAAATAATAACTCTTGTATCCACAATCCCGCATATTTGGGGGATTGTTAGGTTAGGAGTAAGAAATACACACTGGAATAAGAAATAGCCAGAAGCTTAATTGAAATCTCTTCTTATCTGTCTGCGTGACCACAACACATTTGGGGGCAGATTTATAAAATAAATACAGCAATGTAATACTGCAAAGCAGCAACCAAAGCTACTGTGCTAAAGTGAGAGAGCAGTGCAGAGTTAAATATGGCCTCCTGCCGCACATTTCCCATGCCATGGTGCACTTTAGCTCTGCCTAGCGCCGCACACACATCTTTGCACAGTAGTGCAAACATGTGTGTGCAGTCTAGCATGAGTTTTGTACCGAAAGAGTACCCTCCTCGTACAAAAACCTATGCTCAAGCATTTTTATAATATTTCACTCATTGAATGTGTCCTGTTCAGTGCAGCACACGTGCAATGTGTGAAATGTAAGGAAAAATAAAACCTTTTTTCTCCTACTTTGCACCTACCTCAAGGAGGTGTTATTTTCTATGCAAAGCCTATTATGACATGTTAAGTAGATAGGGCTTTGTGTCAAAAACCATGGGTGGTTACTTGGCATGCCACAGTACCATCCATGGAACGGCTCGTTGATGCGCAAAACACTATTTAAGCTGCAGAAAGGGCACCGTATGAAGACTTTACTATAACCTTATTGCCTGCTGCTAAGGGCCATATGGTTGTTGAGATAAGGCATGTACTTTACAAGAGCTTTCAGAAAACGAAACTAGGTTTCAGATTTATCAAGACATTGCACCACCACAAAGTGAGCTAAGTGGTGTAAAGTCTGCCTAAACATTGGAATTTTGAGAGCTCCTTTGAAGACAATGAAGTGGCTCGGGGCTAATCATGGCTGGTACAGACCTTCTGCTCCAACGTTTCAATGTTTGTCTTTCTGTTCATCCCTTTTTAATGGAAAACATTGACTCTTCCGAGTGGAATGTTCTAATAGCCTTATTGCCCTTCCGCCGTGGGCTATACCAGTTGTTAAAGACCCTCTCCTTCATCAGAGGCCCAAGCCACAGGTCCTTTACCTTTATTATCAAAAACACCTCAGGAACAAACAATAAGCAGTTTGATGTTTTTTGTTAAATCATTTCTCATGAAGATCCATCTGCCCCAATAACGGTTAACGTATTTAGACTGAACACAGTAAGAAGGGATAATAAATGTTACTTGACCAGCTACAAGCAAGTTAAAAGGCAGCAAAATAACAAAGCTTTGTTTGGGTCTATGATGAGCTAAAAATATGTGTCTTTTTGTATATACATTACTAGAATCACAGGTAATTATAATGTATAGAATTGGCTGTATACACAAGGAGAAACAGATGTGTTGTTATTATATCTGAAAAACAAGAGCACCTAGATTTCAGGGGATGATCAGTAAACAAAGACCACCCGAGCTGGCCTCCTTTTGGTCTGAGACCTGCATTGCACACATCTCTTTGAAACAGATTTCCCTATAAACAACAGGATATATATGTTTCACTTTTTAATAATGGACTATACCTTGATAGGAGGAAGTACAACATTTACACACAAAAGCCAATCACCAGATGTGCATTGTTGTTCTCAAAATGTATTGTTATGCCTAATACTATTTTCTTTGAACATCCAGCAATTGCAGTGCTTCAGAGGCTGTTATAAGTGGTGGAAGCAGAAACCGAAAAACTAAAAAACACTCACCTGGGGGGGCGTGGCTTGAGTCGCTTTAAGATGGCCGCGCCTGCTTGAGGCTCCGTGACTCGTACGGAACCTTCCGAGTCTTGGAGTCACTGATCATCTGATCATGCCCCGGTTTTGATTAATTTAGATCTTCCTTCTGAACCGGCCAAGCCACGTAGATGGCGCTTCAATAACTACCTACCTACCTAATTTTCTGGAACGTTTTAAAGAGTTTTTGCCAGAGTTTTTCCTTAGGAATGCCAATCCTGATATTCCTTTTCACACTGTATGGGATGCTTTCAAGGCAACTTCCAGAGGATTCATTATTGACTATGTTGCGGTCAAAAAGAAAAAAGGCCTGAAGGACTCCGCTTCCTTATTAGCCTCCATTAAACATCTTGAACACGCCTATTTTACCTCTAATAATGAGGATACACTTAAGAAATGAATTCAGGCTAAGTTGTCTTTTAATAGGTAGTCGACAGGGGAGGCTTCTGGGACCCTAATTAAATTTAACTCTACATTCTATGGTGGTCGTAACAGAGCTGGTAAACTACTTGTGAATTACTTGAAAGTAAAATCCCAAAGATTTAAAGTGGTCAAAATTACTGATGATGGTGGTGTTGATCATTTCAAGGACGATTTGAGATATTAAATTGCTTTATTGACTTTTTTAAGACACTATATACCCCAGAATCTTCTCCCTCTGAAGAGGCATTGGATTCCTTCTTTGGAGCGCTTCCTCGCGTTCCTCCTCATTTCTTGATTGCTCCCTACTAGAAAATGATCTATCCCTTTCTGAACTGAAGTCCGCCCTAACCCTACTAGCAAAGGATAAGTCCCCGGTCCAGATGTTTCTCTGCCGAGTTTTATTCGTGTTTCTCCCAGACTCTTCTTCCTCATCTTTTATCTCTATTCCAACATTTTATTTCCCACAAAGGAGCTTGTGGCTCCTTTCTTGAAGCTATGATTTGTTTAATACCTAAGAAGGGCAAGGATCCTTCTTCTTGTGCTAGCTACTGCCCCATCTCTTTCATTAATTTAGACTGCAAGATCTTTGCTAAAGTTCTTGCTCTGCGTATTAATAAAGGTATTCCCAGCTTGATTGGTTATGAACAAACAGGGTTTGTCAAAGGTAGAACGATTGCGGATAATTCTAGAACTTTTTTAAATATTATACATCTTGCTTCCAAAAGTTCCTCTCCGGTTGCAGCTATCACTCTAGATGCAGAGAAAGCCTTCAACCGCATTCACTGGCTTTTTATGATGCGTGCTCTTAAGTGGCATGGCTTTGGTCCTGTTATCTCATCTCTTATTAGTTTATTATATTCCTCTCCTACCACTTCGGTTTTCGTTAATGGATTTCAATCCCCCTATTTTACTCTCCAACGAGGCACTCGTCAAGGTTGTCCTCTATCGCCTTTGCTTTTTATTCTGTCTCTTGAGCCTTATCTTCACTCCCTTAGACACTCTTCTGCTTTTCGTAGTTTTACTCATAAATCTATTGAAGTCAAGTTCACTGCTTATGCAGACGATATTTTGTTATACGTGTCTGAGCCTTCTACCTCTTTACCCACTTTTTTCGATCTCTTGTCCTCTTATGCTGCCCTGTCTGGATATAAGTTACATTTTTCTAAGTCTGAAATTCTTCCATTAAATAAACATTGTCTTCTAAGTAAGTTTGAGGGGACGGATTTCAAAGGAATCCCAATTGCATTACTTGTCTCGGGATAAAATACTCTTCTTCAATTGCCAAAACAGTTCAACTTAACTTGGATGATGTTCTATTAAAAATTTCTGGCATGGCTGAGAAATGGTCTCCTTTATTTTTGTCTTGGTGGGGCAGGTTGGACACTTCCAAGATGATGATGCTTCCAGTAATTATTTTTTACTTGTCCATGCTACCAGTACGAATTCCTTTAAATTTTTTTACAAATCTTAACAGCATCTTGAGTAAATTTCTTTGGAGTAATAGGAAAGCTCGCATCTCTCTGTCTGCTTTGGCTACCCCCAAAGATAGGGGAGGGGTCAACTTTCCCAATTTCCGTCAATATCACTCCTCCTTTTTGATCCGTCAGGTTATGCCTTATCTCTCTTCCTCAGATGATCCTCCTATATCGGTATGGTATAAATTGGAGGAATCCATTATTCACCCACTCCCCTTCTCCTCATTAGCCAGCTTCACTCACTCTCCTCGTTCGTTCAAATCCCCGACTATTCCACACCTTATGTCGATCCTTTATCCGATTCTTTCTAAATCGCGTTCTCCATTACAGTTATTCCTGGACGCCTCTATCTGCCATAATAAGTCCATTAAAATTTCTAATCGTACTATCTTTTGGAAAGCTTGGATTGCCAAAGGGATTATACAGGTTAAACATCTAATGAAAAATATGCAGCTTTTATCTTTCTAGGAAACCCAATCAAAGTATGGTTTACCTGTTGCTTCCCTTCTTAAGTTTGATTATTTAAGACTGATTTTAGCTCAACAGCTTTCTCTTTTTTCTGAGACTTCCCCTTCTTCATCTGACCCTCCTTCACAAACATTACCTACTTCCCTTTCTGTCCGGGCCTCTCATATATATATCAATATCTCTATTTTTCTCTCCTCATTCGTCCCAAAAGCAAAGTTGAACTTTTATGCGAAACAGACTTACAGCATACTCTTTCTATACACACATGGAATTCCATTTGGGATTGGATTCATCACACTTCATGCAATGCCAGTACCACTCAAACTCTTTATATTTTTATCAAAGACTATTTTTGACTCCATTAGCTGTTTCCAAATTCAGTTCTGACCTATCTCCCAATTGTTGGTCCTGTAAGAATACTCCTGGCACATATATTCATTCCATTTTCCTTCGTCCTAATATTTCTATTTTTTGGACAAAAGTATGTAAATCAATTGCCTCTATTTGCTCCACTAGTTTTCCCTTCGATATCCACTCCTTATTTCTGGGTAGCAATTCCATACATTGGCTGGGTGCTCACAAATTAGGCTTATTTGTAGGTTTGCCCATTGCTATTGCCCTTCAAGTTATTACCTCTAATTGGAAGGATGACTCCAAGGTTTTTTTTTCTGCCTGGTGGAATCTTCTATGTCATCATCACGGGCTCAATAGAGCTTCTGTAACCACCTCGCAACAACTTATTAGAAAGGCGGCCTTTTGGTCTCCTCTCACTAATTATACATCCTCCTCTGCATTGCGCCCCAAGGACAGCAACTATGTATTTCAGCCGCCGTGAGTGCTGCATCTATTCTGTTTTTTATAGTGTTCATATTTTATAAACAGTATATGGTTCTTTATGATCTTATTTGTTTGTTAATGGAACGTTTTTATTAGATTATATGATAATGTTGTTGATATCGTTTTTCTTCCTTTTTCCTTTCTTTTTTCCTTTCTCCTCTTTTCCTTTCTTTCTTTTTCTTCCTCCTTTTCTTTCTTTCACCCCTTTCTCTATTCTTTAAAATTCAAAAGTTAAAATGCTAACTTATTATGGTCCTTCTTGATTTTATTTTGCTCTTAACATTGGTATTTGATCCTCATAATTTATGATGTATCAGATTTTCATCCTTTGTTTTTCATGTATTATCTTTTATTATCCTCTGTTTTGTATTTTATGGTTGTTATTATAATTCTGTACCCTGCCTTTTTTCCTGTTTTAATAAAGCTTTCCAAACACAAAAACATTCACCTACATATTTTTGGGAGGAGTGTGACCTAACAGGTACTGACTTTGGATCTGGGGAACCAGGTTTAACTCCGAATTCAACTATGTCTTGTGATTCTGAGACAATCACTTAATCGCTCTGTGCCACAAGGTAAAAAAATATGACCATCTATAATGTCATCTGGTGCTCATGTAAAGCTGTTTAATGCCCTTGGCTCAAGCTCATGCTATAAAAAACTAATAAATAAATACAATTACTTCTTATTGTCACATTCTTTCATTATAGGCTTCGAAATTCTCTGCAAACACCTGAGCTACACTCCGCTGTACATTTTGAAAATTGATCAGAGGCCCAAAGCCCTGAGAAACCATTGTTACCATAATTGTGGCCGCATTTTACTACACAACCTAGATGTTTTCTTTACTTTGAAGCTTGACATTGTCTGCACTTACCAATGCAAAAATAGAAACACAAAGAGCAGCTCCAGTGCACGTTCACACAGGGTCTGAGTCAGCAATAAAAAGCTGGAAAGAGAGGCGGTGCAGCTCTAGGTAAGGGTGTATGTATGTATATGATATTTCTATAGTGGGATTCTAGCCAAAATGCAGCAGAGCACTATACCTAGCCAAGCAAAAAGTTAACATGTAAGAGTAGGTGGAGCTGGGTGGAGGAGCTTAAACTGATGTGGAAGACCTATTGTCTATTGTAATGTAGTGTTCTTTAACCCCTTGCGTGCTCTTGACGGAACCATGCCGTCATGAGCCACGGGCGCCGTGTGCTCATGACGGCGTGGTTCCATCATGGAGCGGCCGTTGGCGGCCGCTCCTCCCACGCGGCTCTAATTCCCCGCCTGTGCGGGCGAATTAGAGAGTGGGCGGAGTCGTGACGGAACCACGCCGTCATGAGCACAGCTCGCCCGTGACTCATGACGGTGTGGTTCCGTCATGAGCACAGCGCCACCGTGCTGCCCCCAAACCCCCCCCAGCGCTGCGGCGGAATTCACGCTGCAGCGAAGGGGTTAAATAAATGCATTTTCAACTCTTTCCTTAATTGGAGCAGAGTAGGGGCAGTCCTGGTGGGTATGAGGATGTTGTTCAAGATCATGTGTGCATAGATGGAAAATGCCAGCTGTCTTGTTTTTCTTTTTACCCTTCTTTGTCTGCAGTCTAATTGTGTCCTGGGTGGGGGCGCGCCTCACATCCATGGTGCAGCAGCTCGGCCTATTGCTCCTGTGCGCCTACAGAAGCAGCTCTTTATACTTGTCTTAGAAATTATAGAGTGGTTCTGTATGCACTTCTGTCATACTGTATATCTAGATATTTAACTGTCTATATATATGCATTACATGTATGTGTGCTTTTTATGTTAATGCATGGGTGTGTTACTATATGGAGCTCTGTAATAGAGTGTGTGCTGTTTTGTGTATAAGCGTATGTGTGCAAGTGTTTCTGTGTGTAAGAGTGAGTGTGTATTCTGTAAAAATAATTATGTTTCCATGTTATACTATGTCAAAGATCGCTTAATTTCTGCATTTGTGCATGAGTGCGTGCACATACATATTTCATGGTGTGTATATGTACCTGTACAGTCCCGTTTCTGTATCCATGTTTTCGTGTAGGAGAGGTGGTTTGTCTATTTAGTGCCTGATTCACTGTACAGCTGAGTTGCTGAGTCATGTTATGCTGCAGGTGTTTGTGGGTGGACTTCAGCTCAATGCTGTACTAATACTTTTTTATTTGTGAAGCAGTCTCTTATGGTGGCAACTCTTTGCCAAGACGCAAAATAAATAGTGAATTTTCTCTGCTATTTCTTTGGCTGCGGCTAAATAGTAGAAAATATTTACTATTTGGCCAGCAGCCTTGAAAATTGCAGAGAAAGTTTACTATTTACCCGACAGCTCGGTTTTTTTTTAAACACTTTATTGATGACCGCAATATACCAGATGCATAGAATAAGCAAGATGCACTCGATACAGTCTGTTTTGTTCTTTTCCATTAGTACATCAATTACAATATATATGCCCACACAGAAGTTCTGTTTTCAGTGTCCTATATGCTACAAACAAGAGAAAAAGGACCAAAGGTCGCATTCTGTGGTAATAATGCTACCAGGTAAACAGTGTAACCGTTCTATCATCAGAGTAATCACAAATCCCGACAGCTCGTTAAATAATAGAGATTCCGCACTGTTTGGCTGGTGGAGGTGCAAATAGCTGAAAAACATCAATATTTATCTGGCAGCTGGCTAAATGGTAGAGATTCTGCATTTTTTGGCTAGCAGCAGTGCATATAGCACATACATATCACTATTTACCCAGCCGCTGGCTAAATAGTAGAGAGTCTGCACTGGTTGGCTGGCAGCCATGCCAGCAGCAGAAAAACCTCCGGATTTACCCAACCGCTGGCTAAATAGTAAAGATTCTGCACTGTTTGTGCAGCAGCCATGCAAACAACAATGAAATTTCACTATTTACCTGACCATTGGCTAAATAGCAGAGATTTTGCACTATTTGGCCAGCAGTCAAGCAAACAAAAAACTTCACTGATTACCCGGCTGCTGGCATGCCTATCCAGGGAAAAATGATGCAACGCAGCAATTTCCGCTGGGTTGTGTACTCCATATTTTTAGAGTCACTCAAAGCCAAGTAAAGTGGCTTTGTGTGGCTTCAAAAATATGACGTAAGGGTTGCGTCACGTTGTGTGGTGCTAGAGCAAAGCAAACTGGGTCATAAATATGGGCACAGGTGACTAGAACTTACAATTCCAGACTGTATCTTTGCATCTAAATCAGCCTATTATGAAGTAATACTGTGGTATGAAAAATAAATGTACAGACTATTTTTTTCTAGGCACAATTCCCTTAATGTTCATATTTCCCACCTACTCTGAGTAAGTTATAAAAGTGGGTGGGAGGGCGGTGTGGGATGAGTGGTGGAATAGTGGCAGAAGGAAGGGGAGGAGTGACTGGCATTGGGTACAGGTGCATGCTCCCTGTGATTTAGAACAGGGTTGGGGCCGGGGACTAGAGAATGCTGCACTTGCAGCTGAAGTATAAAGTGCCAGCTTTAAACCAGGTCTGATGTTCAAACACTTGAAAAATCCAGCTGCAGGAGTATTGGGTCATCACGATCAGACAAAAAGTTACCTCACCTAGAGATATCGCTCCGTTTGACTCAAATCAGAGCTACAGCCAGTGGTCATAGTAGGGGAAAAAAACTGTAGGGGAACTGTGGGAGGAGAATCAGAGGGTGGGAATAACTAGAGCATTTGGTCAGTGGGCGGAGTCAGAGAGGTGACCAGAAAGAGTAAAACATCCCCATTTTTAGCATTTGTTTGTCATTTCACTGACCAGTTACAGATTATTAGGTTATTTAATTCAAACAATGGATACACATGTTTATCTAAGGTTTAGTATGAGTTATTGACATTAAAATACTTGCACAAAGTGGGATACGTTTCCAATCACAGAATGTTCCAAATACACTTAAAAGTGGCATCACAGGACATGTAGTTTCTGTCATCACGACTTCCCCTCCCTTTTCCCACAAGAGCAGTTCAAACATGAATGGCAAAATATCCTAGTTTGCAAATGTTTTCCACATAATCATGGCTCTGCCACATAATACATCATCTGTTTCATAATCTGACGATTTTAACAAAAAAATTGTTTGTAGCTCCAACAGATCAAAAGTTACTAAAAATGTAACTTGTGTTGCTGTGAAGTGGAGGGCTCTTTGGAAAGGTTGGCTGGTCACCTTTTCTCAGTGCTGCATTTGTTTGTTACACTGGTACTAAAGAGGCAAAATCTTTGCAGCGACCGTTAGTATGTGTATAAATGTCAAAATAGTATCAAAAAATGTACCTCATTAGGCTGCAGACTTTATTTTGCTGCATAATTTAGTCGACACTGGAACATAATTTTGTCCTCCATTGCTGCATAATTCCAGTGCCCCCAAAGCAGGTAGCACATGTTAAAAGTGTTTGTGCATGAAGCAGAGAGACTGTGAAATGTGTGTACTTAGATTGGTGTGCATGCAAATCCTGCATTGACGATCGCTGGTTAGTTGCACTATTAATGCTGAAACAAGGCCAATGGAGGTATCAATGTATGAGGCAGACTCAGTGGAGTAACAAACGTTTAAGGGGCCCCCCTGCAGTGGACACGGAGGGGCCCCCGCTCCGGATTTAATCTGGGTGCTAAGGCCCATGTACTGTGCTGAGGGGGCCCCCTGCTGCTTGGGGGCACCCCCGCACTGCGGGGAATGCACGGGCCTGTGTTACACCCCTGGGTGGACCGGCCTCAAGGGTCCTGTGACTTCAGTGACAGAGTCGCTGTGTCTCTAGGGTGTGCTGCTTCGTAGGCCTGCTCACAAGACTGGAGTAGAACATCCCTATGGATTACGGTGGACAGGCCTTCAAGGTTAACCCACACTTGCCACCGCTAGGGTCCACCTGCTGGTGCTAGGACACCAGGCACTGGGGTAACGAAACTTGAGGGGGCCTTCCTGCAAAACACGTGGAGGGGCCCCCTCCGAGCTCAATCAGGAGCTCTGCAGCCACAGTGCTGCGCTGAGGGGGCCCCCTGGAGTCTTTGGGCCCCCCAAAAACACGGGGGCTGCGGGGGGCTGTTTTACGCCCCTGACTCCAGGGGCTATATTCTCAAGGAGCTATCGCCGAGCTATCGGCACTTTAGCGCAGCCAAATTGGCAATAAAAATACCGCCCCATTCACAAGCTGGTGCAAACAGTCGGTACCACCAGTTTTCCGGCGATAGCATCCTCAAAAAACATCGCCACAGATGACTCCGGCAACTATCGCTAATGAGATGCAGAGTAGGCGTTCCTGAGCAAAAAGCTGTGACAACACCACTCCACAACATTCTCAATGACCAGCCACATCGGCGATAAGCTCACAAAACAGGCGATAAGGCGGGTTAGCAGCAGGAAACTAACACCTGCTCTGACCTGGTGTAAAGTCGGACTACAGCCGGCAGCAGCCAAGGGAGCACAGCCCATAGCCAAACATGAAGAACAACAGATGCCCCCGAACAACTGAACATACAGCCCGGTGACCCAATAGGGCAACAACACCCACCGCCACCACCCCCTGTACACCACCACCCGCCACCCCTCCCTTTGGTAAAAGAGAATGCACATCAATAACACGAAACCATGACCCAAACAAATCCCCTGAAGTGGCACAATCACAACACCTAACATACAGGTGCGGCCAGAAAAATGGAAATCATACATCCAAATCATATAATCCAAATAAAAACTTTATTGCAAATCAAAAAAAAAAACAACCTTGTAGAGGCACGGCGGGTCTTCTCTGGGCATTCTGTAAGTCACAGCCTGCAAGACAGAAATACAGATATGAAGGTGTGTCATGCGCCCATCAAAGTACAGATAGAGAGAGAGCGAAAGAGAGAGAGAGGAAGAGAGAAAGAGAGCGATAGAGGGAGAGTGTTAGACCCGGCCTCGTGGCATGGCCATCCCTGTCCCCGCACCACATATCCTGACCCATGCACCTCATGCAGCCCCCGAGCACACGGCCTAGCCGATCCTTCCCACCAGAACACACACACACCCGACCCGGACTTCCCCGTCCGTGGCCTTCCTCCTTTCGGCCACACCGAGCCCGCGTGCCCACTTCATGCACCAAGATGGCCGCCCGGCCCCCAGCGCGACCCTGGCCTAGAGGCGCCACTCCGGCTGGAGGACATCGCGCTCCCATTGGGATGAGAGAGGGAGGAGCAGTTTCCATCGCACCTCTGAGCTCCCCTGGGAAGGTGGGTTTTGATCGACCCTCCGGCCTCCCCGAGGGCTGGCTCCACGCCTGCTGGGTGTCTGAGACTCCTCCCAACCCGGCCCTGAAAGGATCAAAAGACACTGGCAGGAAACCCCGACAAGCGACCCCCAGGTGACAAGACCCCTGCCTGCACAGACTCCGGACATCAAAGAGGGGTCGACCTATAACAAGGGGTGCTCTGGGACTATCCGGTAGATTTGCCTTTGGAAACATCTGAGCCCTGCTGAGTGACTCGCGGCTCCCTGAAGATCGTAAGACCTCCGAACTTGTGCTTGAGCCCTGCTGAGTGACTCGCGGCTCCCTGAAGATTGTAAGACCTCCGAACTTGTGCTTGAGCCCTGCTGAGTGACTCGCGGCTCTCTGAAGATCGTAAGACCTCTGAACTTGTGCTTGAGCCCTGCTGAGTGACTCGCGGCTCCCTGAAGATCGTAAGACCTCCGAACTTGTGCTTGAGCCCTGCTGAGTGACTCGCAGCTCCCTGAAGATCGTAAGACCTCCGAACTTGTGCTTGAGCCCTGCTGAGTGACTCGCGGCTCCCACAGACTCCCCTGGGCCCGCAGAACCCCGACGACGACAAGCGTATCCCCCAGCTCGAGGATTGTGAGCTGTGCGCCGGGTACGCCCCTGCATTTGATCCATATCCCCAAAGACTGTCCCGCTACCTCCTACCCTCCCCGAGACTCTGTGAGCCCGTGCTCTACTTGTATACATTCGTCTTGCTGATCATAAAGATCCTACGACTCCGATTTGATAAAGATTTGTTCTTAAGAACTCACGGTGTGGCGTCTCTTTGTCGTGTGGTGCCGAGTGTACGATCCTAGATACGAGATTCCTCCCCTGAGGAGTCTCCCGCCAGTGTCTGGCTACAATACCTCGAGGGTTGGTCTCAGGATAGTCAGGGCCCCCCTCCGGGCTCCTCTGAGGTCGCCTTCTAACATTGGTGGCAAGCGATGGGATTCGGGCCCATAATCTAGAGATCGTACCGTGAACGGCTGACGCACCACCGACAAAGATGGCAGAAGGAAACGCCATGATTCTCACAGAAAACGACACCAGTACCGTGTTCCAGGCGGAACAACTGGAAGAGTACACACACAGAGAACTGAAGCAATTCTGCAAAGAACTAAAAATCGCTACCACTGATCTCAACACCAAAGAAGATATGCAGACGGCACTAAAAGCTTGGGTGGATTCTGGAGCCCCCCGCCCAGAAGGAGCGGTGGAGCTCCACGACGAAGCAGGACCCTCCCAAGGAGAACGCAGCAGCAACCAGGTGCGAAGCTTCGTACCAGACGGGGGCCTATCCCCGGAGGAACTCGCAGACAGAGAGAGAAGTCGCCATCACGAACTCGATTTGGCCAAACTTAAAATTGAGGGCCAGTTGAAATTAGCCGAGAAAAATCTAGCAGTGGAACAGATGCGAGTACAAGGAGAACTAGAAGAGAAGAAACTCCAACGGGAACACGAAGGAAGGAGACTCCAACTGGAGCACGAACGCAGCTTGCAGGAAATCGAGCTAAAAGCAAAAAGCGAAGAAGCGCGGCCCCCGGGAAACCGAGAGGCGGCCTCCCCGGCGGAGCAGAAGGTCCACATTCCCAAGGATGTGGTCAAAGAATATTACAAAAACGATGACATCCAACAGTGGTTCAGGGCATACGAGGTCGCCATGACCTCCCATCGGGTCCCGCAGAAGGATTGGGGGGCCGGGTTGTGGGGACGATTTCTGAGCGAAGGGAGAGACACCCTGCTCGACCTACCAACCTCCATGCAGACCTCCTACAACCTCATGAAAGAGGCCCTCCTCACAAGGTACGGCCTCACCCCGGAGATGTACCGCCAGCGGTTCCGGGACTGCAGGAAGATCCCGGGCACCACCTGGGTGGAGTATGTAAACTTCTTCAGCCGTGCATTCGATGGGTGGATCAAAGGCAGCAAGGTAACCACCCTAGAAGAACTAACCGACCTCATGTTGTGGGAACACCTGGCTGCGAACTGCTTTGTGGAACTACGCCAGCATCTGCTCGACAGCAAGCTCACGGATCCGAGAAAGCTGGCTGTCGAGGCGGATCGCTGGACCAACACCCGGGTCTCCCGGGGCCCCGTAGGAGAGTACCCCCGAGCCAATCAGGGACCGCCCCGCCAGAGAGGGGGGGGGGAACCAGGGAGGGCAGAGAGAGTCCCAGTCCAGTCCCCCGAAAACCCAACCTCTGCCTTTCCCGGCGCCCCCACCAGCTGTATCCGGCCCCCCCGTGAGACAGGGGCACCGGGTGACCATCACTTGTTTCCGTTGTCAGAAGCCCGAGCATTACGCCAATGACCCTGAATGCCCCATGGCCCCACACATCACCCCGACAGCACCCCCCGCTAGACAGATAGCCAATGTAGCACTGGGGGAGGAGGTTGAGGAGACCGTAGAGTGGGAACCCGCCGCCATGGCCTTAGCATCATTAGGAGATAGAGAAATGGTCCCTAGGAGCCTCCTGCCCTCCAATACGAAGAAATATGGGCAGCTCGTAACGATCAATGGCCACCAAGTAGAGGCCCTTCGTGACACCGGGGCCAGCATCCCCGGTGTCCTCAGTCATTTAGTTAACGAAGATCAGGTCCTCCCCAACGTCTTTTGCCCAGTAATTTCCGCTGACAATACGGAAAGTCTGTGTAAGGTAGCCCTGGTGCCTTGTGAATGGGGAGGGGTGGTCGGTAAACTGAAAGTCACAGTGAGAACCTCCCAGCCAGTCGACTGTCACCTGGGGAACGACCTGGAAAGTTCCCCCTGGAAACAAGTCGAGCGCAAGACCCACCTAGGGATGATGGGTCTCCCTGAGTGGGTGTGCGCCACCACCCGATCTATGGCAGCCCGACTGGCCCCCCTTGGGGAAGTCGAAGGCGCCCCGACCACCGAAGACAGGATGGTCCCCGCCGAGGGTCGCCACATCCCCCCACAAGGAGGGTCGGTCGCCAGCGACAAACCCCCACCTTCCGACTCCGCACAGGTCACCGAGTTAGGCGATCTGCCCGAGTTGGCCCAGTGGCGCCACGAGGGGGGCCCCTCCCGAGAGGAGTTCTGCTGGGAGCAAGCTACCTGTCCTTCCCTGGTTGGGCCCCAGCAACAAGCAGCGGCCCAGGTCGCGGGCGACCAAACTGGAACGCACCGGGTGTAATGGGAAAACGACCTTTTGTACAGCGAGCAGAAGTCGGTGGAGCTAGGATCCGCCCGGGTGCTGGTGGTACCCCTACGCTTCCGAGACCTCCTCCTGGGCTTGGCCCACGACGTCCCCCTCGCCGGCCACTTGGGCCAGGACAAAACCTACAGTCGCCTCGTGACTCACTTCTACTGGCCCAGAATGAAAGCGGATGTAGAAGCCCACTGCAAGTCCTGTCCCACGTGCCAGGCTAGTGGGAAGAGCGGAGGAAAGCGCAAGGCTCCCCTCCAACCCTTCCCTGTCGTCAGTACCCCTTTTGAACGGGTCAGGATCGACATCGTGGGGCCCCTGGACCCCCCGACCTCCCAAGGTCACTGCTTTAGCCTCGTACTGGTGGATCATGCCACCCGATACCCGGAGGCCATACCCCTGCGCACCGTCACAGCCCCCGTGGTGGGCCGGGCGTTGATGGGGATCTTTTCCCGTATGGGTTTTCCCCACGAGGTCGTGAGCGATCGCGGTACGAACTTCATCTCCAAATACATGACGTCCCTATGGCAACAATGTGGAGTGTCCTATAAGTTCACCACCCCGTACCTCCCCCAAGGAAATGGCCTGGTAGAACGGTTTAACCGGACTCTGAAGGGGATGATCGCGGGCCTGGAAGAGCCCCTCCGGCGTAAGTGGGACGTCCTGCTCCCCTGCCTCCTGTTCGCCTACCGGGAAGTCCCCCAGAAATCCTTGGGGTTCAGCCCCTTCGAGTTACTCTACGGGCACCCCGTCCGGGGGCCCCTCAGCCTGGTCAAGGAAGGGTGGGAGGCAGCGCCCCGAGGCCCCCCCCGAGATGTGTTCCGATACGTCCTGACCCTCCGAAACTAGACTAGGAAGTTCCGAGAGCTGGCCGAGGCCAACCTGGAGGCGAGCCAGGAAGAGATGAAGCGCTGGTACGACCAGAATGCCACTCTGGTCGAGTTCCAGCCGGGCCAGCAGGTATGGGTCATGGCCCCCGTGAAACCTTGCGCCCTCCAGGATAAATGGACCGGGCCCTTCAAAGTGATTGAGCGGAAGTGCCAGGTCACGTACTTGGTGGACGTCCAGTCCTCCCGGGACCCCCTCCGGGTCCTTCACGTGAACCGCCTCAAGCCTCACTTTGTGCTGACGGAATTGAGCCTCCTGCTGGCCACCGATGATGGGGCCGAAGAGGAGTCGGATCCCCTCCCCGATCTCCTGTGTACCAAAGAGAAGGATGGCTCTGTAGAAGGAGTGAACCTCTCCCCATCCCTCACAGCCTAGCAACGTGAGGATTGCCGCCAGCTCCTAGGGCAGTTTTCCGACCTATTCTCTCTGGTCCCCCAAGTCACCGACTGGTGTGTCCATGACGTGGACACCGGAGACAGCCCACCGGTGAAACACCGAGCCTACCGAGTCCCTGATCGAGTTCGGTCCTGCATTCAGGCCGAGGTCTCGAAGATGTTGACCCTGGGAGTGATCGAACCCTCAGACAGTCCCTGGGCCAGCCCCGTGGTCCTGGTCCCGAAAGCAGCAGCCCCTGGTGTCGCACCAGAACTCCGCTTCTGCGTGGACTACCGGGGACTCAATGAAGTCACCCGAGCCGATGCCCACCCCATTCCCCGAGCCGACGAGCTCATTGACCGACTCGGGGCTGCTCGGTTCCTCAGCACCTTCGATCTCACCTGCGGCTATTGGCAAATTGCGCTCACAGAAGGAGCCAAGGAGCCGAAGGCTGTTGCCCAGAGAACAGAGATGGAGCACCATCGAGCGCGAGGCGTTTGCCGTAGTCTGGGCCCTCAAGAAGTTACGCCCTTATCTGTTCGGCACCCATTTCAAAGTCCAAACCGACCATCGCCCCTTGCGATGGCTCATGCAGATGCGAGGAGAAAACCCCAAACTACTGCGGTGGTCAATCTCCCTCCAGGGGATGGATTTCACCGTGGAACATCGCCCTGGTACTGACCACACCAACGCCGATGGCCTCTCCCGGTTCTTCCGCCTCAGCGAAGAGAACCCCCAAGACGATGGGTAGTTCTCTCCGGCTTTCAGCTGGGGGGGACACGTGTTAGACCCGGCCTCGTGGCATGGCCATCCCTGTCCCCGCACCACATATCCTGACCCATGCACCTCATGCAGCCCCCGAGCACACGGCCTAGCCGATCCTTCCCACCAGAACACACACACACCCGACCCGGACTTCCCCGTCCGTGGCCTTCGTCCTTTCGGCCACACCGGGCCCGCGTGCCCACTTCATGCACCAAGATGGCCGCCCGGCCCCCAGCGCGACCCTGGCCTAGAGGCGCCACTCCGGCTGGAGGACATCGCGCTCCCATTGGGATGAGAGAGGGAGGAGCAGTTTCCATCGCACCTCTGAGCTCCCCTGGGAAGGTGGGTTTTCATCGACCCTCCGGCCTCCCCGAGGGCTGGCTCCACGCCTGCTGGGCGTCTGAGACTCCTCCCAACCCGGCCCTGAAAGGATCAAAAGACACTGGCAGGAAACCCCGACAAGCGACCCCCAAGTGACAAGACCCCTGCCTGCACAGACTCCGGACATCAAAGAGGGGTCGACCTATAACAAGGGGTGCTCTGGGACTATCCGGTAGATTTGCCTTTGGAAACATCTGAGCCCTGCTGAGTGACTCGCGGCTCCCTGAAGATCGTAAGACCTCCGAACTTGTGCTTGAGCCCTGCTGAGTGACTCGCGGCTCCCTGAAGATCGTAAGACCTCCGAACTTGTGCTTGAGCCCTGCTGAGTGACTCGCGGCTCCCTGAAGATCGTAAGACCTCCGAACTTGTGCTTGAGCCCTGCTGAGTGACTCGCGGCTCCCTGAAGATCGTAAGACCTCTGAACTTGTGCTTGAGCCCTGCTGAGTGACTCGCGGCTCCCTGAAGATCGTAAGACCTCCGAACTTGTGCTTGAGCCCTGCTGAGTGACTCGCAGCTCCCACAGACTCCCCTGGGCCCGCCGGACCCCGACGACGACAAGCGTATCCCCCAGCTCGAGAATTGTGAGCTGTGCGCCGGGTACGCCCCTGCATTTGATCCATATCCCCAAAGACTGTCCCGCTACCTCCTACCCTCCCCGAGACTCTGTGAGCCCGTGCTCTACTTGTATACATTTGCCTTGCTGATCATAAAGATCCTACGACTCCGATTTGATAAAGATTTGTTCTTAAGAACTCACGGTGTGACGTCTCTTTGTCGTGTGGTGCCGAGTGTACGATCCTAGATACGAGATTCCTCCCCTGAGGAGTCTCCCGCCAGTGCCCGGCTACAATACCTCGAGGGTTGGTCTCAGGATAGTCAGGGCCCCCCTCCGGGCTCCTCTGAGGTCGCCTTCTAACAGAGAGGGAAAGAGAGAGAGAGATAGAGAGAGAGGGAAAGAGAGGGAGAGAGAGAGACAAAGAGAGAGAGAGGGCCGAGAGAAAGAGAGATAGAGGGAGAGGGAAAGAGAGGGAGAGAGAGAGAGAGAAAGAGAGAGAGAGAGAGAGAGAAAGAGAGAGAGAGAGAGATAGAGAAAGAGAGAGATAGAGGGAGAGGGAATGAGAGGGAGAGAGAGAGAGAGAGGAAGAGAGAGAGACGGAGAGAGAAAGAGAGGGAGACGAAGAGAGGGAGATAGAGTTCCAACACTGCAGACCCAGGCCTCACTGCTCACCTGCAGCCACCGGTGTGTCGCCAACCACGTGCCGGTACACACTGCAGTCCCCCAGGTCCCTCATCTGAAACAGTTGCCAGAGACATGATTGGCAGAGTCCATACAGTAGCACACGCCATCCACGCTTGCCCGCCCCTGCGCACACAGGCTGCTGCATCCCAGCCCCTCCCACCGCCCAGCGGTGATTGCCTGTCCCTGCGCACCAGGCCTCCTTGCTCACCTTCTGCTACCAGCAGATCCCTACAGGGAAGACCTGGGACATGTAGCGTTGTCGCCCCCCTCCCTGTGAGCGTAAGTGGAGTGGGCTGGCCTGGTGCATGCCAGTCCAGCGTAAGGGTGTGAACAATGACCCCGGGGCTCTGGGCGTGCTTCCGTTCTGGGATGGACGGGGAAGTGACTAATGCGTGTGTCTCCGTTCTAGTGTCGGTGACGTAAGGGGGAATCATTGACCATACATTCATCCATACCTCCACACTTGCAAGATCATAGACATGACACATCGGTGTGACAATGAATGTTTAATGCACATTCAATGGAGTGTCGTAGCTGGAGCAGTACAGGGTCATGCAAACCCCACACCACATTGAAAGCCCATGGTGTGCCAGCCAGAGTCCTTCAGGGAATGACACAAGTACATCAGAAGAGGAGGAATCCAGTCCGCAGTCTGATAGCTGTGTCATTGGTGACCAAACAGGATATGGCAGTCCATGTCGAGGTCCAAGGTGAGTGTTGCAGAGTGCATCGGGGGACAGTGGAAGGTGATGATGCAGAGGGCAGAACCAAGCAGAAACAGGCCATATGGCGGAGATGGATGCTACCGCTTCCTTCTGACCACGAGGGCAGATTCATCCTCATCTTCGTCCTCTGCTGTTTCAGGTGCCTCACATGTGGGTGGTGGTGTTCTGTCTCCAGCACTGTGTGGCACTGACACATCAGGGGCCGGGGATGTGGATGGAGTTGTAGCAGCAGCATGCATCAGCGCCAGGCCTTGTGGCAGCAATGCCATGAGGAGGGTCTTTATGGCATTGAGGGACCCAGCTACCTCTCGCTCATGTGCAACCATGGCAGCCGATCTTTCCGCCCGCGTCCGCTCCATGTTCTCCATGAGCCTCCGCATGAGTCCCAACTCCCGGGAAAGCTCGCTGGAGCCACTATGACCAGACAGTCATTCTTGTCGCAGAGTCAGGACTCTGGCGATGTCAGCCATGGTTCGTTGGAGGGCATGGAGCAGACTGTCGGTGTCCGTTAGGGACTGTGAGTGGTCCCTGATGGGACTTAGACACCCACGTATGGCGTCTAGTTTGTCTGTCATGCGGTCGAACCCCACCTGCACCTGTTCAGCCAGCTTCTCCTGGCACCCCAACACACGGCATTGGAAGGCCATGTGTTTGTTGTGGACGTCCTAGGAGGCAGCCGTGGTGGTGGGTGCTGCCTGCTGTGTGTTCTGTGCAGGGGGTGGGTTCTCCTCGTAGCAGCTGGGCTGACCTGCTCCTGGAAGTAGGCTGCCGGGGATATCCATGAGCTGTTGGAGGGCGTCGGAGTCAAAGGTGTCGTGGTCCTCTTCGTCAGAGGTTGGGACTGCTCTGCAGGAGGTGTTGAATTTCCCTCTGCAATGTGAAGGAGAGATGCAGTTTACCATTGTGTTCACATGTATGTTGTCGCATTGTACATGTTTATATTCAGACTGCATGACAGTGTACATTTTTGGGGCGCTACCTATATGGTGCGGGACAGTGGACATTCCGACAACATCATGGATGTGTGTTTGTACTTGTACATTGTCAACTCACATTTCCCAGCTATGCCATATGTGATTGGCCAGTTTCTGCACACAAGCGACACCAGTTGTGTCCTCTGTTCTGTGGTGGACGTGTTGCGGATTGTGCCACATTGTTGTTGACGTGTTCTGCAGGTGATGTGTGTGTGCCGCATTTTGGGGGAGTCGCCCCTGAAACTCTGATTTGGCTGCCCCTAACCCTTACATGCGGTGTGCCTCTGACTTCTGTGCTTATACAGTGCTGAGATGTTGCATGCTTGGATGCATTGGTCTCTTGGTGGGAGTTGGGACTCTGGGGCATGGTTTGTCCACAGCTGTGCTATGCTTCCTTGTGCATGTGTGCCATTGTGCCCATCTCCCCCGTCCCCCCAGTCCCTGGTCGTTACTCACTCTGTTGCTGTTGTGTCCGGTCATGTTGAGCAGTGTCCGGTCCCCCAACTCCTGCCACCGTCTACCCACTGATGATTGTGAACACCATTTCCTCCATCTCGTCCAGCTCCTCCTGTGGTGCTGGGCTCCCACCTCCAGTCTGCATTGCTGCCTTCCGGTTGTTTGCAAGTATCTGCTTGGTCTTGCGCTTGACATCATTCCGGTGCCTCTTGACCTCTTCCATTGTCCTGTTCAGCACTCCGACTGCATTCACCTTGTTCACGATGGACTGCCATATTCTATTTTTAGTTGCCAGTGACACAGTGGAGGTGACGAACAGTAGTTGATGGTGTTCTATCACCTCTGTTATCAGGATCCTGTTTTCCTGCGGACTGAACCTTTTCTTCCTACTCTTCTTCACCTTGCCCTTTCCTGACTCCGAGGTCCCATGCTGGTCCTCCGGGGGGCTTGTGGGAATCTGGTTGTCCTCTGCACTTGCTCCGGCTGCTTTCATTGTGCTTTGCTGTTGTTTGGCTTTTGTATGTGTTTGTTCCCCAACTTTTGTAGTGCATTTTCCCGCATGTCGCGTGGGGATTGCAGGCCTGTGGCTGGTTTCGCCGCTTTTTTCGCGTGGTGTTTCACATTTTTACGGCGTTGCGCTGATTTTAACATGTTCATTTGTCGTGTTGTGGTGGGTTTATCGCATGGTACAGCCGTGTTGTGAATACCACGTTAACACAGTGTAATTTTCCCGCGATAGACTGCGATGTGAAGAGTTGCGTTAAGCTACTTTTGCGGTAATTATAACACGTTCTTAAGAATATCCCCCCAGGGCTTCTAAGTTCTAGCGGGGCCTTCTACGGCCTAGCATTGGAATGTGCTCCCTTTCCCCGCCCGTCCCCGAATGGCCATGAACTGCCAAGCCTTATCTATAGGCCTTGACTAGTTCTGCCGTCCTGGGACACATTTTTTAAATCTAAAAGTAGGGGAACGGATTCTATTAAATGAAAAGAGTAGGGGCACGCTGTGCCCTGCAGACCCCGCCCACTGCGACCACTGGCTGCAGCACACCTTTCCACCCACCAGCTCGGCACCAGCACTTAATTGTCAGCACCGGCGCTTGTGATAGTCTGCCAGAAGGTGGCGCAGTCAGGCTAATTTAGAGTTGACTGCAAAAAAAGTCAATTAGTAATTCAATATACATTAACAATGACTACTACCTGGTGCCCAAACTATTCTAATAGCTTTGGGGGCTCGGAGTAGTCCGAATTGTCACACTTGTAGGACTGTTATGGTCAGTAGTTGTGTTGTTACTATCATTGGCAGTGCTGACAGGGGCAATGGGTGGTGCAAGCAGCAGTGGCCTCCTGACGAGAGCCCTGGCACTTATGTTTTTTACAAATTAAGAACTACCTGCACGGGTGCTTGGGCACACTCTGTCCAACACCTCTCAGCTTCTACAGCAACGGTGGTTTTCAGTTAATCAGACATCACGGGCTCCAGTTACTTTGACATTGCGAGCGCTGGCTCAGAATTCCTTTTCATCATAACCCTTGACCTCAGTGTTAAAGGGACTCTTATGTAATACGCCGAAGAAGAGCAGTCCAACTTTTGGGCCGGATGGGGTATAAGATATTAATTGCTCCTAATAAAGAACGATAGACCGGGCTCAATATTTATCGGATGGAATTAGTTAGTATCACATAAATCAAGATAAACCCTTCAAAATTGGGGGGAGTTCAGGGAAAGTTTCTACATTCCGCACAAAAGTCTGATTTTACCAGTCATTTCTGCTCACGTTTCCCAAGTACACAATGGTAGGTTTCAACTGCTGATTTTTTTTCTTTTGGGGGTGGGGGGGGGGCGCGGGGGTGTATGAACTATATCGCACCTAGTAAATAGTGGGTGCAGTAAGTTCTGCTCCATTGATAATGGTCAGAGTTTTCTGGCCCAGTTATAATCAGGGCCTAAGTGGACCTGTTTCCAGAATTCTCTCCTGAACATGAAGAGTGCCAGCAAATTGATATTTTGACAGCCCCGCATCTCACGATAAATCCAGTGTGACATGTCTGATGTCTGACTCTAGATGTCATTTTGAATCCAGGAAAACGGTTTCCCCCCTCCAGTCTCAGGCTCCGGAATACCTCGCAGAACTGTTGAGAAGTGCAAGAATCCGGCCTCTTATTCATTTTTGGGCAAGGAGCGCCCTCTGCTGGATTTAGCAGTTGTGTCCTTTGAAAAGAACACATAATTAAATACCGTTCACCTTTCACTTCTGCTTGAGAAACACAAATTACCTTGTAGCCGGGAGGTGTTCCATGGGTGGAATATAGGTATTTCCACACATCTACCCATGGATTTAGGTGCCTTCCCAGATTTACAAAGACTCTGGGAATGTGTCAAAATGGTACACCTCCCAGACCCAGGTGTAACGATAAGAAATATCTTTATTTCTCCTCCATACTTCTCTTTTCTTTGTTTGATGCATTCCATATCACACATAGTAAAGGGAAAATGTTTAATTGTTTGTGCAGGATATTTACTTTTTTTGCACAAAAAACAATTCTGCTTGTAACGCAGGCAGCATGGTGCAAGGGTGCCTGCATTGGCACGAGCCTGCACACAGCAGAAGAGTGCCATATCTTAGTATATATGGCACAGTTATGTTCTCACTTTCACACAATGCAATGCAGCAAGTTCCTGTGCTGCTTTGTACTGTGCTGCGTGGAAGATTAGTAAATCGGGGCCGAGGTTTGTATTTTGTGGATTGTATAATACATAGCACTACCTAAATGGGTGCACTACTATGATATGCACCTATTTAGGTAATGTTCATGAAGTTGTACCTGATGTCACCTGTCATACTTTGCTCAGTGTCTATGTTTGCTAGTTTTTTAATCCTTAAATAAGTTGTTTACATGTGAATGTTTGCCCACGTGGTCCCTGGTAGTGGAGTAGTATACTAACTCATTCCTTAGTGTTACTGTTACCTGCAAACCCCCTTCTAACCCAATACATACCAACGATGATAGCTGTAAAAGATTTTTAAAATGGCAGGCCGGTAAGTTCTCAGTTTACATTGTCCCAGGAGTGGCCATTATATGTTTTGCATACATTCACATAACATTTGCAAAAATAAATGTTGGTGTTATTGTCAATCATATTGCACGATCACCCAGAGGCTTCTTGGTGTTAGACAGGGTCAACAGTGAAACGCCAGAGGTAGGTGACTGAGAGCTAGTCTAAGGGTGTCTGTTTGAAAAGTCAGGTCTTTAACTTTTAAAAAATGAAGCAGATTAGTTTCTATGTGAATATTCAGTAGGCTCAAGTTCCAAATCACTGTAGTTTGTGCTGCAAAGCTTCTGCCACCAGATTTGCTTTTCTGAAATTTTGGAACAACCAGGAGGTTCAGATTCAGATGAGTGGATCTCAAATTTCGCATATAGGAGTAATGGCTCACATTTTTTGCGTTAAATTTGGGAGCAGGAGCTCCTAGCCCTTTAAACGCTAGGCAACACATCTTGAATTAGATCCGCCGATTGATAGGGAACTAATGTAATGAGGGTCCTTCAATAGAGGAGTGACATATGCCCATCTGAGGAGATGGTATATGAGATATGCAGTTTCATTTTTTCTACCATGCAGACTATGAATTGTATTCTTGGGAATCCCTAATACACATAATTTGCTTAGTCCGGTCTAGATTTGACTAACACCAGCTAGTTCTCCTAGCTTCAAAAGAAAGGAGTTGGGTGATTTTCCTCAGTAGTTTCAGCATGAAAATGCAATTAGAGACCACTGCTCTCACCTGCTGATTCATAGTGAGGTTGCTGTGGATAATCACTCCCAAACCTTTAGCTGAGTGTTTAGGAGTTGGAGGGAGTACCATTTCAGGAGGCCTGCAATCCTGATTCCATAGATTGATCTTGAAAAAAAATTAAATGCATTGGTGTTTGCCAAGACTGGGTATCACACCCACAAAAAGTGTGTCATTGGTCTCCCTGATGGTGGTTCCAAAAGACACCCAATCCCTAATACAATAGTTCATCATGGTGGAGGAAGGATGCCTTTGCTTATCTTTCGGAACCACTATCCAAGTTTTGTGATCACTTTCTCCAACCCCTTGTGAAAACACTCCTTTCCTTTCTCAAAGACACCAAAGCAGTTCTCAACCTTATCAGGGAGACCAATAACATTATCAATGTAGATCTCCTTGTCACTCTTGACGTGGCGTCTCTCTATACGAATATTCTCCAGGACGCCACACTTCAGGTCATCTGAAGAGGACATGCATAAGAGTACCTGGTCATCACCAACACCTATAAACGTCAACCTTGAATGTACCATCATTTCCTAAAACGAGAATCACTTCCAATTTGAAGACACTCTCTACCTCCAAACCCAGGGAACTTCCATGGAAAATACATTTACGCCCGGTTTGGCATGCCTGCATATGGCACACTGTGAGAAAGTCTATCAACAAAGGTATGCAGTTCCTTAGGGGAAAGAAGAGGAGAATATAAGGGCCACCATTGTCTAAGGAAACAGACAGGGAGGTTGTTCCTTCAGTCACAGGAGCCCTCACACACCCGGATGGGTGTCATGCTTCATCATAGGATGTGCTCCTCGTCGAGGCTGCAGAGATTGGGTAGGTCGTCTTGTGCAATCGTCACTATGATTCTCCCGCCTAGTGAGAGTTGACTCTGCTCCTACTCGAGGAGGTTATAAGTGCTACCCCATTTGGGTCAGAGTTTTAGGAATCACTGTATAGAGTTAAACCACATTTAGGTTCATTTGTGATTGGATTATCCTTGACACCAACCCGGATTCCAACTACTGTGTAGAATAGAATCTTTCGGTCCTGACAAATTACCATCTGATTATTATTGACAACTATGGCAAGAAACTTGTTGACTTTTAGATTTTTTTGAGCTACCAGAGATCCTTGCCTCTACTATTAGCCACCACTTTCTAAATTAGACAAGTAGACTCACTGATTAAAACTTGTTTTAGAGAACTACTCAGACTATTTTAGAACACCTTTTATGCGCACACAGATTTCAACACACCAATCTACACTACATCCCCACTTCCCATACGGCTTTGGAACAAAAGATCTCCACATTGTAGCGCTGACCTGATGAGGAGCACACCCTATGATGAAGCATGACACCTATCTGGGTGTGTGAGGCCTCCTGTTCGTAAAGGAATGGACTCCCCCCTCCATCCATTTCCTTAGACACTGACCAACCGCATATTCTCTCCTTCTTTCCCCTCAGAAATTGCATACTTTTGTTGACATACTTGATATTTGTTAGGAGCACATATGTTGGACCTCCAACCGCTCCTGGTACCTCCTTCTTTGTGATATACACTTTGAAAAATAATATATTCTAGCCACTGGCCACCCATATACCTGTAACATACTCCTGTGGCGATCTTATATTGATGATATTCTCCTACTGTGACAGGGGGACAGAGCCTCTTGTTCAGGGCAGGACTAGCCGTAGTGGGCACCAGGTGTTTCCTAGGGTGGGGGCTGGTTTTGGACCCCTCGGGGTGTTTTTGTTACTGGGGCCGGTTTTGTACCAATATCGGCCCCATGTAACAAAAGCGGCAGCGGGGAGACGGGAGTGGTGCTTTCCACTAGCACCCAGTTCCCGAGCTGTTTGCCAGGGTCGGTTTTGGTTCCCAGTCAGGCCCTGCTCTTGTATTATGGTTCAATTCTTTTTTTATAGCATTTTTAAAGATAAAGCAAACAGTACCAGCAGCAGAGGCACAACCACCAAGGATGAACAACCTTAGGTGTAGCCGAACATAAAGTGCTACTTTGTGCTGGTAGAACCTACCTCAACTTCCCCAAAATACCCGCACCCTCCCTCTCTCACCTGCACATAGGGACATTTAAATTGCACATTAGTAGATTCATTCACTGATCTGAAGTTGTTGGAGGCGAAGTCGCCTTTGATAGGTGTAACAGTCGGTGATATGTTGGACATGTCAATCTTCAGAATTCCTGCAAAAGTAGTGACATATATGGGCTCCACAGGCCCATAAATTCAGTTCCCTTCCCGGCCAAGGACATAGTTATCTTCTCCATTCCTAAAATATGCCAAAGCCTATGCAACCAGGTTGTGTGAGTAGAGGTTTGCGAAGAGCCCCAGAGGTTGAGAATGTTTTGGGTGACGGCCCCCAGTGTTATGCTTATCTGACAGTCGCGTCTAGATTTTAAGGGGTAGGTGAGTGGATTTGGGAGACCAAGCAGTACATAGGCAGGAAAACGCAGGAGTTGGGTTTCCAAGTGTCTGTCGATGTCTTCTATCACTTGTGACCAATATTGTTGAAGCTGTGGGCATTCCCACAATATATGCGTCAGAGTCCCCCTCCCCCTGCGCCAGCAGTTTGTGCTATGTGTGGGCCTGATCCTGAGGAGCCTGGCCGGGGTGTAGTACCAGTGTGTGGACATTTTTGGGTGGGTTTCAGTGAGTGCAGCGCTGCTGGCTGTGTGGTGTGCCCTATATGAGATGTCCTCCCATTCTTTGGCCCTCATGGTCCGCCCACGTTCCTGTAAGTGTACTTATTAGTTTGGATAAGACTTTTATCTTATATTTTGGCAAGGAGCCATTTCCCATATTGAGTTAGATATCGTTGCGCATTGGGTCTGTTTTGAGGATGTGTAATCCAGTGTCTGAGTTGTATGCCCTCGTGTGTCAAAGAAGTGGCCTATGGAGCGGCAAACCGACTGTTTCCGCATCGCGAACCCGTCCGCCTCGACCCCCGGGAAGAATCTGGGTTGTCACCCGGGATGGAAAGGAAGTCAGTCCATGTCTAATACTAGTCTGGTCCCAAGCTATCATGGTCACCTGTGTTACCGGCGGAAGTTACAGGTTTGGTGGTTTATGTGCTTTTGGCAGAAAGGGGACCTTCCAGAGAGATGTACCAGCAACTGCCCTGTCCTGGAAAAGCCAGTGCTTTTCGGACTCAGGATGCCCCCACTTCACTAGGTAGTGTAGCTGCGCAGCCTGATAATAGGGGTGTAGGTCCGGTATACCCAGGCCCTCGGCGTTCGGGGGGAGGTGGCTCTAGGTTTTGTTAATGCGCGGTTCCTTGCACTGCCAAATAAATTGAGCTATTTCTGTATGAAGTTTAACAATCATGCCTGGCAGTGGCGAGAGGGGTAGGGTTTGAAAGAGATATACTGTCCGGGGACTTCTGCCTTGACTTAAGAGGAGCGAGCCTCTTAGAACAAGCTCTGTAGCTTTATGCTACTTGACCCATTCAACGTGAATGGTCTTCTTAGGAAGCCTTCACGAGCTGACACATTTACAGAACTTGCCTTGGGAAATGCTAAGTAGGGATGTCACGTTAGTGGTAGCGTAGGGACAGACTAATGCTTTTTACTTACACACCTCCAATGAAGGGGGCTCTGGATATAGGTTCTGTGATATTCTGTGTCCTGATTCTTGAATTGGTTATTGTGCGTCTGCAACATCATCTTAACTTCATCCGTAGGTTTGGCTTTGTATTAGTTCCAATGTATTTCTACACCCTCATCTTGAGGTGTTTGTATGTCCAGCTATTCTTGGCTTTGTAATAAATTAACTGAATTGATTTGGGAGTCTGTGATTCTTTGGAGCCATGGATCATTGGAACTGTAATGCATAACTGGCTAACGATAATTCCTCTCCCCTCCACGCTTTCAAGCAAAAGAGACATCGGCCAGGGGTTCCAGAGTTAGTCTAGAACGTGGAACCCGGCTCCTTCACTTCCTCCTTTCATGCTTGATGAATTCTACATCACTTGTAGAAAGAGGTATCCCTTTTAGGATTGTTTTCGTGCAGCAATGTACACTTTTCTAAACAAAAACATACTGTCTGTAAAGCAGGCACCCTTGCGCCATGCTGCAAGGGTACCTGCATTAGAGTCAGGATTGTTTTTGTGCAGGAAAAGATCCCTTCCTGCAAAAAAGAATTCCTAAGAGGCAATTTCCTATTTCTATACTTGATGCAGAATGTATCACACATAGAAAGATGAAGTAACGAGAAGAAATAAAGATAATTATCCTCGTTACAGCTCTCTGTGCTAGGGGCACCATTTTGGCGCAATCCCAGGTTTTCTACCTTGAGAAAATCTTGGATTGTGTCAAATTCCATGGGTGGATGCACCTGAACATCCATGGAACGTCCACCACAACAAAATGTAATGTAATGCAGTGCAAGCCACAGTGTTGCGTTATGTTTCTTTATAAAGACATGCATAGGGGCATAAATCGCCCCTTGCATGGTGAAGGAAGTGTACTTCCACACGGGTCACTCACGACTACCTCTCAACCTTCCATACAAATGAAGAGTCGGTCAGACAGTAGAGAATACAAACCAAGTATTTATTCAGGTACACTCGAGCGGAGCCCAATCTGCCCAGTCGCTTAGGGGTGCTGCAGAGAGGACTGACATCAGAAAACATGGTGATACATGGTGATATATTATGTACGATTCAGAACCAAAGAAGGCACTCCGAGACTGAAAATTTCCAGATGGAAACAGCTACACAAAGGAGGCACAGAAGGATACGTTTTGATCCTGAGGCCGGGCACACACTATCTCTATGCCAAGGTCGTTCTGCCTGCGCCCATCGCTGGACTAGTGGGAGCAGGTCTCTATCTAGTGGGAAAGGTATGCGCTAATACAAACAATGTATTAATTAGTACAGCAGGGCCCAACCTTGGAGAAAAGGAAAATTGCCAAAGCTGCTTCTCGCAGGGGCAGAGAGAGATTAGTTTCCTTCATGGATCAAAATGGTGGCCAAACATAAAACGGTGCCGCAAATGCTAACTTATGCAGAACATTATGTAAACAACACGGCTAAGACATTTGTATTCTAACAATGGCTTTGTAAATTCCATTCAAGGACTTATGTTGCCTTGCTATGGCTTGACTCACGCAAGGCCAACACAAGTCCTTAGTATATAGACCCCAGCATCCTCTTTTACAATGTATGCTACTAATTACTTTTCAGACGTGTTTCATTATATTCAAAATGTATTTGCTTTTTTCAATAGTTTCTTGCTAAAATTTTACATATAATTATGAGCATAATATTACATTAAGTTTGTTATTCTTTTCAAACAATCAATACAATTTAATATAAAATATTAATTTAAAATATTTATTATAAACCTAGAACTATTATTACTGCACATGAAATCATTAAATTAAATTGTGTATTAAATAATTCGTTAAAATATTTGTATTTAATTTATATAACTAATATTTCTTATGCGATGATTTTAAATAAATCACATTTACTGTAACATTTTGATTTTCATTTCATAGTTATTAAATTTTGTGAAAAGTTATATGTACAATTAATTAAATTATTTTTCACTTGTTAACAAAAGTTTAAAAGCTACATTTATTTTTATTTCCAAATTAAGTTCATCATGGCATTATAAAATAATTGTTTAATAACTATGTATGAGAATTTCTTTTTTTCAACTCCTAATGTCCAATACTCCGAAAATGGTTAAAAAATGGAATAAACATTTAAAAAAGTTATTCAGACACATATTAATAATTCTACTTGATACTTCCTTGGTCATGTCAATCTGTCATTAGATGAGGTACTAGCACGTTATCTGTGGAGAATTCCACAGATACTGATAATGGAAACATCCAGAGTACGAGTTGCCTGACCATTGTTGAAATGTTTCTGAAAAAAAGCGGCACACTCCCTCTCAGTTATGGAGTGTGCCAATGTAACTCAGTTTCATATAAGTACCTGACGCTGTGTGTGGCTGAAAGTCTAGAACTCTGACCTGACAAAGTCAGTTGTAGCATATCTGGAGACATTTGGGGGCATATTCTCAAAGACTCATCGCTGAGTTATCTGCACTTCAGTGCAGCAAAAGTTGAGAAAGAATTATCACCCCATTCTCAAGCTGGTGCAAACTGCCCATATCCCCAGTTTTCCAGTGATAGGTTTCGCAAAAAACATCGCCACGTATGAGAGCGACACCTAACACTAATGATATGCAGAGTAGGCGTTCCCGTGGAAAAACACACGAAAACACCACTTCGCGACATTCTCAACGACCAGCCAGATCTGCGATGTGAACCAAAAACAGGTGATAAGGCGCGTAATCAGCAGGGATCTAACACCTGCCGTTCACTGGTGTTAAGCAGGACGACTACCTGCAGCATGAAAGCGAGCCCAGGCCAGAGCCACATCTGAAGACCAACACATGGCATGGAGACACTGATCATGCTGCTCGGAGAGCCAAGAGGGCCACAACACCCACCAACACCACCCCCATGCCCCCATCCCCCACCCAACCCGGAGCGCCCCCCCCCCCCCCCCCCGGACTACCACCAAGGCAGCGCAGAACAGGACCGCGGACGTTTCGAAAACGGCATGGCCCCTCAGCCACACAATAGCAGAATGTGGGGAGAATTGGGAACTAAGTATGTGTGAAGGAGGCAAGTCAGCCATGAATACGAATGCACACAATGCCAAGTGTGGCGGTGATGTGTTGGACAGACCTCAGTATGCAGAGCACAGACTTGTCCATGTGGACATATTCTGCTGGTGTCTCTAGTGTTGTGGACAGTGGACGCAACCATGTCCCCTCAGGCAGTGGGGAAGAGCTAGGACATGTAGCTAAGTCCCCGCCCCAGAAGCGAAAATGTTGCAATGTAGCATGCACCCGGATGGCGGGCTCGCACAAACGGAGTAATGAAGGAGCGCAAGACCACTGGGGGTCCAGGATCATACATGCCAAGTGTTGTGTGTATCTATATTGCCGCAGCTTGAGCCAAATGCCTAGACACATCAGCTGCGCCAGTTCAGCCAGGCATGTACACTACATCTGTGTCCGCCCTATCCCTACCATAGGCCTACACTCACGTGGCCACCATCTTCAACGGCCAACATCACAGTGTTGTTGTCAGGCTTGTTGACATGTGCAGCCAGGCATGAAAATACTGTGCCATAGGAGTGCAAATGATGCAATTGTGCAGCACACATAAGTAAATGGGTTTGGGGGGAGGGAGGAGCAGCTGTGAGGCAATGTAATTCACAGTGATGCCGCACATATGCCACATGCAAGACATGTCAAAAATGAATGACAAAGTCGCACTCATCCCACCCCAACCCTAACAAGCCACTTCACATTTCATTAATGCAAGCAGATTCCAAACTTACACAAGGGATGAAAGCTCCTTTGTCTGAACTATCAGGCGGGAGCATATCTGCACCTCCGACCTCGGAATTGCATGTGTCCGGCAACCCTGACAGATACTACTGCAGCTGATGCTGACTCTCACACTACGCACAGCCCGACGAGAGACCAACGTATACACACCCCACATACAGGAGGCCTTGCTCGAAGTTATCTTGCATGGAATGGCCTTCACACTTACTCCCACAACATGCCAGGCGTACAACCGGTGCACATTAAAACAACTCATTGATCCGAGATGTGACATTTCATCCACGGGACTGGTGCAGGTCAGAATAGTGCCGCTTCAACAAGAGCCACTAATGCAATGGCCGAACATCCCAGACACATGCACAACCCCTGTCACGTGGAACTGTATCGTGCACAAATGCTGCATTTACTGGGGGCACTGCCAATGGCAGTGCTGTGGATCTGTTACCGGCTGAGCTTCCGCCTTGCAAACGTCATCTGCATGCAGCCTGTGTTGCATTGTCGGTCATGCATATTCGAGTGGTCCATGGATGTCTGCCTATCCAACAGTACAGTAGCTGAACTGGATTTTGACATGTGTGTGAACCCCCTGTTGGCCCACGACCAGGAGTGTCACCGTGATACCTGTTTATGGGACGCCTGGATACTTGGCTTACATGCTGGCAAATCCTTGGGTGCAGTGACCACATTGAACCGCTTCCCTATTGGGCTGTAGTGCTAATTGGTGTAAGGGGGTGGACGCAGCACATCTGTCCAGACTTGCTAATGGTTCACCTCGCCGTCCTGCTTGATGAAGTCGACAACGACCTCATGTTGGAAATGTTAGCCTACGAAGCTGCAATCGCTTTAATGGACGAGTAAATACGTACCTGCAGCCACAACAGATTGGAATACATTGCACATGGCCCAAAACCTTGTTGCATCTCTGAGATCTGGTCATATATCCCACGACAACAGTGGACATGGCTACATTCTCCTGGACTCCGAATACATGAGCGGACAACAACGCGGCTTAACACACACCTGTGAAAGGTGAGGCACGCCCCCAGAGTGGACAGCGGCGCTTGGCAACGTTCCTCATTCTGACATGCTGCAGCATTGGTCTGCATGTTGTGGCACTTATCTTGCCCGTACTGACACGCATATGCTAATAAAGTCTACACACCTTCACTTGTATTCAACTGTGATGAGTGTTGATTTGAATGACAATGTGTGTCTCAATGCCTCTCTGGGTCATGGCCGCATGGAATGCTGTGTCATTGGTGACCAAACCAAATATGGCAGTCCATGTCGAGGTCCAAGGTGAGTGTCGCTCAGTGTATAGGGGGACAATGGGAGGTGTTATTCCAGAGCATGATGCAGAGGGCAGAACCAAGCTTAACCCGGCCACATGGCGGAGATGAATGCTACCACTTCATTCTAGCCACAAAGCCAGATTTATCATCATCTTCGTCCTCTGATGTGTCAGGTGTCTCACATGCGGGTGGTGGTGTTTTGTCTGCATCACTGTGTGGCAGTGACACATCAGGGGACAGAGGTGGAAAATCTGCTGTACTGTGTGGCACTGACACTTCAGGGGGAGGAGATGTGGATGTAGTAGTACCACCAGCATCCATCCGCGCCAGGCCTTGTGGTGGCAATGCCATGACGAGGATCTGCAGGGCACGGAAGATCACAGCTACATCTTGCTGGTGTGCAGCCGTGGCAAACATTCTTTCCGTCTGCATCCGCTCAAAGCTCTCCATCATTCTCCTTATGTGTCCCAACTCACAGATGACATTGCTGGAGCCACTCTGACCAGACAGTTGTTCTTGGCTCAGAGTCAGGAGTCCATCGAGGTCAGCCAT
Source organism: Triturus cristatus (assembly GCF_964204655.1). Classification (NCBI taxonomy): domain Eukaryota; kingdom Metazoa; phylum Chordata; class Amphibia; order Caudata; family Salamandridae; genus Triturus; species Triturus cristatus. Next base: position 78,006,810 of record NC_140582.1, on the reverse strand, counting down.
GGCTTCTTGTAGAGCCAGGAGCAGACAGTGGGTGTCCGTTAGAGACTGTGAGTGGTCCCTGATGGGACTTAGACACCCACGTATGGCATCTAGTTTGGCTGCCATGAGGTCGAACCCCACCCGCAGCTGGTCCGACATCTCCTCCTGGCACCCTAACACACGGCGTTGGAATGCCATGTGTTGAACGTGGAGGACCTGGGAGACAGCTGTGGTGGTGGGTGCTTCCTGCTATGTGGTCTGTGCGGGGTTGGGGTCTCATGGATGCAGCTGGGCTGCCCTGCTCCGGGAGGTGGGGTGCCGAAGCTGTCCCTGAGCTGTTGCAGTGCGTCGGTGTAGCTGTTGGGGGGGTCATCTTCATCATCAGTGCTGAGTTGTTGGGTCTGCTCTGCAGGAGGTGTTGATTCTCCCTCTGTAATGTGAAGGGGAAATGCAGATTGACATTGTGTTCACACATTGTACAAGTTTACTGTCAGACTGCATGGCAATGTACATTGTGACTGTTTATGAGGAGACACCTATTGGAAGCGGGACACTTGGCATTTCTACACCATCACGGATGTGAGGTTGTACTTGTACATTGTCATCTCACCGTTTCCTGCTATGCCAAATGTGAATGACCATTTTCTGCACACAGGCGGCAGCAGTTGTGTCCTCTGTTCTGTTGTGACAGTGTAGCAGTTTGTACCACATTGTTGTGAATGTTGGGGTGCTCTGCATCTTATGTGTGTGTGCTGCATTGTGGGTGAGTTGCCCCTTCGGCTCTGATCTGGCTGGCCCTTATCCCTTTCAGGCGGTGTGTCTTTCACTTCTGTGCTTATGCAGTGCTGAGATGTTGCAGACTTGGGTAAATTGAGCTCTTGGTCGGAGTTGTGACTCTTGGGCATGGTTTCTCCGCAGATGTGCTATACTTACTTGTGCATGTGTGCCATTGTGCCCATCTCCCCCTGTCCCCCCAGTCCCTGGTCATTACTCACCTTGTTGCTGTTGGCTCAGGTCATGTTGTGCAATGTCCGGTCCCCCTACTCCTGCCACCGTCTCCCAATGACGGTCTCAGTCTGGTCCTCCTTGGGGGTTGTGGGGTTCTGGTTGTCCTCTGTACTTGCTCCGGCTACCTCTACGGTGCTTCGCAGTTGTATGTGTTTTGTTCGTTTTTTTGGCTGCCGCTTTTATGGTGATTTTTCCCACCTGACTTGTGGGACTTGCAGGCGTGGCGCTGCTTATCGCTGCATTTTTTTATCGCAGTTGGGCCCATGGCAGTTTTTTTCTCGTTCAGGTTCAGACTTTTTTCGCCGTCCCGGTGATTTTGTCACGGACATTTGACGCGTTATCGGGAGACTATCGCATGTTACTGCTGTGTTGTGAATTGGATGTTGACACAGAGTTATTTTCCCGCGATAGACGGCGATATGGAGGATTGAGTTAACTGATTTTGGCGATAACTATCGCACGTTCTTGGGAATATCCCCCTTGGTGTACTTTATGACTGCTTTTGATCATAATATATGTGTCAAACATGAGGACAACCTAATCTGTGTTGTTGATGTATTAGGAGGAACAGACTCTAACATAAGGTAAAACTGACATTATACCATTACAATAGGTGGCTTAGTTGCATACATTGCATTGTAAAAGCTGTACTTTATCCATTCATTATGCATCATAGCACTTTATGTTTGTTAGATTCTGTACTTCATAATGTTGAGTCTTCTCTGCATGGCTTCTATGTCATGAAGTATTTATACACATTGTTGATATATCCTTATCCCTTGCTGGACTTTTTGAAATATAAAAGTTTTCTATTAAACTGAAAATGGTACAAACCACTACAGATGTAATTGGACATATGAAGATAATAGTAATTTGAAATTTGTGTTATGATGAAACGGTTACTGTATTTATAAAATAAATGTTTAGAAAATATTTGTATTTTTACAAGTAGTGTGTATGTTTCAATAACACAGCATTTAATTATTTTTATGTGAAGGTGGCTGTAACATGCAATGTTTGTATTCATTTTTATAAAATTATATAATAGAACTCACATCTAAATGTCATATTCTCTGACAATCAACTAACCTGTATATTGGAGGAGGAATTAAAGAAGAGCCAAAAATTGCTTAGAGCCCTTTTCCAGACCGCCGTCCATGAGTGGATTGAAAATGTGTGGACATAAAGTTGATTAGGTGAATAGTCCAGAACCTCAAATTTATTTGAAGTGAATTTCAGAGGAGGTCAGAAAGTGTTGCACCAAACTGGTTTTAGTGTGTATGAATATGTTTAACTTCATTAGAGAAGCAGAAGAAATTAGTTGTTGAATTTGCTTGCATTTGTTTTGTGTGTAATTTGCTGAGAGAACGTGCTCATGAGATTTGCAAAGGAGGGTGACCTGCTGCAAGGAGTGAGATGGACGTCACAGTGTGCCACGCTGGTAATGGTTGGATACGTCATAGAGAGCTGCGCTGGTGATGGTTGTGATCGCCGAATAGAGATTTGTGGGTGTAAAATAATTTGTTGGTTCAAACAAAAAGTCATTTGTGAATTTTGCATATTTTTATCAAAAATGAAATTCTTTAAAGCACTACAAGGTCTAATGAAGAGAGATGTGACTGTACCTGTTAGTAAGGGGGAAAAGGAAACACCCAAAGGTACACCAGGTCATATTACTGCCATAGACGTGGGTCTTCACACGTGTATTTGGGTTGAACAATGGCATAAGATAACTGAAAAAGATGGTCCTTTGACATTTCCTTGTTATGGCATATTTAATTTGAGAAACATTGAACATTAAAGGAGGACGTTGTATGATATGAAACCGCCTCTTAGACCTACACAATATGAAGCACTTAATGCCCGGGAGCATACAGCTCATCTTAGGCAGAGAGAGATAGAGATTTCAAGGATTAGTCAAGAAAGTCATACGCACTTGTACGAATGCTAGTTGGGATGCAGAACAGAGGACCTGGAGAACTGACATGATCGAGGGAGCTAGATTATATCCTGATTTAACGAGTGAGGAAGAAGGGAAAGGTAAACAAAAGGATAAGAACAAGAAGAAAGAGGTAGATGATACAGAGAATGCAGTTGAGGACAGTGATAGTGATTCAAATGAGAATTTTATAGCTGAATTGTTGTTAAACCATCCACCCTCATACATTGTGACCCAAACTGGAGAAGCGAGTATTTTACATACTGGTGAGATTTTTCATGAGGCTACGATATCAGTAAATGTAAATTGTAATCCAATGGGGGAGAGTTCAGGAATGACAGTCCCTTCAAATGTACTTGCTCTAAATGCCCCTAATGCACTGACTGTTCCTGTGACAATACGTCCTGTATTTCCCTTGTATAAACCTGGAGTGGTAGGAAATACTACACAAACATTGGCCTTTCCTACTGGGATGAGCACCTCAGGAAGCAATCCTGTGGCCTCGAAAATGAGACCCAATCCTCAAACTCCTTGCTTCTGACACAAGGGAATACCCCATGTGCTGCAAATCCAGACCCTACATTAAACCAGATAGAATTTGACCCAACTTGAAGGTATTCCCAAAGATCACCAACCTTTTTCATGCTCAACACAAATGCACTTCCAAGCGTTAATAACAGTACCCCCGGGACAGGTATGCCTATAGGTTCCCTAAGTTCTGACATGTCTCTCTTGAACTCACCACCAAATTGTACTTCCTTTAGCGGAGAGATAATTCTTAATACTCCGATAGAACAACCAGGTCTTACTTCCCGAGAACTTGATGATTGGTTCAAAGATATAGACACCCCAACTAGTAGTAAAAAATCCCGGAACAATTGGAAGGGATACTTAGGTCCCAGAGAGGGAAAGAACAATAGATGTAGCTAAACTGAAAATAGAATTTGAAGAAATGATACTCAAAACTCTTGAAATGTCCCAATTACATTTCTATTCGGATGATAAGCTGTTGTTCATGTGCAAAGACATTACTAGACGTGCTGGACAAGCTCATGAAAGGTTGTCTGAACTGGCTCAAAGATGTGACATTGATTTGCAGAAATCTAAAGCCCTTTAGAAAAGTTATAATTTAGGCTTTAATGACCATAATCTCGCTAACATGAGACCGTCAGTTATGAAGTTACAGATCAAAGAATGAAAGGCCGGATTCACAAAAGTAATCTGAAACAAAATCCTAACTTTACGACTTTCGGTATTCAGAGGAGACATTTAGGAGTACTAAAGCTAGGATTTTGTCTCAGTCAGTCTTAAGTTTTTGTGTTAAAATTGTTATTATCTTTTGCAGAAAATACATCAAAAGAACAATAAAAACATCTGCAGATTCTTAATAAATGGATGAGTAACTTAGTAAGGGTGAAGAAAAGACATGGAACATTTTGTATATAGATTTGTACATGGATTGAAATCTGAGATTAGTTTGATGATTCAGCAGCATTTGATTTGTTGGCAGAGTAAGCCCATTGACGAGATATTGCGATATGCTAAATACTGCAGCGATGAATTTGAAATTAAACATAAGAAATTGAAAGAAAGTTGATGATGGCACAGATGAATGCTGCACAGCAAAGTCTGAATCAACAGTTTGTTGGGAATGCTGGTCCCATGCAGGGAGTATATCCGCAGGGAGTTCCTGTGATGCAAGGTGGAAAAGGTAGAGGTCGTGGTGTTCCAATTGATCCAAGTACAGGGATTGATGTGGCTACTTTGAAAAAGTAAAATCCTTGCCACGTCTGTGGCAAGTTGGGGCATTGGAAGCAAGAATGTCACTTCAATACTGGTGGCATGGCAAATGTGAATCATGCTCAGAATGGTGGGTTTGTGCAGTTTCAAGGTAATAACATGTCTCAGTCACCACAAGTACAGGGACAGAGAGTCCAGAATTTGAATGTGCCCCAAGAGCAAGTAATGTAGGTTCCACAAGCCCCAATGCCACAACAAAATGTGAATGTTCAAAGATATAACTTGAATCAAGTTCTGAATGCGAACACCAATTCTTTTGTGAATCAGGGTACGTCTCAACAGTACTCTATGATACAGATAGATGAGGATTGCAGCTAAAACCTGTTGCAATGACAGGGTTGAAAGGGGAGGATTGCGTGCTTGGTGCAACCTTAGAGGTAGACCAGAGTAATCCATTCATGGACGGTGAGGTGAATGGTTACCCCATATCATTCTTGATCGACCCTGGTGCTACATGTTCTACTGTGAGAACAGCAGAGGTAGCCAACCTACCCCTCACAGGAAAAAGAATCCAAGTTGTAGGAGTTGTAAACAAACAAATGACGGGCCCCGTTTCAGAAGCTGTACCTGTCAGAATAGGGTCCTTCGAGGAGAATCACGGATTTGTGGTGTGTGATTCGAGTCCTGTGAATCTACTTGAAGGAGACCTTTTTTGCAAACTGAGTTGTTCCATTTATTGTACCCCAAATGGCATAGAATTCCAGACTCATGATAAAGACATTGTTTTTAAACTTTTTAATCAGAAGACAGGGATCGGACTTTGCTCCATGTTGACAAAAGATTATTTTCCCCCATAACTTAGAGACTCAGCATTACCTGAAGTCTGGGACTTTTTACGGAAAGATGTAGGTCTCATAAAGGGTGTTGAACCAGTTTGCATAATAGTGAAACCTAATGCTGAGTACCTGAGAAAGCCACAATACAATCTTTACCATGAAACCATTGCTGGGATTACTCCTGTGATTGACTCAATGATTGAGCAAGGATTTTGAAAGAGATTCTGGTGAGTCCATGTAACTCACCCATTATAGGGTTGCAGAAACCCAACGGAAAGCATAGGATTGTCCAAGTGTTGAGAAAGATCAACAACATTGTTGTTCCTTGTTGACCTGTGGTACCAAATCCAGCTGTGATTTTGTTTCAGATTCCATGTGAGATCGAGTGGCTTGCCATCATTGACTTATGCCACGCCTTCTTCTCCATACCGTTGCATAAGAATAGCTAACTCCTCTTTGCATTTTGGTTCAGCAGCTGTGTTTTGGCATAGTGCCAAGTCCCACAAGGGTATATGGAGAGTTCATCTATCCTTAAGCAGATACTTAAGCAGAATCTGGAATCTTTGGTGTTGCCCTTTCACTCAGTCTTGGTCCAATACATTGATGACCTATTAGTGGCGTGAAATATGCACAAGGCTTGCAATGAGACACAGTTGCTCTGTTAAAATATTTAGCTGAGAATGGACATAAGCAGTACTGTCAAAAGGAAGTCCTGTACTTAAGGCATCACATTGAGAAAGGAACGAGGAAGGTATCACAAGAGAGAATCTCTGCACTTCTGAAAATGAATCTGCCAACTACCCAGAAAGAAGTCAGGATGTTCTTGGGCTACTGTTGACAGTGGATTCCCAACTTTTCCCTAGTGGGCAAGTCTTTACACAGGCTGACACATAGGGCCATATGTAGGTAAATGTATTTTACCGATTCATAAATACCGAATTTTACCGAATCGGTATTTATGAATCGGTAAGTTATATGTAGGTAATCATTCGGTAATAATTACCGATTCTGTAACAATCGGTATTCAAGAATCGGAATACCACCGAAGTGGTATTTACCGAATCGGTAAATACTGAAGTGGTATTTAGCGAATCGGTAAATACCGAATCGGTAGTTAGCGATTCGGAAATACAAAAACACATGACTGGATGAATCAGCCAATCCTGTGCAACCAAACCCCACCCAACCAGGAAGTGGCCACACCCAGGCAGGTGCACACAATCATCAGACTCTGGAGAGGCTGGGAGTGCAGAGGAGAGGCAGGGAACCAGTGCCTGATTGTGCAGCTCAAACTCACAATGTCCAGCCAGGAGACACAGAGGGGCAAGGAGGAGAAAGCAGAAATTTAGCCCTAAGGAACTGCAGGTACTAGTGGAGGAGGTGGTGAAGCAGCACCAGAAGCTGTTTGGGAAGCAGTCCCTGCAAGTGCCTGAGTCGGAGAAGCGTAACATATGGCTGGGAATCCAGGCGCAGGTCAATGCTATTGGAGTGACCCCCAGGGACATTGAGGTGCTGAAAAAGCGCTGGTACGACCTAAGGATCGTCACGAAGAGGAAGATGGGGGAACTGCAGAAGGAGGCCAGCCGGACAGGAAGTGGAAGGAACAGGGCACCTGCCCTTACCGAACTGGAGGAGCTGGTGGAGTCCACAATAGAGCCAGAGAGTGTCGTGGGGCTTGGGGATGCCGACAGCTCTGCCAGAGCCGCCACCCAACAAGGTAAGACGCATGCACAGCAATGTTGCCCCCCCTACCCCTATCCCACATCCCCAATTGTGAAATGAGTATCCCACTCCAGTCCATGTGTTAGTGCATACTGGCAATGCATTATGGGAGATGTAGTCTGGGAAACCCCAACCATGAACTGAATAGCACAGAACAACAAGGCATGGTACACACATTAGCGAAAAGCAGGCAGAGGACAATGTGAGAGTGTTACAGAAATGTATTGTGATGCTTGCAATGCAGGGCTTCAGGTACACTGAGCTGATGTTGCATTTCTGTCCACAGATGATACATTGCGCAGGACTGCACATGCAACAGGAGAGAGGGCACACCGGCAAGACAGTTCAGGGCTGGCCAGCACAAGTTCTGCCCAGAGATCAGTACCACATGCAGCCTCACCACCACAGCCAGCATCACCACCACATCCAGAATCACCACCACTGCCAGCATCACCACTCATGCTTGAGTCACCGGCCTCATCACCGCCTGCATTGGTGAGGTCGAGGAGGCGTGCTGCTTCCAGGTTGCGAGTGTTAGAGTCCTCATCTGACGACTGCAGGGGCCCAGAGCCAACCACTGTGCCCCAGGATGGGAGCCATGCCACTGTGCCCTCCACCTCAGAGGGAGCACACACAGGTGCCAGACGGCGCCACAGGTCTCGGGTGCAGAGTCCACCAGTACATGATGAGAGCCATGGGGTGTTCTCGGGGCTCGAGGGCAACATGTTGAAGACACAGCGCCTACAAACAAAGGCAGTGATGTCAGTTCAGCGCCAAATGCGGGGACTGAAAGCTACATTTGACAACATGGACAGGGGCATCAGCGCTATGGCGGTGGGGATGAGTGAGATGGCTGCGGGCATGCGGGACATGTCCCAGTCCGTCATGCTGTTGTGCAGCAAGTATGATGCAGACAGAGCTGCACGGCGCCGGGAACGGCAGAGGAGAGATAGTCATACGAGGGCACTCAACCGGCTGGCAACTGCCACTTCGCTGCTCTGCAGGCGCTCTGTGGCTATGCAGGAGGGCCTGACACACTGCAGCAGCGACGTTTCGAGGGGGATGGTGCAGGTCACCAGTGCACTGGAAGTGCTACTGACAAGCCAGGCGACCACAACTGGTGCTGGGGATGCTGTGGAAAGCATAGAAACCAGCAGCAGGAGCAGCATTACCCCCCGGTCCCAGATACACGCAGGAGCAGCAGGCGGCATGGGGCTGCCACTAGTGAGGATGCACAATCCGTGGCATCCCACACTGTAGTGCGTGGCCGCAAACAGTAATGCTGCACGGCATAGCCTAAGACAATTGGGTGTCGTAACCCTGGACTTGCTAGTAGTCATTACACAATGTTGACAGAATGGCTTTTTCTTGGTGTTGTGGCGTAGTGCCGCATTATTAAACTACGTCATGACATCCAACAACTGGCTGTGTCCTCTTACTTACTCAGAAATAGTTGCATGTGATCTCTGCCCGTCTCTCTCTCCCATCTGTTGCTGTTGGCACTCCAGCTGCGTTGGCCTCTGGCTGTCCTGACTCATCCTCATGGTCCTCAAAATCTGTTAGTTCCACCTCTGTACCTCTCTTCGTGGCAAGGTTGTGCAGCATTGCACAAGTGGCAATGATCTTGCAGCAGATGATGGGTGTGTACTGGCGTGCGCCTCCGCTTTTGTGGAGGCAGCGGAACCTGCTTTTCAATAGTCCAAACGTGCGCTCCACCACGTTGCGTGTAGATTTGTGTGCCACGTTATATCGTCTCTCACTCTGGGTTGATGGGTGTAGGTAGGGAGTGAGGATGAATGACCGCACGGCATATGCACTGTCGTCTAGGTGAGTATGAGAGAACCATCAGTCACATGCCTCAATACACGATGATTTGCACTTAGTAGAATGGAGCGTCACTGTTACTTACCTAGCAGGTATCCTTCTCCAAATTCTCCCGCAAGCAGTCGTGTGTAGATCCCACTGTTCTGGAAGATGAAGGAGTCGTGGGTGCTCCCAGGAAACTTAGCTACGATATCAGTGATGATGTTCCCTGCATCGCAGATTACCTGCACATTTATGGAGTGGGTGGACTTTCTGTTCCTGTAGATGTGCTCAGTGGCAGCTGGTGGGCAGATTGGAATGTGTGTGCCATCAATACAGCCTATGACATGGGGGAACTGTGCCATGTGATAAAAGTCTGTTTTGGTTTTCTGCAGTTCAGCCTGTGTGTTTGGGAAGCTGATGTAGTGGTGCATTCTCTGCATCATGGCATCCAGGAACTTCCTGAAAAAAATGGGACAGGCAACTCTGGGATACACCGCCCACCGCAGCTATCACCCCCTGGTAGCTGCCAGATGCGAGTGAATGTAGGCTGCAGAGGTCTGCACATGTGGTGGTATGGCATGCGCCCTTCTTGTTGGCTGGTCCAGGAGTGGGTGCAGGTCCCTTATCAGGTCCATGATGGTTTGTGGGTGTAGCCTGTACCTTTCATGTATCTCAGCCTCAGTCTGTTGAAAGAGTGTGATGCGCTGTCTGTAAATGCGTTCCTCCCGTCTCCAAATCCTCAGACCTGCTGCCTGTAGACGTAGGCGCCTTGCAATGACATACAGAGCGGCCATGTTGTCCATGCTGTTGCATTTTGGGATTGCTTATATGCACTGTTGATGCTTACCACCTGCTTTCAATCTGTGTTAATTACCGACTCTTAATTACCGAATTTCATGGATTTCTTAAATACCGAATTTACCTACATGTCTTTTCTCGTTTTACCACTTCATATTTACCGATTCGGTAAATATGTATTCGGTAAATATGAATCGGTATTTTAGTATTCGGTAATTATGAATCGGTATTTACCGATTCATATTTACCGAAAACTGGTTTTTGGCCTCCTACATCTCACTTGACTAAATACCGGTCGGTAACGGGATATTTACCGAATTTCGGCCGTTACCGACCGGTATTTAGCTACCTACATATGGCCCATAGCGATGTGTCAGACATGGGATGACAGCTGCATGCGTGCCTTCTCAGCACTGAGAGAAATTCTCTGCCCTGTCGTAGCACTGGGAATGCCTGATATCAATAAATGTTTTGCTCTGTTTTCTCTCAGTGCTAACTCAGATGCATGGGAATGCTGACAGATCAGTACCATATTTTTCAACCACACTTGATCCAGTGGCTGCTGCTTTGCCTGGCTGTCTCAAAGCTGTGGCATCCACAGGTGTCAGTATCAAGCAATGCGAGAGCATTGTTATGGGTCATCCATTAAATGTGCCAGAAGTATCAGCCCTGACAAGCAGAAGCACATCCACCTCTGTAAGACTTTGCTTTTTCAGCGGATTTACCGCCAGACTTTTTGACCTCCTGTTTTTGACCTACTTTTCATTGGTTGTAGGACTCTGAGCCCTTTACCACTGCTATGCAGTGCTAAAGTGCATATGCTTTCCATGTAAGTTGTGTATGATTGGTTTTCCATGATTGGGATATTTGATTTACTAGTAAGTCCCTAGAACAGTGCACTGTGTGTGCCTAGGGCCTGCAAATCAAATGCTACTAGTGGGCTTGCAGCACTGGTTGAGTCATCCAGTCATGTAGCCTTTCAAAGGTGTCTCAGACCTGCCACTGCAGTGTTTGTATGCAATTTTTACTGCCATATCGACCCAGCAAGTGCACTCACTTGCCAGGCCCAAACCTTCCCTTTTCTTACATGTAAGGCACCTCTCAGATAGGTCCAAAGTACCCCTATGGGCAGGGGCTAGTGTATGTGAAAGTTAGGACATGTACTGGTGTGTTTTACATGTCCTGAAAGTGAAAGACTGTATTTCATTTTTCACTATTGAAAGGCTATCTGCCCCATGGGTTAACATGGGAGCTGCCTTTTAACATCTTATAAGCGTAACTTTCCATTGGGACAAGATAGAGAAATTGAGTTTAGGCTTCCGGAACTCAGAATTTAAAAATACATCTTTTAATGAAGATGATTTTTATATTGTGTGTTTAGAAATGCCACTTTTAGAAAGTGGGCATTTTCTTGCTTAACCATCCTGTGGGCCTCTGCCATTTGTGTATTCTCAGTCTGGGTTTGGAGTGACAGGAGCTTGGTCCGTGCATTCACTCTAGACAGTCACAAGGTGCAGGTTGAGGTATGTCCTGCCTTTCCTGGGTAACTAATAGCCAGGCTGAATATACCTGTCTGCATTTAGAGTAGTGGGAGGAGTTGTCGCTTGCACCTGAAGGGACTGTGCCTGCCTCTCACATAGCAGTCTCCCACTCCTGGAGTGAAACTGGCCTGAGCTAGGCGGAACTGGTTTATGTGCGCCAGAGGAACTTTGTTTGCACCAACTTCAAAGGAAAATGTGGTATAAATATTGAGGCCCTGACCCCAGAACTTTAGATTACTGCTGGACTAAGGAACCTGCTAGGAAGAAGAGCTGGAAGAGCTACCAGGAGGAGTATTGCCCCTTTGCTGTTGTTGCTTTGTTGGGCTGGCCTGCAGTTGCTGCTTCTGTCTTGGGCAGGGAAAGGACTTAGCTGTTCTTTCTGCATACTAAGTATCTCCAAGGGCTTGATGTAGAGCTTGCCTCCTGTTGGAAGTCTCAGGGAAATCAAAGACTTCAGCATCTTCTGGGTACCGGCTTCTGGAACTGGCGGTTTCAGCTGCCCCAGAGGAGGGCAGTCAATGATGTTACTGCCGACTCCATGACCTGAACAACAAACAAATGATGGACGGAATGCTGACAATGCATACATTCTCCCCCAGTCAAGAGATCTGGGTTAAATCCATCGTTCTTTTGCCCACTACACCACCCCAGTTCAGACATGGCCATATGCAAATCAGTCTTGACCCTGTGCCTCATGGGAACAGTCCAGCCCGAACTGCCAAGCCATGTCTTCCCTGGACCGGAATCAAGCATCCTAGGACCGGTTTCTGGCTATCAGCCGTCATCAGCCAGGATAGCTTGACTCCAGTGGCGTAGTGAGCACGGGTCCCACGTCTGGGAATACCCATCCCACTTAGGGCGAAAAGCGTTACAACAAACAAATGATGGACGGAATGCTGACAATGCATACATTCTCCCCCAGTCAAGAGATCTGGGTTAAATCCATCGTTCTTTTGCCCACTACACCACCCCAGTTCAGACATGGCCATATGCAAATCAGTCTTGACCCTGTGCCTCATGGGAACAGTCCAGCCCGAACTGCCAAGCCATGTCTTCCCTGGACCGGAATCAAGCATCCTAGGACCGGTTTCTGGCTATCAGCCGTCATCAGCCAGGATAGCTTGACTCCAGTGGCGTAGTGAGCACGGGTCCCACGTCTGGGAATACCCATCCCACTTAGGGCGAAAAGCGTTACAACAAACAAATGATGGACGGAATGCTGACAATGCATACATTCTCCCCCAGTCAAGAGATCTGGGTTAAATCCATCGTTCTTTTGCCCACTACACCACCCCAGTTCAGACATGGCCATATGCAAATCAGTCTTGACCCTGTGCCTCATGGGAACAGTCCAGCCCGAACTGCCAAGCCATGTCTTCCCTGGACCGGAATCAAGCATCCTAGGACCGGTTTCTGGCTATCAGCCGTCATCAGCCAGGATAGCTTGACTCCAGTGGCGTAGTGAGCACGGGTCCCACGTCTGGGAATACCCATCCCACTTAGGGCGAAAAGCGTTACAACAAACAAATGATGGACGGAATGCTGACAATGCATACATTCTCCCCCAGTCAAGAGATCTGGGTTAAATCCATCGTTCTTTTGCCCACTACACCACCCCAGTTCAGACATGGCCATATGCAAATCAGTCTTGACCCTGTGCCTCATGGGAACAGTCCAGCCTGAACTGCCAAGCCATGTCTTCCCTGGACCGGAATCAAGCATCCTAGGACCGGTTTCTGGCTATCAGCCGTCATCAGCCAGGATAGCTTGACTCCAGTGGCGTAGTGAGCACGGGTCCCACGTCTGGGAATACCCATCCCACTTAGGGCGAAAAGCGTTACAACAAACAAATGATGGACGGAATGCTGACAATGCATACATTCTCCCCCAGTCAAGAGATCTGGGTTAAATCCATCGTTCTTTTGCCCACTACACCACCCCAGTTCAGACATGGCCATATGCAAATCAGTCTTGACCCTGTGCCTCATGGGAACAGTCCAGCCCGAACTGCCAAGCCATGTCTTCCCTGGACCGGAATCAAGCATCCTAGGACCGGTTTCTGGCTATCAGCCGTCATCAGCCAGGATAGCTTGACTCCAGTGGCGTAGTGAGCACGGGTCCCACGTCTGGGAATACCCATCCCACTTAGGGCGAAAAGCGTTACAACAAACAAATGATGGACGGAATGCTGACAATGCATACATTCTCCCCCAGTCAAGAGATCTGGGTTAAATCCATCGTTCTTTTGCCCACTACACCACCCCAGTTCAGACATGGCCATATGCAAATCAGTCTTGACCCTGTGCCTCATGGGAACAGTCCAGCCCGAACTGCCAAGCCATGTCTTCCCTGGACCGGAATCAAGCATCCTAGGACCGGTTTCTGGCTATCAGCCGTCATCAGCCAGGATAGCTGGGTGCCTTGCTCTCCATGCCACTGGAAGCAAGCTATCCTGGCTGAAGAGGGGTGAAACCCCGAAACCGGTCCTAGGATGCTTGTTTCCAGTCCAGGGAGGACCTGGCTTGGCAGTTCGGGCTGTTCCCATGAGGCACAGGGTCAAGACTGATTTGCATATGGCTGGGTTCAAACTGAAACGGCATGGTGAGCAAAAAAACGATGGATTTAGGCCCAGATCTCTGTACTGGGGTGAATGTATGACATTGTTCTGCATTCTGTCCATCAATTGTTGTTTTTGCATTGGTCACCCCGAGTGGGAAGGGTATGCCCAGACGTGGGTCCCTTGCTCTCCATGCCACTGGAAGCAAGCTATCCTGGCTGAAGAGGGGTGAAACCCCGAAACCGGTCCTAGGATGCTTGTTTCCAGTCCAGGGAGGACCTGGCTTGGCAGTTCGGGCTGTTCCCATGAGGCACAGGGTCAAGACTGATTTGCATATGGCTGGGTTCAAACTGAAACGGCATGGTGAGCAAAAAAACGATGGATTTAGGCCCAGATCTCTGTACTGGGGTGAATGTATGACATTGTTCTGCATTCTGTCCATCAATTGTTGTTTTTGCATTGGTCACCCCGAGTGGGAAGGGTATGCCCAGACGTGGGTCCCTTGCTCTCCATGCCACTGGAAGCAAGCTATCCTGGCTGAAGAGGGGTGAAACCCCGAAACCGGTCCTAGGATGCTTGTTTCCAGTCCAGGGAGGACCTGGCTTGGCAGTTCGGGCTGTTCCCATGAGGCACAGGGTCAAGACTGATTTGCATATGGCTGGGTTCAAACTGAAACGGCATGGTGAGCAAAAAAACGATGGATTTAGGCCCAGATCTCTGTACTGGGGTGAATGTATGACATTGTTCTGCATTCTGTCCATCAATTGTTGTTTTTGCATTGGTCACCCCGAGTGGGAAGGGTATGCCCAGACGTGGGTCCCTTGCTCTCCATGCCACTGGAAGCAAGCTATCCTGGCTGAAGAGGGGTGAAACCCCGAAACCGGTCCTAGGATGCTTGTTTCCAGTCCAGGGAGGACCTGGCTTGGCAGTTCGGGCTGTTCCCATGAGGCACAGGGTCAAGACTGATTTGCATATGGCTGGGTTCAAACTGAAACGGCATGGTGAGCAAAAAAACGATGGATTTAGGCCCAGATCTCTGTACTGGGGTGAATGTATGACATTGTTCTGCATTCTGTCCATCAATTGTTGTTTTTGCATTGGTCACCCCGAGTGGGAAGGGTATGCCCAGACGTGGGTCCCTTGCTCTCCATGCCACTGGAAGCAAGCTATCCTGGCTGAAGAGGGGTGAAACCCCGAAACCGGTCCTAGGATGCTTGTTTCCAGTCCAGGGAGGACCTGGCTTGGCAGTTCGGGCTGTTCCCATGAGGCACAGGGTCAAGACTGATTTGCATATGGCTGGGTTCAAACTGAAACGGCATGGTGAGCAAAAAAACGATGGATTTAGGCCCAGATCTCTGTACTGGGGTGAATGTATGACATTGTTCTGCATTCTGTCCATCAATTGTTGTTTTTGCATTGGACTCCATGACCTGAAGGCACAGCAGTGGGCACCGCCGCACTTCGCACCTCAACCTTGTTCTCACCGACAACGCTACCGAGCTGCTGCTTGTACCGTGACCTGTGGGTACTGCACACCGTATCTCCTCGCTTCACACCGCCGCCCTGGTACATCCGACAACGCCGCGATGTCATCACCGACGCCACTGTCTGCACCGTGATCTGTGGACACCGCTTGTGGAGAACACGGAGCACCCTCCTGCTTCACTCTGCAGCCCTGGTCTTATAGATGACTCCGCTACAAGCTGATATCAATGCATCTGCCTGCACCCTGGTTTGGGGGCACCACTCATAAATTACATGAAGCACCGCACCGCCCCATCCCACACCTCAGCCTTGGCCCACCAACGCCAGCGCCATCGACTCCAGTTTGTCAGCCGACACTGCCTACACAGTGACCTGTGGGCCCCACACACCGCAATGGCCCATCTCGCACCACAGTCTTGGGTCTACTGACGATAGCGCTTCAGCAACGACGACAACGCTGCCTGCACCGTGACCTGTCAGCACCGCAAGGAGCATTGTGCCGCTTCGCACCGCAGCCCTGGTCTTACCGATGCCACTGAACGACCGTCGACGAGCCTTTGTCTGCACCGAGATCTAAGGGCACCGCTCCACTTCACACCGCAGCCCCAACGCCTGACGATGCCAGCGCTCCTGGCTTTAAACTCATGTTTACCATTTTGGTCTTGTTTTACACAGATAAATATTGGATATTTTTCTAAAACTGGTATGGTGTCCTTTTGTAGTGTTTTCCCTGTATTACTGTTTGTTATGTGCAAATTCTTTACACATTGCCTCTGAGATAAGCCTGACTGATCGTGCAAAGCTACCAAGGGGGTAAGCAGGGGTTATTTTAAACGTCTAATCCCCTTATCTTGACTATAGTGGTGGATTCTGCCTGGCTTAGCAAACCAGAAAACCCATTTCTAACAGCCTCCATTCCCAAAGAACTCAGAGAGGGACCTCCCTATTGGAATAGGGATTTTTGTTCTCCTCTACTCTCACCTTGGTAGTGTCATACTGCACAAAAAGAAGACATGGGAGAAATTCCCTGTCCATTCTGATACATCCAGCTGCATGAATTTGCTTACTGTTTACCATCTCTATTCATCACAGTTAGAACGCTGAGGGTGTGTTTTGTCTAAGAATTGCCTTTGATAGGAATCATTTGCAAAGTTTCCACGTATTTTTCAAAGTACATAGGTATCCACAGTATTTAAAAATAGCAAACTAAGAGGCCGCTTTGGGCAATGGGGGAGAGTTGGTGGCTAGCGCTTCTCAGCAGACATCCAATCTGTTCCCAGCTATAAGACCCCTTATCTGCCCGAAAGCCTGCGTAAAATGCCCAAGCTGCCCAAAACTGAATAATGGTCACAAGATAAAACTTCAAAAATGCAGCTTTGTGAAGCGAGGGTTTCACATGTAAAGTGTGGACCGAATTCTAGGAGTGGCCTCTTTCCATCTCCTCACCTGTGGGTGTCCTGTACTCAAATATACCATTGTTTCCTTTCTGTGTGTGATTGCTCCTCGTGACATTTGTAGCGACCATTCCTGCGATCTGTGCCATCCCACTCATTTCGATTAATGGTTTCAAAGGGAAAGTGAGTACAAGAGGTTGTATGATGTTTTCTTTTTTTAGGGACTGTCAGATATATTCCAGGAAATGTAGGCGTCCTGGAAATAGGCAGAGGCTCCAACAACTGCATATGAATTTGCCAAAAAATAGTGCATTTTAAAAAATCTGCTCAACAATCATACGATATTACTGACCCAATTCATAAATAAAATGTGGAAACCTAAGCATTAAATTATTTCGCCATAGATTTCCATATGTTTTTTCGAGACTCACAATAGTCCCCCAATTAATGTCTGCTAATGTATGTCATTAACTGGATCTGATTCACAAAGATTCTTGTTTCTGCATAAGTGTGACTTACTCTTGCACTACTCATGCCTTACTCCTTAATTTCAGGAGTGCAGGTACGCCAGGTGTACTCCTGGATGACTTCTGGTTTAATCCTGAAATTCTGAAGTAACACAGGAGTCAGATCAAAATTGATTTCCAGCCTTACTCCTGCTCCTAACTTTCCCCTGTGGATTGTCCACCAAGAGTGAGATTCACAAAGCCATTCACGTCCATAAATAACAATACTCCTATAGTGCTACCTCAGGTACTCCTAAATGGAAATTAATAAACATAAAGCAGTAAATCTATGCACCGGGCCCTTCTATCTCTTGTATGCAAAATAAAATGCGCATGCAAGGATTAATACCCACACATAAACCTGCTAATGGGGTGTCAATTATTATTAATTCGTATTTCACACAACAGAACTGTTCAAATGACGGCCCCTCATAAACAATGTTCTCACTGAAATATACAGGAATCCTGTAAATATCACCCAATTAAATAATTTAATTACCTGCAGACATGTTTTTAATTTGAATCCCTTATACTGAGGTAATGAATGATTCTGCAAAGAGTTTTGGTTCAAAATGACTAGATTTTTTAAACTAAATTGACATCGTGTGCTCAAATGACAAAAATAAACGCAAAGCTTTTGTTGATGCATTTCACCTACAAATAAAGATTCTTAAATATTTGTATTGCCAGTTTTTTTAACCCAGCAATCATAAAAATTACCATCGCATACTGAAAAAATAACGTACAAATGTGGTGCAGTTTTTTTATCTGTACAAATATTGAGCATTGAACACGTACATGAGCAAAAAGAGGAGACTTTTCGTTTTTGGAGTAAACCGAAGCAATTACGAGGCTAATAAAAAACTATTGGTGAGTGTTTGTTCAGAGCGCTTTAGGCATTCAGCATGACAGAAGTTGCCCATGGTGCACTGGGGTGTGGGCGGAAGCAACCAAATGAGTCTAACCTTTGGCATGCGCTGTAAATTACGGTTGACTTTTATTTATCTTGTGGAAACAGACCGACCGGCTGTCCTTGGAGCAGGAATGTCCATTTGCAGAGAGCTTCTCCTTTGACTAGGGAGCTGTGAAGGCCAGCGGCATATGGCAGGTCACAGGGCGCGCACCCTTCCTTAAACACATTCATCCCGGGTACCTACAAAGAGTAGGCGTCGCTGCGGTTCGTGCCGAAAAGGCGTGACTCCCCTTTCAATGAGGAAAAGCAAGAGCTCGCGCATTTCATTTGTTTTGTGTAAAAGTATTAGGCGCCGCCACTGAGGTTCTAGAAGTGGAATTGAGGTCTCCCTTCTACTACAGCACCTGTCGCTGGAGTAGGCGCATCTACTGCGGCTGCCCCTTTACAGTCCAAGATAAACGCACTGCTTCTTGGGAGCACGGGACCTATAAGATGTGCCACCCCGGGGGCTCGTGGGAAAGCAAAGCAGTGTTATAGCGTTTCCCATTGATAAACACTGGTTTGCATTTTCTGAAATCAAGCCATTACTATGAGATTGAGTAAAGTTTATAGGAACACGTCTTCAGCTGGGCCGGATTGGGAACCCAAAGCAACCCTGGCAAATGTTTTCAGACCCGCCCGCTCCTGTACCCTGCATAGCAAGTGCAGCGAGCGAGCCTGAGCACTACAAAGAGGCTTTTTTTTGGGAGGGGGGGGAGTTTGACTGTCTGGACACCGAGCTAGGCACATAAAATATTATTCTTTGATATACATAGTTCACCTTCTTTGCAGCAGGAATAGTAAACCCTCTACCCCACCTTGGATGAGTCAAAACTGCCACTAGACAAAACTCCCATCGCTCTCCAGCAGGTACATTAATCACCAGAGTTAAATTGGCACTTTTATTGTTGCCCCAAAACTGCTAAATATATAAGGAACTTAGCAGTGCTTTTAAAACGGCTGCACAGCACCAGCCTCCCGGGGAATCTGTGGGGCCTGCCTGGCCTTGATCTTCAGCCCTCATAGTAACACACTAATTATGCCATAAATATTTTACCAATACCTATCAGTCCTACATCATTCTTCCCTTTTTTTACAATTCTCCTCACCAGGTTTTGCCACCCTCTGTTCTCCCCAGCACCCAATCTCTTTTATCCCCATGCCCTATCTTTCGCTTAACTCCTCTACCATTACTGCTCTGTCCACATCATGCTCTTGCCAGTAATAGTTAAATAACCCCTTTGCCATCTCGCACCACCTACTCTCTGCTGGTACTGATCCAGCGGTAATTTCACTGTAATTTCTCAATGCAAAACAACATTTACCTCTAGTTTACCGCTTTAAAGGTGATGGACCTTTGCCACCGTGTATCACCTTCAGGAGACTTTATGAAAAATCAAAATGCATTTAATATTTAAGCCAATAGTGAGAGTTGTGAGTAGTTTTAAAGGGTTTTATTTTCTAGTTAAAAGTTAAGTTTCTCAGATTTTTTATTCATTATTCAATTTTCAATCAGGTTACAGAATTGAAAAATAGGAAAAATAGAATTAATAGAGAACATATTATAGATTGCATACAAAGCACTCCATAAGAAAGAGAAACCCCTAATTCTATGTCAGTCAGAACTCTTTATAGAGTTTTCAGGAAAAATATAATTCAAAAGTGAGTTTTGCATGGCTAATCAATAATTAATAATTAGCAAAAGTCTCCCATAAAGAGGAATAAATGCATAAGACAAAAAAAACAGTCCTGATCTCTCAGCTGCTCTCTCTTCGCTGGTCTGTTCATCTGTGTCTCTCTCCCTCACTTTGTCTGACAGAGAGGCTGCTCCTTGAAAAGGCCTTACCTTCACAAGACCACAGAAGAATGTGATCTGCCTTGTCAATAATATGATGTGCAAGGCTAGCCTACGCCTCTCTGAAAAAAAATATGAGCAAGGCTCCCTCCTCCCTCTGTGTATCCTCGGACGCAATCTCCTCCCAGGCTGCACCTGCGACGTTCCTGTACCTAACCCAAATGATGTCTGGTCAGATCTGCTCCTTCTCTCTCTCTCCTCTTCTGACACGCCCCCTAAGGGGTCCTTAATTATACCCTAATTCTTGGCTGACTACACTAAAAATGTTGCAGTTTCAGTAGAAACTCGCACTGTGATTGGTTAGCACAGGGGACATGGGGGTTTCACCATTCAGTTCTCATTGCAAATCCAACCCATACCGGTTTTAACAAAGGAAGCTTTAAGGCTTAATACAGTCACATGTACCACCATCAATAATTATACAATATTGCAACATCTAAGCGAAAAAAATGTATCAGTCTATTTCCGCCTTGCTTTCACATCGCAAGCAGGGATGACACTCTCCCACAAACACTGGTACATTGGCACGATGACAAGAGTGTGCACATCACTGTGGCCTTGACCCATGTGTCTTGACTTGAGGCACGGGGCAGTTCATGCAGCTGGCACAATCTTCTGCGCATGCGTCTCTCATTCAGCACACTGCTAACAATTCTCAGCCATGCTGGATTCCTAGGCAGCCATTTTAATGTGGGCCCAAAAGCTAAACAAACACAAAAGAATATTAATTTATGAAATAAAACCCATTATGTTTACCTCCCCCATTCTAGTACCCAGTATTAGTTATTACCTAGCAAAAGCTATTAGTTTTAAAGCAGCTTTTCTATTTTTCATGCTCAACATGCAAAATGTGCAATGTACAACATAGCATAAACATGCACCAGTGCAAATTTTCAAAGCGCAAACAATTAATACATGCTCATAGCAACATGCTCTAAAGTTTTAAATAGTTTTTCATGCAAAATGCGTTTGCCCCACATGTAATGTTGGTGCATGGTTGATTTATTTAATACATATTATAAGAGAGATGTATTATGAATAGGGCTCCCGGTTTTATGGTATTTATTTTTTTGCCATTTCCGTCTGTATTTATCCATATTTATTTTTTGGGCATTTTTTCTGTATTTATCCACATTTATTTTTGCCACAAGCAAAAGACGACGCTACAGCTAGTATTTTTCCACGTTTATTTAAATTGACAATTTTGTTCATTTTGTAGTACAATATAGGCTATATTATACTAGAAAATGAATACAAATATGGTTAAAAAAAGGGCAGGAGGTGTAGGGTGGAGAGAGAAGTTGGGCTAGCTCACCCACAGCAAGGCTGTAAACACCTGCTCAAACTCTTGTTGCAAAAGGCCAGGAAAAAAAAAGCGCAAGCTAGTACATACATGGCAGCTGAAGCTAGAGCACCTAAAAATAAGACTTGCCTGATCACACATTGCATTCCGGCGCATCTTTAACAGTCTCCATAACCACACTCTCTCAGATACATTGAATTAGTTATATAGCGCCACTCATACCAGTGTAGGGTGTCCGAGCACTTTGCATCACACACACATTACACAGAGACAATCAATCATATGTGTTTTAAATCAGAATATAGGAAATGTTTACATAAGACAAAGGACTAAAAGTGTAGGAGTCACATGTCACCCATACTGGTAGGCAGTATAGTTTAAGAGTGCTTGGTGTGGAGAAGCACAAACGCAGAGTCGAAAAAGAAACAGCAGAGTTGGGAGTTTTCTTTAATAGTAAGAATAGATTTCTGGTCAAATGAACCCTTTTTGCAACATTAATCAATGTTCTAATGTATGCTTTGCAGTGTGTATGCAGTTCTATGATGAAAATTAATAGCTCACTGCTAAATATTAGGACTTTAAGTTATAAATTGCAAGTAACAAAACAATGTCTCTCTTAAAAGCAGTAACCTGCTGATGTGTTCACATTACATGCACTCTGAAATCAACTTGGTACACGTTCTTAGCAGCAGGCATATTAACCCTCTGCACTAACTATACAAAACAATGATCTCTCTCCAGGAAGATAATTAATCACACGAGTTATCTTGACATTTTTGTGAGGCCTGGCAATTACCGGAGGAAAGAAACGCTGCAGCAGGTGCTTCAAAAACATAATAAACTTGCAAACAGGCGCCCCCAGGAAGCCAGCACCTGGTGCGGTGGCACCGGTCGCACCACCCTAAAGCCGGCCCTGCTTACTGGAATCATCAGTCAGTCCTTTCAGCATATGTAGTACGGAAGAGACAGGCGGGCGACGCTGATGCATCTGTTAGCATTCTCTTGCGCTCCTTACAGAAGCGAAGAGCCTCGGAGTTACAAAGAGATGAATGCTGCTAGCGGGTGGTGTGGTGTTGTGGGCCCGGGGCCCGCATGCTGATCACTACAGGTGGTAACCATAGCAACAAGACGACGCCAGTGGAAGTATGCGAGGACGAGGGAGGTGAGTAGTGAAACAGTCCGCATTTTGAGGACTTGTTTTGCAAACGTGGCTCCTGTCCCTTTGCCAGCACAAAGGCGCAGTGGTACGACCGTCTAATTTCATTTTTGTTCCATGCCCCTCTAAAACCATCTCAGTCACTGGACGGGCAAAGATCTCTCTTTTAGCCCTTCACTAGCTGTAAAATGTGCCTGTGGGGATCGACGTGTGCGGGGTCGTGTACAATATAACATCAGGAGCGCTTTCAGGCAAAAAGACACACATTTAACCACATGCCGATAAGAAGATCTCAAAGTGTGATTGACCGCCAGCCGCACCCGAGTACTTAACAGGTCTTTAAAAAGACCATTCACTAGATAACAAGGCTTTGTTGTTTTTTTAACCCCTTCTTACCAGACTGCGAGCAGTGTCTCCAGGACCCCCTGTGCTCAGTGGCTTAAACACCGAAACGAAACGTAAAGAGCTGCCTTTTACACGGGACAGCAGCGTGGCAAAATTTGCTAGTATTTTGCCGTTTCAAAATATAAATACAGACAAAGGAAATATAGATTTCCGTCTGTATTTATATGTAAAAATCCGTAAAAACGGAAAACCGGGAGCCCTAATTATGAACTAAATATGCATTGTCTAAATGTGCAACAAAGCCAAAGTCTCTTGAGACGGGAACAGGGAGTGTAGATTACAAGGAAAAGAAGCTGGGAGGAGAGAACACACATTCCATTCTTATGTTCAAAGCTAAAGAGGCCACAGTGAGCCTTCTAAAGGAAACTGAAATCACGAGTTTTTCTACACTGCAAAAACACATGTTAATTCAGCACAATTATGTGCTACTTTAAAAGTTTAAAAAAAACATTCTCGAAATTAAATGTACATCCTATAGTGAGGTTAAATCTAAGCTAAAAACATTAAACATCCATTATTAATTAATTAAGCATGGTTTTACATGATTTCATTTGCAGGCCTCTTTCATGTTTTTCACTTTGCATGCACCAAAAGTGCCACTTTTAAAAAGCATTTGACCAGGCCCCATTTCATGTTTTTCACTTTGCATGCACCAAAAGTGCCATTTTAAAATGCAGTCTGTCTGAAACTCTAAATATAGCAATGCCTGAATCCAGATGAAATCTGAGCTACATCAGTACCTGGCCTCTCTTTGCCTGGCACGGAAATAACCATCCTCCTGCTACTACGCCCAATTGATGTAGGAGTGCTTGGTGCACTGGCTCCAGCCTTTTGTTGCCCACCCCACCTCGGTGCCGTAGAGGAGGGCACACTTGATCCATGTATCTTTTTCAGCCCTTCCACCTGATTGCAGTGTGACCATTCTAGAACCTTCTGGCCACCCCAGGACTTTCCTTCACCTCAGCTGCCTGTCCTGATCTTGAGGGTACCACACTTGAGGAAGAAGGTTACACATTGTGCCCTATTTGCTGCTAAACCACCATATACTTCTTTCCTCCTTTTACTCCAACTTTTCAACAGTAACACATTCTGTCACCCTTACCTCTCCATGCTGTCTCATTCCTACTGTTTCTTCCATGCCAGATGTTGGCTACTGTCATGTGTGATGGCTGTGAACATATAGCATAGTTGCATTTCCACTTCCCCCACTCTCCCACATTGAGATCAACTCCTAACCCACTCTCTACTTCAGCAAATAATTCTACTCCTAGGCTTTAATTGTGGTTTGCTGCTCCTCTGGGGTGGTCCATGCCCCCTTTCTCCAAAATTGCCCCAGAGCCACTCAGCATCTTGACCTCCTGACCTTTTGTGGCCTCACTACTGGATTTCGGGACCACCACTGACTCCCCTTAAACCAGTGGGCCACTGGCTGATACTAATTTTCTTGCTTAAGTCAGGCAGTTTACAGCCTGCCTTCATACCCGCTTTTGTGCCCCTCATTTTTTCTGAAATTTTCAAATCCACTTCCTGTTAAGTTAATGTAACCACCACTGCCACTTCCTACATGTATGCAGGCCTATGTTCTAGGCATACTCTCCTGCTATTCTCGCCAGAGTACTGTCTAATCTTGGGTACCTCGTTCCTGCCCCTCACCTGTCTTATTCAGCATGTGAAATGTCATACACCCATCGGGTGCAACCCTAACGTGCCACCCTCCCTTGCCACTTGCTACAATCCGTACCTCAGTTGTCTGCAATACCACTGCCTGCTACTCCCACCCACAAGGGAACTATGATCCCTGCAGTTCCCTGCTAACCTCTCACAAGAAGCTGCTGTGACCCGCTATGAATAATCTGTGCCTATTTGGTGTCCTGAGTGTGTTGACAGCCCCTCTGTTAACCCTCACCCCCATCATGGTTATCCCCACAATCACAAACAAGCATTGGCAAAGCCAATAGGTCTCACAATGGCTTTGCTGTTTTTTCTTTTTATTTACAAATCTGAGTTTGATAGGTCAATTAAAGAAATGTAACACAATAGCATTTTTTAGCAGGTAGTAACACAGAGGACTCTTGTGTGGGGGACCAACACGAAGGCTGCAGGTGGGGAATGAAGAATAATGGGGGAAGCAACATGGAGGGCGGGGGCAGAAGCAACGCGGAAGGCACAGGTGGAGAAGGCAATATGGAGGGCGGGTAGGAAGCAACATGGTCGATGAGGAGGAATGGGGAGCTTTTATAAGAAGCACACGTGGGCGAACACAATACTGAGGGAGAGGATACAGGCACACGGGTAAGAGAGCAACAGCAGTACACGAGGGACACATCGGGAAAACACAAGCACTCTTGTACAGTGCCTACTGTTCCATTTGACTCGAACCTTAAATGAGCTGCTGCCGGGGAGTAGCATTAAAACGTGTACAGCTAATGAGCTCAAAGAAATCAATTAAAGGTGTTAAAAGAGGTCGACTCGGAGGGCGAAAAAGTAGTTTATTCAATTTCCTCCAAAAACCGCCTACTCGTGTACACAGGTTGCTACAACTCAGGTTACACCCCTATTCCATTTACTCGTAACAAGAATGCAACCTGCCAAACTTTGTGACATATGGATGAGGTACCACAATGCAGTTAGAAAGTCTGGTACATAGATGGACGTGCCACACGCCAGCAACAGAGCCAATGGAGCAAGTCTTTCACACAAGACACCCCCAGTCTGCCATAAATTATAGAAACTTTATTTTTGTACACTAGTAAGGAACTATTTCTGTGGAGTGGCATGCCATGGAGTGGCATGGCATGGTATAGAGTGGAAGGGCATAGAGTGGAGCAGAGTGTTAAAGAGTGAAGCGGTGTATAGTGTTGTAGAGAGGAGTAGTGTAAAGTGGAGTTGTGCAGTGTGGAGTATGCATGGTGTGATAGTGCACTGCCATTACAGACAACACATTTCCAATTAAAAATGGCCATTACATGACACCTCCTGGTCTTGGCTGCCAACCCGGGGCAGTGCAGAGCAGTGTGCACACACACAAACAAACATAAGGTCAGACCTACGCGCTCTGCAGCAGCTACCCCACATCCTGCCACTATTACCTGAATAGGTCACGAGTGCCTGTCACACACTGTGAGGAGTCTGGGTGCTCTATGAAGCCATGGGGAGGCAGTGCGGACACAAATACATGCACTGGCGTCACGTTAACGACCTCGACCCGCAATGTCGGCCCTTACTCTGCATCATGCATTGTCTGGACAGGAGCACATGGGATGTGCCACACGTAAGCGCCCTCACGCTCACAAATCAAAGACGTCAGGTTGGCGACCTCCCTCTCCTACCTGCAGCCCCCACTCCGGCCAGCAGCACAGTGGGATATCACCGGACTCTACTGCACACTGTACGGTGTCTTGTGCCGTCAGTGGAGCGCCAAGAAGGTTTATAGAGGCGCACATTAAAGGTGTCATGTCTACCTCCCACCACAGCACCCATGCTAGGTCTCCGACCAAAGTGCACAACACACAACACACAGCGTCTGCTAATGCAGCGGATACTGAACACACAGGCTGTAATTGTCCTGCCAAACACTCTTGTGATGTCACTTCACCCCTAAACACATGTCTCCGTGCCATGCTGCACAGTGTCTGCAGCCGGCAGCGGTGCCAATGAAGACCCTCAGCCGTATCCCCACCGAGTATGCAGTACAGTCCCCAGCCATCAAAGAAGCACAGGGTCAGCTGCACACAGATACACAGGCACACAAACGAAAACAGACACAAGCCTCAAGGATGTCATGTGAGACCCTCTTCTCCATCAATGTGAACTAACACCCGCTATTGCAGTGCAGTCATGTTCTGGGGCACAGATGCACACACGGGCAGCGCTCCCCGAAGATGCAGTGTCAGCCCCCCTCCCAACCTCCAGTACAGCAGGTGGGGTCTGTTGATGCTGCCTGCGGGGTCTCACGCATCATTAAAGCAGGAGAGAAGGAGGGAGGGGCAAGGGCCTTGCACAACCTGCAGGAGGCGTCACTCATACACAGCGACGAGGGGCTTATGTCAGGAGGGCAGAGCAGCACAAGCCAGTGCAGGCTTCAGCACCACTGCCCTGCTCTCTGCCCACCCGTGCTCTCCTGTTCATGTATGTGTCACAACAGCATGAGCCTGTGCAAGCTTCAGCACCACTGCCCTGCTCTGCCTGCTCTCTGCCCACCCATGCACTCCTGCCCGTGTATGCATCACAGCAACACAGCACCACTGCCCTGCTCTACCTGCTCTCTGCCCATCAGTGAACTCCTGCCCGTGTATGCGTCACAGCAACACAGCACCACTGCCCTGCTCTGCCGGATCTCTGCCCACCCGTGCTCTACTGCCCGTGTATGCGTCACAGCAGCACGAGCCCGTGCAAGCTTCCTTACCACTGCCCTGCTCTGCCTAGTCTCTCTGTCCACCTGTGCTCTCCTGCCCGTGTATGCGTCACAGCAGCACAAGCCCGTGCAAGCTTCAGCACCACTGCCCTGCTCTGCCTGCTCTTTGCCCACCTGTGCACTCCTGCCTGTGTATGCGTCACAGCAACACAGCACCACTGCCCTGCTCTGCCTGCTCTCTGCCCACCCGTGCACTCCTACCCTTGTATGCGTCACAGCAACACAGCACCACTGCCCTGCTCTGCCTGCTCTCTCCCCACCCATGAACTCCTGCCCATGTATGCGTCACAGCAACACAGCACCACTGCCCTGCTCTATGCCCACCTGCCCACCCGTGCTCTCCTGCCTGTGTATGCATCACAGCAGCACGAGCCTGTGCAAGCTTCCTTACCACTGCCCTGCTCTGCCTAGTCTCTCTGTCCACCCGTGCTCTCCTGCCTGTGTATGCGTCACAGCAGCACAAGCCCGTGCAAGCTTCCTCATCACTGCCCTGCTCTGCCTAGTCTCTCTGTCCACCCATGCTCTCCTGCCAGTGTATGCGTCACAGCAGTACGAGCCCATGCAAGTTTCAGCACCACTACCCTGATCTCTGCTCTTCTTAGTCTCCTGCCCTTGGATGCATCACAGCAGCATGCGCATGTGTAATCTTCAGCACCTCTGCCCCACTCTGCCTGCTCCCTTCCCACCCCTGCTCTCCTACCCACATATGCGTCACAGCAGCGCAAGCCCGTGCAAGCTCCCTCACCACTGTCCTGCTCTGCCTGCTCTCTGCTCACCCATGCTCTCCTACTCCGTTACGCGTGCTGGGGGTGGAGGAGGGGGGCGAAAGTCCGGCTGGGGCAGACTGCCTCTCCCAATAACAACAGATGTACACAAGATGCCGGAACAGTTGTTATTGCATAGACGTGTTTGCACCATGTCCATAAAATAGACAGGATCCTCATCACAGAACCACGCGCAATTTCGTCAACACAATGTGCATTTTCGTGAGCAGAACATGCATCAGTAAAAAAAATCACATCTTTAGTACAATGTGCTCCAACAATATATCGTTTCATTAACACATTATACCTGAAAAATCGTTAACACGATAGTGATGAACAAAACAGTATCTTATTCACTTAACATCTATAAAACAAAACATCGCCTCTAACACAATCTACAAGGTAACGAGGAGTGGTAGGGGCGGGCTCACGGAGACAAGGAGGCACTGCAGCTGCCACCCTGCGCGCCCCTGCTCGCTCCCGACAGCAAAACGCCATGGGAGTGACCAGCAAACAAAGAGGTGGGACATGCACCTTCCTTTGGCCAATTGCATGCTTTCATTTTTTAAAGCCACACGCAAAGGCCAATAGAATGTGTGGAAGTTGAAAAACCACATTGACAAGTTTTGAGAAAGTCTGGAGTGATTCCAAGAGGCCTCTCCATAGGGCAACGCATGCGCACTGCGCTAGGCTCGACCTAAAAACAGTCATACAGCACTTTTTACTCAGAGACCCCTCTTCCCCTTATTGCAGTGGCTACAAGGGTGCCCATTAGGATCTTCACTACTCCCTGACTGCTGTCCTTCCTGGCTACTGACTCACCCACTATCATCAAGGTTCTCCTCCTTGTCAATGCCACCGTACTGCTCTTTCTTCAATCAATCAAGTGTCTTGTAGAGTGCGACAACTCACCCATAAGGGTCTCAAGGTGCTGGTGGGATGCTCATAGCTCCATCTGTCTCCTTCAGCTGTACCACGGTGCTACAAGGCCTACCTCATCAGAGTTGTCTTATCACTGGTCCACAAAAAGCAAAGGGGTTAAAATGGATGACCGAAAGTGTCGGCAGCGTAGACAACCCCAGACTACCAACAGCTGCTGGCATTCAGAGCAGGCTGTAACATCTCCCTCTAATGCCAAGGGAAGATTCGGTACCTTAATTTCCCAATGGTCTCCACTAGTATAATTCAAGAGGGCTTACAAATGAAGGTTGAGTAAGAGTAGCCATGCAAATATGAAATGTGGATATTTCATTGCAGGACTTACATCAATGGGGCTCCAAGGTGTGGCAGTCTGCAGATCGCCCACCCCCAGGATGCTTCCGGACTGGGCAGGCTAGGGGGTCAGATTTATTGGTCAATTTGGTTTTAGGGGGCGAGGCTACTTGACAGTTAGGGGTTGGCCGATATAGGGCATCCACTAAAACATGGCTAATAATAACCTTGACGTTCTTCCGCCCCATTTAGAAGTAGGGAAACAACTGGGCTTACATCAGAGGAGCCTCAGCTGTCCCTACAGTTGTTAAAGCTTGACCTCGCAACACATCTGCCACAAGGACATAGTGGTCAAAGCCCCACTCTACTATGAATGGGTCAACTGTACCGCTTACCCCTGCCCTTGCCCTCAGTGCCAGGTGGGTGGACCAAAGCAGGGAAAACAAACAATGGCTTTGATGCCTAGGGAGAAGGATCCTGAGATGTCAAGGCCATTGTTTATTAATTTTCTGAAATAAACTCTTGCTTTGGGATTTTGATCCAGGAAAACAAAAGTACAATGCCAAAGAGGCTAAACAAAAATGGCACCCACTCAGGATTCATCTGTGCCTTCATTGTGTCTGCTACACAGGCGGATTAATGGAAGGCACACAGAGCCCTCTGCCAGGCCGGCAGGATCTCTGGATATGGTGGGCAGCCCTCTGCCAGAGAAGCAGAGTCCCAAGCCTTCTCAGACCTGCCGGGCTGGAGGGTCACCCACAAAGTTCTAAATGGCCACTTCATTAATTTTCCAGGAGTCTAGTCTTAGATAGACATGGAGTTCATGTTCTCACAATAGCTAGCTCAGTAATTGCTGCACTTTAAACCTGGCAACAGCCCAGAAAACATCTGAAATACATTGTAAAACCTAGGACACCCTCAATGCTTTGGGGAGCAAATGAAAAGCCGCTGAGTATTGATAAGGCTCTAAATGCTGCAAACACACTTTCCTTGTAAATGGAAACTTCTAATTCATTGACCCCTAAAGTCACACAAAAGAGTCAGATTTCCTTCCAAAACTGACAGGAATAATAGGCATCTAAAAACTACTTAACAATATGCACTTTTTCTATAATATTTATTAAGCAAATCAAATAGTCTAAAAAGTGACTAATTATATGGAACTATCCTGTATATTCTACTTTGTCATCTCTCCCACACCACTGACGGGCAAATCCAGGAAACAGGGTAGGTAAATCATACTCTCCTCACTAAGAAACTCCCTCTAAACTGAGTTATTCTTAATGTCCCTTGCAAATCATTTTGGATGATCCTGACAAACATTTTTTTTACATGAACTGAGTATTTCTCTGCCCTCATGATGAAAGGCTTCAAGGTGGACCTTCAACATCCCTGGTGGGGGGTTCTCCAGCTCCTCGGGACAGAGAAGCCCTGCCTTCTTACCCTGGGGCGGAGAACATCCCGCCATATTTGCCGTATTTTGTGATTTTTGCTTGCATGCTGGGAATTTCACTACCTACAGTGCATCTATCGGAGTAGCTGAGGCAATATAGGAAGAGTAATATGCTGATCATGCTCCATGTTTTAGCCCCGCCAGGAATACTTTTTTGTTTAGCACAACAAACTCCTAAACTGGGACTTTGTTCATGTAAAACAAAAAAAGCAATGGCTCTTACATGCAGGGAGTTTTACCATACTCAAGGGAGCAATTGTACATTTGACAGGGAAAACCAGTGACAAGCCATTTACTGCGGCCTACCAACCCAGTAGCGAATGTGCCGTCCAGTCAAGGATTTTCAATGGTTGATCCAACTGAGGCTTGGTTGTCTGAAACTCTGTAGTTTCCCCACCTCTACAACAGTCTGAGGATGTGCGAGGTTGGTGGACAGGGCTTCTGCCTTTGTTTTGCAGATGCTCTGCATCCACTGTATCCACCAACCTCTAAATGATGCCCTCAGCAACTCTTTATGTTCCCTGAAATTGCTTCTGGTTGGACTTTACAAATATCTCTCTTAGAAACTGAAAACCTATCTACATGCCTTGTAAAGTACATCTCAGTGGACCTCACAAATATCTCCATTAAAAACTGAGTAACTCTCTTAATGTACCATGTAATTCAGGTTGGCGTGGATCTCACATACACTTCCTTAGAAACGTACTAAAGGTCAATGCTCTATGTGAATCGCTTCTGGGTGGACCATACAGATATCTCGCCTGGGAACTGAGGCCTAGATTTACCAAGCCTTTGCATCACCCTTGCATCCCACAAGGCGATGCCGGGCAATACAAATCTTATTTTTTTGTGGCCTTTCGTGGCTTTGTAAAGAAATGTAACACAACGTAGCGGCTGCCATTTGGGAGGGGTTCCATGGATGGAGCGTGGGTCTTCCCATGCAACCATCCATGGAGTTTGGTGCATTCCCAGAATGACTAAAGCTAGTAAACCTGGGCATGCGCCAAAATGCTATGCCTTCCACAATGAGGAGTATCAAGGAGAAATATCTTTATTGCTCCTTGTTATTTCCGCGTGTGCTGCATTCTGCAGCACACATAGAAAGAGGAAAATGCCTCTAAGGATTGTTTTTTGTGCAGGAAGGTGTTGTTTCCTGCACAAAAACAACCCTATCCGTAATGAAGGCACCCTTGCTCCATAGTGCAAGGGTGCGCGCATTGGCGCTAAGCAGCACACAGAGCACCAGCGCAAGGATAGGGCAGAAATGCTTCATATCTTAGTAGATATGGAACATTTCTGCTCTCTCCCTTTTTCACAACACAGCCCTGTAACTTTGCTTGCTGATCTGCATTGCATGATTCATTAGTAAATATGGCCTGAGTATCATTCTCTACTTTCCTTGTGACTCATTTCTAAGTCGCTGTCACAATATCTCTCCTAGTAACTGAGAAGCTCTATAACTTCTTTTTGTATCAAATCTAGATAGACATCACAAATTTGTTCCTCAGGGACCATGTCTGGATAGACCTCAAAATATTTCTCCCAGCACTGAGCATTCTGTATATTATATATAAATCACCACTGGGTTAATATTTCTAATATTCTTTGGTGGAAATTAAGTAGCAACTTTATACGTGCCATAGGCGCAGATCGCAGTGGCGGGCGGCACAGGTAAGAGCGGTAAGGCGGTAGGGTGGTAGGGCGGGGCGGAACGGGGTGGGAGGGTGGAAGTTGACATATACGACGGATATGTAATATTACATTTAAAAAACATTTGAAACCACTTACCTTGTGCTCGCTGCATCGTACTCGGCGGAGTCACTGCTCTCCCCCCCACCAAGCTCCACCGTTAAGACTCTGCCCATATCGCGAGCTTGTGCTTCTCAAGTAGGTGTTCAAAGCTCTCCTCCGCCTGCAGGCTCCTGCCTGCGCCTGGTGGTCTAGTGGAATAGCACCCTGCTCTTCTGTTATTCTGCTCTGGTCTGTGTCTTTAGTCTCTGTGCCTGTCATGGGTCTTTTGTCTCTTTGCCTGCTCTGAGTCTTTTGTCTCTTTGCCTGTTCTGAGTCTTTTGTCTCTTTGCCTCTCTTTTCATTCCTTTCTATTTGCCTCTTCGTATTCCATTTTTTCTATTGCCCCTTTTCCATTTCGGTCACTTTTGCCTCTTTCCCTCCCCGCGCTCCCCAAAGCTGCCCCCGCGGCCCCTCCCCCCCAGCATGCCGCTCCCGCCTCCCAACTGATTGCCCTCCCTCCGACCCCTACTTAATGGCGTCCGCTGTACGGCAAGAAGAGCAAGACCTCTGACCCTTGGTCGGAGTCACTGCTCTCCCCCCTCGCAGCTCCACCTCTAAGTTTCTGCCCTTAGCGCCAGCTTGTGCACCTCAGGTAGGTGTTCGAGGCACTCCTTCACCTGCAGGCTCTTGCCTGTGCCTCATCCCTGGTGGTCTAGTGAAAGAGCACCCTGCTCTTCTATTATTCTGCCCTGGTCTGTTTCTTTAGTCTCTTTGCCTGTTCTGGGTCTTTGGTCTCTTTGCCTCTCTTTTAATTTATTTCTATTTGCCTCTTCATATTCCATTTCTTCTATTGCCTCTTTTCCATTTCTGTCCTTTTGCCACTCTTTCCCTCCCCACTCCCTCTTCCTGTGCTCCCCGCCGCTACTGACCCCGCTGCCCCTCGCCCCCAGCATGTCGCTCCTGCCTCCAGCCTCTCAGGTGATCGCCCTCCCCTACATAATAGCGGCCGCTGTGCGGCCGTTGGCGCGCCAAAGGCAAGCTTGTCTGTGCCCGTCCGCTACCCGACCTCCACCAGCGCCTGAGACCCTGGTCCCCAGACCCCCCTGCTGCTACGACCCCAGCACTCTCCACACTCTCAACACTGGACACAACAACAACTACCTGCTCTTGTCACTGAGCAACACCCAAGGCCCGATCTCCCCCAACCCCAAGGCAGCCACCGCACACAATCCACTGAGCTGCATCCTCCTCAACGTACGCTTCCTGCACAGAAATGCTGTGGAAATCTGAGACCTCTTCAACACTCACAAGCCCAACATCGCCTTCCTCACAGAGACCTGGACCAACGATAGCTCCGCACCCGACATTGCAACCGCCATCACCCGACGGATACAAAATCCGGAGAAAAGACTGCCCCAACCACCCAGGAGGAGGCCTCGCCATCATACACAAGAGCTTCCTCCGAATTGACAAACACCAACTCGGAAGACGCCTTGCCCCCCATGGAACGCATCCACTTCCAGATCCAGCCAACCCCAAAACGAAGCTCCGCGGAACACTCGCCTACAGAACTTCTGGATCCCGCACTCCCTTCACCAACGTCATTGCTGACCATGTCGCACCCCATGCCATTGCCTCTACAGACTACATACTAGTCAGAGACCTGAACTTCCACCTGGACAACCACAGCAACCCCAACACCACCACCCTCCTGGAGAACCTCACCAACATAGGACTGAAGCAACTTGTCTCCACCCCCACTCACACAGCAGGACACACACTCAACCCCATTTTCGCCAGAGGAAACAACATTCGCTTCAGCCACATCACAGAACTGCTCTGGACCGACCTTCACTGCATTCATTATTCCTTCATGAAACCCGCCACACAAAAGCACATGTGCTGCCTCCCGCGCAGAAGCTGGTACACAGTCTCCGAAGAACACCTCACCTCTGCCCTCACCTGCACTCCACCCCCAATTACGACATACGACAACACAGCGGCAAGCAACCTCCACCAATGGATAGCCAACTGCGCCAACACTCTCGCCCAGTCAAGAACACCACAAGACAACAAAATAAAAAAGGCCAACTGGTACACCACGGACCTCCGAGAATCCAATCGCTCTTGCCGAAGACTGGAGAAGACGTGGAGAAACAGCAAAACCCTGACGCACGCTCCACCTACAAGACAGCCATCACAGCACACCACCAACTCATCAGATCAACAAAGAAAAAATGTAATCCAAGACAGAATCCAATCCAACGTGCACAACTCCAAGGAACTCTTCACCATCATACAGGATTTCGCCAGACCCGACAGCAAAAAAACCGACGTCCCTCCCTCCCAAGACCTCTGCAACAAACTCAGCTCCTTCTTTCACCTCAAGATCAAGACGACCTACGACAACTTCAACGACCAAGATCACTGCACCGCCTCAACTCCCGCCCGCAACGACGCCACCCAACAGACCCTTCTCACCTGGACCCCTCTCACCACAGAAGACACCTTAAAGACAATGAAGAGCATCCACTCCGGAGCACCTTCTGACCCCTGCCTGCCGCTCATCTTCCACAGAGCCGCCACTGCCATCACACCCGAGCTACGCTGAACCATCAACTGTTCCCTCAAGACAGCCACATTCCCCAACAACTGCATGCGCGCCCAAGTCAACCCCCTCCTAAAGAAGCCCTACCCAGACCTGATGGACCTCGAGAACTTCAGGCCCATCTCACTGCTTCCTTTCGCGGCAAAAGTCATTGAAAAGACCGTCAACACCCAGCTAGCACACTTCATAGAAACCAACAACATCCTAGACACCTCTCCATCTGCATTCCGCAGTAACCACAGCACCGAGACCACCCTCCTCGCTGCCACAGACGACATCCGTGCCCTCCTCGACCAAGGCCACACGGCAGCCCTCATCCTCTTGGACCTATCAGCGGCCTTCGACACCGCCTCCCACCGCACACTAGCCACCAGGCTGCGCAACACCGGCATCCAAGAAAAAGCCTTAGACTGGATACGATCTTTCCTTTCAGGCAGAACACAGAGAATAAGACTCCTGCACTTCCTCTCAGAACCGACAGAGATCAGATGCGGAGTACCCCAAGGATCCTCCCTCAGACCCACACTCTTAATCGTCTACATGGCCCCCCTTGCAACCATCGTCAGAAACCACGGGCTCAACATCATCTTCTACGCCAATGACACCCAGCTCATTCTATCCCTCACCAGGCACAACTTCCAAGAAAGGATGAAAGCCGTCACGACCTAGATGAGGAACGGTTGCCTGAAGCTCAACTCGGAGAAAACAGATGTTCTCATCCTCTGCTCCACCTCCTCTGCATGGAACGACACCTGGTGGCCCCCCGCCCTCGGAAACCCGCCCACCCCAACGGACCACACACACAACCTCGGCATCATACTCAACTCATCACTCACCATGAATCCTCAGATCAACGCCGTATCCTCTGCATGCTTCAACACCCTCTGCATACTTCGCAAGACGTTCAAGTGGATCCCCCCCGACTCCAGTATGCTGGAATCAACAAAAAACTCCTCCGCAAACTGCAGACCGTCAAGAATGCCATATCCTTGACATCCCACGACACAACCACATCCCCAACACATGCGCGACCTCCACTGGTTCCCCGTCGAAAGAAAAATAACCTTCAAGCTGCTCACACACATCTACAAAGCCCTCCACAACACCGGACCCCAATAACTAATTGACCGAATCTCCTTCCACGCCCCCAAGAGAAACCTCAGCTCAGCCGACCTCGCCCTAGCCACCGTCCCACATTTCTACAGGACCAGAGCAGGTGGAAGATCCTTCTCCTACCTCGCAGCCAAGACATTGAACGAACTCCCCTTCACCTGCGACGGAGCCCAACACTGCATCAATTCAGGAAGAACCTCAAGTCCTGGCTCTTCGAATGAGTCCAACGGAACTGCGCACCCCCCCCCCCACTTCCCCCCATAGCGCCTTGAGACTCATGGGTGAGTATTGTGCTCTACAAAACCCTGATTTATTGATTGATTGATTGATTGATTGATTTATTGTTTGATTGATACACGCTTCTACAGACACAGTACACAAGGATCCCAGGCAGAATCAGACACATCTCACTCTTTCAAAGCCATCACTAATCAATACAATGAACAAAATGATACACTACAATAAACAATCGCAATAGCTCCAGAGCAAACGGAGTCAGGTCCATGTGAATCCCAGAAAGGGCTCCCAGATTCAGAAAGGTCTTCGGGCCATGGAAATGGTTGAACTGCACTACAAGCTTATTGGTGACATGATAACACCAAACCTTCATAAAGAATAACATATTACGGAATAAAACACATTAACTGGATAACGCAGACTTAGGACAACTTTTGAACTGACAGCTGCTTTCCTCTGGGCAGGGCATGCTGGTCGCTGAGTTTGTAACATTGTATTATTTCGCTATTGCCTCTATAGTGCCCCATTATAAGGTTCTCGTAATCTCCTGTGGCCTCATAATGACAGTTATGGGGTTTATCAGGATATCGAATGATCCTTAACTCCCTGGGCCTCGACTCCTACCCACGGGCACTACAGCTTTTCAAAGTAACCAACATTTCTAGGCAAATATGCAGCCAACTCTGAATATTCACCAGGTGAATTGGAGGTGGTGAAAGCGAATCCCTTGGTAAATCCCATTTCTCTGTAGACCCTCAGGGTCCAATTCGTAATGGTGTGAAGGGTTGATTTGTGTAACCCCCAGAATTACCGTGCTAGTCAGGAAAAGTAACTCTGAGGTAAGAAATTTCCAGTCCCAATAATTCACCACTCCTAATGAGGACAACAGTCCACACTGCCTCAGTCCAAATATTTGTTATTCGTATTACATTTCTTCAACAGAGCACAATTTACATATTTTACATGAAACCGCTGATATATTTGTCACAATGCTTGCTGTCATTCGAAATATGAGACAAACATGTTTCCCATATCGCCCTAAGCCGTTCACTGTGAACTACAAATTCCTATCTGTGCATGTGTGCAATATGTATTGCCCTAGCAATTTTGTATCTGTTGGTTTAACTGTTTTATATACCGCTATGTCACGAATAGAAACCAAAGCGCTTTACATAGCAACAAAGAAAGTCATACATGTAATATTCATGACTAGCTAATTCTACTCTTCTTAATTTGATGAGTGTATACAAAGTAATAATGAACAATATTCCTAGGGAGTAATGTTGTCCGACCTTTCCTTCCACCTTCACACAAACGCACCACACACCATACATTAATGATCAGTGCTAACTCTAAACAAATGCCCTCAGTTACATAAATAAAAAAAAATATGGCTTCATCCTGCGTGTATGCTGGCATTGTTATCGGCTCCCCTGAACTGGGCAGAAGGTCATGGCCCGGAGCGGGTGATTGACATGCCAGATGCTCCATCCTGCCCGGTGTGCCGCCATTGTTCCCTCCTTCCTCCCTGCACACAGATTGGGCTGACAGGGGGCGTGGCATTTCCTCGCGGGCACCGTGTTTCACAATAGCCTATTTTAATCGAGAGGAAGCGGCCTAATGTATGGATGGAGTTCCTTCTCACGCGGAAGCTAATCGGCGTCAGCTCTCTCATTGACTGCCTCGGCGTCAGCGCGCGCGCTCGCACTGACTGACAGATGAACCAAAGAGATGTTTTCAGAAGTAGGAGACAGAGTGGTAAAATATTCTTTCACTAGAGTTAAATGTAGCTGGCATGTTAGTTTTTAAAAACCATTTTTTGAATAAAACATAGAAAGGCTTTCTAGCGCTACTTTTGTT
Source organism: Triturus cristatus (assembly GCF_964204655.1). Taxonomy (NCBI): domain Eukaryota; kingdom Metazoa; phylum Chordata; class Amphibia; order Caudata; family Salamandridae; genus Triturus; species Triturus cristatus. The sequence goes on along the minus strand of NC_140582.1, from coordinate 77,968,436 downwards.
TTTTTAGAGATGGTGAGAATAATGCTCTGAACATTTTTTCAGGACGGCCTAGTGACTTTTGCGGCCTGTGGTGACGGGATAATCGATTTATAACTGAGAAGCGTTTTGAATTTTATGCCGAGTCGTTCTGTGAACAGTGGCAAGAATGGGAACATTTCATAACACATCAGAGCGTACCATTGTCGACGAGCTTCGGCATTATCTGTGTGCCACCCCTACTATACTCTTGCTAAAAAGATACTGAGTGGATCCCAACCAGATGCCATTCTCTCAGTTATGGCGTAAAGCTAGGGCACTGCACGTGGTAGTCGTCCCGAATGGCTTGGACTCAGATTGGTCCATGTATCGATTCAGGGGTCTCCAACCTTTTCTGTAGTGAGATCTACTACTGCTCAAGGAAAGTCGACCCGAGCATCCTAGCAAATGTTATCACTGTAAAGTAGTGACCACATATATTACATTGACAATATGACCACACTGAGCAGCATTATTAGTAGTGGCCATCCAAGCATTTCAGGTGAGGTTCCAAGCTGTAATGCCAGGAAAAAGCTTATACATATTAAATGCCTCCACTTGACTAATGAAATAACAGCCAAAGCATTGCCTGCTCTGTTGCACAAAGGACATAATCACAGCAATAACTCTCCAAACTCAGCTTCAATTACCACTCAACTATCAACTTTAAATGTATTTTGGAACTGCAACCTTTCATCTTCATCAGCATGTCAGTTTTTGAAAGTACACATTTTTAAAAATCAAATACCACTTTTCACTTGAGCAAACAAGCTCCATTTTGAAGACGAAAGTCCTTTTCTGAAGAAAATATTTTTTGACTGATGTGGACCTATTTAGTTTCAAATGCCCAGGTATTGTCATCATTGGTCATGAATGCTTACCACAGAACCAAAGATGCTTGCCCCATGCCAATAATGCCCACAGATATATCAGGAGAACAATTGTACCAAGGTTAAACACCATCATGGCCAGCATGTCCACTATGTAGCAGTCACTGCCATTATTATGTAATGTAAGTGGTGACCACCATTATGTCAGGAATGGCTAAAGTAGGCCAGTCATGCTCTTAGTATGTCAATAGCACAAAGTATATCAAGGACGCCCAAAATATGTATAAAATAGTCATTAATTTGTCATTGCTCTCTCTAGGCAATGAATGGACACAATTTTGTCAGAGATAAACACCATATGATGGGGGCTAGCATATCCTTTACGTGTTCTTCCACACCACGCATAGTTTCCAGAGAGTGACACTGTTTATTAGAGAAGAATACAATGTCTCTCTCACACACAGTCACACACATAAATATGCTCACATGCATACATGTACACAGATGAATACACATGAGGCTCTTACTTGATTCAGCTTTAGACCCATATTCTGCTCTCCTCAGCTTTCAGGCTGATCATGCACCCAACTGGTAGATTTTCACTCTGGCTTCTGCGGTCCCACATTTTGTGGGTGGGAGCAACAGCACTGGTTATTGCTCAGGCTACTGATGCATCTCTTCTTTCATGGCCCACTATACACATGGTGAGACTGATAGGGCAGGGCCTACAACATGGCCAATCTCCTTGTGACTCAGTTATATTGAGAGTGGAGATAGATGGTCATCTGTAGACCCTGTAGGCAGAAACAATGTGTAATTCAGTGTTACCACGAGTCAATGCCATTAATTTGGCTGGTTGCCACACTAAGGGTTGTGAGATGAGAAGTCACGCCTTTATTAATATGCACAGACTCTCTAATTGAGATACTGGGCTTGGCTTTACCTCTGAGAGCTACTTCAAGGGTACTGGAGAGCTACCAGTAGCTCCCGAGCTACTCGTTGGAGACCCCTGGATTAGATCAATGGCTAGCTAAACCGACACGAGGTGTCGAGGCTCAGAAACTTGCTCATAAGGGCGTCTTCTTTGGATAAGGCAAAAAAAAAAATAGCATAGTTAACCTCGATAATTACACCCCAGAAACAAACACCAATCAGACACTAGGACTGCTGCACAGGAGGATGCCCGAAGCAGATGCCTGGCAACCACCAATCAGTGAAGCCCTTGAGTTGGCTTTACGGTAAGGAAACGAGGGACATGCAGGGAAGTTCTTGCTCCTATTGGAAGGTTTGCAAATACGTTTCCCATATTTTATGAAGATTTGAGTTAACTTTTTCCTATCCTCACTCAAATTAGAAGTGCTTGTAGATATCCTGGTCCTGACATGATATATTACGTGGTAACAGTCAATCTAACAGCCCCGTCGTTGTAGGCATAATAAGCCTAGTCCTGTTACTGTTTTTAAGGGCCCTGTGACCCATATCCTATTTTCAGCACTGGTCAGAGCAGTGAAGCAGTGGCGAAGATGCAGGTACCAGTGGTCAGATGGGTCGCAGAGGAGGAGGAGGGAACTGAGGAGAGGAGGCCCACTGTTTCCACATACTAGGAGCTGATGGGCTTATGTGGTGTTGAAGGATGGAGGCGCGGCTTCTGCTTCACTACTAAGTATTTATGTTTCCTCAATGCAGCTACTGAGCTCCTTAACCACAATAACTGTAAATGGCAAGTCAGTGGGGATAGTTTAGGGATCTGGACACACAGAATGGATCATTTGACGAACAGATTAACAAAACAGACTCACACATACGAGTGTGCAAACACACACATATTTTCATGTACACATGCACATGTGCACACGCACACACATGCATTCTAGTCTGACATGTTAGCACTGGACTCTGTCAACTCTGGTGTGACTGGGTTTTCTCATTTGACAATCTCATTAACAAAAAGTAATCCAGCCATGAAGAGATTCGGGCACTATACTGGAAGTGAAGTTCAACCACTTATACATTACTCTGCCAAGGGTGGGAAGAATAAAATGAGATATGTGCACTTCCTGCTATTGCTTCTAAAAGATTACCTGGGCAGAAGTAGAGTTGTGGCATTACAGTTGACTGATGTTCATTTAGAAAACACAAAGGCATGGCAAGACAGGGCTGAGAAACTTGTACAAGGATAACTGTGAATCCAGTGGTGCCTGCTGCTTTAGAGTTACCATGAAGGGGAAGCGACTAGGCCTGGGCGAGTTCGTGGAAGTGACCAAAAAAACTCTGACATGCCTTGCGAAGTTCCGCTAGTGGTGGAGTGAGTTAGGTTGCACCGTTCGTGCTGATTTTTAGTGCCAGGTGTTTGTCCCACGAACAGCACCATATGCAGCGCAAGAGGGCACTGCTTCTTAGTGCCGCTCAAGTAGATGTTCTACTCGAGCGGCAGCTTCCTCAACGCGAGCGGACGGTTTCTCATCGTGAGAGGACGTGACCATCTGTGACCACCCTCTTCGAGAAATCTTGCCGGGAGGTGGTCTAGCATTGGATTTTCCTCGCTTGCCAAATTAATGTTGCTGAGGCGAGTGGGTAAAAAACTCTTCTTCGAGCACTGGAGTTTTTCGGAATCCCGCGTGCTCCATATAGTGCGTAAAACTACGCAAACGGGGCGGAGTTCACCACCTTGGCCTAGTAGCAACACAGTGTGGCAATGGTGCTACAGTCAACCGAAGCCATCTGGGCTGCCCTAATTGGAAATGAGAGATGCTTCAGGCGAGATACCCTGTAAGAAGCAATACCTTGACCATGAAACCCAAGAAGCTATAATTACAGGAGAACATGGCAGTTCACCTGAGTTTCAACCTGAAAAGACTGTCACATGTTTCCTATTTAGATTCCTCTGTCTGGTGCATTGACCAATGTATAAAAGGGGTTTTCTCAGCCGACAAAAGAAATCTCAGATATACTGGCCAACTTACTCCCTTCCATCTGCTCAGGGCTATAATGTAAGGCTCCCTCATTTAAATAAATGGTAGTCTGGAGGTCGAGCCTTTGGCTATCTAGCATCAACGTTTTGGATCGCAGTGATGAGTGTTACAATGAATGGATCAATACAGAAGTAAGTCGAATTCCTGTAAATGTGATTGGAAAAATTAATAAAAACAGATTTAAAAAAAAAAAAAAATCAACGTTTTGGATCGCCCTCCCTGAAATCTCCTGGCCTGTGCCTCCTTTTCTGAAACTCTAAAACATACCCTTTTTGAGTGTTATGGTCTGGGATATGTGTGCATTGATTGGAGTTGGTTTTAGTGCCAGGATGTCCTACTTCAAGGCATAGAATAAAAGATCATAAAATGATCCAAAGAGGAATCATGGCCAGATGTTGGGGACAAGAAATGTCCAGTGACGTGCTTGAGCACGCTGCCACAAGATCGAAAACATTGGCAAATAGTGCAACAGATTAAGATCCAGAGCCTTTTGAAAATTAGAATATGGCACCGTTTTCCAAACCTCTTGCAAACGTATGTTTAATGAATGTAAAGTCAACTTTCTTAAAGATAAAGTAGGAAATAAATTCCTTTGGCTACTATGTCTTTCAAAGGCACATCTGTCAGAGAACTTATCATGTAGAAAGATCAATACATGAGAAGGATTGAGAGCATCTGCAAGGGGCACCCAGAGTTAGAGTTAGAGTCAGAGACAATTCTGTTCCAGCCCTAGGAAGTAGTAGCCGGAGCCTTGTGCAACCAACGAACATTCCAATAGTGACACAAATTCATCCCACATGAAAACAAGCAAGGTCGACTCGTGCTGTTTATTCCTTCCTACCATCTCCATTTCTCAAAAAGGAAGTGACCACGTTTTCACAGAGCCATCTGGCCACCATTGTCACAGGGACAACACACCAGGTCTGCTAGTTAGGATTAAGAGGAGGGAGCTATTTTTCAGGGATGGGGAAATGCCTTAAGGATATCCCCTAGAATGGGAAGAACCAACTTTATGAAGGTCTCGGTAGGGCTGGGCGGTGCAAGATGATGAGCCAGCTGGCGAAACCCATGCACTGGGCATGGCCCGCCATCTTCTTTGGCCTGGGGCCAGTGCCATGGTAGGTGAGATCTCCCTGGAAGTTATGGTGAGCGTGGCTGAAGGGCAGCTCCATGTTTAAAAGGTCTGTCAAGGCATGAAACAGACTCTTTGTTTCCTGCCCTCCTTGCCATGAAGACCGTCTCTGCCAGCCACAGTGAGGCCTGCAGTGTCCAGAAGCCGCTGCAGTCCTGGGGATTTCTTCTTTCTTAATCTCTGGGGCAGCTCCCTTGGCAGAGATCAGTGGTGTAAGTGGTTCCTGTGGCAATTTATACCATTTTACACGGACCTTTTTGCAGGACTGGTGACTTGCTTATAAGGGAGGAGGAGGGAGCAGAGAAGTTTAGATGCACTGTTTCAGGGGCACTATTTTAAGCGTGTGCAGGCGCTAGTTGGCTAATATTTTATTACCAGGTACCATTTATCATAATCCCTCCTTGGGGGGGGTTATTATTAAATTATTTAATTTAGTAGTTAACTGTAGCATGTGCAGGCACTAGTTTGGTCAATATTTTATAAGCAGGAGCTATTAGACATGCCAGCCTTCGGGTGGTCTTCCCACAAACATTTTGCATACTCACATACAATTTTTGCAGAAATTCGGTTTTGTTGCACTTAGGACTCTGTGCACTTTACCACTGCTAACCAGTGCTAAAGAGCTTGTGTTCACTCCCCTAAACATGGTTTGATTGGCATAAACCTAATTGGCATATTTAATTTACTTATAAGTTTCTTGTAGAGTGGTATACCATATACCTAGGGCCTGTAAATTAGATGCTACCAGTGAGCCTGCAGCACTTATTGTTGCCACCCACTTATGTAGCATTGTAAAACATGTCCCAGGTCTGCCATTGCAGCCTGAGTGTAGCTTTAAACTGCCCTGTCAATTTGGCAACTGAACCCCCTTTCCAAGCTTTAAACCCCCCATTTATTACATATAACTCACCCCTAAGGTAGGCCCTAGGTAGCCCATTGGGCAGCATGCTGTGTAATTAAAAGGTTAGACATGTACTTTTAAGAATACATGCCCTGGTAGTGAAAAAGTCCCAAATTCATTTTTCACTACTGTGAGACCTACCCCTCCCATGGGGTAACATTGGAGATTCTCTTTTTTTTAATTTTTTTTTTTATTGATTTTCACAGCAGCAAGTAAAAGTTGACCAAACACAATATTGTCCAATGGGTTATACAAGAACATAAGTAGTCAATTAATTAATTGAAACATTTTTTTAGATACTTCATAACAGGAAAATCAGGTTAATTACAAATTATATTTTTAGCATTGTAACCAATCGTAGATTGGAGCCCATAGTTTAAAACCAAAATTCCTCTTTTTCGTCCCCTTTAGACGATACACAGCTTTCTCTAGTTGATACATATTTAACAATTTAGTTTGCCATTGAAAAAATAAGGGAGGATCAGCATCAAGCCAGTGCGAGGTGATACAATATCTGAAAATAGACATTGATATGAATAGAAAGCCCTCTTCAGCACGTGTGTACAACCGAACTGGATTAGATTGGATGCCAAGTATTATGAGATCAGCAGACAGTACTAAGGGAATATTCGTTATTTGGTTTAAAAACGCTTGAACTTCAGAAATAAATTGAGATAATTTAGGACATAAGAAGAACATATGGATAGCATTTGCACCTATACATCCACAGCGATTACACTTGTCTCCAGCATTCCCTTTCCATTTTAATAACTTGGCTGGAGTATAATATAAATCAAAAGTACTCATAAAGCTCTGACTCTTTAGAGATCCATTACATAATACTTGATCAGACAGTGCTAAAGTATCCAATATGTCTATATTTTCAATACCCATTTCTTTTTGCCATTTTGCATTATAAAGTACGAGATTGTCTTCTAAGCCTTTAATCATTGCCTTATATATCACCCCAATTCTGTTCTGTTTCAAACAGCATTCTAGTACCTCATGTTTCTTGATTTTATTAGAATTCACTAAATTTTTTGAATTTAGAAAGCTGCGTATTTGAAGGTATTTAAAAAAGTCTGCTTTAGGTAAATTATATAATTGTTGAAGATATGAGAATGTTGTAAATTGTTCGTTTGGAAAAAGATCCCCAAGCTGACAAATATTACAATTTTGCCAGCGCTGCATGATATAGTCAGAAAATATTGGTGGCAGCGATGGGTTGTCAAATAAGGGCGTATAAAAGTTAAAGTTACTATCTAAACGGAGTCTTCTTTTGCATATTTTCCATAATTGGAAGGCCGTTTCCATTATTTTAAACCTTGTCTTCTTATAGTAACTTGGTTCTGAAAAACGGACTAAACATCTTTGTGCTTGACTACCAAGAATCATTGTGTAAATTGAAGGGTATAGAAAGTCATCCAAAAATATCCCCTCAAAAATTAAACTGCTCATTAGTCTAAGTGATATCGCCATGTAATATAGACGAAAGTTTGGGATTCCCCAACCACCTCGAAGCGGGGGTAAAGTACAACTAATAAGGGACTTCCTTGCTCTTTTATATCCCCATAGAAATCTGGACGTTATCCTATCTAATTTAATAAAAAAACTAGATGGGAAAAGTAATGGTATAGTCCGAAAAAAATAAAGAAATTTAGGGAAGAAAAGCATCTTAACGACATTAGCACGACCATACAGAGAAAGGTGTAGATTATCTAACCTCTCGAGGGACCTATTCGTAGAGACAAGTACGGGGTCAAGATTAAGCCCAACAATATCTTCTACTTTAGGTGACAAAGTCACGCCTAAATAGAGAGCCGTCTTAGATAATGGCAAACCAATTGGTGAGCCAGCAGCTGAATGAATCATCTGAGTTTTGGAGATATTTAATTTGTAACCAGAATATGATCCAAATTCAGTAGCTGTTTCTATAATCTTAGGGAAAGCTCGATTAATGTCGAAAGTCACTATCGCAACATCATCGGCATAGGCCAGAATTTTATACTCAATTTGGTGGATCGTCACTGGGGGAATATTGCCATCTCGAAGAATTTTTTGTAAATATGGTTCTATATATAGTGCGAATAACAGGGGGGAACAGGGGCACCCCTGCCTTGTCCCCCTCGTTATTGAAAATATTGTAGAAATATCCGAAGCAATTCGTATACTCGCCTTGGGGTGAGTATATAAAGCTTTCAAGGCTGTTATATATTCACTTGGGAATCCCTTCCAGGCTAGGACAGACCAGAGGAATCCCCAGTCAACCCTATCGAACGCCTTTTCTGCGTCCAATAGTGCCACACCGACCGGGGATCTCGAAGCCTGGGCCCAGTCTAGAAGGGTGATAATTCTTCTTATATGATCCGTTGTGTCTCTACTTTTAATAAAACCATGTTGAAATTTTGCAACTATATTAGGCATGAAGTCTTTCAGTCGGTTTGCTAATATTTTGGAAAAAATCTTACTATCAGAGGTTAGTAGAGAAATTGGTCTATACGACCCTAAATCCAAAGCATCTTTACCTTTTTTTTTAAATACAACTATAGTTGCTAATGACCATGAAGGAGGAGATCTACCTGAAAAAGCTTCTTGAAAATTTTTTAATAATTCAGGTTTCAAAGTGTTGCGAAAGGTGCGATAAAATTCTAGAGGGATATTGTCCGGACCCATCGCTTTGCCAATAGCCAAACCCAGTATCGATTCCTCTACCTCTTCCCAAGTTATAGGGGCAGATAGTATTGTACATTGTGCAGCAGTGAGAGAAGAGGAACTATCTAAACTTGAAAAATAATTAAGCACATCATTCCTTATACTGGTGCCATCATTCGACTTATTGTATAAGGATTGGTAAAAATCCCGAAATGCCCCTAATATGCCAGCAGTAGACTCATGAGCTACGCCATTTTGGTCTATTATTTTGAAAATTTCCGTGATGGCTGCTTTTTGTTTCAGCCTTTGAGCTAGAGTCCTACCCGTCTGTTCACTTAGTTCGTAACAGTCTTTTTTAAATAATTTGTATTTTGTCGCTACCTGTTCAGCCAGAAAAGAATAAACTGTCGAGCGTTCCACAGATACAGATTTCTGAGCTTCTTGAATACCAATACCACTTCCAATACAGGAAGCTAAATTTACTTCTGCAAAAGTAATTTTATCCAAAGCAGCCATAAATTCAGCTTGTTTTTTCTTTAAACGATGTTGTGAAAAACTCAAAGTCTCACCTCTGATAACCGATTTAAAAGTATCCCAAACTACCTGTATCGATGTAGATCCATTATTATTAACAAAAAATTCTTTAATAATCCCATCCATATGGGATAGGTAATCCTGATCTAGCAGTAAGTTCCTTTGAAATGACCATTGTCTCTTGTTGTACTGCTCAAAAGAAGGGATTAAAAGTTTTAGAACAATAGGGTTATGGTCAGAAATAATTTGTGGTAAAACCTCTATGCTTAAATCATCAAAAACCTTAGGAGAAATAAAAAAATAATCTAAGCGAACAAATTTACGATGCGGCGCAGAAAAATAAGTAAAACCTGGTTCTGTAGGTCTAAGCTTGTTCCAAACATCAATCAGACCATTCCCCAGAACCAAGTTCCTAAGGGCCCTATAAGATTGTATCTTCCGTCCTTGATAGTTCCTGATGTCTCTTATATTACAATTCGCTGCGATATTGATATTAAAGTCACCACATATAATTAAAGGCTGATTCCAATTCGCTAATTCGCAATTGATAAGGTTAAACATTTCTTTATCGTCTAGGTTAGGACCATATAATGAACACACTGTCACTTCCACCCTATCTATAATAATTTGCGCAATTCCCCATCTGCCCCATTTGTCACCTAACGTTTTACTGCACTTCCCAATCCCTTGTTTTATAAGGACAGCTATTCCTCTTGTAGTTCCCATTTGTTTAGAACAAACTAAAAGCTCAAGACCCAATCTTTTTAACAGATCCCTCTTAGCCCAAGAGATATGTGTCTCTTGAAGACAAAGAATATCAATATTCAACAGGTGAATCAAATGTCGTAGGACCCCGATCTTCCTATAATCATTCAGGCCATTGATATTTAACGAACACATTTTTAATTTTCTCCCCATTTTGTATTCCTAACAAAAAAAATTATTAGTACATTTCTGCTCATGAAATATAGTTTTTGTGGATTTCTAATACCTAGGTCAACCATTCTTGCTGCATTACACCCCAAACCCCACCACCAAAACCCCCCCCACCCCCAGATACAAGACCTTCGACCCAACCCCCTCCCCCCCCACCACATGAGACTCAGGAACTCTCAGTTCCTGCTAGAAGAGGCACTGCGTTCACCGAACTCCGCGTCAGTTGAACAATGAAGAAAAAAAACAAAGAATGAAAAAAGGAAAAAGAAGAACATCAATAGTACTGTTCTCTTGAGAGAATAAGTCTTCACAAAGTGAAACAAATAAAGCCCTTATACTAGATAAAAGAACTTTAGTTCTAGAGAGTACCCAAATATTCTTTGGCCTTGATATCTGAGAAAAAAAATGTAGTTTGCCCTTTCCACAAAATCTTTAATTTGGCCGGGTTCTGCAAATAAACAATAGCTCCCTTTTTCTGGAAATCTGGAATTAGCTGCCTGAGATGCCACCGCTGGGTCACAGTTGCCTGACAAAAATCCGGCCGTACAAAGAAGGAACATCCTTTAGCAGTTGCTTTTTTATCTGGTCTAGCTAGAGTTGAGATGTCTTCTCTCGCCAAAAAGTTATTAAAGCTGACCAAGATTGCACGAGGATACTCTAGTTCACCCTGCCGTGGCTTCCTAATAGAAAAAGGAAAGCGGTGAGCTCTTTGGATCTCTTTTGACCAGTCCCACACTTTTAGATCCGGAAAGGCCTCGTTTAAAAGTCCGATCATAAACTGCCTGGCGTCGTTTCCCTCTTTCTTTTCTGGAATTCCGAGGAAACGCAAGTTATTCCTACGAGCCTGGTTTCCGAGATCTGATAGTTTGTAGGAAAGGTCATCCTTAAGGCCTTTGACAACTTCAAGTTCTTGCTTCTGGGATTTCATCTCTTCTTCTAATGCTAAGATGCGGGCCTCAGCTTCTGTCACTCTATCCGCTGTTTCAGAGGAAAATTTGATTGCACGACGAACCGTGTTTTTTAATTTTATACAGGAGGCCTGGGTATGAAGGTTTTCTAATTTAGTTTCCGCCCGATGAGCCATCATAGTGTCATAGATGGTCGACAAGGTGATTTCAGGAGGTGTTTCCATCGGAGAGTTCATTTCTGAAATAGTAGCAGACCTCTCTGTGCTTACAACCCCGGTCTGAACATCTAAACTATTTTCAACAAGAGAAACAGGCAGAATACTCTCAGCATTTTTGGGATTATGTTTATTAGAGGCGATATTATGAACGCTCCTCTTCTTACGTTTCTTCAATGTAGCCATGCTATCATTGGGTGACACTAAAAAAGATTGACCAGCCTCTTCATCTTCATCGTCGTCTTCTCCTTCACCCGAAGGACTGTTATCTTCCGTATTCTCCGCCCAATCTCTCCTTTCACTTGAACTTTCGTCAGATGAATGGTCTGACAGAGAATAAAAGTTTTCCAGAGCCTCTTGGGTCTTTGAGCTTTCCACCATGTGATTAGCTTTTATAACAGCAGAGGACTCACTGGACATTATATCCTGCGGCAGGTCGACTTGGCCTTCATCTGCCATAAAACTCTGAGCGTCCCGGGCCCTGGGATTCGCACTTGTTACTGTTGCATCTGTGGCCTCAAATGTCCTGCCAACCATGGCAACATTGTTACTGTTCACAACTGTAGCCTCCGTAATAACAACCGTTGAAGATCCAGTTGCAGTATGCTTAGGTATTTTTTTATCAAAAAAACCGTGGAATGGTAGATCGTTTTGTTTTAAAGAGCTCTGAGGTACAGGTATAGATATACTTTTGCAGGTCTGATCTCCCAGAACGTCACCCACACCATCAATACCGTCCGTAAGTTCGTGTTCTTTTGTAAGTGGAGGTTCAATTACAACATTTTTAACTATAGGCAGTCTCTCATCCACAGATGACTTTACCTTAACACTACGCGTCTGGACTTTTGTTTGCGGTTTCTGTATTTTCTGCGGCATTCTCCCACCTCCTTGCAAAGCGCTGCTCCTGCTGCTCCTGCTCTCTCTCCCGCGGGGAACCAGGAGCCGACTTCCCGCCACAGATCCTAGGAGACGCCACAGAATGAAGCGCTCGCGGGACCGGAACACATCAAAGACGTCAAGCAGCATCCGTTGCAGCTGCGTTCAACGCTCAACACCAGCCGGGCAATCAGCAATCTCCGTGGTGGAGTGCCTGGATCGGACACGCCGCTGAGATCAAAAACCGCTGAAGTCGCCACTGTCTCCGAATTTTGCAAATTAGTAAGTTCCTTTGGTATAATAAGTGCTCGTATAAGTGCTCTCAATCTTAAGGATGAAAGATTCGTTATAAGTTCAACCCTCCGTCGGCATATTTTTTCCTTTTCTCCAGAAACGCGGAGCCGGGGGAAGGAGCTGCTTACACAGCCCGCAGCACAGCCGCCATCTTGCCTCCGATAGCTGCGTTTGCCCTAATAACATTGGAGATTCTCAATTACATTTCCTACCCTGTAATTCCAAAATGGGAGCAGATAGATATGTAATGTTTGGTAACTATGAAATAGTAATTATAAACCCTCTTTAATAGTAAGTCCGATTTTTCATTACAATTCAGAAATTGGCACTTTTAGAAATTGGCATTTTCCTGGCCTTAGCTCTTTGTGCCTGCATCCTGTCTTGGGTCACATGACTGAAGTAGCTGACAGTTATACTTTGTGAATTCCTCCCAGACAGTCACACAATAGAGGGATTAGGTGTACCTCAATTGGCCATCTGCTGGCAGAATGGGGGAGGGCGGAGCTGAGCACAGTGCCACTTACACCTCAATAGTCTGTTCTCTGCCTTCACGCAAAGGCCCTAACGACCCTGCATTGTCTCTGCAGCCAGCTTGGAGCCAGGGCAGGGGAGTCAGGAAATTCCATGCACTTCAGAGAAGTTTTCCAGAAACGTCTACCACCTTCCAGAAGAAGGGGACCAGGGTATAAAAATTGGACCTTCAGACCCACTACTGACCCTGTGGAAGGACTGTCAGAGGACTGCCTACTGCTGTGACCAGCTGTGCACACTGCCAATCTGCTGCTGTACCTGGAAGGACTGCTTTGCTTCCTGGAACCTGCCTTGAAAGCTCAGAGGCTGGCACTGCTTTTGAGCCCTACATTGTTACCTGCACCCAGGACTACCAGAGTGACTCCAAGGGCTCGTTTGTTGGCCTCCTGTTTAGGGACATAAAAGGCTCCCACCATCTTGAACCCGCACCTGGACCCAGCTTTAGTGAGTCCTGAATCCCCAAGAGGTGTCCCACCGGTCCTGGACCCTTGATTGTGGTGCTAATGATACCCAGATGGCCAAATCGCAAAACTGAGGACTTAGAAAAGATTTAGCCAAAAACTGCTCTGAGAACCAGGAGGAGACAGGATCAACCTTCCCGCCTATCTGCCTGAGGTTCATCGCCAGACAGATTGAGTTTGAGTCTCCTCCCGCTGGGTTCTTCTCCGCAGCAGCAATTCCTTGTCAGAGGTCCTTCGCCAAATGGTCCTACCTCTTGGAACTGCCTTCGGCTACAGCCCTCTGCCTTGTCTTGCTGGAGATTTCTGACTTACATTTCAACAACTAAGTCTGAACGTAGAATCCTTCAGCGCAGCTTCGACCCAAGGCCATCCAATGATAACGCTTCCTCCTCGTATACCTCCTGCAGCCTTGCCCCTTGAACTCTACCTTCTCAGACACTTTTTCTCAGAATTTCTTCCAAGTCCAAAGGTAAGTGATGACCAGGCCCAATACACATCTTGTATCTAAACTGCACTCCATCGCGGTCGGCCATATTTTTTTACTTTTACCCGTCTTGCGCGACTATATGTCCAAGGTTAATGCTTTGATCTTGTAGGCCCTAGTTTTCACTAAAAACTTTCAAAATTCATAACTCTGGTTCTACTGATTGGATTTTAGTTGTTTTGGTGTCAAACAATTTATTAAAAATGACTCTGTTTTTCTAAATTGCTTTGGGATTTTTCTTGTGTTTTCACTTTATTACTATTGGTGTGCTGCATAAATACTTTTCACATTGCCTCTAAGATAAGCCTGAATGCTTTTTGTGGCAAGCTACCCAGGGTCAAGCACAAGTTAATTTAGTGACATTTTCTGGTTTATCCTGCAAGGGATTGTGGCTTTTGCATGACCACGCCTCACACCCCAGTCAACTAACAACCCAGTTTCTCACAGGAGCAATGAGCAGTCTTCCGCTCGGGTACAATTATCCAATTGTTTAACCTACTGCTTTTTACTTTTGGAAGACTACGCGTCCTTTATTGGTGGCTATTTGTGTGGGCGCTAGATCTAATTACATAATTTAGGCTAACTGAAATCAATTCCTCATTGAGAGGCTGTAATTTAATTACCTAGAGATTTCTGAGACAATGGCATTGGAAAGAAAATTAGGCTCTGCATTGTGAGGCATTTAGTTTACACCTTAGTGACCTGTGAATTTGTTGCCTGCCAGTAATTCGTAGTACTGTGCACGCTTCTACAGCACCCCCTGATGCCTTGTCTGGTTGGGGGCTAAGGTATTAGATTTCTTCATCCACTTTGGTCAGATGCAGCATTCACCTGCATTTAGCCGAGTCGACTGCTTATGTTCCTCACCCCCCCCATCAAGACCTGTACAAAGGAGGTAAAGAGGAAAGAGGCTTGGGATCACTTGGGCGATTGTTGATATCTGAGCTGTGTATTTTCTATTTGTTGTGTGTATTTTTCTTTCTGTTGAGGGCTATAACAGGGCCTTGAGGGTTTTGGTATGCCTGCTAAGTCCAATAAGTGGACAGCAAGCTGCAGCGTCACGGACCAGGATATGGAGAGAGTTATGAGAAGGCAGGATTCTCTGGAGGAATTATTGTAGTTGTTGCTCCCAGAATTCCTACCCAGGGAGGGCACTGAGCCAACAGAGCCAGTAGTGGTATCGGAGCAGCCCAGGAGGGTAGGGATGCCCCCTAAGACGTCTTCCCCCACCCGGGTGGCAAAGAAGCTTAGTAAGGGGCAGGGAGGAGCCGCAGCAGGAATGAGCCCCACCCCGCTCGGCCTCTTTAGGGCCCTAGTGAAATGTGCAACGCTGCGTTTGGGGGAGTGAACAGAGCCCTGGAGGAGGGTTACCACCAGGAGCGACAGAGATCTCAGGGCAGACCGCAGTCACTAATACCATTCTGGATAGCAGCAATAACTGTACTGCGGTTAGTGGGGCTGTTCTACGTGCCATCGGCAGGGTGTTCCAATGCTGTGCTGCATTTAGGTGCTGGTGTTGCAGCCGGATTTGGTGGTCAACCTAGTGTTCTACCATGTTTGTCCAACATGGGGAAATCCTCAGTCCTTACGGGGGAGGGGCGACTGCTACCAGAGTAACATAGCTTGGTGTGGGGCAAGAGGTTGGTCCCCTTTTTGGCAGTGGTGAACAGTCAAGTGGTACAAGCTCACGCCCTGCATCAGGGTGGTTTCGCTCAAGGGGTGGGGGAAACACCAGCACTTGGGTAGTCTTACCAGTCAGCAACTGCTTTATAAGAGGTGGGGTGACAGCACCAGTCCAAAATGCCCTGGCCAAGGAAGCACCACATCAGGTACGGGGTGCAATCTGAGTGGGAGTTGGGTGGAAATCTGCCAACAAAAATAAAAGAAAAGATCCTGAAGAGTACTTTTGTTGACATTTTTGACCTGATCATAGCAACCCCATCAAAGGAGGAAGCCAAACGATGCAAGAAAATGCTCACATTTCAGAATTTTTCACACACGCAGCACAAACCAAGAGCGGTGGGAACTCTAGTGAATTGGGTTAAGGGTTCAGTGAGGGACTGGATATAAGATGAGGGAAGGGTTGGTGAGTCTGGTTTTGAGGACCGTGTGCTGATCACTGCGCCCCCCAGACCTCCTCCCCTGTTTCTACGGGATTCGAAAATGTTACTTGCCTTCTAGACTTAGACACTTGCCTATGCCTGGCTCCCTTGGGGCCCTTCTCACTCACTCCTCACCCCATTGTTGCACCAATGCTGTACGAGATATACACATTGGGCTATATTCACAAGGAGCCATCACTGAGTTAACGGCACTTTATCGCAGCCAAACTTGCAATAAACTTATCGCCCCATTCACGAGCAGGGTATAACAGCCCACAGCACCAGTTTACCTGCGATAGCAGCCGCAAAAAACATCACCACAGACGAGCCATGCAACTATCGCTAATGAGATGCAGAGTAGGCGTTCCCATGCCAAAAGCCGCAACAAAAGCACACCTCAACATTCTCAACAACCTGCCATATCGGCGATAAAAACACAATACACGTGATAAGGCACGTTAGCAGCAGGACACTAACACCTGCTCTGACCTGGTGCAAAGTCGGACCACAGCCTGCACCACAAAAGGGAGCACAGCCCACAGCCACATCGGAAGGGCAACAGATGCCATGGAGCCACTGGTCATGCGGCCCGGACACCCAATAGCGCCACAACACCCACCGCCACCACCCCAGGACCCCAACCCCCACCCGGAACACCCCCCCCTGGACCACCACAGAGGCAGCGCAGACAAAGACAGGGGACCCCCAGGAAATGCACCAGCCTCACAGACTCAACACCTGACAATGTTATTGCCCACTACAGGCCCAAAAGGACAACCGTTGTACGCATCCTGACCAACAACGTCCAACAGGCCGACGGCACTGCTGCACCTGTTGGCCCCTGATACCCCCCAAACAACACACACCAGAGTCGGAGGAGTCACACAGCCAGCCACATTCAAGTCCCTCACACCTGTTCTGGACATCACCATCAGCCTGGTACCCCATTTCCTATACGTCCAACATAATGCACAGGATCCGCTGGACACCAAGCAAGGACCATACGTCATAGCTGGATGCACGCATGTGTTGGGGGCAATCGACAGCACACATGTCATACCTGTGCCCCCTGCCGACACAGCACACAATCACCGCAACAGAAAGCACACGTCACATCAATGTGCAGGCAACAACTGAACACCGTGGAACCTCCACCAATGTCGCCTCCAAATACCCAGCCAGTGTGCATGATTCCTCCATCCTCCGACAGTCCATCAGCAACCAGCGTTCCCAGGATGGCACCAAGGGAAATGCACAGCCCCATGGCAAGTTCCAAATGAACACCCCACTCACCTCAACTCCACAACCATGTAACTCACAACTCTGGCAATGCACATGTCACAAAATCAAAACCAACATGCAAAACAACATGCCCACCCACCAGACACGACAGAACAACTCACAATGGTAACCTGGGCAAGCCTTGAACATGAGCCATCAACGGTGTGGCACCTCAGCTACACACTAGCCGAATGTGGGGAGAGGTGGCAACCAGGCATGTGTGAAAGAGGCAGGAGAACTATGATTGAAAAAGTACACAATTCCAAGAGTGGCGGAGATGTGCTGGACAGACCACAGTATGCAGAACACACCCATATCCATGGTGTATGGAGTGTAGTGGACAGTGGACGCAACCATGTCACCCCGGCGAGTGGGGGAGTTTGCAGAAATGTTGCCTGTTACGTCCCCCCCCGTAAGCATGAGCGGAGCGGGATGGCCCGGCGTACGCCAGGGCAGTGTAGGGGTGTGAATAAAAAGAACGTAGCCCTGGGCGTGGTCCTCTTCCGGAAAGCCCAACGTCTCTGCCAGGGTAGCGCCTCTCACCACGCCACAAGGCCAACGCCGTCCTTGTGAGCGGAGTTGCCTGCGATCCTGTGTGCATGCCGTACCCCGGCCCACTGGACCCCGCACCTGTCAGGCCCGCCCCTGCGCAGCAAGGACACACTGATCACCTGCCGACACCGGCGTGTCTCGTGGAGGGTCCACCACATGCAGGCGCAAGCTCTAAGCCCGAGGGCCGCGACCCTGGCAGCCTCTCAGACCATCGCTGGCCCCCCGACACTGGCTGACATTACTCCTTTCTCATTCACATACTACAGCGGCGTCCTCTTCGGCCCAGTAGGTCCCATATGTGAAACTGTGTCCTGAGTCCTAATTGGCAGTGACCCCAAAGCCGGGGCAGCGGCCACAGGCCCAGACCCCCCCGATCAGTGAGGCATAGTTCCATATGGGCATCTTGCGACACGTGGTGCCACTAACCCTGTTCAACGCCAGCCAGTGACACGTGGTGACACTAACCCTGTTCAACACCAGCCGGTGACACGTGGTGACACTAAACCTGTTCAACGCCAGCCGGCGACACGTGGTGCCACTAACCCTGTTCAACGCCAGCCGAAAACACGTGGATGAGGGACCAGGACTACCCTGCAGACCATCTAGATGTAGAAGTAGATAGATGTAGATGTAGAAGTAGATAGAGGTAGATGTAGAAGTAGATAGAGGTAGATGTAGAAGTAGATAGAGGTAGATGTAGATAGAGATAGATGTAGAAGTAGATGGAGGTAGATGTAGAAGTAGAAGAGTAAGAGGAAGATGCGGCTCAGTTCGGACGAAAGCCGGGTCACAGTCACGGAGGTGACCGAACACTATCAACAACTGACCTGGTGCCATCAACAGGGCTGGCTTTAGGGCAGTGCGACTGGTGCGGCCGCACTGGGCGCTGAACTGTGGAGGGGGCGCCGACCTCAGGAAGGAGCACTGTGTTTAGTAATAGCTTATGATTGGAGAGATAAGGGCCACTTTTATCTGGTGGTAGTGAGAGAATTCTAGGAGGCGGTCATGGGGTGAGGGGGGCCAAAAATGACTGTCGCACTGGGTGCCACCAGCACTAAGGCCGGCCCTGGCCATCAACCCTGTTCATCGCAAGTCCGCATCCCATGGTGCCACTGAACCTGAACTACACAGGCCGGTGGGGCCATCCAGCCTATGCCGGCGACACTTGGTAAATGGCCCGTGCTGATCGCTGTCTCAGCCCTACACTGCGGTCCAGTAGGTCACACATGTGGAACTGTGTCTTGGGTAAGATGTGGAGGAATCCACACCATTGGACACGCCTCATCGCAGGCGGCAACCCCTAACAGCACTGGTGCCACTAACTCTGTACGCAATGAGTCATGGGCACCATCTGGTTGGACCTTGGTGGTGCAGAGCCCTTTGCCTGGCGGTTTTCTGCATCTTCTTCTGGCTGGACCGGAGTTGGTGTCCGACATGTGTCTATTCCATTCATCTCCACCATAGTGACTGTATCAGCATGGGCCTGCCCTCTGCATCCTGCTCTGGGGGTACACCTTCCACTGTCCATTGAGAGTTTGAGACACTCCGCGACAAGGCCCCTTGTCATCCCGTGAACCTGCTCTGCACCCGTGACCCTGACACCAGTGCACCGCAAGTCAGCGGCCCGTGACGGCAGGCCCGTGCAGGAAGCAGTGCATCCGGAGCTACTAACTCTGTGCAGCACAAATCATGGGGCCTTTATGGTTGTATGGTTGTGTCCTTTACGATGTACACTGTTGTCGATTTCTGACTGCACCAGGCAGCCCTTGCCGGATGGTGTGCACACATCCAACACAGGTGTCACTCGGTAAGCGTCCCTGATAATAAATGTGACTGTGCGCACGTGCCCGTAGCCATTTACACCATCTAAGCAAGTGTGTCCCTGTGTTCCTTGTGTCAGCATGATGGGCACGGGCCCTGCAACATCACAGTGTGCTGTCTTCTGCGGATGTTGCCATGTCACCTCAGCGTTGGCAGTGACCCTGGACATGTAGCCCAGCACCTACCCCCCTGCATGCACAGGCTGCGTGTGCTGGTTCGGCGGGGGGGCAGGGCGCGGTCCGGACCTGGCCCGGTGCAGGAACTGTGGTAAGTGTGTCTCTGTTTTGGGGTGTTGTTGCCACCAGGGCCACAGTACACGATGTTGCAATGTAGCATGTACCAGGAGGGCGGGCCCGCAGGTATGGGGACATGTAGGAGTGCAAGAACGCTCGGGGGTCTTGGTACATGCATGCCAGGTGTTATGTGTATCAGTCTTGCGGATGCATGAGTCTGTTGCCTGGCCTCATTTGCAGCGCGATCCCAGCCAGCCATGGGCTGAACAGCTGTGTCCGCCCTGTCCGGACCATTGGCCAACACCCAAGTGGGCGCACACCTTCGAAGGCCAGCCTCGCGGTGTTGTTGGCATGACGCTGGACATGGCTGGACAGGCATTAGAATGGTGTCCTGTAGGAGTGCATGTGATGCAACCGCGCAGCGCACCCAAGTGTGGGTGCCCGTGGCAGGGAGGAGCGGCTGTGTGGCAACGTGACACACAGTGAGTCTGCTCATGTGCATCGTGCTGGGCACATCATCTATAATTCCCAGGGTCGCAGACGTCCCACCACACCCACGACCGGCCTCTGTACATCTCCTGTATGCATGCAGCTGGTGAAGTTACTGTAGGGATGAAAGGTCCTTTGTCTGTACTATCAGGCGGTAGCACATCTGCAGCTCTGAGCAGGAACTTGCATGTGCCCAGCACCCCCTGACAGATATGATAGCATTTGCTTGCGACACACACTACGCACTGCCCGACGTGAGACCAATGTGTGCACATCCCACACACAGTAGCCCTTGGTCGTAGTTGGCGTGCATGGAATGGCCTTCACACATACTCCCACCCCACCCAAGACCTGCACCCTTTGCACACAGACACTGCTCATTGCACCGAACTGTGCCATTTCATCCACCGGACTGTCTCGGGGCAAGCCAGTGCCGCTTCAAGCAGAGCCACTGACGTAATGGTAGACTATCCTGGACTCATGCTTGACTCCAGTCACGTGGAGCTGTACCGTGCACGTCTGCTGCATGTACTGGGGGCACTGCCATTGGCAGTGCTGTGGATCAGTTACCGGCTGAGCTTCCGCCTTGCGCACGTCACCTGCGTGCAGCCTGTGTTGCATTGCCGCTCGAGTGGTCCATAGATGTCTGCCTCTCCAACGTAACGGTAGCTGACCTGGATTACGACGTGTGTGTGCGTCCCCTGTCGGCTCACGACCAAGTCTGTCACCAGGATGACCGCTTATGGCATGCATGGATGTTTGGCATGTAGGTTGGAAACTGGACCTGGGAGATTGCACAAGTCATCGTGTGCACTGGCTCCCTGCCATACGTGCATTGCTACCCCATCAGGACTGTGTGTTTGTACTTGTGCATTGTCATGTCCCTCTTTCGTGCTTTGCCAGATGCGTATGGCCGTTTACCGGCCACAGGTGGTGTACTTGTGTCTTGTGTTTGGTTGTGCACAAGTTGGTGTTTGTACCACATTGTGTTCGATGTTGGGGTGCTCTGCTTCCTATGTGTGTGTGCTGCATTGTGTGTGAGATGTCCCCTCATCTCTGATTTGGCTCACCATTCTCCCTTTCAGGCAGTGTTGTCTTCACCTCTGTGCTTGTTCAGTGGTGTGACATTGCCGGGGTGTGTGACTTGTACTCCTGGTTGGTGTTTTTACTCTTGGGCATGGTTTGTCTAGAGTTGTGCTGTGCTTAGTTGTACATGTGTGCCATTGTGCCCATCTCCCCCGTCCCCCACTCCCTGCTGGTTCCTCTCCCTGTTGCTGTTGTGTCTGTTGTTTGGTGCAGTTTCCGGTCCCCGAGTCCTGCCACCATCTCCAGACTGATGTGATGGACACAATTTCCTCCATGTCATCCAGCTCATGGTGTGGCGCTGGACTCCCGCCTCCGGTGTGCACTGCTGCTTTCTTGTTGTTGGCGTGTTTCTGCTTGTTTGTGCCTTTCGCATGATTGCTGGAGTTCTGGTTTTCTGCCATGGTCCTCCTCCTCTCTCAGGCTGCATTCATCTTGTCCGAGATGGCCTGTCATGGACAATGATTTGTTGCCAATGGGTTTGGTGGGGTTGTCTGCTGGCTCGGGCTGCCTCTATTGTGGTTGGCTGTTGTTTTCTGTTTGGTCCGTCTTATTTTTTCCAGGCTTTTGTTTTTCTTATTCCCACCTGCCGTGTGTTTTGGCAGTCCTGGCGGTGCTTATCCTTGCTTTCCTCATCGCGAATGGGCTCATCGCACGTTTTCTGGTGTTGTGGTTAGTGTTATTATCTCCGTCGGGGTGGCTGTATCCCAGACATTGGCTGCGTTTTCGGCAGAATATCGCATGCTACCGCCGTGTTGTGAATTCCACGTTAACACGGGGTTATTTTCCCGCGATGGGCTGCGATGTGTAAAGTTGCGTTAGCAGATTTCGGTGATGTTTAGCACACGTTCTTGTGAAAATACCCCATTGTTTAATTAAAATCCATAATGAACTGAAGGAGTGCTATATCTACACTGCATTTGCTAGAGTCCTGGTCTTTGAACCAATGTAATGTGTATTGGATGACTCCTATTTGCAAAATGTTAATAAAGAAATTAAAACACAGAAATTGGGTTCAAGGGTTCATGATTTTTCATGCTGTGTTAGTAGAAGATTCACCAGAGTTGGGGCAACAGTTGCCCTGCTATCAAAACAAGATTGTGTATGCACATGATGATTCTAGGATCCTAGGATGCTTGGTTCCAGTCCAGGGAGGACCTGGCTTGGCAGTTCGGGCTGGACTGTTCCCATGAGGCACAGGGTCAAGACTGATTTGCATATGGCTGGGTTCAAACTGGAATGGCATGGTGAGCAAAAAAGGATGGATTTAGGCCCAGATCTCTGTACTGGGATGAATGTATGACATTGTTCTGCATTCTGTCCATCAACTGTTGTTTTTGCATTTGTTACCCCGAGTGGGTCGGGTAGGCTCAGACGTGAGTCCCGTGCTCTCCATGCCACTGGAATCAAGCTATCCTGGCTGAAGAGGGGTGAAACCCTGAAACCGGTCCTAGGATGCTTGGTTCCAGTCCAGGGAGGACCTGGCTTGGCAGTTCGGGCTGGACTGTTCCCATGAGGCACAGGGTCAAGACTGATTTGCATATGGCTGGGTTCAAACTGGAATGGCATGGTGAGCAAAAAAATGATGGATTTAGGCCCAGATCTCTCTACTGGGATGAATGTATGACATTGTTCTGCATTCTGTCCATCAACTGTTGTTTTTGCCTGATGATTTTGGTGGCAACTCCTTGAAGGAGTATGATAGGGAATTCAGGGACCAAACAAATGTGAACTGCACACTTAGTAACCAGGTATAGGAACAGCTCAGGGCGCTCTGCACAGTTTATTGGGGAATGTAGACAGAACAGAGTACTAATGGTGCTACTAGGAAAGGAAGGGTTGGTTACCAATACAACCCCAGCTGACCCTTCAAAGAAGGGAACAAAACAAGCAAGAGAGCTCCTATCTGAGCACACTAAAAGAAGTCCAAAGTCAATAATGTTGTAAACACAAATGTTATCGTTGTCCACTTTTAATCCAGATAATTCAGTTCGGGTCACAATATATCCAGTTCTTTTCCAGCCAATGTTCAATCCAAATTCTTTACATAAGTGTTCAATTAATCCAATCCACGTAATCAGTGTATATTCCTTCAGTATTTTATACTTGATACAGCCAACACATGTTTCGTCTCTCGGTAGTCAATACCTCGACTTCTTCAGGGCTGTTGACGATGTCAAAAGCCTTAAGGAGTATGTCCGTCCCCTTAAACGGTCTCCTGTTTTACATATAATGAGGTAGCAGTGAGTGGTATCTGTAAAGAATTTCAATCTTCCCAGGGGTATATACATACGCTCAAGCAGGTGAGTAGTGTGCTCTATAAATCCCTGATTGATTGAGGGGGTTGCATTTTAAGGAAATTCCATCCTATGCTGAAGAAAAGAAAAAATTATCACAAGCCACCGCTAAATAGTGGAAAGAGCAGGTCGTTACAGGTGGGCATCAGTGGAGTGCACAAAGGTGACTGTGTTCTAATGTGAGAAAAGGCTTTACATCACAGCTATTCATTAATAACACACAGAGAAGTAAGGGGATGGTTCATGCCCCAGTAGTCAGAGAGACGATTTTGGCAATATGTGGGACTTTTAATTAATGCCAGTAGAAAGAAGGGTGGTAATTCTCTCAATAAGATAAGAGCTCACACCCAATAAGCAAATATTAATTAACCATAAATATGTATTGAATAAGCTCTTTGGGGTATGGACAGAAAAAAACAATAAGAAAAATACGCAAACCGGAAAAAATAATGGCTAGATATATATGTAACAGCTGTACACCTCTTTACAACACTAGCACGATGGTTTGCATCTACTTTCACTTCATAAATGTGTGCCTTCCTCGTTTTGTAGAAGATGCACTCCCTTGGTGATGTTGTTGGGTCCTTTGATGCTTTGGTGCATTTGTGATATTGAACCTGAAGAGCTCGGCTCCTGAAGCAAGAATGAGATGTCGATCCCTATGAACATAAACTGATTGATGATTAGTGGGGCACAAATTACTGTCACCGTAAGGGATACCCAGATGGCACACGTACCCCCACAGCCATAGGTTGAATAGCCAACTGTTTTTTGTCAGAGCCGTCTGCCCAGAGAAGTGCTACTGCTGTATTGAAGAACAGTCTGACCCGGAGTAATCTAAACATAACATCAGTAATAATGTATAGTTTTAACAGCCGAGATACTGAATGCAATGCCTACCCCCACCCCCCGGTGGAAAAGAGAATGCCTAGGTGCATGAAGATGCAGTGGTATAGATCACACCGTTAGCTAGGTGATTACTAGGCCTGGGTGGCGAACTCCGCTGCATTCACGGAGTTTGCAGAGTTTTCTTCAATTCGCGCTCCGCGGAGCACGTGGAGATCCGAAAAACTCTGCTAACCGGAGCAGAGTTTTTCCCCACTCACGCTGACCAACATTAAGTTGGCGAGCGCCAATGAGGGAAATCCAGTGCTAGACCACCTCCCAGTGAGACTTCTCAATGCGGGTCATCACAGATGGTTGCGACCACTCGCGTTGAGAAACGTTCAGTTTGTGTTGAGGAAGCTGCTGCTCGAGTAGAACATCTACTCAAGCGGCAGAAACAAGCAGTGCTCTCTTGCACTGCGCATGGTGCAGTTTGTGCTGATTTTCCAGTGTGGAACAAACACCTGGTGCTAAAAATCAGCGCGGAGGGCGCAGCCTAAAGCATACCACCGCTTGCGGAACTCCGCGTAGCGCGGCAGAGTTTTTTTGTCACTTAGGCAGAACTCCACAAACTCCGCCCAGGCCTAGTGGCTACTAGGAGAAAGACAGGACCTCAATTGTGGTTGACTGTCATGCAGTAGCGGCTTGCAAAGGGAGTGCTGCAGGGCGGTGGGTAGTGAGCTCTGACATATGGCGGAACGGAGTAAAGTAAGTAAATAAATAAATAAAACAGTTTACCTTGCGAGCACTTCATCGCCAAGTCGGCGATGCAGGGCGCGCAAGGTACATTTTGTATTTATTTATTTACATACTTTACTCCGTTCCACCGTATGTCAGAGTCCACTACACCCCCACCCTGCCCCTCCCCCACCCCGCCACACCGCCCCGCAGCACTCCCTCTGCGAGCCGCCACTGCTGTCGCGTACATGGGAGGATATCCACACAACAGAGCCTGATGTTGTCATCAAAATGTGATATTGTCCACGCCTTTCAGAGAGGGACTAGCTGATCCTCAGTCCAGCTGTAGTCACTGGTAAGAGTGTTTGCCAGTTGTAACAAGTCAGACTTCAAAGACAGGTTTCAGGATGTTCTTCACCTCTGGCCTCAGATATGAGTTGTGCAGATGTTGAGGTGGTCTGATTCACACCAGAAGAGTGATGGTTAAGCTGATCAATATGTGTTGCAAGCCCTGTGGAGCCAATCTTCAGACACTAGATGTCGCACAAAGTACCCTACAGTCCTGAAGTCATAGCGAACAGGGAACAGGCACTCAACGCTTTTCGGAAAAGCTCCCCTAAATTTTGTTGCAATGGCATCCCATACAGCTGTGAGTCAATTGCTCAAAAGAGTGCCAACAGCTTCGGGACCCTTTCCACCTTAGGCCCTCATTACAAGTTGGTCGGGATATGGAGGGGTGTTAACCACATGTGGTAAACACCATTACTCCAAGGTGAGGTATTTGCCATGTGTGATAAATATCTCCTATTCCTAGTTTTCAGCAAGAAGATGAGGCTTAACATGCACAATTAGCATTTACCGAACCAAATTCTCCATGTTTTACCTTTTTTCCAGTTCTTTTTTCGCAGTCTATTTCCGCAGGCTTGACCTGCAAGAATTTATCAAGGGAAAACTGAGAGGATTTGATAACTATCATGTAACTCATAAATCCGAGAGTTTACACATAGATCAGAATTTAGGGCCAGATGTACGACGCGTTTTTGCATTTGCGAAAGGTCCGATTCACAGAATCGAGCTGTTTGTGATGGCAAAAATACTTTTTGTTAGGTATGAAACCCAGATTTAGATCCAGTAACAGGTTACCGAATCATACTTTGGGTTTGCGACCAGATACCGAATCGGTGTTTGGAAAGAAAGTGCTTAGGGCATCCCTTCCAAATACCGATATGGAATGAGATGTATTAATGTTTTGCGCCTGAAATCCGCAAAAAGAGAATGGATTTGGTAAAAAGTCAGTGTGCAATTTGTTCGCACTTTTACCGACTCCACCCCTAATGCATCTGGCCCAATGTCCTTTAACTGTAATGAAGACCGTAGTCTTGAGCTCATGCACGAAGCAGTTATTACTCTGAAGAAAACCTGCGTAATGTCAAGATCTCGTAATGCTGCGTGCGTAAATGAAACAGCAGAGCAGAATTTCCATGACATCCGCAGCCAATTGGGTGACTTGCTTACAAGACACTGTAGCTCACCAGCGTTCAACTTCCTTGCATTTTTATCCTTCTAGGGTGCCTGCCGAAGGTCTTTTTTTTTTTTTTTTTTGCAATAACCTCCTGTACATTCTCGCTTCCTCATACTTGTGTGGGGTCTGTTTTTGTTCACTGTTCACGCGGTGTTAAAATTGAGCGCGCTTTCGGTTATCCAAATCTATGAGCCAGAGCATTCACAAAACAAATTATTCCCATTTCCAACGAGGAGCTGGGTAGTGAAGAAGCTTTCCACCAACTTTCACCCGTTAAAACAACATAAGAAAAAATAAAACATTTCGGCTAAAGTCGAACACTCAATTCCTCATGCTCACAAATAATTCGGAGGTGAGTTTGTCCCTCATGCCCTTCTCAATTTACTCCTTACCCCAAAAAATCGTAATTGCAAAATTTTTACTTTTACAAGTATTACAGTGAGGTGCCCTTATCACAAATGACAGATGATACACGCCTGGCTCAT
This sequence comes from Triturus cristatus, assembly GCF_964204655.1. NCBI lineage: Eukaryota > Metazoa > Chordata > Amphibia > Caudata > Salamandridae > Triturus > Triturus cristatus. Next base: position 77,941,267 of record NC_140582.1, on the reverse strand, counting down.
CAATTAAAAAGCTAATTTAACTTGAAAAGATTAAAGGTCCATTTTAAAGAGAGTAATGTGTGACACACTTTAGGAGGAATTGTGCAAATATTTACGAATTATTAAAAAGCATTATTTTTGAACAGCTCTGCAGGTTCCTTTGTGGTTTTTCTCATGTGCATAGTCCACTTAGCGGGTTACTGCTCTGGGCTGTCCATTCTAGATACTTGTGATGTTGATGGTCCTGAGCAGGCATAGGCTAGAGGGAGACATGGGGAAGAGATGTGATGGGATGGACTTTGTTAATAGCATCCCATATCTGATTGTCATTGTGAGATGTCCTGAAGCGTATGTAGGTTGTTGGGACCTGCAGTGGTGGACTACATTAAAGTCCTCCATTAGCCAGCGGTGCGTGGCAGTTCTCTTCAGTTATTTCTTGCCTATTCAATTGGTGATAGGTGGTTTATTGCTGTGGACTGGTAGAATACTGGGTGATTAACATGACCAGTAGCAGATGTTTGAGAGTTGCAAGCAGTATAAGTAATTTATTATGCAGTCTGTGTGAACTACAATTATGCAGTCTGTATGAACTACAATTGTTATGCAGTCTGTATGAACAGCAATCAACTGCTCGACTGCTGAGCGTCATAGTATTAGTATGGGCCAGGACGGCTATATATTGCATTGTGTTGTAATTGTATTAATATAGTGCTTACTACCCCTGATGAGGCACTGATGTGCTTTACTCCTGGCAACACACTGCTCTGGAATCCGTGGTTAGTGTTTTTTAGTGGTTATTATTGGTTATTGGCATTCGTTTTGTCCTCTTAAGGAAGACCACTGCATGCATTTACTCAAGTTTTTATGAGCGCTTCAAAGCCCCACAGAAGGAGAAGCACTGTATAGATTTCGCAATACAATACAATTTGATGATATCTTTGGAAAGATGCACAAAGATTCCTGCTATTAATGTTAATGTTAACTTGATTTATAGAGCGCACTGTTACCCTGAGGTGTCCTGGCGCTAGCTCCCTGATCTAGGATTGGTGGGTTCCTATGACCTTGCTGTGATATTAACTTCTGAAGACCCATGTTTTCAGGGCCTTTCTAAAGGTGTGCAAGTTGGGGGCAGAACGGATCTCTAAAGGAAGTTCATTCCAGGCCGCAATAGGTCCTGTGAAAAGACTTCTTCCGCCCCAATTAATTTCTTACATCTGGGTACTACAGTGTTCTGTATTTCCACCGTTTGGCTACTGTTTAGTGCTCCGTTTTGTACAGTAGGTTCTTGCGCCTTGTATTTCGCTCACTGTTCCCCTGGTGTGATCCCCACCCGCCGCCCCCCACTTCCCACCGCTGCCCCCTCGCGGCCCGCCCCTTTTCTTTTCTGTTAACCTCATTGGCCCCCCCGCTCCCGCCTCCCAGCTGCTCCTCCCTCCCACTTCGCCTTAAATGGAACCCGCGCGTACGCACAGCGTTCACGCGCAGCGGGCGCGCCGATTGTTCACCAAAGGCGCGCCAAAGGCAAGCCCGTCTACGCCCGTCCGCGCCTGGACCGCGCCCAGCGCCAGAACCCCTGGTCCTCGCCGATGCCAGCCCACACGACGGACCTACGACGCCGCCACCCTCAACGCACTCAAACCTGACTGGAACCCCGCCTGCTACCGAGCCACCCCGAAACGCACCCACGGACCCTTCACCTGCCGTGCCTGCAAAATCACCTGCCTCCGGACCTGCACCGCACCCACCAAGCCAAGCACCAGCAGCAACCACCTCAAGTGCATCCTGCTCAACACCCGCTCCGTCCACAGACACGCCGTCAAACTCTGGAACCTGCTCGACACAACATCACCAGACGTCGCCTTCCTCACGGAAATCTGAATGAACGCCTCCTCAGCACCCGACATCGCCATCGCCATCCCGGACGGATACAAGATCACCCGGAAGGACCGCGTCAACCAGACTGGAGGAGGCATCGCCATCGTACACAAGAACACCATCCGCATCACGACCAACTCCGACGACACCCTCACCGCCGCCGAACACCTCCACTTCCAGATTCACACCGACCCCAAGGCTACACTCAGAGGCACCCTCATCTACAGACCCCCGGGACCACGCACACAATTCAGCGAAGACATCCCAGACTTCATCAGCCCGCACGCCCTCCCCTCCGCTGACTACATCCTCCTAGGGGACCTCAACTTCCACCTGGAGAACAAAAAGGACAGCAATACCACCACCTTGCTGGACAACCTCGCCAATCTCGGACTCAAGCAACTGGTGAACACCCCCACCCACTACGCCGGCCACACGCTTGACCCAGTCTTCTCCTCCAGCAAGTACATCTCCTTCAGCCACTCCACCGGACTTCATTGGACTGACCACAGCTACGTCCACTTAAGCTTCAGAAGAACCACGACCCACCACCACCCACAACAGGTTCCTCGCAGGAGCTGGAGCAAGATCACCGCCGACCAGCTCACCCCCTCCCTCAGCCAGAATCCTCCCGCCAGCACAACAGACCCCAACGAAGCAGCCCGCAACCTCACACAGTGGATCACCAACTGCGCAGACGACCTTGCACCACTGAAGACCCCTCCCAACGGACCCGGCAGCAAGAAAGCCTCCTGGTTCACCGACGAACTTAAGAACTCCAAGAAGAACTGCCGCACCCTCGAGAAAACCTGGCACATCAACCAGACCACAGACAACATGACTGCCCTCAAGCACGCCACCCGCAAACACCACCAGCTGATCCGCACCACCAAGAAGACAGCATTCAAAGAACGACTGGACAACAACGCCCACAACAGCAAGGAACTCTTCAGCATCGTCAAAGAGCTCACTAACCCCAGCGCCGGAAACAGCAACATCACTCCCTCGCAAGACCTCTGCAACTCACTCGCCTCGTTCTTCCATCGCAAGATCGCCGACATACACAACAGCTTCGACCCACAGAAAACGCACCCAACCACTGAACCAACGCCCCCCACCACCACCCTCTGCGCCTGGACCCCGGTCAGCACCGAAGACACCACCCGCACGATGAACACCATCCACTCCGGATCCCCAACCGACCCCTGCCCCCACCACATCTTCAACAAGGCCGACTCCATCATCGCACCCCATCTCCGGGACATCATCAACACCTCCTTCAACACCGCCACCTTCCCGGAGAGCTGGAAGCACGCCGAGCTCAGCGCCCTCCTGAAGAAACCAACAGCGGACCCCACCGACCTCAAGAACTTCCGCCCCATCTCGCTCCTTCCTTTTCCTTCCAAAGTCATCGAGAAGACCGTCAACAGACAGCTTGCCGCCTTCCTCAAGAGAAACGGATCCCTCGACCACTCGCAGTCTGGTTTCCGAGCCAACCACAGCACCGAAACCGCCCTCATCGCAGCCACTGACGACATCAGATCCCTGGTCGACAACTGGGAAACAGCGGCCCTCATCCTCCTGGACCTCTCCGCAGCGTTCGACACTGTCTGCCACCGCACCCTAGTGCAGCGCCTCAGCAACATCGGAATCCAAGAGAAAGCACTGGAGTGGATCATCTCGTTCCTCGACGGAAGAACCCAGAGAGTCCGACTCCCCCCGTTCAGATCCGAGGCCACCGAAGTCATCTGCGGCGTACCACAAGGATCATCACTCAGCCCCACCCTCTTCAACGTCTTCATGAGCCCCCTCGCAGCCATCGCACGCCAACACAACCTCAACATCATCTCCTACGCCGACGACACCCAGCTGATCCTCTCCCTCACCAACGACCCCGCCACCGCCAGAACCAGCCTACACGAAGGGATGAAAGACGTCGCCGAGTGGATGAAGAACAGCCGCCTGAAACTGAACTCAGACAAGACGGAAGTCCTCATCCTGGGATCGTCGCCCTCAGCCTGGGACGACTCCTGGTGGCCCCCTGCCCTGGGCACCACTCCCAAGCCAACGGACCACGCACGCAACCTGGGCTTCATCCTGGACTCCTCCCTCTCGATTACCAGACAAGTCAACGCCGTCTCATCATTGTGCTTCAACACCCTGCGCATGCTCCGGAAGATCTTCCGATGGATCCCCACCGAAACCAGGAAGACAGTCACCCAGGCCCTCGTCACCAGCCGACTGGACAATGGAAACACCCTCTATGCCGGAACCACAGCCAAACTTCAAAAAAGACTCCAACGCATCCAGAACGCCTCCGCACGACACGTCCTGGACATCCCCCGACACAGCCACATCTCCGGCCACCTGAGAAACCTGCACTGGCTCCCCGTCAGCAAGAGGATCACGTGCAGACTCCTCACCCACGCACAAAAGGCTCTCCACGACCTGGGCCCCAAGTACCTCAACAACCGCCTGACCTTCTATACGCCCACCCGCCAGCTACGATCAACCAGCCACGCCCTCGCCGCCGTTCCACGCATCCACAGAGCCACCGCCGCAGGAAGATCCTTCTCCTACCTGGCTGCCAAGACATGGAACTCCCTCCCCATCCACATTCGGCTAACCCAGGACCATCTCTCCTTCAGGAAGCAACTCAAGACCTCGCTTTTCGAGCAGTAACGGACCCCTCTCCCCCAGCGCCTTGAGACCCTTCCGGGTGAGTAGCGCGCTATACAAATGTTATGATTGATTGATTGATTGATCCTCACAGCGCTTTACTTTTTAATCCGAGGGCGCGTCACTGAGTACCAGATCGAAATGAGGTATCACATATTTAAATGCATTAAGTATGCCTCAACCGCCTAAATCTAAGGCGCTGTACATATTACAGGGTATCACCTGTTACTAGGAGCCAACTGACAAATGATCATACACGGAGGGACTGTATATGAGGACACGGGTGCCTGAGACAGGGGCACTTGTAGTGGAACAGTTTGGGACAATTAGCCCAAACACAGCACGGGATCGCTTAAGTATTTTACACCCCCTGGATGCCTGACAAACACAAGACCACTGATTACACTATACAGTTGTGTGCCTTTATGTGTGTCCTGTTTGTTTTTCTTACAGAGTCCAGAGGCCTTTAGAAATACCAGGAGGCCGCATAGGTAGAACCGTGAGTTTTATCGTCCACACGTTTCCACTGGTTAGGGTGCGTATACCGCCGTGGAACGTTTTCGGTCCTGATGAATACTTAGCACAATTGCTCTGATAAGCAGAAACATGTCGACCACTTTTCACTTGTTTTTCTAAATCGGACGGGTCTGGTCAACCTTACTAGCCATCCAATCGTCCGTCACACCTGTTTAATGGTCGCTGGTTTTCCACCATTAAAATTATTTTTGGATAAAACCAGCCACCTTTTAAATTTTCACCACCTTTTGCACTCACATCCCTTCACAAAAAACCTGCTCCGCTGTAATTCAGGCATCATAGCACACCAGGGAGGCACTCGGCCTCTCTGGTGGGAATCCAATGATGAAGCATGTCAACAACTAGGTTGGTGAGTGAGGTTTCTTTTAAACAAATAGGTTTTTCCTTGTGCTGTTCTATTCCCTAGTACTTTCTTAGGAATTTTTCAGTCACTCTTTTGTTGTTTTCAAGTATATTCTTTAGGGGGAATAAGAGAGACTATCCCTCTCTCTCTTGTTGATACTAAATATTCTAACCTGGCCATCACTAACACCAATATTACCATTTTTTAGAAGTTTGGTGGGATATAAGTTAAGATCCTTTTGATCTTTCTGAGAATAATAAACGTGGATGATGTTAGCGCGTTAACCTGGCTAGCAAAAGAGAGCTTGGTATCTATTAGAACTCCCAAAATGTTAACTTTGTCAACTGGCTTGGGTAAGCAGTCAAAATCTCCCGGCCACCAACTCGGGGACCAGAAAGATGGATCATTGCAGAAAGGTACCACCTCCGTCTTATTGGAGTCGAGCTTTAAACAATTACTGCTCATCCAAGAGCTGGCGGCTGTCATACAGTCATAATATTTCTTTCCAATGGTATTCGGTTGATTGGTAACCGCTTCGGCAATCTGGGTATCATCAGCGTATGAAGTGAGAGCAAAGCCAAAATATTTGATGATCGGTGCCAGGCGTGCTATATAGACATTAAAAAGGGTGGGGCTGATGGAGCACCCTTGAGGAACTCCACAAGGAAGATAAAAAGGTTCTGACTTAAAAGGGTCTAAGGCTACAAATTGTATCCTATTGCATCCTGTTCAGAGTGACTGTGCAAATATAGAGTAACAACTTTTGACATAGGAAGTGCCATTGTGAAGGCAATACCTCCTTTGCAACATCTGGGTTTGCGCAAGACAAAGGGTGTGTGGCCCCAGTCGTGCTACAATGAGGTAAGACAAAGCTTTGCTATCTCACACCATGCTGAGACATTTTAAGGCATGGGCAAAGTGGGCTCTGGCCCAGGGAGCCCCCTTTCAGAGCCAGATCCGTTCTGCAGAGAGTCTTGCCCTGAATTATTTTTAAACAGATAAATTTATGGAACAAATCTTTTTTTATTAGACATTTTGATGGGTGACTCATGGGTTGCACACAGCTGTATGCCTACAACCACAGGGGTTGGTGGCTACAAAGAATGCTTTTAAGGGTGTACAGGAGATACAGTAATAAGGCCAACATCCCGGAGGCAGGCGTCAAGTAAAATCAAGGCTAGCAAATCAAAGCGGCCTGTACCTTCAGAGTGTCAGAGTGGCCCAGAACGAGAGTCCACCTAGAGGGAGAACCAACAATAGAAAACACCTTTCCCTCCCACCCACCCACCCCCCACAACAGAAAAACATAAGTGAGAATAGAAAAAAAAGAAGAAGGGGGGAATCTGTATCAGGGCGGCATAAGGCGCATAGGAGCCCTACTCTCCAGACCCACCCCGCTATCTGGGGTTTAGCGCAGCCCGCAGGTATCAAATGTAACACTGGCAGAAGTTTGGGGCAAGTGACCTCACGTAGGTCCTTCGATAACATTGTAATAAAGGGAGCCCAGAGTTCAGCATATTTCTCGCCTTTCTGAATTTGGATTAGCGAGAGACGCTCCATTGCCAAGGTCGTCCAGACTCTATGGAGCCATGCCGAGTGGTCTGGAACCGTATCAGTACCCCAGTGTAGTAGGATCACCTGTCGCGCTGCAAGGAGAGCCAATGCCATCTGCCTGCTGCACAGCGACCGCAGAGGAAAGATAAGGGGGTTAGATAACCCTAGTAGTGTGTAAGCTGGGAAGCGGGGTATCTCGGTGTCAAAAGCTGCATCAATATCATTTAGAACCAGTTCCCAGAATCGCTCCAGTCTCGGGCAATACCATAAAAGGTGCGCTAGGGAGCCTGACATCCCGCAACCACGCCAGCATTCTTCGGTGTGGTTTTTGTTCCATTGGTGGATCCTAGCAGGGGTGAGGTACCAATAGGTCGCAACTTTAAATGCGGATTCAGTCCCTGCCTTGTTATATGCTGTGTGGTGCGCTTTATAATGGATGTTATCCCATTCCTTGTCTGTGAGGACCCTACCCAACTCCGCCTCCCACCTGAGTTGTCCACGAGTGCGAGTCCCTTTCTGGCTTGGAGTAAGGTGCACATATAGTTCCGTTCTGAGGTGCTTGTCATCCATTTTCTTCGCTACCCATTGTTTAAAAGGGGTAAGTTTATGAGAAGCCTGTGGGAGGCAGGCCCGAGAAGTGGCCCAATGTCTTAGTTGTAAATAATAATATTCATCCGAGCAGGGGAGGTCAAGATCGAGATGCACGCGATCAAATGGGATGATGCCCTTGAGATCAAAAAGGTGGCCCAGGCGCTTACAGCCCGCTTCTCTCCACCTCTGGGCAACCGCAGACTCTACACCCGGGGGAAGTCCGGGTTATCTACTAGGGGAGTCATCGGGGAGGGGAATGTAATGAGGTCTTTTGCGAGTGGTACCTTACCCCAAACTTTCATGGTGGCAGCCGTAACCGGAGAAGAATAAAGGCCCCAAGAGCGCAGGCGGCTGGGGAGCCAGATTTCACGTCAGAGATTCGCACCCGCTACCGCCTGGTCCATGAAGGTCCAGTGCTTCTCCGATAGCGGGCGATTCTACTCCAGCACATATCGCAGGTGTGCAGCCTGCAGATATCTGTGAATGAGGGGTAACCTCACCCCTTAAACAGATAATTTTAAATACCATTTTCCTTAAATTTATTTTTAATATGGGTGATATGTGAGAGTCTATTACAGACATTTTGCAGAGAAATTCTGTGTTTATGTTTCATGCAACATCCATAAAAAAGTTTCTTATAGATCAAAACAGGACCTCACATATGAGAAATTGGAGGGTGTCACAGAGATTATTTGCAGTAACATTAGTGAGCTGCTATCGCGTTACAATATTGGAAACACACTTCTCTATCCCTGAATATTTAGATGTGAACACGTTTAGAATTTGGACATGTGCCTGTGCACTGGCCAAAGAATGCATAAAAGAGCAGAAACTTGATCATAATTTCAAAGCTGTTCCGAACAGGGACCCTCAAAATACGTTTGGCCTCTTCGGCCATGAATCTTTGTGCCCAGCTGGCTCTTTGCCTCCACCAATAACATCTTAGATACATCAGCCAGCAGAGTAGGAAAGCCTCACCATGTCCTTTGAGGAAATGTTGAGGACTAAACAAGTATGTGTAGGATGGTTTACTCTCCTGCAGAGGCACTAAATTATGCTTTGATAATTCATAGAACTCTCTTGAAGATCAAAAAGGGTGGTATATGGTTGCATAGTTTCACTATTACACAGTGAGAGAACAAGGTTAAGTGGATTAAGTGAGAGTAGCCACACCGAGTACAAACTGAATCAGGATTATGAAGGGAAATGTTGTGTGTTCTAAGTCTACTACAAAGTGCCCGGTTGGTATCTTTCTAGCCCTGTACTTCTGAAGCAGAATCCTGAAACGAAAGGATCCTCTCAGGGACTGAAGTGTGAAATCGAAACTGAAACCTGTCAATGCTGACCCACTGTAGAAGAATCCCAATCATTGGCCAAGTCTGCATCAAAAGAGAACAAGCACTGGCATAGCCAACAGGTCTCACCTTTGGGATCTTATAAGTATTTAGTTATGCAGCACAATATCCTTGTTGCAACAACATCAACTGTTGCATGGTTAAACACTTATAAGGTCCCAAAGGCGAGACCTATTGGCTATGCCCCAGCGCTAAAGCCAGCTCTGTGTAGAGGGCGTGCTGGTGTTCTATAAAGGGGGGTCTGGTGTTGAATTAGGGTTGAGGGTGCTTGGGTGGTCTGTAAGGAACTGCTTGGGTGGGATTTATGGGACATTGTCAGGGATACTTTGGTTGGTCTCTAGAGATGGTTTGGGGTGTCACTGGCAGGTGTTGTAACGGATAGTGATTTATAGGGTCTGTTGGATTCCCAAGTACCTACAAAACACGATATCCCTTTTACGTGTGTTTTCGCAAACATAACATCTCAGGTAAAAAAAAAATATCCTCACACAATGTTTTACTACAAAACTTAACTTTTGATAGATCTCACTCTGTTTACCATTAGGATTGTTTCCAAATCTTTTTCAATCCCACAAAAAACAAACATTAAGTTGAAGCATTAAAATTTGTATAGTATTTACAATTATAAGAAAAACATTAAGATACATTCTCATGGAGAGAAAGACTTAGCATGAAAAGTCTTTAATAGGCAGTTCAAGTCATGTAGATGTTCATTGCGCATAAAACCACAGCAATTGGCATCAGCGCTCTATGAAAGTAAATGAACATCTAAGGTAGCTCAGTAGGTTAATGTGAAAGCAACACAGTTAATGATGCAGAAGGGTTCAGTTCTGGTGGTTGGGTCAGCCTTTCACCCAAGACAGAAGAGCGGGTAATTAAAAGAGAAGCACTGCAAACACTCTGCTCCAGTCTATTGGCCCCAGACGTCGTTTATAGGAGCGGTCTTTTATTAGCACTTCTGTAAGAAGAGTTACTATTCCCTTCCCCCTCCTGGACCAATAAACGTCTAAAGCAACACGGAGTTTGTAGGGGACATGCCGCGTGCATTCATTATTGAGAAAAGGACAGGCAGCGTAACCCGAAAGCAAAACCAGTTATATTTTCCCAATTCTGGTAAAACAAAACTGGGACGTAAATATGCAGTCACCGCCACTAAAGCTGCGGAGCTCTGTTAGCAGCAACCGGACGTGTGACCCCGGGCACATTTGGCGTGCACCTGAGGCCTTATGCTGTGCCCTTTCCTTGTAGTTTAGGGAGAGTAGTGAGGATTCTAGGAGGCGATAAAAGTGAGAGCAGTAGCAGTGCCAGATGTACTTTACGTTTTAGCTTTGAGAAGCGGTTTACAGCAAGGCCGCCAGATGGCAGCTTCTGAAATAAAAAAAACACTCAGAGGCGAACAACAGGCTAGTCGAGGGCGTCACAAACTGTTTGTTCGACTTTGTGAAGTAATGAAGCTTAAATCAAAGCAAGCAAAAGGTCCACGGGGGGCTTCAAAACAGATTACTAATTTGTTCTGTCGAAGTGCATTACACAAAAACATATGCCAGTACCTTGATGACGCGTAGAGGCCGGTCTGGGTTGTTCTTATCCAAATAGTTGATGCAAGCAAGCAGAAACAAGACGCGCGGCCGCGAGACGCGCTCTGTGGTGGGGGAGGGGGAGGAGCGTTGAAGTGCGCGCTTGGGTGAGCAAGCGAGCGGAAAGCCAGATGGCGCCTGATCGCGCGCTGTAATGGTGCCCACGAGCAATGCGAGGAAAGCCAGATGGTGCCTCTGCTCGTAACCGCAAGCTTTTGGCCACAAGTAAAAGCGTGTGGTCGGATTTTTAAAGCCCACATACTAAATGTCTCGCCAGACCAGCGCATGCGCTGGCTCAGGTGAGACCTAAAAAAAAACCTAAATAATTGCATGTAAACTAAGGAAAACTTTCCATAGCTAAATCGAGATGCCCTATATAGTCTGTATATTTTTCCAAGTAGACTGAGGCTGTGGGTGTTCTGTTGAGGAGTAAATGTGTGAAGTTTGTGAGATACTGTGAGGAAAAATAGAGCGGCAGATCCAGTCGATAACCTCTGAGGTTCAGTTTAATAAGAACAGACTGAAACTAATATGTGGACCCTGGTGATTGGTACATGTGCACATTCATGGCACAGTCGTAACACTAAGAGCTATAGGAATGATTTTCGTTGTGCTGAAATAAACCTCCAGGTTGATCAATGGATGTAAATTTCACGCACACATTTAATAGCACTCCTGGCGTGTTGGTGCACTAGGAAAGAGCTATGTCTGCAATGAAAAGGTATCAGGTCGCTTATCCTCAGCTCAGGAACAAAGTGAGACCCTCTCCCAGCCTTACCCCTCCAGTGCCAAAGACTAAGTCTAGTACGCGAGGATCTCTGAGTGCTTCGATATCTCCAAGTGTGCAAACCCGGGTTCCAATGGGACTACTGACTTGTGTTAGAATTTACACGAGTAGGTCCCACCTACTCTTGAAACAAGCAATGGCAACTTTAGAGTTCCAACTGTTGAGATAAAAAGTGTAGGTCTTAACAATATATAGACACTAATGACACAATACAGTTCCACTTTTGTTCATTGGGTGGCCGTACGGCAACTCAAGCAGGACCCGGTGAGCATTTCATTCCATTTCACTAATCAAGTGCCAGTATGTCTCTTTCACATTTTAGAGGACGCTCCCCAGATGACATCGCCCAATGCTGTGAGCTGAAAGGATGGGTGTATGCAAGGAAAAGATGATGACCCAGGCACTTTAGACAACCTGTGATTTCTCGGAGACTGAAGGCATTGGCGAGGAACCTGCTGTTGTGATGGGTGTGTGCGTCGGGTGGAGACCATAAAGTAGTGTGTTTGGTTCGCCCCAACACTCACATGATATCCGGAGGGTAACAGTGCTGGTGGTGAACAGAGATGGTAACTGGGGAAGAAGCACTGGCCTCCGAGGACACTGGGGTGCGTGTAGCCATTGACTCTGCTCCCCTGTGTGAAGCTGGCTGCTGAAGCATATACGGTGTCAGAGGATGCTCTGTACAGCTGTACAGCTCACTAGGTTTAAGCAGTATGTATGGGGGACAGAATTTTCTCAACTCTTGTCCTTTACTGTGAAGCAAGTTGTTATGGCTCATCAGTAATGTGATTGTGAACACGCTGAGCAGCCCTGGTTGATAATGCGATTTCTGGAAGCATTGTAGGCATCTACTTGGTGCTGCTTGGCGGCACAAAGGTCTCCGGACTGCACTGCACTGATGAAAGGGCCAGAGCTAGCCTGGTGTACAGATGTAAGGCTATGAGGGCTGCAGGTGCCTGACTTGGTTGATCACTCTATTTTGGTGGATCCCAGAAAACGTATTGAAGGATATCGGATGGCCTTTTATAGCACTAAGTCTCCTACAGGAACAACCTAATGCCTGTTGGTTGTGGCTTAGTGATATGAAAGAAGTGGTATGTTACTGATTCAAAAACTTGAGAATAGGAGTAACATCCAGAGAGCCTGAAAATTTGATAAAACTGTGAAAACCAATAAGACTTACTTTTGACTCCAATAAACCCACAAAAGGCCATGATGGAGAGGTCATGACAGGTCGAACTATGGACTCCACAACGGATGAAACCGGTGAGGAAGATATTTACTCAATACTTCACACCATGGGGCACAGTCTTCAGAACATCGAGGGGTAGGGTGATTCTCTGTCCTACCGAATGGACCACATGACCGAGCACTTAGACAAACATGCCTCCCATCTAGATATGGTGGAGCACCAGGTTTCAGAAGTTTCAGGCCAAAAGAACTACCAATAAGGATATTCTGACAATGATGGCGAGGACTATGGAACCAATTCGAACTTAAAATGAAGACATGGGGGCAAAATTAAAGTGCAATAATATTAGAATAGTAGATGTGCCTGAAATTGCCAGCACAGGAAATGTGGAGTGGTTTATAGAGGTTTTACTTGTGGATTCATTTGGCCAAGACACCTACTATGAGCTGTTTGTGGATGAGCAGGTGCATCAATCCCTGGTCTCATGACATGTCCCAGGTACTTGTGCTAGGCCAATCACTGTCAGATTACTTAATTATAGGGGATCATGGGATGGTGCTCAGGGGAGCCAGAGAGAAGTGAGAATTGCAACATTCGGGAGCCACAAACTCTACATACCTGGATTTCAAAGTGCAGGAGGTGAGGAAATTGTTCTTGCCATTCAGGAAAGAATTCAATTGATGAACATCCAATACAGAATGCTCTACCTGGCTCAGTTTCACTTTGCCTTGAAAGATGAAACACAAATACACACGGATTCACAACAGGCGATGAAGACTGTGAAAACCCACACATCACACCAAGGCTCTGACAAGCACAATACGGCCGGAGACGCTCTAAATTCTATTTTAGAGGATAATGATTGAACATTACTATTTATGCTTAATCTTTGCTGGATCTATACTGAAAGTTATTTGGCAAATTATTGGCTCATTGTTTGCGATTTGATTTCTGTTAAATTCTGCTTGGCGACTATTAGAAAGGTAATACTAGAACAAGCATTGGCATAGCCAATAGGTCTCGCCTTTGGGACCTTATAAGTGTTTAGTTATCCAGCATAATATCCTTGGTGCAACAACATCAACTGTTGCATGGCTAAACACTTATAAGGTCCCAAAGGCGAGACCTATTGGCTATGCCAGTGCTTGTGTTCTTTGCTTCCAAGGAGACAAGCAGTTATTCTTCTGAAGGCTCCCTACTCACATGACATCCGAAAGTATTTCGAGATGAGGGAATGCGCCGTGTGTTCCTCGGGGAATGCCGTTTATGAAAAGGATTCACTTTCGGATGTCAGGTGAGGAGGGAGTCTTCAGAAGAATAACTGCTCGTCTCCTTGGAAGCAAAGAATGCAAGAGGGAGGGGTGGGAGGAATTACACCACAACAGACCAATGGATAAAGAGGGCTAACTGAAAGCCCTTGCAGGAAAGTTTATAGAGACATATCATTTTATTTAAACAAAAGATCGTATCTATCTAACACAGGACATAAAATCGTCATGAATGGTGCTTTATGTTGTTTGTTTTCTGCACTCTAGACTAGAAATAATGCCACGCTTCCGGATACTCCACACAGATAAATTTGCACACAAGGAATGTCAATGGTAATCATTTCAATGTCGTGGTTATCCAAAAACCGACTGTGACTGCGGTGCCCGGGGACTGGATATGGACACTTAAATGAAACGAGAAGGGGGAGCGCCAAGCCGTACACGTTTAAGAGCTGTAAAAGAAACTCCCAGACAGACAAGGAGGAAGAGTGCTTGTGAGTACCAACAGAGCACATGAAGTAACAAGGGCCGAACACGAAGTCATACACACGGGGCGGGCTCATAAGCACTTAGAAATGGCACTTAACGGAGCGAAGGCAGCGCGGCCTGAGAACTCTCACTTCCACTGAGAGGAAATTTGCCAACCCCTAGATAATGCCCGGAGATTAATACTCGTTCTGTCGAGACTGACAGCCCAGTTGTAGAGCCTTCCTTCTTTGGTAACGATGAATCCTTTTCATAAAAGGCATCCCCCGAGGAACTCACGGCGCATTCCCTCATCTCGAAATACTTTAGGATGTCAGGTGAGGAGGGAGCATTCAGAAGAATAACTGCTCGTCTCCTTGGAAGAAAGGAACACAAGTGGGAGGGGTGGGGGGAGTGCACGCGTGCACACACAGGGGACAACTTTTGCAGCTGGGCGGACTTGAGCCTTGAGGCAGTAAACAAGTGGGAGGGGTGGGGGGAGTGCACGCTTGCGCGCACTAATCAGCAGCTGTTTGCTCTTTTTCAAAGCAAAAACTTGTGCTTGTGGCGTGCCACTGCGCACTCCCGCAAGGTGTATGCCGCCACAAGCACGAGTATGTGCTTGGAAAAAGAGCTGTACGACGGCTAAAGGTCTCCTATGCAGTGCATGCGCGCTGCGTAGGCGAGACCTAAAAATTAAGTATATGTGCTTAGATTAAGATTTGCTTTCCACGCCTGATTTACAGATTAAAGATGGTGATGGTTTTCTGGACCAAGGATATTGACAAGTGCTGACATTGACGATGGATGGCTTCCCTCGAGATTACATTTCAGAGAATTAGGGTGAGTTGGATGGCGTTCACCCTGCTTCGATGATTTTAAATGCAGCGCTGGAGTTCTACGTTGGGTAGTGTGCCCGTCACGCTCTGTCCCATGCATGCTCCACTTTTCCAGTATATTGTTTTTGGGGTAAAGGAGATGTGGTCGGTGTGACTGCGAGGGAGGTCATACATCAGTGCTAGTTGGGGCTTTCAATGCGGGTGGGTGGAGAGTGTTAAAAAAACATGCTAATGTATGGATCTGTCTCATTGCTAACGGTGTATATACGAGCATATTAGCACTGTATACTGGTCTGGACAAAAGGATGCGCAGACAAGTAAGATTATGAGCACCAAAAATAATGTGTTCCCACTTCATCTGCTTATTTGGAATGTCAGAGGGCTAAATGACAGCAGAAAAGTGTGCAAGGTTGCTGTCTATTTAAAGCGTCATTAGATAGGTGTTGCACTTATACAAGCGATGCCTCTCACACTACCTACAGGACGTAGACTGTTGAATATAAAGAGTGGTGTGGGGTACAAAGCGTCCTTCAGCTCTCATGCTAGAGGACTACTGATATAGGTGCGAAAATGTAGCAAAATAAGTTTCAATGACACAGTTTCAGACCCGAAAGGTAGATATGTTGTAGTGGCAGGCACACTAGAAGGGAAACAGCTGATTATAATTGCCACCTATGGCCACAGGCACAACAACCCTCAATTCTATATAGAACTATTGCAGGTAGTAAATAGATTTCAGTGCCATATGATGATCTGGGGTGGTACTTCAATTGTATCCTGGAACCTGGTCTTCACCGGTTGGAGGGAGCGCCTTGGAAACCCTCTGCAGCTGTTAGAAACCTGGAAAGGGGAAGAATTCACATTTTACTCTGTGGTCCAGAACATGCACTCCAGCATCGACTACATTCTTATGCTTCAAGATATTGCCTCATTGGTTCATTCCAGTACACAACTAGTGTGCACATACTCAGATCACTTGCCAGTCCTGGATGAGATTATAGTCCTGGGTTGGCACCCTCCTTGCTTCTCTCAGAGATTTCCTGCTGAGTTGTTGCTTGAGGCAGCATCTAGATCCGAAATTGCCTTTGCCGTTAGGGAATACTTCATCCATCAGTGGCCCAGTTTAAAACTGTATGGGAAGAATGTATGTCGTTACTTCGCAAACCATTCGTTCGCATGTTTTTATTACGATGTTTTTACTTAGTAAATGCCATTAATTCGCAATTTTTTACTGTGCATGCTTTTAAAACGCCACTGCTTAAAAAATGAACTAACAATTTACACTGCATTAAATTACTATGCAAACCATTACAACGTTTATTAACACTACCCAAACCCTCTAACACTAAACTACCCTACACGACTCAAACACCACTACACTAGCCTAAACACTAAAACACTACCCCTGACACGACCTTCCCCCTTCCTCCAGTCCAGACCCTGCACTCTAACACTACCCTGCACGACCCCCCCGACACTACCCTAAACACTAAAACACTACCCTACACTACACAAACACCACACCACTACCCGAAACCCTAAATCACTACCCCCTGCATGACCTTTCCCCTTTCCCCACTCCTGTCCCTACACTCAAACCCTACCGTGCACAACTCCCAACCACACTACCCTAAACCCTAAAACTCTACCCTACACTACACAAACACCACACCACTACCCTCAACCCTAAATCACTACCCCCTGCACGACCTTTCCCCACTCCAGTCCCTACACTCAAACCCTACTCTGCACGACCCCCAACACACAGCCCTAAACTCTAAAACTCTACTCTACACTACACATACTCCTCAGCACTACCCTAAACCCTAAATCACTACCCCCTGCAAGTCCCTCTCCCTTCACCCAGTCCGCTCCCTACACTCAAACACTACCCTACACGCCCCCTACACTTCCCTAAACCCTAAAATACTACCCTACACTACTCAAACACCACAACACTACCCTAAACACTAAAACACTACCCACTCCACATCCCTCCCCGACCCCCAGTCCTGTCCCTACTCCCAAACACTACCCTTCACGACCCCGACACTACCCTAAACCCAAATACACTACTCTACACAAACACAACCCTACAACCTAAAAGATTACCCCTGCACGACCCTAAAAACTACACAGCCCCACCCTAAACCCAAATACACTACTCTACACTACAAAAACACAACCCTACAACCTAAAAGACTACCCCCTGCACGACACTAAAAACTACACAGCCCCACTTACCTCTCTCTCCTCGTGGTCCCGCTCTTCTCAGTAAAGCGTGATCCTTTATTCTCCTTTTTCCTGCGTCGTCAGAGCTGCATGTCCTTGTTTGGAAATGGAAGCCACTCCTTTTCAAAACAACGATGTGGATAGCCAGCCATTACAATGCATGCGTTCTAGCAACGCTTGCGATGTAACAACTTGCGTAGTAATGGTACACGTTGTTACATCGCAATCGTAGTAACGCTTGCGTAGTAATGGTATGCAGACTAAAAGCCACGTACAAAGGGTTGATTACCATATGGTAAGCCTTCAGTAGGCATAAGTATAGCCAAGCATGCAGGGGTTTGAAAGTCTCTTCTGCAAAGTCTGGCATAATTAGAGCAAGAAATTGCAACCCTAGGGTGAATTTCATGCACAGACCCGGGAGGATCTTATCTTAAACTAACTTTCCTCTGAGCTGGAAGAGTACTATTGTATGGTGGATAGAAAGGTCAAGCATTTAGGCAAATGCACTGTAGCTAGAATATACAGAAAGGGCGAACGCCCAAGTATAACACTCTCACAACTATTATGTCCCAAATGGATGATTGGGATTGTGACTTGCAACACATGATGATAGGTTTCCAACCTATTGTTTCTTTTGTTCACAATGCCACCTCAGATTAGAACCAGCCATATGCAAATCAGCCTTGATCCTGGTCTAATTTTGAACAGTCCAGCCTGACCTGCCAAGCCAGGTCTTCTCACACTCGGAACACAAACAACACAAGACAATTTTCAGCTTAGTTGGGCCTTTACAGTCAAATGCAGCTCTGTTCTAAAGGCAAAGTGATAATGGGGCCCACGTTTGGGCACACTCTTGGCACAACAAGGGCATAAAAACCTTATTTCAAACACTTTTGATAGGAACTTCCTACGAACACCAAATTTGAACTGCATGTGTAATCAAAGATGGGATATCCAATTAAAGAATAGGATTCTGTTAGCCAATACTGCTTATCCATGTATTAAATACAGCCTTTCTACAGGTCAGCTTCATTGTTTAACAAAAGGCCACTCCCAATCCTTGCTTGCCTCCTGTTATTTTAATCTTATTTCACTTCCTCATACCAAATCTTGCCTGGGCCTGAGAAGGCTTGTAGTTGATAGCAGCCACATAAAGACTCAGTAAGAGTTCCAGCTTATGTATGTAGGAAAGTGGATTTTTATTTGGGGTGGACATGTGTCCATCTTGAAGGATAAGGCCACGACCTGCTTCATTTCACACAATTGAAATAAAATAAACCTGCGCTGAATTCCTGGTAACCTGACAAAGAAAATGTGTGAAGTATTTAAGCAGTGTATTCACAGTAGAAAAAGTCACACAAAACACATTATATTTAGGGCTCCTGGTTTTATGGTATTTATTTTTTTGCCATTTCCGTCTGTATTTATCCATATTAATTTTTCAGCATTTTATCTGTATTTATCCACATTTATTTTTCCCACAAGTAAAAGACGACGCTGCAGCTAGTATTTTTCCACATTTATTTAAATTGACAAGAAGTGTATTTGTGAGGGGGTGGGGCAAATTTTACTATTTTCGTTGGAGCATTGAAAACGACTTTTCTTGAGAAGCTATCAACAACAGGTGTGTGTGTGGGGAAGGCAGTTCATGGGACTTTATTTCTTGTTTACTTATTTAAAAAATGTATCTATTTAAAAATTATATAGACTGTATAAATGTAATTTTAAGTTTGTTTTGCCATGTTGGCATAATATCCAACTTAATTAACTAAACTGAAACTGCACGCTCAATAAAACATTAATAAATCCTGCTGTAGTGTGGGAAAAAAACTAGGGAAAACGTATTGGCTTTTCTAGGCAAAGTATATATGAGATACATAATTTTATGTAATGGTTCAGTGTGCATTTGAGATGCAATACAGTCCTGCACTGCAATGCAAGTGATCTATAGGAGGTGGAATGATACAAAATAACAGCCTATGGCCAGAGGTGAGAAGGAAATGGTCTTCACCTCAGTCTGTTTAGATTTTAAATATTTGGTAACAATAGGTGTATAATTGGGGCACTGTTAAGCCGGGCCTAAAAAGAGTATATCTGGGCTTACTAACTGCATAATGTCTTCTGTACATAGGTAAGGGTGTCATAACATAAGCACCTACAGGGATCAGCGTTCATACTTGGGACAAGTACTGAGAACAGAATGATAATGATAGCTAGGGGTGTCCTTCCCTCAGAACACCTCATCACAGTAGCAACAAGAGACTTTCGTACTAATCCCGGCTTCCCAACTAGGCCGTATTTCCGTGCTCCTGGGCAAGTCACTTCGGCTCCATACCTCCCCTGACGAAACTCAGTTAATCTATTGTAAAGGGCGCTTAAAAGAAATCTTTCCCTTTTAAATAATTTTGATATGGGAACTGGAGTACGGAGGAAAATAACGTTATGTCTGTCATAATGTCACCGGACCTGTAACTGATTAAACATCTGTTTTTTCCCATGAGGCTGAAAGCATGCTTCACACGTCTTAGGCACGGCGACCTTTCTCTTTCACAATACCTCCTCCCTATGTTGTGTGTGGCAGCCCGGACTGAGACTGCTTCCCCTGCACACACAGCCGCACCCGAGTACTTCACAGGTCTTTAAAAGACCTTTTGCTTGTTAATGTGGCTTTGTTGTTTTTCGCTCCTTCTTAGAGCCCCTGCAGTTCCACTCTGCCACGGATGGCCGCATTGCATTCGCCGACTAGTGATGTCCCGCATTACACCTATGGTAAATTTGGCTTGGAAACAGACGACACCTGCCACCGACATCCGAAGCCACCGGGTGCGTAAAACTTTCTCTGGGGACTCAACCTCCACTGCAAAAAAGTACTGTCACACAATGTCATCAACCGATCCAAGCCCTGCATGATTACTCAATCTCACCTCAGAGGAAGCAATGCAGCATCCAGCCAAACCAGCGTCCCCCAACGGACAAACAAACTCTGCATGCATGCCAAGTGGCGCTGGACGGCATTAGGACACGGAGCCCCAAGAGACGATCCGACTCCACCCGATGAAAACCCACAATACTAGCAAACAACACCATCTCCTCACTGCAGTTGAAAACAGCATGGGGTCCTGCACTCCAATCTCATGCACTGATTGCCGCCTGCTGTGTGCACCTCCATGTTTCTACGGATGTGAAGCAGTGAGCGCCGGAGTTCACCACAACCCAATAGACATGCGTCGATTCCACGGCCTCCGAAAGACTGCATGCACCCACCAGGATACGAACCGGTGACCCAACGTCAGGCGCGCAGTGCCCATTGGACTCAAAGGGCTTCAGCCCCCTCCATCCTGTCTGGCAGCCCGGGCTGAGACAGCTTCCCGGCACACACAGCCGCACCAGAGCACTTCACAGGTCTTTAAAAGACCATTCGCTTGTTAACGAGGCTGTGCGTGAATACTGATAACACCAGAGGTGATTGCTCTGTGAGCAATCACCATACCAATCCTGTTTTCAACTCTCTGCTGGAGCATGGAAGCGCCGCAAAATGCGCTAGTGTTTTTACCGTTTTTACATATAAATACAGACAAAGGAAAACTTGTTTTCCGTCTGTATTTATATGTAAAAATCCGTTTAAACGGAAAACCGGGAGCCCTAATTATAATTCTACAATCAATTTTAAAATAAAGAGAAACAATTTATGAGTAAAATAAGACCAAAACAACAAAAATACAAGGGCAACCAGAAATATGAATTTATAAAGATGTAAGTGCCAATCATATTTTATTGCTGCAGTACACCAGGACCTAGGATCGATTTGAATACCATTACGATGGAGCCCTGGTGGGTTACACCAAGTGGATTGGTCCCGGCAAAACTCTGGAGGTCAAAAAGTTTGAAAAAGTTTCAAATTCCTAATATAAAAAGGGGCTTTGTTGCTTTTTTAAAACAAAAGAAAAACTTGTCTCCCTTCAGGACAAATCTGAAATTGTGTCCACTGCTGTGGAACTGTTGGTCAGATGCCTGCCACAGATTGGTCCTGCTAAGGCTATGGAGATTGTGAGGTTTTTACTTGAAAAAGTTTCTAAGTGCCAAAACCGAATAGGATTTTGATGTTTTTCAGAGATCCTGGAGCCATTCATGGGGATGAATCTAGAATTCAATCTGAGGCTGTGGAACTGCCGGTGGGTACTTTTTGCAGTAGGTCCCCTTGGCTCTAGAGCAAACGTTTTCCTGGTGCCAATGCAATCAACCACAGGAATACGCATCTAAGCCTCCCCACCCTCCCCATGACTTCAGGTGGGGAGGGCACCTTGAGAATCTAGAGGTGCCAGGCAAGGGCCACCAGCAAGGTCCTGGTCAGCTGAAAATTGTAGGAAAATGTCCTCTTGCAGCTTTTTTATCCCTGTAGCCACCCAGGTCAGTCAACAGACCCTTGGACTCCCCTTCTTTGCTCTGCGTACAAGGGGTGGAAAGTTCAGTCATTCAGAGCTACTCACATGTCACAGACAGCACGTCCAATTCTCTTTCATTCTTCTGCAGGTCCCAAAAGTGTTTTACAGTGGATTCCTGGGGATACCACATTTATGCCTGGCACCAAGCTTGTGGGTGAGGGTGACTCCTGGGCACTCCCTAGCCAATGAAGTAAACGTTACAGGGGCCAACTTCACTGACTTTTTCCGTAGTTCCTGTTTGCCTTACTGCAAACTGGCCCAAATTGCCATATGTCAGGAATTTTTCAAGATTGTTTACATTTTTTTATTAGGGTTTTGCATGCATCTTTCCACATTGAACTTCAACGGTTATACAGGTTAATCATTTTTGTACATCATCATGAATCATTAGGTCAGCTTGCAGTGGGTGGTTACATTAATCATGTGGCCATTAAATCCTCCTGATGTGGCTAATGGTATATATCTGACATGCGTTAGAGAAAGCCGTTGCACACCTTATGTTCCTCAGTGTACTCCTTTCATTTTTTAATTATTATTCCTTGATGTGCGTGCGTCTGGGATCGTGCCTCGCCTCATTGCACGTACAATAATGGTATATATCTCCCACATATGTGTGCTGATAGACTATCATGTATATCGTCGCAGTAGTGCCGATTTGTCCCAAGTTGTCCAGGGTCAACTCTGTCTCCCCTATTCTGCCTATGCAGCGTTCCCCTCACACCCAATATAATCGTCTGGGTCCTGTAACTAGTACATCGGTGTTTGAACTGCCGATGGGATCAACTGCCAACTTCGGGGCGGCATGGGGGAGTTCGTAGGGAGGGAGGAGAAACTGAAACGGGAAAGAAGGGGAAGTAATGAGCGAATCATGAAGGGGGAGAGGGTGTAGGGCTGGCAAAGAGAAAGCTTCCACGGTGAACTGTGCATGTATTGAATGCATGTGCGTTGGACGTGTTCTGGGGTGAGCCAGGGGGGGGGGGCGGGTCTATAGACGGGCGCGCTGTGAGAGTCGGGGTCTGCACTCGCCTCTCGTGTTTAGGTGCTCTACCTGTCTATCGAGTCGCCGGTGCCTTCTATCGGTCCTGGGTGACTGGGGGAGCCGGAGAGGCGCAGGGGGTGGGTTGTGTCGTGTCCTGTGTGTCTCCCTCTGCCCACTTCTGTTTAAAGCATATGAGGAGTTGTGCCCATTCCATAGATATTGGATGTTTGCGGGCGCCCCTCACCTCTTCCTCTCGCAGCATCTCTTCCTCTGCCGCACCCCATTTGAGCAATGAACCCGCCCAGGCTGACCCCGAAGGCCCCGCTGGAGCCCTCCAATGCATCGCAATGTTCCTCTTCACGAGGAGAATGGCCAATGACGCAAACTTCCATTGTACTTTCGCGGTTTTCTTTCTCGGGGATATCCCCAGCGCGCATTCTTCCCACGTGGAGGCAGTTGGGAGACCGGTTGTCGATCGAATGGTTTGGCGCACCCCATCCCAGTATCGTTGTATGGATAGACAAGTCCAGAACATATGTTTGAGGTCGGCTTCTGATAATTGACAGCGGGGGCATTCGAACTGCGTGTCGGGGTAGAACCGGCGGAGCTTGTCCGGAGTGAGATACGCCCGGTGCAGGATATTGAATTGAATTTTTTTGAAGCGCGCATTCCTGGATACCTTTTTCGGAAATTCCAGAGCTTTGCGCCACTCTGCGTCGTGGAACACGCGGCCTGCGTCGTCTTCCCATGCTCCCCGGAGCCTGTCCAGGGAGACGTCCGTCAACTCCCGGATCGCTTTATAATGCCATGTGATTAGGTGCCTACCTGCCCCCGTTCGCAACACAGTGTGCAACACTGGATGTGTCGGGGGTTCCGCATCTCGTAATTTCCAGAAGTGGCCACCACTTTCCAAGATTTGCCTGTGTCGTAGGAACTGTCCCTAGGGGAGGTCATACCACTCCACGTCAGGACTTTTTCAAGATGACGAAAGTCGTCGGCCACACTATACTTGTGCTTTGATGGCTGTGGGTGTGTAGGGGAGTACGCTATGAGAATCACTAGTCCCGTCCCACATCTACCACTAAAATCTAGTTTGAAGCAGGCACTGTACCCACAACAAACAACAGAGACAGAAGTCTTGTAAGACAAGGGCAGGGCCCTTCAGCAACCAGACAGGGGATTCACAGGAATTGTCCTGATAATCTGTACTCTCCCTTTCAAGCGCGTCAAGGTGTTAAAAGTGTGTTAACAGACCTGCAAGGTTTGACACTGTGGTGTCAATGGAATGCCCAACCTCCCACCCTGCATATTCCATTGAGCTCGGAAGAGTCCTCTCTGATGATACAGGTCAGCTTATTGTGTGCTTCTGGGAGGAGTTTCACACCTGTTTCCGGGCTAAAACAGAGTTAATGCAAATGTGCCCTCAAGAACTTCAGTCAGGAAAAGAGTAACTTTCTAAAAGTTACATTTTCTAGATATTTAATAAAAAATCTGACTTTACCATTAGATTGGATTTTTTTTAAATATGAAAATAAGTATTTGAATGGAGTCTGTAGATTACATTTTGTATAATGTATAATTTGACTTTTGCTATGTCCCAGCTACAGCCTGACCAGAGACCATGTCATTATTGAGGAACATACCATTTCGTCTTCACTTGTGGAACATGTAATTTCTAATGCCACAGATGTTTCACTCTTAAATATTCAGATTTTCCTACTTGTCAAAAGGGTGCTTATGACAGGTATGTGCAACAGTATTCAAGCTGTATGTGTCAGGCTACACAGGGTGGGCCTGAAGCCATGCTTCCACTGATTCTGTAGTGTATGGAACAATAGATGCTGCAGTCCACAAGTGGTAGTTAACGTTCTATGCCTTTGGTGTACTTCTACACCATATACTATGGTCTTATAGGACGGTTAAATGTGTCAATTAGGATTTAAGCTATTTCATCATGTTTTAGGGGGTCATAGCACATACAATGGGCACTGAATAGCTGTGCCCCAGTGTTAGAATTTACGACTACCTGCAGGTAACTCTAAAAATATAAAAAAACAGGTGACCGTCCAAAAAGGTAACTTTGCCACAGTCCTTATAAACATTCCCTCTGGTAATTCCTCTGACAAGTGATGCCAGATCCAGAATGTAAGGTAGGTTTTCTTTCATTCTTGTTGGATTTAACTGAACTTCAACTGAACTGCAGCAACACCGTCCCCCCCACCCAGCACCTTGAGACCCTAACGGGTGATTAGCTGCGCTTTATTAGATCTCTGATTGATTGATTGAACTGGGCCAGCTCTGGGAGAGTTTGGAGGGATAAAAAGACAATCTAGAGGGATTCAAGATGATAATATTGTCTATGTAGTGAATGGGACATTTTTCATAAACCATATCCCTGGACCAGGAACTGGAGAGGTCTAACTCAAACCAAATAGGAAAAGAAGACTTTTCTGCTTGCTGTAATGAAAATTTTTTACCTGCCTGACAGAATCCTGGGAGACTATTTTTGGTGAAGGTCTGGTGTGCATTGTGTGTTTTGGTGCATTGTGTGTGCTAAGTGTGAAATTCTGCTGTGGTGGATGCTGTTATGCAAACAGGTCGTCATACTTGTACATGGAGTTGGGAAGATGTGTGGTGTGGGGCATATGTTGTGAGAAATTGGAGTGATGTCTTCAAGAGAAGGTGGTAAGTGCATTGGTTATGCAGTGCTGATTGTTCCATGGCAATATCTGCCTCTGACAGACAGGGACAGGCAGTCCATTGAAGTGCCTACACTCTTGCTTGCATTTTGTTAATTTCTTTTTCACATCCTACGGTCCATGTCTCTCCTTGGAGCTTCGGAAGACAAATGGGAAAGGGTCGCTTGACTGCAAAGGAAGCAGTAAGGTGTTTTCCTCTTATAGTTCCTCATTTTTGTTGGGTAAGGGTTTAAAAAGTTCATTTTTTCAGATCAGTGCAATGGAAAATGATGGGTCACCTTGAATGGGTCAGGTAAGGCTGTGAAGGCATAACAAAGTAAAAGTGAATATGATGTGTAGCAGTGAAGCATATGGACGAGACACACACACTGCTGACAAAATGGTACTGAATATCAAATCAATATCCATATGGACACTGCGTAACAAAACCAGCCAAGTTCTGATGGGCACTAGGAAGGTAATGCAGCTTCCGTTTCTGGTTTCACATAACTCTGTAGTTGGTTGTTTTCTGCTTGAAAGTGTGTCATTGCCCAGTATGGACAGTCACTGGGTCAATTGTGCTCACTCTGAAGGGCGGGAGCATTCTCAACTTGTAAAGTAGGATTTTTAATTCGGTTTCTTCTATTGTGCAAGGTATGATATTGCCAACCGGGTCCACATTTATGATGAAGCAAGGGGCTGCTGCTAGAGAACAACTTGGAAATGCTCTGGTGCAGACTCTGAATATGTCTCTGGAAGTTCGCCCTGGTGGACGGCCAGTCCCCATGAGCGCTGATATGGGTTTGTAGGACAGTCCATGGCAAACAGAAAAGCAGACTAGTCTTACTTGTCCAATAGTTAGGAGCCTCAGGCCTCTTCTGTCTTGGTGCAGACTCAGCACACGACGCAATGTCAAATCACTTATTTCATGTTCTTAGCACTGAGAGGTGCATGAGCATGGAGAAAGAAGTCCCTCCAATCTTCCAGAAGGTTGTCAGGAGGCGAGGTGCTGCTCACGGAAACAACTCCCTTCGTACCTTTATCTGGGTGTTGCAATTGGAACACAGAAAGAAACATTGGCGGCAGTGTCCTCATATTTAATAAGGTCACCAGAAATGACAGTCAGCAGGAACAGGAAGTGCCAGGGAAATGGGTGTTATCCAAAATACTTTGAGCCTAAGCACCATACACAACTCCTTTCTCCTTTCCATCACAGTGAGGTGAGCAGAGCCCTGACTTCAGAGGTGGATCATGATAATCCTCAGGCAGACAGAATTTTATGAGCCACCTGAGTCCAGATGCCTATCCAATCCGGGTCATGTATCCATTCCCACCTCTCTGCCCATGCAATGCTCCTCGTGAGGTACAGAAGTACTGGAATCGTTCAGGAAACCACAGCCTTTTCCAGAGCTGTAGCAAATCCAAGGACCCACCTCCAGAAAGGAATGCTCTGGTCTTTGTGGATGAAGACCAGATAAGATGGAGGTTTCTCTTCTATGTTGGAGAAACACCTTAGCCCCTCATGACCCCGCCTCAAGTGGCTGGATAAAGATATTGAGTTTTTGGCGGGGCAGCAACCTCACCCCGAAGGCCTACCTGAAGCTGGTGTCTAATGACAAAGACAATCCAGTTCCTTTGGGGGAGATGCAACCCCCTTCCCGTGCTTGAAGGACTCTTCATAAGGCCCACCCTTATACATTAATCGCCGAGATGCAAAAGTATGAGATTTCTGGCTCTGTACGAATGTGAACATAGGCTGATGGGAACATGATTATGGAATAGAGTATACATATTCCACAGGATAGTGAGAATACGTTCAGGGACATTCGATGTCCCCTGAATAAATGTGTTTAAGGGCATGAAAATTAAATAGAAATAAGTTTGTGGCTGTAGTAATATCCACTTTCACTTGGTAATTGTATAGTGATAAAAAATGTTTAAGTATTCTACTCTATTCATTCTGATATCAATATTTAGATTATTTAAATATATTGCTGATGGTTTCAATGGATTAGCATTTTTTATTGAATCCTAAAAAAGGGTTTCTTTTCCCGAAATATTCTGCCTTGACTGCCATACTCCATCTGCAAATCAATAAAAAAAATGTATGCAAGTTTTCATTGAAGATAACATAGTAAAAAAACATAGTATTGCAGCATATTCAACCGTGAAATAGGTATTAACACAAAGCAGTCGTCACCCTTTCGGAAAAAAGAGAACATCAGAATCACAGCTGTCGGGGTTGGGTCTCATCCCATCCCCACCACGGTCGCCAACTTGTCTGCATGCATCCACTGCTTTAAATGGGCCGGTACTCACCGGTACTGAGCACTGGCACTTCTGAATTTATTTGCCTTCATTACAGGCACTTTTCTGTAACCAGGGAGAGTACCGGTACCCTGATCCACGGCACGGCAGACACAGATTAGGTTTCTCCTCCAGTGCAGGGCAGATGCCGCTTTGCTTTCGAGGACCTTGTAATGAACCGAGCCGTGAAGTAGCCTTTTGCAGAGTTGGAGTGCCCATTTAAATGTCCCCAAACTGCAGGGGTTTGAGAGGGCTTTTGTCACGCTGTGATTAACAGGCCAGGATCTCTAGACAGACCCTGCACTGTCAATCAGATGCACAGCGACCATTCTTGTGAAAGTGCCATCATGGCTTTCATTATGTGTAATTAGTTAATCTATTTTATTGACACAAACGCATTTCTTGTGTGCTTTGATATGTGCTGCAACTGGTACAGAAGTCATTTTGTATGATCATATCTTGCCCTTAGCCCCGCCCCTAGCCCCGCCCACTTGCCACACCTCTATTTCATTGAGTACCTGCACTTATTGTTTCCCATTTAAAACAATGAATACATCCCAAATGTGACTCAGTACCGACTGAGCATGCCCAGCATCATACAAAACATGTTAAAATGACAAAGTAACAACAAATGAGCAGTGAAACGAATTCAAAACTAAGCATCTGCAGCGGGCATCCTTGATAGTACCCTTCCTTCAAAAACCCAGCCCACCCCACGATGGGGGGGAAGGAGGTGAGAATGGGCGCGAAGGTGGAAGGGAGGGGGGAGAAAGATTTACAGCTGCATCCCCTACATCTGTGAGACCTGCCATATAAACTCCCACACACACACGCTCACACCTGGGAACATCTTGAGATTCATCCACAATGCCCCCCCATCACCCATCCAGAACCTGTGTGGCTGCAGGGGAGTTATCCTCCAGCCATTCCACCACTGCTAATCCTTCCAACATATCCTCCCACAGTTCAAAATTTCCCATCCGTGTACACCACTCGCAACCTCCTTTCCTCCACCGCCCCCATTCATGCATGTCAGCCAACCATTTTCGAATGGTTGGAGGCCTAAGGAGAGTCCAGTGGGTAGCTATAGACTGCTTAGCAAGAACTAGCCACAGGAAGGTACACCTGTGCTTCCTCTAGGCTCCTCGTTTTGGGGTCCGGAGGACTCCCAGCAGACAGTGATTGACCGAGATGTCCACCGGTGCCTGCGTGGCCCACCGAATAGCCTGCAGGACCCCTCCCCAGTATCTCTGCAGGTTACTGCATTCCCACGTCATATGGAGAAATGTTGCTGGGACTGACCCACATCAGGGGCACGCCACTGACTGCGACGCATTGATCCTACGCAGCCGCTGATGTGACAAATAGCTGCGGTGCAGATATTAAAACTGCGTGAGTTTAAATCGCGAACTACTTGCTCCCTCTCTGACTTGAGCACAGGCTCTCTGCCAGTCACCCTCTGAAAGCCGCTCGGGCATGTCCTCCGTCCATCTGCCCCGAACTCCTGTCATATCGATGTGACAATTACCCTTAAGGGCTTTGTAAGTATGGGATAACAAACTCACACTGGAGCCAGGATCCAGCAGGAGTGGCAGCATCTGGGACTCCGGCGGCTCTGCCGGGAAATCCGCCCACACCTCGCAGGCCATGCGGGACAACCTTGCATATTTCAAAAACTGGTGCTGCCGCAGATTAAACAGATTGTGCGCCTCCCCCGTGGTGAGAAAGAACAATTTAGGTACAGGCCTCCAGCCATGGTGCAGCCCTCCTCCCACCATTCAGTCATATCCATCACTGTTTGTATATACCTGAATACCAGAAGCCATTGGAGGGGTAGCAACCTGGCATAGGGTGCCCTTCGCAACACCTGAGTGACTGCCTATTCCAAGGCCTCAGTCACTTTCCGTACAATAAATGGACAATCCCATTCGCACCAGCTCCCCATTCCCCCAGAAGGTTTTTTCAACGTTCAGACAATCCATGCACGAGTTTGCCCACAAATCTGTAGGTCCGGTAGTCCCAGTTCGCCCAACTCCATGTCCAACTTCAATACGTCCAACTTCACCACGCTCCTCTTATCAGCTCATAAGAGGGATACTAAAAGACTAGTCACCTCAGCAAACATGGATCTTGGAATACTGCTCATGGCATTCTGTAGGGTATGCAGACATAATGGCAGCAATACCATCCTACATAGGGACACCCTGCCCATCACCAACAGGGGCAGGCAAATCCAAAAGCGAATTGTCACTTCCAGGCTCTCAAGTACCCTACCCATAGTTAGACGATAGCGGGCCTCCAAGCTATGCGCCACCTGCATCCCCAGTGACTGGAAGTGGTCCCGCTCCCTCCTGAGCTCTGTCACAGGGAGACCAGCCCGGTCCACATGCGCCAGTGTCGCGAGGGGGAACAGTACTGTTTTCTGCCTGTTGACCAGCCAGCCCAGCACTGCACCGGTCAGTCATGATCTGCAGCAACACACCCACCAACCTCTCTTGGCCTGTAACATAGACCAATGAGTCATCTACATACAGTGAAACAACATGAGTGCTGCCCCCATGTGGCCATATCCTAGCATAGCCAAATTGCCAGCAGTTCCATCGCAGGCATAAAAGCAGCGGCAACAGGGGGCATCCCTCTCTCGTTGCCCTCTCAATATGCAGGTGCTCAGACAGCACATGTCCGTTTCAAACTCACACAACCGATTGAGTATAGAGTAGTCACACCCAGGATAGACAAACTGCTCCCAGCCCCATCCTTGTCAGCACCTCCCAGAGATACTCCCAATTGAGCGTGTGTAATGCCTTTTCAAGATCTAAAGCTACCAGTGTAGCCTCTAGGTCCCCATTGGCTAACGAGTGCAGTACATGGGACAATCTCCACAAGTTCGTGTGGGCTCCCCTACCCGGCATGAAACCACACTGGTCCTGTGCATTAAGTGGGTCACCACTCCTTGCAACCTAGCTACAAGAGCTTTCGCAAGGACCTTAGTGTCAACCTCCAGCATAGTCAAGGGCCTGTAGGAGCTAGGGTCCGCGGGTCCTTACCCGGTTTAGGGAGGATAGCAATCTGGGCCTCCCACATAGATTGTGGTAGTATCCCCCCCCCCCCCCCGATTCCTCACCTCCTGAAGAGTCTCCAACAAGCATGGGAGCAGCAACCTAGAAAACACCTGATAATATTCCACCAGTTCGGCATCCGCTCCCGGCGCCTTGCAGCACACCATCTCCCAAACAGCTTCCTTCAGCTCCTCCACCATGAGCTCATCCTTTAGCCCCCTCTCCTGCTCCTCCATGAGACGAGGAAGCACCAATCCTTCTAGGAAATGTTTGGCTTCCACCAGTCGGTCCCACTCCACCTCACTATGGGGCATATCAACAACAACCGGCGATAATTATCTCTAAGCGCACTTAGCGCTAGGATAATTATCGCCGGCTAGCGTGAATTTTTATCGCTGAGATAGCGTGCTATTAGTAACGCTTATCTCAATAGCGATAAAAATCTTCACGCTAACAGGCTAACGTGAGATTATCGCTGGAAACCCAGCGATAATCTCACGTTACCTTGTTGATAGGGACAGGCAAACTTAGCCATGATATCCTCCTTCCATAGGATATCATGGCTAAGTCAGAAAAATACCAGACGTAAAAAAGCAGCGTTAACCGCGGTTAGCGCTGCTTTTTTTGTCTCTAACAGGGTTAGCGACATTCTTGATAATAGGAGAAATGTCGCTTAGCGACATTTCTCCTATTATTTTACTCTGGAACGCCCCCTTTGCATCTCATTAGAGATGCAAGGGGAAGCGTAGAGTAAAAGGGTGCTAACATGCAAATTTGCATGTTAGCACCCTGTTGTTGATAGGGCGCTAGTTTTATCTCTCCTTTTTTGGCTTTTAAAGCCAAAAAAGCAGAGATAAAGCCCTTGTTGATATGCCCCTATCGCTCCTCCCTCGACAGTTCCACCTCCAGGCGGCATCTAGCATCACTGATTCGGGACATGCATTCCCCACGCATCACTGCCTGCAGCTTTCCACTCCACCTCTCACCCGGTTGCCGTCGAACAATTAGTGTCAAAATAAACGGCTGTCACTGCCCTATGCTGCTCAATGAGTTTGGGGTATCCCAACATCTCCGGGCATAGCATTCACAAGAGCACTCTGGATCTAGCTCCAGCCACACCCCATTCGAACAGTAGTGGTGCATGGTCTGGGAGGAATCTGCCCAGTATATGGAAATCCAGTACCTCGGTAGCGAGGTCTTCCAACACCTATCAAGGTGACTATATGTTTCATGTGACGGAGCATAACATGTGAATTCCTTGACCTTCGGATGTGCCATGGGACAGACATCCGTACAGCCCATACACTCCATCACATCACTCTACGTGCCCAACATATTTGGTTTCGTCAGGGATCGCAGGGGATGCCTGTTCCATCACCCATCTAGTACACAATTAAAATACCCAGCCCATAAGAGGGGACCCCAACATAGGAGACCAGCTCTTGCTCCACTTCGAGATAGAATGCCCCGTAATCCGTGTTAGGGACGTATACGTTCAATAGGCACACCTCTCGCTCATCTAATAGGCCATACAACAAGAGGTATTTCCCTTTCACATCAGCCTTAAATCCCCGAGCTCAAAAGCGGACTTAGTGTGCAACTCATGTCATAACCCCTCGGGCATTGTAAGAGTATGTGGCAGAGTACAGTTGCATCCTCCACTTCCTGCGTACCTTCTGTATCTCACTTTCCATGAGATGTGTACCCAAGAGCAGAGCAATCTGTATGTCCTGCCGCTGCCGGCGGAGGTATGCCGGTCTCTTGTATTACTTAATGAAGGAGTAAGCCCACGAACATTCCATGTCACCAGTTTGAACTGGGAAGCCATTACACATCATACCATGCCCCACCTGCCCTCCAACCTCACCCCCAGTTCACCATCAACCCTCTGCCGCCGTCGCTGCTGCAAATCAAACTATAATAGAACACCCCAACCCACCCACCGAGTAAACATAATAGAACAACACGTGCCTTTCCAAACATCTCGGCCCATCATACTCTCCCCGTAAATACATCCTCACATGACACAACTACCACTCCGGCTCACAGGACCCCTCAGCCAACACTCAACCCACAGTCACAATAATAACCTGGGGAAAAGCTGCGTCCAGCACCAACTACCACTGTTGTCACCCTGAGGACAGCACAGTCCCAAACCCAATCCCGCACTCACCTCAATCGCACACCCACTCTACCAATGCACTCAACCATAGGTACCCGTGACTTCACCTGTATTCACTACCCTCATACATGGTCAAAAACACACAGCCAACCCTTAAACAAAAAAACTGAAACTACGGGGGAGAAGCTCTCCCCATTCACTCAGCACATGCCGCTCAGCCACACACATCAACAGTTCTCTCACAGCACTTGCTGACCAGATCGCCAATCTGCTCAAGTGGGGCCTCTTTGGACTACACAGCCCCGTGTCCCACATAGAAAGTTTCCCTTACTCAGGAATGCCCATATAGCATCCAACCAAAGCAGGGGTGCAGTTCAGTGCCAGCTCCTGCCCATTTCCAGGGTTTCCTCCACCACATCTGCAATGCTCTCAACAGAGATGATAGTGGTCACTGCCTCCACCAGTGCAAATCCTTAATATGAAAATTCAGCAGAAGGTTATTAAGGAGAGATAATTTAAATTACGTCACATGGCCACTTCTGCACCACAAGGTTAGCATGGATGAAATATGATTAGTTTTTGTGTACTGACCTACTATTAAAACCACAGATGCAACTGCCAGCTATCATCTGTATGTGAGGACGATGCCCAGATTCTTTCAGATTCATAGACTTTGTGCCAAGTAAGTGGCTGTACTGGGTTGGGTGTCCCTTGGCTGACCTCAGGCGGATATCCTGTGCATCTTTAACTTTCCTGCTGTAGTTTTCGTTCATGCAGCATGTGTCAACATTATCTGTATTGGTCCAGCCCTTATCTTAAC
Source organism: Triturus cristatus (assembly GCF_964204655.1). Classification (NCBI taxonomy): domain Eukaryota; kingdom Metazoa; phylum Chordata; class Amphibia; order Caudata; family Salamandridae; genus Triturus; species Triturus cristatus. The sequence goes on along the minus strand of NC_140582.1, from coordinate 77,907,587 downwards.
AGATTGGCTGGGAGTCAAATGCATTGCTTAATCTAAATCTTACTTGTTGTTATAATTGTGCAAAAAACAGAGCTTACCGGACGTTTTATTGCAGTTCCTTTGTGTAAATTACAGTACCATTTGGCTATGGTGTTTACACACCTTTTTTACTTCTTAGACCCCTCGATTTCTGAGGGATGCTTTCCAGGCCTCAACCAAACATGCTCCATTTGCAATGGTGCTCCCTTTATTTCGAGAACACATCGGGTTCAGATGGGCCCAATCTGTCATCATGCCTGGCTATCACAATGGGAGGTGTAAAATACTGATAACAGCACGATACATGATAGGGAACGGTGTAGAGGGCCACCTTTATCCAGTTTCATATGTGATACGTTGTGTAGCTATGGAGTGCTATATTTATTTACAAACCCATGTACCTCACATGTGAGCTTTGTGTGTTTGGCCCTATATTACTTTCGCAGTCATAGTGACAGCCATCGAGATGAAAATTGAAAGGTTTATATGATTCCTAATAAACCCCCAGCTCTAAACCCAGATTTGAATTAACTCAATCAATTAAAAAGTTTTGACAGTTTTGTAATATTATAGTTTGTACAGTTGTTTAAGGGTAAAATACGCATCTAGCCAGGAATAAAAGAGCATGTCATTATGGACCTACTGGACCATATGCTCAGCCCTCAGCTTCAAATGTTTCCTGGAGAACAAAGGAATATAGATTAGGAGATTTCATTCTCTTTGCCCGAAACAGTTAAATGGTGATGGCAAACTGAAGTTCACGCCCTCCTCGTTTAATTACTGTCCTCTCCTCCGACATGGAATACCATTTTGTTGCTTAGCAAAAAGGTGAAAATGTATTTCTATTCGAGTCTGGACCTCTGTAGAAGATATAGGCTTAGAAACAGTGAATATTTTTGATTCCTTGATCCCCTGTGGGAGAGCTTTTTGATTCAACTGTAAAGTGAAATGGTTCCTATATACTCACCCCCCAAAATAAACTTTTAACATTTGCTTCAAAACATTATTAGGCCATTATTAGGTCTCGCCTACGCAGCGAGCAAGCGCTGCTTTGGAGTGATCTTTTGGAATGACTCCGTACTTTCTTGGAAATTCGTGCATGAACTGCACTGTTTCCGATGAGTACTCGTGCATGGACAGCGTTTACCTTGCGGGAGCGAGCAGCGGCGCCATCTGTTTGCAATTATCACGCTTGCGCTTTTGAAACAGATGGTGCCCCTGCTCGCTCCCGCAAGGTAAACGCTGTGCGAGTCTCGCCCCTGTCTGACACCTTGTTTTTAGGCCGCGCTTGTCTTTCAGCGCTTGTCAGTATTGTTATAAATATTAGTATCTTATAATATATATATTATGTATATATATTATTATATTATAAATATTAGTATAGTTATTATGGATTATACCTCTCCTCTAGGTGTGCGGAAATTGGTAAAGATGCAAGAATGTTGCCGGTTGGGGTTGCAAAGAACGGTTACCCGTGGGTGCAAGGTACATTGTTGGCACGATGCAGTCCCAGACACAGCCACAGTTGGCGCTGGCCCGCCTCCCTCTGGCTGCACAGGACAGTATGTACACACACAGAAAGATGATAACCTAGAACTTGTGTGTGATGCTGTTGCAGAGTCCAGCCGCATCCCTTCCCACTACTCCTATCCCAACAGAACCCTTGTCCCCGGCTGACCTGCTCTGCAGGGGCCTCACTGCAGGCACCCTTGGCGGAGCGAGTCCTAAAGGATACAAAGTGAGCGGGCTCTGCGGCGGGGGTTGTGGTGTTGCTGCAAGCGGAGCGCCGGGTGTTCACCATACTGCCGGCGCGGGTTGCACTTAATGCAGGGTCCTCTCTCTGCCTGGGCGCTCTCAGCGCCATTCCTTTCTCTCGGGCTGCTGTCAAGCGACGCTGCCACTGGGGGTTGCTACAGCTAGTACCACGGGCCGGCCGTTACAATCACTCTATTGGCAGAATCAGAGGTTTCCGCAAACACAAAGGCTCAGCCACAAGACCAGAGATATAGAAGAGCGGACAACGCTGGCCATTACATATGGAAGCAGCGGCCATCTTAACAATTCGGCTTGGAAGCTGCTGGGCAGTTGAAAACGTACAACTACTGAGTTCTACAAAAATAAACAGAGCAGGGATAGTTCGCTTTAAAATACGTATTTCCCATAACACCTTAAACATTGCGCTCTTCAAACACATATCAGATTTTTTTTAGTGTTTTAAAATGCGCTTCTGATAGTGAACTTGTTTATCAAACTAGAAGGAAACATGATAACTTCTGCATTTCTTCTTGTGCCTTTTGCTTGAGGAAACTTCCTGACATCGTTGGTGTGAGGTACACTTAAACATGGCTTCTTGGCCTACGGTCCGTCCCGACGATACCTGCCATTTGTGTCCTCTTTTTGTGTTTTTGCCTGTCGTGTTGTTGGGCGGGCTCATGTAAGCCGGTCGAGAGAAGAACAGCTGTGAGGAAAACTGGTTGATGGCTGCTTAGGGTGGAGTTATCTTTGCATTTTGCTGCAGGGCTACTCGCCTGCTGTCATTCTTTACAGTGCGCATGGCTGTCCTACTGCATTTATCAATAGCCATCAAGCTTCCAAAGTTTTCAATGGGGCCATCGGACCTCTCACTTTACCTAGCTTTAACCTTGAATTGGAGCGGATGACTGCTTGAAATGGTCACAAGCAAAAATCGGATTGTGGTAGTTGTGACTAGGGTTGCCACCTGGCTGCTTTTATACTGGCGTGACCGGTATTTTAATGCAATACCGGTGCTAAAATTAGAAAACTCACCTAAAGTCGGATTTGTGTTCATCTTATCAGCACATACTTCAATTAGCAAATGTAAGAAGGAAACACTTTAACGTGTTCTATAGCTACCCTAATGACCACTGCCAATTAATTATATTCTAACAAAGACAGAAAGGCTATTTAGAACAAGCATTGGCATAGCCAATAGGTCTCGCCTTTGGGACCTTATAAGTATTTAGTAATGCAGCACAATATCCTTGGTACAAAAACATCAACTGTTGCATGGCTAAACACTTATAAGGTCCCAAAGGCAAGACCTATTGGCTATGCCAATACTTGTTTTTTATAGGCATTCTAATAGCAAAGAGGATAAGGAGTATTTATCATTCTAAGAATTTTTTTTCAACTATCCAATTTTCTCAATTTGTTTCTTCTTTTAATCTAACTAGCTTTAAAAATTTGAAGCTAAAGCGCGGAATGCCGCTATTGCTACAAAAGTCAATAATGTTTTTAAAAGGCGGGTGGACACCACATTTGTTTTCCATTTATTTAAATTTTCCGCAATGGAGGTACGCCTCAATTTAATTTTAAACATCTTAAGCTAAAGAGCGGAGTGCCGCGATTGCTACAAAAGTAAGTAAATAGAAATAAAAGGCGGACAGCCACCGCATTTCTTTACCGTTTATTTAATTTTGTACTGATTGTGGCACGCCACGCTTTAGATTTCAACATTTGAAGCTAAAGCGCAGCGTGCCACCATTGCTACAAAAGTTAATAAATAGAATAAAAAAAGGCAGGCAGACACAGCATTTGTTTTCCATTTATTTAATTTTTACCAAATTGGTGGCATGCCGCGCTTTCGTTTTAAACATCTTTAGCTAAAGCGCGGAGTGCTGCAATTGCTGAAAAATTAAATAAATAGAAAAAAATATGGCGACTGCACAACTTCTTTTTCTGTTTAATTATATAGCAATCGCAGCACGCCACTGCTTTAGACATCTGAAGCTAGAGCGCGGCATGCAGCGATTGCTACAAACGTAGCAGAGAGTGTGAGAATAGACACCTTAGCACATGAAGGCATTTACCAGTTTTAGGTTCGACGTATCAAATGTAGAAACAGCTGTGATGTGCATCCGTTGGGAAAACGAGGATGTATGGTGTCCACTAAATTGCATCAAGAGACCCCACTCACTGGAGACATTATTGAGCCGCCAACTGAGTAACTAGTAATGTAGTAGTAGTTGTATTTGTAGTATACTACACACATTTTTGTTCAAATCTATAATTTGCGAGAATATGAAATTCCTCACAAATTTTGAAAAATATATAGTTAATGACACGACATACTTTCTTATGAAACCACTGCTGAAACAACAATATTATTATCATTAGAAGCCTAAAAATCACTGTTTTGTGCCTGTTATGGTTAGCTATGGTACCATTGCACCCCTTCATTCACTCCTTATAAATTAACAAATGTCTATAAATAATACCCTTACCTGTTGAAATTGCTGGGCATGGCTGTGTTAGTTTCGACGGCCAATGTCTTGTCATTCACCGTGATGTGCAAGATCAGATGCCCTAGGTTTGCAGTTTTCTATATTTCCTAGCATTTGCTTTGCGGTACTTCCTGTCTGCACTGCACATTTTGAAGGCACGGTGCATGTCACAGAGATCCGATTATTGAATGTGTAGCCTCTGCTAAAACCAGGAAATGGCGGAGATTTACAGAAAGGAGACTGGGTGACAGAGAAAGTAAATAAGAGAATGACACAAGAACAGCCAGAGAAGGAGGTGAAGGAGAGAAAAGACAGAATGGGCGGCAGGGCCACAAGAGCTGCGAAGAGGCTGTCTCGAAGCATCACTTGTCCAGCACCGAGAAAAGGCCCGAGGATTTGGGGTGAACAACTGTGGTGAACCTTCCAGAGATGAGTGAAAAATCAAGAAGGTGGCTAGGGTCATCGTACCCTGTGGAGCGCAGCTCCCACATTGCTGGCTGCAAGGGGAGTCATGGTACACAGATGTTTAATCTTGCAGATGAACTATGGCAATGAGTGACTGGTAGCTCAGGCGCAGGTACAGGATCAGGTGGGGCTATTTGCCAATTTACCCAGATGTGATAAGAGGGGTGAGCGCTTGCACCTCCTGGCCAATGTCCAGGGATTGGGGGTGTTGACTGATGGTGAACAGTCTGATGGTCAGGCATACCTTTTCTTTAGAGCATGAGGAAAACTAATAAACCTGGCCCTTCTGATGCCACAGTGGAGAGCTGTGAGGAAGTCCAAACCTACTGTTTGGTTAGATGATTTCTTTAAGCCTCTCCTAGAGCACCATGAAGGGGATGCTGAAGATAAAAATGGTGGAGCTGATCTGGAGGCCGACTTGTCCAGAGGAGACCAAACCTTTATGTTTTCCCTAGACAAGATGCATTAAAAGTGGATTGTGTAGAATGTAAATTCACTGCTCTGGTTCACAGACTGAACTGCATCGCAGACACTGAAAAAAAAGCAACTGCTGGAAGGAACGACCAACACAATGCCGAACATCATAGTCCACCAATATTTAAAAAATTGAGAAAACTATTTCTTAGTAGGATGGACTTGAGAGCCTAGAGAATCACAGAAGGGCTGCAAACTTCAGATTGGTCAACCAGCATGAACCACATAACAGAGGCTGGTCTCAATTTCAGTTTCTGAGAAGGGAGATGGGCCACAGAGGATGAACTTTATTCCATCCAACCAAAGAAGGCCATCAGATTTCCAAAAGGTAGGGAGAGTGACCCCAAGAAATATATTAACCTTATGAATACACACTCTGGTTCTTTGTGATGTTATGTTGGGGTAGGCAGCTGAGAAAAAGAATGCTATGTGCATCTATCAACAAATGTGCTATTTTTCCAGATGTTTTCCCATTGCCCATGGCAAAAAGAAGGGTTTTGTTTTTGAGTAAAGACTTTTTCTATCATGGCTCCCAGGCCATCTAGACTGACGAGGGTGAATTCTCAGAAGAAACTTTGCTTATCTGGAAGGTCTGTTAGTACCTGCGGTATGGTGGGTAGGCCTACTGGTGACACTTATTCCTTCTCTTTTATGTAGTGAGGAGTTTTATTTGTAAGTCATGACAACTTTTTGTTTATTAACATGCTTGCTTAACAATGCCAGTTAAAACGAGAGAAATACATAGAGGAAAAAAAGGAAGAGAAAGATGGTGCTATGCTTTCAGAAACATTTAGCTATAAAAGTAGTCAGCCCACTATGCAGGCACCATGTGCTTGTGTCTCAAACCAGACAGCCATGCAGTGCGGAACTGAATGGCAGCAGAGACATGGCTCCCATCTCTCAACTTACTGGCCCTACAATTACAGTCCACCAGAGAGATCCTCTCTTCCAGGAAGGGCCATGTGGTGGAGGGCCAGAAGAGAACACTGGGTGAAGTAAGATGAAAAGAGGAAGAGCTGATGGGAGAATGATAAAGGAAGCAAAAGGATTAGGGTGTTAAGGAAGAGGGTCAATAATGACTGTAGGGAGAATAGAGTTGAAGATCTATGATGAAGATTTATAGTGAAGATAGAAGAACGGGGAAGACAACGGGATGCTGGGAAGAGCGGAAGGGACAATCATAGCTGAGGTTGAATGGGAGAAAGGAATGCCTGGTTGTGGCTGAAAGCATTTGGGTAGGAGCTGAAGGGTTAAGACGAGGTGGATGTAGTGAAACAAACTTCCTTTTCTGTCCTGCTGCTGTGCACTGGCCAACATTGGACAGTTTAAAGATAGACCCAGAGAGAGGGGGCATGTGAGTAAGAGCAAAGAAAGAGACCAAGAGCCAAACAGAGAGAATAAGTAGCTGTTTAAACTAAAGAAAATGTTTCTTTATAAATTTGGTGCAAATGGACTTGATTTGTTGGCTCTGGTCATCCTAAAATATTATGTCGCTTATTCATACAGCTCATTAAAGCCACCATCATATCACTGGAGGGTGGTCAGACTGGAAAGACAGACCCAGATAAGAATGGGTGTCACAAAACAGTGTAATAAGGAAGGGGCTTATGGATAAAGCAGCTCTTCTCCAAGACATTGGACCTCAACAGACAGAACAAGTGATTTATGTGTAACTGAGTTTAGGTCTCTGATCAACCAGCGCATGAAGAAGGAAAACCAGAAATAATGAGTGACAGGAGTGATCACCCGAGGGAATGGCTAGGGTTGTCAGCGATAAGAGTGATGGAACGACAGAGTTTGACATCATGGTACGCTATTCATGAAAGAATAAGGCAGGACAGAGACATTCCAAGGGAGGCAGTAGACCGCCCATCCATTGAACAATGTCCCAGTCATGTCGTGGGCCGGCTGCTCACCGGGGTGGCTGGAAGGAGAGCTGAGCGTCTAGGAGGTCAAAGAGCATCAGGATTAAAGATGTCCGATATTTATCAATGGTTTCGAGAAGGAAAGGAGAAGGACCTTTTAGCGCTGGTGTGTCGCATGGAACTAAAAGAGTAAGTGCAGTCAGTTGTAAACGGTCTCGTGGCAACTGCTTCCTGCTCAGTTTAGACAGTATTCTACCTCTCAAAGTCACAGGATGTTGGCACTACAAGCATAAACTTCTACTTTGCACATTCTGCCTCCTACAACACAGTTCACACTGGCATGTCTGCAGATCAGTCGCTCTCACACTGCCCTTACTCCGGTTTGTCCAAAAACCTTTGCAATGTGATTTTATTTAGCCCCGTCGCTCCTCTCCGAAGCCCGTTTCATGTGTTTACCATTCTTTCTGGGTTCTTTTTTTCTATCACTGTACATTCCCCAAGATGTCTCATTTCCGGATCCATTTGCTTCACACAACAATCCCACTCAAGTATACTCACTAATGCCTTCTGTAAGACATCGACTATAATTACACTGGCTCATGCTGAAAGTGAGTTCATATTTATGCGCTGCTCCCATCTAGTTTCACAAATGGTATTCTTATTAAACACTGTGCTGCTACTACTGTTCCTCTGTCTGGGGTAAGCTTGGTAACTGATTCTGTGGTTTCATAGAAAAAAGTAATGAACAGGCTACGGAGTGGAAGTGACGCCAAACATCCTCTGAGCACCATTGACGTCGCATGGTTGGCCCCTCTCATTGACCTCTTAGTTGGTATTCAGGTTCTTGGATGAGGAAAAAAAAAGTGTAAAATAAAAAAAGATAGTAGAGGTTTTACAGCCTGGATTACTCTCCGATCATGCCACTGTCTTCATGCCCCTGATACCAGAGACAGTCCAATGACAGACCAATTGTGGCAGCTTGTTCTACTGGTTAACACTAACTGATATCCAAGCACTCTAGAAGGCCAGCGTAGATCATCACATATTGTGTTTATCATGCATGCTTTTATTGTAATCTGTGTCAACACATTTCCAAAAGTGTATATGGAAGTGCCCGAGTGTATCAAGTTCAACAACAGATTAGTAACTTGGGAAATATGCTAAAACTGGAACATATGCTACCAATGTCTTTTGTTTTTAAGCCGTTCCTTGCAGAAAGCACAATGTGCCACCAATTGTCCTAAACCCGAAATTCCACATCCTGCAAATTAGGACGAGTGTATATTAAAATTGAGCATTGTCCATTTATTCTACTGATTCCTTGAGTAAACATCCTCACCCCCCATAAAGAATATCAATTTGACAGCATTGTTATTGTCTCACTGTTTAAAATGCACCACTAGCCCCATATTGCCCAGAATAATGACTGCCCTTCCCATGTGATACAGTGTACCACAACAGTGTAGGGCGCCACCACAAGTAAGTTTGAATTAAGTTTGGATGATGGCTCTGTCCCAGCTGTTGGAAGTCATAGCCAATCCCAAAAAGTTGCATCTAGTTGGGCCCTGAGTAGTTAACCGTACACAGGGAGATGTGCTTACACTGAACCATAGATTCCAATTTCCTTTGGGGGAGAATATTCTGTAGAAGTTGTTTTTAAGTTCTCCCTTTCAGAATGCACAAATTGCCACTGATTGTCCTGAAACTAAAATTCGAAATTCCACATCCTGCTAATTATGAAGAATGTGTTTTAGATTGAACACTGCCAATTCCTTGAGTGAGCATTCTTACCCCCCCCCCCCCCCCCTTAAAGAATATTAATTTGGCCCAGTATGCTTTAAATTGCACCACTATTCACATATTGCCCAGAACAATGGCAACCTGTGTGACAGAGAGTACCACACCATTGAAAGAAGCCATCACAAGTAATTTTGAACCAAGTTTTGATGATGGCTCTGTCCCGGCTGTTGGAAATGTTAGCCAATCACAAAAAGTTGCATCTAGTTGTGCTCCTGGGAAGTTATACATGCACAGGGAAAAGTGCTCAATGAAGATGGAATCAGCCAAACAGTTTATGATCCCATCACGCTAGATCACAAATAGTGAGAAGAAATGTCAGGGTATAAAAAACCTTTTTTTACCAATGGTCACAACTGAGGCTGTTCAACTTGCAACTTGTTTGGAAGATGGTCATTGGAATCTGGGCAGTGGTAAAGCAACTACAGCGTAAGAGCTTGGGATCCCCATGACCGGTGAGACTTCCTTGTGTGGCATTAGTATTGACAATTTTTTCATTCTTTTCCTGATAAAAGTAAGGAAGTGAGACAGGTGTGAATGACAGCACTGTATCTTGTGGGCCAAGCAAAGAGTAGCACTGACCCGGCTTGAGGATCGGGATGTAGAAATTAGACTAACAGACGCTTTGATGTTCGTAAGCAGTTAGCGCCCAAGAATGGAGTAGTACCACAGTGTACGAGCTACTTGAGCATGGAATCAATCACTGATTTGGTCTTGGCCAATTTGTATTGTTCTTCCATTCGTTTTTTCTCTTTATGGATGTATATAGTGTACGCATAGAAGAAACATGGAGGGGCGGATTCTGTCTTGGATCACAAGCAGAAAATGATGTGCAAAGTTAGTGAGTTCTAGAATGCTGCCTCACAGTTCCAAGGTGGAATGTGTTCCTTTGGGACGAGGATGTTGCCAGTTGGTGGGTGGGAGCTGGTATTGGATGTGAGACCCACGTTTTGCAAAAATACACCATGCCTTTTTTCTCTTTTCCACTCAGTTTCATCACTTCACTATGCACTTAAAGTGGATACAAATCCATTAATTAAATATCAAAAAACAAATTTTGGCTGATACATCAATTCATGAGTGTGAATATATGCGTAGACCATGACACGTCAAAGCCTGCGCCATTTTTAAAAGTCTTCGGGATCGTTCATTTAATTTTTTCCTAGAAACGGATAATCTCCAAAACGGTTAAAAATAAAGATCCGGCGGCACAGTTTCGCAATCCTGTCCTTGGGCATTCCAGTCGAGGCACATTTAGTTAATAGTTCAAACAAATCCTTCGCATTCCTGTGATAACAATTTGTTCAAACAATATCTGGAGCTGCTGAACGGGCTCCAGCGTATTCAACCTAAAGAGTGATTCATGCAGGAATGCGTGTGGGTGTGTGCGGGAGTGTGTTTGGTGAAGGACAGGCAGAAAGTATGCAATAGCCATAAAATGTAGATGTATAATAGCAGCTCGCAGCTGTAGCATCGCGCAGCCAAGCCTTTCATGTAAGGATTGTGAGAGATCTAATGCAAAACGATTACAGACTCGCAACACTTGTGGTGAAAGCATCCCGGAACTAGTGAATTCACTGGTGGTGTTAACTCACAAGCCACCACATCCCTGACTTTGTTGTTGTCATTATCTCTGAGGCATCAACCACTACATAATACGGACTCTCTAGCCTCCGTGTCTTATCAAGGACACCTCTCCAAGTCCAAACATTGCCATGGGCCCTAAAAAAAAAAATACATATATATATATATATATATATATATTCACCTACACCCAAGTGAGTGATGGAACTGACAGCTGTGGTGCAGTCAGTTGGGAGGCCGTGCCACGGAACCGGCTTCACTAACTGTCCAACGCTGCATGAGGGGCCACAGGCAATATAGGGGCTGCTTCGCCCCAACCATTGTGCTTGAGGTTGTTTGCCACTGGTGTCCTGGTTCCCATATTATTGTGTACAGTGGGCCATGAACACTCTTTCCACACTTGTATCTCAGTGTAGCATGGAATGTACTGTTTTGGGGGCGGAGGTGGGGTAAAGGCCCAGAACTGAAGCAATTACACAACAGGTGCAATAATGTAATGTCTACTCTAGCCCAATGCTTATCTTTTAGAAAAAGATTAAGGGGCATATGTATCAACATCACCATTTGCGATTCTCAAATAGCGATTTTTAAAGAATCGCTATTTGAGAATTGCAAAACGGGATGTATTAAAAAAATTGCAAACTTTTTGCGATTTCTTAAAATTCCTTAATTGCGAAATCGCAATTAAGGAATACCTGCCCATTCATTTCTATGGGCCAGGACACCCATAGGAATGGATGGGAAGTAATTCTCAAATAGCGAATCGCAATTTGCTAATCGCAATTTGAGAATAATTTCAAAGGTGCAAGGGTGTCATGATGACACCCTGATGCACCCCTGAAATGAGCATGTGGCACTTTGTAAAATTCAAAAAAGTGCTTTTTGAAAGGAAATCGCAAATTACCACCAACTGGAAGTTGGTGGTAATTTGCGATTTCTTAAGGATAATTCGCACAACTTGGGTGCTTTTTACATATCATTTAAGAAATCGCAATTTGCGATTTCTTAAATGCTTACGCAAAATTAAGAAATCGCTAAATTAGCAATTCCTTAATTTTGCAATGGGATTTGGCTCATACATCCCGATTACCGATTTTTTAATCGCAAACGCTGTTATTTTGCGAATCGCAGCGGTTGCGATTAAAAAATCGTTTGATACATATGCCCCAAAGTCTTTTAATCAAACCATAAATTAATAGGCTACATGCAGAATAAGCAACTCAACGGGGATGAACTATGGGGTCTCCAGGATTCTCTTATAAAATGAAAACATCGACGTAATCATGATTATAACCAGGGCTTTAAGTGGGCTGGGTATCACCAGGTCTGAGCATCGGCAGTTTTTTTTTTTAAGGAGGCCTCAAAACGGGTCTCTGTTATGAGCCCTGGCACAGGTGGTCCGTTTTTTTCGAGCGTTATAGGGAAGGTAAATCCTTTAAAGAGAGTAATTTTCTCTCTGGATTTCCCTTTTCTTTTTGAAACTCAGGAGCAGCAACATTGTCGTGGTGTCACCAGGGCTTTAGTGGAAGCGTTTTGCAATATTATATACAAGCCACAGTTGCTGCTTATTTATCTTATGAAACGAACAATCGTTGACAAAGCCAATAGTCCTGACGTGTAGGTATGATGTTACTTGTTGTATCCTATATCTGGATGCAATGACAGAAACAGCTTAATACCAGTCGGGCGGCACACTATGCTAAGCACAGATTTTTAGCTTGTTTGTTAAGCCACGCCCTAATTACTTTGGCCACGCCCGCTTGAGAGACCCCCCCCCCCCCAGTTTTTTCATCCCACTTAAAGCCCATATTATAACTCAAGCACGGGCTATGCTCCTAGTGTTCTGCAGTCTGTGGCAAAGGACTATTCAGTTCTTCTGCAGGGATAGCAATGTTCATTAATTTGTCCCACCAAAATTGGTAAGCCGAAGTGTTATAGTCAATGTCATCTCAGCTTTCTGGTCAGAATTGACTTTGCAGTTCTGCAAGGAGATTCGGGGACCCTGGGAACTTCACAGTTCTTTTCGACACTCTCCCACATTTCCTCTGCTTCCTCGGGGTCACTAGTCACACATGCTTCACAGCTGGGTTCTCCTCCAATGAAAAGGAGACTCCTGTGGGACAAGGCTCTCTCTCCTTTCCTGTCTCAGAAGCCAGCAGCTGCCAGGATCATTGGGAAACTGCCTATCGGTATACAAGTCTCGGAAACACAGTGGTTCTGATCCTCGGGCAGTAAAGCAGCTGGAATAAAGTGTGGAGGTTTGGGACCTACTTTCACATAGTATTTTCAGACCTTGGCTATTGGTCCACTGCCTCGGTTTAGAAACCACTTTAACGTTTTTTCATAGTGAATTTGTTTCTTTGCAGTGCAGAAGGTTCTTTGGCAAAAGTGATGGCTCTTCACACCAGGTAGTGATGATGCTGGCTCAAAACAGGAGTACCCACAGTATGAGCAGGTCTATGAACAAACATGACGTTCTGCACCTGGTACTCATCAGCCTTCCAGAATGGGTCATTCAAAGGGAAACAAGGGACCCGGGCTCTCCTCAGAAACTGTCTGAGCTGACTCACCCCATCGCGCAACCATTAATCAAATGGCAGTGATAAGGAGGGACTCCTCAGCAATCCCTCGCTGAAAAGGTCACATAAAATGTACAAGGGCAGCCATCTCTCCATTCTTCCACACTTATGTGTCTGGAGTTATACTCTCTTCCTCCTCCTCCTCGGGGGACACTCCCACTATCTGGGGCGGATTCAAAACGACCCCACTGTGAATAGTACACACTCACAAGCATGGTCTGCTTCTATACTATATACTAGTGCGCACGCACTGGACATTCACATAGTCTGGTCATCATGACACGAGTGAAACTTTACTTGAACAGGCTGGTTAGCATCGCACTTGTATCCTTGAACAGGTAAAAAGGTCTGTTCAGCTACTAATCACTAATAACACGGTACACTGCCACCGCCACTCAATGTACATGGCCAAGGACACAGACGGTAGTCTGTGCCCAGCCAAGGGTACGCTTTTGGTGTCCCTCAATTACCTCAAGGCCTAAATGGCATAATCGCGCCTAAGCCTGCTGACCGCATGCAGGATTTTATGTGAGCTGAGGCCAACATAAAGCCAGGATACCGGATTCACTTTCAGTTGGCTAATCTGGGTGGGAGTACATACTCTTTCACAGGTATGTTATAAAGGACTCATACGCTGTATCAGCATAATCATACAATTTGCAAATATGAACATAAACCAAAATACTTTAAAAAACATAAACAATATTTTAGCATACTGCGATGGTGCGAACTCTGCCGGATGCTCTTATGGTCATTTATAAATAGCTGGACCACGAACGTGGACCAGACCACAAGCGCACAACTTAATGGCCCGCAAGCGCCCAATATGGCCAACCTTTTATTCTGTTGTTTGGTACTGAACACTCTTCTTCAGAATGACACTGATGTTTTTCGATGTTTCAAGCAGTTTATTGAAAAATTAAGATATCAACTTTCATGATTCAAACACAAATGTTGCTCTACACTGTAACAATGTATTAATACAGCGATCTTTTTGTACAAATAATTGAATCCAAAATCCAATGCATTTCAGGAAAAACCTTTCATCAGGGTAAACTATAAATAGAATGGGAAACATAAAAGGTCTAGTTAGGACAGTATGTCAGGAGTCGAAGGAGAAATTAAATAAAGTGTATGTGACACGCTGAATAGGAAAAGTGTTTCTCCATATACCAACATGCATCTCAATGGCGTGCTAAGTAAGCGTTAACTATTTTATGTTCCGTTTGGTTTTTCATTTTTTATTACTGAGCACCAATTTGTCGTTCACTCTTCAGTTGTGAGACAAGTGGTGGACGGTACATTAATTGGAATGGGTGCTGTAAAGAACCATTGAACTGGTTAGGTCAGTTGGAGCCATGTGAACCCCGACACTGTTCTTTAAGGTATTTAATGTTACGTTTGATGCATGGGTGTAGTAACGCAGGCCTGTCGGCTTGTAACCAATGTCGTATTATGTTTTCACAGTTGTTTTGAGTAGCTTCCCAATCTGACACGGTACCAGGAAGGGACCGGCTAGCTGTAGTATGCAGCGCATTGAGTGTATCATTTATTTTGTTCATCACTCACGCTGACTATAGTCAGTGATTCAATTTCTGTGAGTAGTAACTTATTTAGCAAGCCATTGAGATGCATGTTGGTATATGGAGTACTCCTGAGCCACCACAGTTCATTTCAGCATGGCAGATGTTCATTGATTTGGTTTCATGGCACACAACCGCAGTTTTGAGACTCTAATACACGGGATAGGATACAATATTATCTTCATCTTTTACTTCGCACTTTTCTTACTAGTGTTGGGTGTCTCATTTGAGTCACGCGTTTCAAACTCTGTTTTGCTGCACAATGTCTCAGGGTTAAGCTCACTTAACCGCTCGGGCAGCTGACCGCTTTCTACGGATTTCCTAATGCATGGAAGACACCTTTCTAAACACGGAGACACGCTTTTATTGTTCAATATATCACATATGCGTTATTTCATTTCTCCTTCGACTTCCTACATACTGTCCTAACTACACCTTTTATGTTTCTCATTCTATTCAGTTACCCCCGACAAAAGATTTTTCCCGAAAAGCATTGGGATTTTGAGCTCATTTTTGTACAAGATCACAACATTGTTACATTGTTGCAATTTGATTTTACAAGTGTGGAGCATCATTTGTGTTTGAATCATGAAAGCTGATGTCATCATTTTTCGATAAACTGCTTGAAGCATTAAAAAACATGGGTCTCTTTCTGAAGAAGTCAGTTCAGTGCCAAAGAACAGGACCAAAGATTGGATATACTGGATGCCTGCGGGCCTTACAGTTGTGCCTTTGGCTCAGGCCCACCTTCGTGGTATAAATCCTTTACCGTGTAGGGTGGCATTCCTCTTTCAACAGTCCTTGACAACTGAGGGAACCTGTCTGGGCGGGGAGCCCGAGGAGCCAGTGCTGGTGCAGGGCTGTGCTTGCGCATCAGCATTAACAGCTGCTGGTTACACACTTTCTGCTGTAACTGGAAAAAAAGAGGGAAGCTCAGGAGCAGCGAGGCTTACACTTCTAATTTTGGACTACAGTAGGGGTATACTTAGAACCCTTTGACAGTGAAATGGTAGGAGTGAGAAAAGCACATGAATCTTCAAAACAACATAGGCGAACTCGGACAGCTTGGCACACACGTGCGTTTTAGCCAAATATATCGACACTTTAATTCAACTCAAAGTCTGTAATAAAGTACCCCCACGGCAGGACAGGGCCTGCACGAACGCTGTACTTCACAAAGCCTTCCTGTAGGACTTGACTAACATTGTGTCTGCTTGGGGAGGTGTGTGGTGCAAAACACAGAGGAAAGACCGGTAAAAACTTAGAAACTCTCGCTTTCTAATGGCGGGTCTTGCAGATCCCCACACGGTGCCTGCGAGAGGTGCCGCCAAAACATGAACCAGCATAAACTTGTAGGCTCATTCTAAGACTTCCGCTTTTCAACTGAGCAGCCCAATACAGGATGAAGGGTGTCTTACCACATTCTCAAAGAGAAAGGCAATAAATAATTGTTCAATGGATGCAGTAGCTTGTCGCAGTGGAGCATTTTGAAGGAAACACATTCATCATTAAATCTTTTTGAGCTAGTATTAGTTTTAAGCTCATCTCCCCCGTTTAAAATGAATGAGAAAAAAATCGGAAAAATCCACTTTACACAGTTATTATTTCGAAAAAAAAGTGTATGTGTTTGTGGGTGGGTGTGATTGTGAGATTTTTTTAAGAAACCCCCAACTATCTCTGCTAAATACCGTAGTTTTCTAATACTGCGGCTACCCGGTCTTCATTGTCCTTGTTTCCTTCATTTGCCACCGTTTCCTATTTTTCACTTCCTCCCACTGTTTCCTTTCTCCTTCTTCCTCTGGGCCAGCTTTTGATAATGAAAATAAGTCCAGGGCCCCAAATGTTGGTGATGGTGCCCACCCCCCTGTAACCACCGATACAAATGAAGCACTCCTTGTACATAGAAACGAGCTTCATAGCACACCTATACCCAAACAGAAGGTCCTGCGGCGCTCTTCGGCACAGACCTGTCAACCACCAGTATATGGTCAACCTTAGCAGCTTTACAGTGTGCTTACCTGTTGCATGCACGCCAGCACGTTATGCAATTGAAGATTCAGGGACACGTGCAAAAATACGCCCTCCCAAGAATCCTTTAGTGTTTGTCCAATAAACAATTTGCTGTCATTAAAATAGTTGTTGTATTAAAATTGTGTTCAAGTATGCATATGACATGACGAGGGCCTTAGTTTTATCCACAATTTGTCGCATCACCGGGCACCTTACAAAGGTACAAAAAGTCACCAGACAATAATTTTTGAGGTGAGACGTGGCATTGATTCACTGAAACTGAAAAATAAGGAATGCAATGGAGATAGAGTGTTTTCAGGTATGTTTTGTTTGTTCATTCATTCACCCATTATTCTTGAAGTTGTGAGAACAAACACACCGCGCACCACCATTCTTGTAAAAACAGATTAGTTAAAAAAATAATTATAAAGTGGAAGAGGACTGACCGGTACAAAAAGCTGCAATTGCTAATGGGGCTATGGGCAATGAAGGCAGATTTCAACTAGTTTCAAAACCTCTCTGATAGCTGTGCCCATTTTTTAGGGGCAATCATGAGTAAAATTAGAATAGATCCAAAGTATGTGCCGCTAGCGAAGGCACAGGAAGTGGGGGCAGGCTATTTATGTTTAGTTCAGGTGAATGCTTTTGCTTACTATCTGAAGGAAAGAAAAAGCCCAACACTCTTTCAATTTGTGATTTTCAAGGCAATCACATTTTGGTAACAGTGAGTAATTCTACTGATATCTTGTTAATTTCACAAACAGCTGACAAACCAAATATGGCAGGACTGGCAGTCTGAGTCCCATGGAGGTCAACTTCTCCATAAATCAGAAATTCACAGCCTCGTGCCCAACAAAGCAAATTTACTCAAAATGCTGTTTAAACATTTAGAAAATATGCTAAGCCTAAACTTTACTCAATTAGTCTCAGATGGCCATGTGCCAAAAACTAAACCACCACCACGTTTCATATACGGATGTGAATAGGACAACAACATACAATTGTTTTCCAATATTTGAAAACAGTGTATAGGTTTTTTCTCGGAGATATGTGATCTGGTATTGAAGGCAAAAATGCAATTCCCCTCATGCAGCGATCCCCTCATAGTATGTTGTTGGGGCTGAAGAAAGTTTCCAGATTAATTTAGAACATCAAAATGAAGAGCATGCAAGTGCTGAGCAGCTGGAATTTTGGCAAACGTCAAATAGCTTTATTATTTCGTAAAAAACATGGATACCACAATGGCAAAAAAAGACAAGCACCTGCCAAGGCTTTATGATTCGTATTCCTTATTCTATAACCAATGAGAATTGATACGATGAACAACCAAGAGTTTTGCATTCGTTTCAACACCAACGTTTGTACCAGAATTTTTCTGAGTAAAACAAAGTTCTTGGGTTGATACATTTTGGGTTTAGTAAGTTATTGCTTATCATAGATTTTTATAAAAATAAATACTTTTCTAAGTTTTATAAGTAAATAGGTCCTTGCATGTTGTGGAAGCCATAAACTGCATTTACATGGGCTCACATTGATGATATTACAAAGAAACATTCCTCCATATTTTGGCATTGGCCTGATGCCATGAAGAAGGGTTCGCATAGTTTTGCTTTGTGAAAGTCAGCAATCAATGTAGAAAAAACTGCAGTTAAAACATAAAACATATGAACTAATCAAAAAATGTCCTTTTAAGGCAATGAAAAGAGCAAACTGTGAAGGCCGCTGCAGTCATTTGATTGGGAAACTCTCTGGTAAATACTACCATGCCTTGCATAGCAACCACACAATCTTTGGAAGACGCAATAAACATTTTTTAGGATATTGAGAGCTCCATTGAAGACAATGGATTGGCAGGGGTCCAAAAAATGGCTAATACAGTCTCTCTGCCTCAACATCCCACAATTCTCCTCTATTTCTTCCTGTTTCTCTTAGAACACTCTGCCTTTGGTGGGTGGAGGTTCTAATAGCAATACAGCTCTTCTGTCTTGGGTGATAACGGTTGCTACTTGTCCCGTCTCCAGATATAGATCCCTGTCTACAGCTCAGGCCTATAACTCATGGAAAGGTCATTTAACAGCGGGCCATAATGCTCTATTAACAGTGTCTCTGCTTCCCCAGGGCAGAGGGTGTGGTTTTGAAGTGCTTGTGCTTCTCCTGTGTCTTTAGAGGAGGTGGAGAAGTTTTAGAGTGTGGAATAGGAAACATGGGTCAGTGGATGCCAAGTACTGGCAGCAAAGCCAGTCTTCGAGTTCTATGCCCCGCTCAAGGTCTACGGCCCTCTCTGCAAACTTCATCATCAGCAGAGCCCGCTTCATGTCAATCCAGTTCTGAAGGGCACCGTGCAGGGCTTCCTCACTGCTGAGTCGCTGATCTGCCAAGTCTTTTCTGGGACCCCAGAGTAAACATTGTAGCACCCGCTTTGCTTCAGTGATGCGGATACGCTTGATTGGATCTGCCTCCAGCAACAGGTGAGCAAGTTGCTGGAGTCCCTTGGAGTAGAGCGAGAGGACGGGCACTGGCGGGAGGTCCTCCTGGCTGTACTCCTGCTCTCGCAGATGGGCCCGCACTTCAAAGGGGTTGGGCTGGTGGAGGAGTTCATAGATGAGAATGCCAGTCTGAAACTCATCAAACTTCTTGTACTGTGAAGCAGAAACAATCTCAGGAGCAAGCCGGGCCTGATCTCGCTTTAGCTTTGAGTTACTGGCCCCCGACCTCTGCTTGGCCTTTGAGAAATTGCTGATGATGAGCCTTGGCAAGCGTTTGTCATCCGTGGTCGTCTTGCCCATGATCGATGATGGACAATGGACAAGTAGCAAGTTCTCCAGACATAGATCGCGGTGTATGATGCCGTGCTCCTTCAGGTGCTCCAGGCCATTGCACAGCTGCAGGAGCAGGAAACACACCTGACGCTCATAGGCCTCTGGCTGCGAGCTGTGGGAGGACACAGAGTCTTTGACAAAGTCAGCTGCGGTCTGGTGCGGCACTTCACGGGTGATGACGACAACACACTCCTGTTCACCACTGGCATGGGCCTGAGGGGCGCTGCTGGTGGCAGAAGAGCCGGCTGATGCTTTTGTTGACTGTGACATACTGGATGGGACAGTGGCGAGGAAATGTCCACAGTCCTGCTGAATGTTAAAGTGGACTGGCAACGATAAACTGCAATATGTAGGGCTCTTTGAATTGTCAGGTTTACAAATCTGCAACAACAAAAAATGAGAAAAAGTTAATTGCCATCCATAGGAAGGGCTCCAAGGAAAAGAGCGGCTAGCTGTTTCCTCCTTGGCAAGGGAGAGAAGAGTTTATACCGCTAATTTTCCTCCCAATGTCCCTTCCCCAAGTCAAAATGCTTCTTTTGTGTCCCAGGTATCCGCAGTAAGATCTAACAACATAAAACTGTGGATGGGAAGGTCGATGGGAATACACAATATGTGTCTAATTTGGCGTGTGCTAGTGGAATGCTTTCAACCTGTGCGATTAGATGCAGACGTCGAAACTAACATGAACTAATTATCACTTCTTTTATGTTTACTACTATATGCCCCTCTGACTTTTACAACCGAGTTCATATTTTATGGATTATAAATTGGGCTCCCGGTTTTATGGTATTTATTTTTGGGACATTTCCGTCTGTATTTATCCATATTTATTTGTTGTCATCTTTATCTGTATTTTTCCATATTTATTATGGGTTTTATGAAAAAATAAAGCTGAAACTGGTATATTTCCACATTTATTTAACCAATAAATATGCAGTCATGTTTGAATGCATGCCAGGTTTCAGTGATATAAACACCGGCAGAAGATAAATCAATGCACTTATATGAAAATATCCAGATTTCAGTATCAGCCTTGAGCATAGCTACTACCGTTTAAGCCTCTTTACTAAAATACTTTTTTTTAACCCCCTTACCTATCAATCCATACAGTTATTGGCCTGCCAGTCATGGCAAAGTGTGTTTAGAATCACTCCAAAAACACTAAATTTCCATTTTTATCCAAATTTAAAAATAAATACAGACAAGAAAATAAATGGTTTCGGTCTGTATTTATCTGTAAAAATCAGTAAAACCGGAAAACAGGGAGCCTTAATTATAAACACTCCTCCATTTCTTTTACAATTGCACTCGATACTGCTTGAAGCTCTTCAACACAGAAGCCCTCTAATCTTCCTAAATAGTCTCATGCCATCAGCTATTCACAATTCCACTCACTTTATTACACTTCACCTCTGATTTAAACCCAGTACCGCAGCCAAATTGGGCTTCAGCATTGCTAAGCTAGAGACCAGTGGCGGGTCAAGTCCTTCTTCACTCTCTGCTCTGCAATCAAGTGTCTGTTTTCATTCACAGTCCACTGCAAGGCTGGCCGCTCTCTACTAGGCCATTGTATTTCAAGGGTATGCGTAGGGCTCGTTAAGATCACACAATGCTCTCAGCAGCATATTGATGACACCTCATACGCTTCTGTTGTCAAAAGTTGTGGTATAAAAGCAATGTTCACAGACCACAGTGGACTTATGCAGCACATGAATAGGGAACATCCCCGCTTAACAGCTACACATATGTCACTCATGCTCCATTCTCACTTTAAAGGGTCACGTAGTAGAAATAAAAGAAGCCTGTCAAAGCCTAGAGGTATGGATTTTGAGTCCTGACTAAATATTAAAAAATCCTGCTGCAGTAAAAATAATATTTTTTTATACACAATGCTCGATACAGATAATTTAATGTGTGATGACATTTAAAATAGTCCCTCATACATTATAATCCAAGCACTGCATAGGAGGCAGAATGATACATCAAAGAGGCAACAGAAGGATGTGAAGGATAGAAAGTGCACTCACTCTATGCGTATTATAAAGCATTGGCAACGATAGATCAACAGAGACCTATGTTGTCAGGCCAGACCCAAGAGGTCGGTTCTCTTCAATGAAATCTTCACTACAAACAGTAGGTTGATGCCCCCTTATTTAGCAAGGCCTGTTTTGTCATATTTAATGGGTGGCCCTTTCAGCTCCCTTGGCGCTTTAGTGTTTTCTGGAAACTCTGCACTTCGGGTGAGAGAATCCAGGTTTCCATCTACTTGCTACGCACAGTGGATGCACACAGAGCTAGTATAAGCATCGTCCGCCCATGTCTTTTCTTGAGAGGGTTGGGGACTAATGGATTGCAAGGTGATTTGCTGATTATTCCGATACCCTAATTGTATATGCACAGCTTGTTGTACAACACTGCACCTTCGTGTATCTTGAGACTCAATTTGTGATGCCTGTGTAACTCCTAACGTATATGTCCTATGCAAATTCAACTTCTTGTGAAAAGTGCTCTAAAACCTTCAGATAACGCCCGTGCTACATAAAATTGCATCAAGAACAAATAAATAGAAGTCATAAATCCCGGGGTTACCCGAGACATGTAGTAGATAGAGCCCTGAAAACTCTCCACCTTTTGTAAATCGTCTCCACAGGGCCTTTAAACCGGAGGAACACCTGTAGTTCTTGCCCAATAAAGAACATAACCCTCAAATTCAAGCTGCGTGCACACACACACGCACAAAGCTGCCCCACAAGCCTCACCCGGGTGACTCACTGTGCTGCTGGAGTCTTGTACACTGGAGACAGCTGTCCTGTTTGGCAGACATGGCACATTCGGACCTGTGGAGCAGAGGTCCCTACAACGGGCACCACCATCACCTCGGAAATTCACTCTAAGATCTCTGAACATGTGTGATGTTTTGCTGCAGCCTTGAAGCTGACAAACATTTGGTTATAATCCAGCCTTCCTCATGTCTTGGCTGCCTTTCATCCGTAGTTAATGTGAGTTTTGGAAGTAATGACATGTTTTCGATCGACGAAGGCTTGCCAGGCTAGCCTGGGACAGAGCACTGAAAGGTCCTGGTTTACTTCAGGACCACAGATCTGTCTGACAACTCTCAGACATGCACTAAAGCGTAACCTCTTTCCCGCCAAGGAATCTGCGAATCTGGAACAGTTGTGTTCAGCAGACCTTTTGGTGTGTCAGTGTGTAGAGGGTGCTACATCAGCCCATCACTCACTCCACCCATCCTAATTACAGGTCTAAAGTGCAGCCAGGTGAAAATCCTAATTTTCGCTCAGTCAAGCACATACACTATACATTCCAACCAGGAGCATCTCCACCCACAGCCCCATCGGAGAACGAATGACGAGCACTGAGGCGAGTCTGGCTTGCTTCATGGAAAGAGCATGATCTATGTGGACGTCTGTCAGAGCGTGTTTCAGACTATCAGAAAAAGCGGGGAGATCTTCACCCTCCACTGAGGCAAAGAACCAAGAAAAGACAAAGCTCTAGAGTTCAGAGTGTGGCAACTTTTGGAAGGAATTATCATGAACCTTTCCAGGGTTCTATTTTGTCACCACTAAAATGGCAGCATAATGTGGTAATACCGGTCCCCCGTCTGCTCAACTTACATGGCACCAACCTTCTAAAGCACAAAGGCAGCAGTGAGTGTTGGTGACATGAAAATGACAGGCAAAGCGTATAGCGGGGCCTCTACTTTTAATGAGATTCTTGTGACTTCCCCTTTGACATTGGATGTGAGATGATGCAGCCATTCTGGTTGGGAGGATAATTTCATCCCTCAAGCCCCAATCTCATCCACACCTCAGCCCCCCCCCCCCCCCCCCAGCTGCCTCCCCTCCCCAGGAATAAGGAAGGTCCAATTAGAAACGAAGTCTGAATTGTTTGGATTTCAGGGGTTCACTGAAGCACATGCACTTATTTGCGAATCGGACTAAACAACAGTTAATCACATCAAGATAGAGGTAACGACCCTAGAGTTCATAATGACCACGACCGGCCACAAAATAATGCAAGTGTTATTAATTATGCATTAGGGTGGCACAAACCAGCATTTCCACTGCATAAGCACACATGCAATCAGCAACAATATGACAAATAAGTTCTGGTCAACACTAAACTGTATCTCACTCAAACGCCTTCATGACAAACAAATTGGGGGGCGGAAACCTACTTGTAATCTCATTCTAAAAGGGTTGTCAATCACACTTGCGTTCATGAACCTTCTGCAGAAAGCCATTCTACACATTTACCTGACAACTTGACCTTGAGAGCATTTTAAATTGCTTAAAAATATTGCAGTCTAATTCTTCGCTAGACCGTGAAATGGACATGGTTGAACACCGTGCTCCCTTTGTACATTTTGCAGGATGTTTAAAGTAGGTGAACAAACTTAATGAAAGAGAGCCCTAGTCAAACATTTAACGTTTGGCAAATTGAGGAAAATGTTCCCCATCCTGACCCAAAGCCCTACAGTGTCTGGACTTTGGCAAGTAAAGGTGATTTGAGGGCACTGGAACAAAAAAACATGTTGACCACGCTAAAGCCTCCCCAACAAAGCTGTCGATGCAGACACTCTCGGGGTTTTTTAGCCCGAGTTTTCCCTGTCAATAAGCTAGAGCAGGGAGATTTTCCCCAGCTTCATGCAACTCAAGGGAGTTGGAAACATTTCCACTGTGTTCTTATTATATCTAAGCTGTAGATACAACAGCCTCGACGTGATACACTATTAAGTGCTGAATAGGGATTGTCGTCAGCATTTGACAATGTGCTTTGGTAGAGTCCTTGCTTTACGTTCAGGAGTCAGGGTTCTCTATGATCTCCCAAATAACTTACTAGACTCTTCCCTCTTCTGTCCCTCCATTATCCTATTCAATTCAACTGAAAGACTCGCATGTCCCAATTACAATTACAAGTGAAAGATATCTGCTCTTCCACCACATTACCTGAAACATGTTCTTGGTGAAATGGCAAGCACGCTGCTGCATAGCTGGCCATCTGATTTAGGTCGGGGAAAAGGCGGAGCCACCGAGATCTAAATGCAGCTCAGGAATGTTAGAAAGCTCATGACTAAACCTAGCATTTGTGTACACACCACATCAGCAGTGTCTGCAAGACCAAAGATAGGAAAAAAGCATTGTACAATGTTAACAAAAGGAAAGTGGGAAGGCTTCTGTAACCGGTGACAGATGGGGATTACTGCCCACAGCCACGCAAGCGAGTGTCAGCCCTTCTAAACTCAAAATGAGCGAGAAGTATTTAAATAAACCGCAAGAGCTGCCAGGGGAATTCAACAGCAAAAATAGCACCCACTGGAAGAAATAACAGGAGAACACGCTTCCTACCTAGGCTGTTAATTTCCTTTAATGCCTCCTTTTCTCACAGATTACCAACTAGCAGAGAAATTCAATAGCATGTTGAAGACCAAAACCCTTTATTTATTGTTCCACAGAAATGCTGACAGCGACACATGCAGCCAGCCACCACATAACTCCTAGAATCTACCTCTGAAGGCTCCACACCACAACTCTTTCTAAAGCAAGCTGTCTAGAGAAAAATACATTGCCTTACCAAGCGCTAAATCAGGAATGAGGGGTGTGGAGGGAGAAGTAAATTATTAGCAAAAACCAGAGTTCAAAGTCCATAATACTTTCTTCCGTACATGATTTTCACACATATACTTCTAAAACCAAGGAGCTCTAAAACCGTGTAGCTTTGGAGAAAGCAAATGGTTATAAGTATGGTGTGCGAAATTCGCACAATCTGGTTTTGTGTAGTAATGCAAAATTTTGGAAAAATGACCAGTAATTACCCAAAAAGTGAAACTGGCATTTGATGCTATATTTTATCATGAAATGCATCCTTGCATCCATTTTGGATATAAGGATATTACTCACTAAAAAAAAATAGTGCAAAAAACACCCAACCACTACAAAAGCACCCAATTGCATTCTGGTGGTTTGCACTGCTTCCGTGTGGTTGCACTATATTTTTTATGAGAACAGCACACAATATTGTGATATGGCATAATACCTTAATTCCAGGAATTTGGAGTAAATAGCGCAACATGAAATTACGTGAGATTACACCCTTAATGGAAATTTCACCCAGGCCTATTTAGAGGAGGATACAACCCAATTCCTCATTGAAAACCGTGTGCATGCAATCCACGCAGGAATTTTTCCATAGAGGATCATGAGGTTCTAATGTCTTTTTTCAGATCCTTTTGACAATCAGCAACATCACAGTCAACAAGCCAGAAACTTTGACCTGGCACTTACCAAGCCCTCGTCAGTTTCAGCTTACTCAT